>NW_024412396.1:68556434-68613934 GCF_014898765.1 Herpailurus yagouaroundi
TCCATCCATCCATCCATCCTCACACCCACCCATCCATCCTCACATCCATTCATCCATCCATCGTCCATCCAATCAATCAATCATTCATTCATCATCCCATGAGCTATCACTTAGCACCCACCTCAAGCTGGGCATCATGCTGGACACTGAGAGTACAGACTCAATAAGACACACACTCTGCCTATGAAATGCTCACTGTCTGGTAAGAAGCATGAATAACTAACACAGCAGGGTGAAGACTGCAGTGGAGCATAGAGTCGGAGCCCAGAGGAGGGTGGTCAGGGAAGACGGGGGCCCTGTACCTGGAGCTGGAAGGGGAATGAGTCAAGTGAGGAGGGAAGGGAAGAGAGAGGGTTCAGGCAGGGCAGTCAGAGGCCCAGGAGCACTACACTGCAGAAGGGTCTGAAGGGTTATATGAGCCTATGTGAATATCTACCTGCAGCAGAAAATCCAGTGGGAGAATGTTCTTTACCCAGGCCAGCCAGTTTCCATGATGCCACTAGGGAACCAAGTCCTGGACTTGTCATTTCAGATGGATAAGACAGCTGGTGTGAGGGACACTTCAAGATTCCCCAAGTCTATGTATTAGTAGCCTTTTGACCTTGGAGCCTGCCTTGGGTTGCTGGGGCTCCCAGGCTCCCTTGTATTTGTGAATGGGGCATGCCCTTGTGGTACAGATGAGGACACTGGGTCCCAGAGAAAGATAGGACTGGTCCAAAGTCACGTACAGCCATGTGCAGCCAAAATGTTAGGTTGCGTTACTCACAGAGGCATTCAGAAATGAAGAGTGCTATCCAGAGAATGAAGTCAGAGGAAAATCAGGCACAGGATTCAATTCCTTAGAAATCTGACTCACACACAGCTTTTAAAGAATGAAGTATTGGATGATTTTTTTGCTTCCCGGATCTATTTCTCCTCCCTCTGCTCATGCACCCTCCTGCCTTCCGGGGCATCACTTCTTCTTTGTACACATCCTGAGGGGGTCCGTCAAGTCGAAGGGCCCTTTGCTCCCTAGGTGGGGAATGGGCATGTGACCTGTGGCTCAGCCAATCAGAATCTCTCCTGGGATCCTTGGCCAGGGAGGCTGGGTGTTGGTTCACCCCAGAAATGGCCTCCTGAGGGATGGTCCTTGCTACCTACACTCCCAGAGCCACTATGTCCTGTCTGTGTGTGTCTGGTCCAGCTTTCCCCTCTCTTTGTTTCTTTTCTTTAAAAAAATTTTTTTTTTATTTGAGAGAGAGAGCGAGAGAGCAGGAGAAGAGGGGCACGGGGAGACAGAGAGAGAGAGAGAGAGAGAGAGAGAGAATCCCAAGCAGGCTCCACACTCAACATGGAGCCTGAGGTGGGGCTCAATCCCATAACCCTGGGATCATGACCTGAGCTGAAATCAAGAGCTGGACGTTGAACTGACTGAGCTGCCCAGCGCCCCAGCTGTCCCTCTCTTCTGTGAGTGTCTCCTGTGCGTGGCAGTGGATGGGCTGTTGTGTCTCCCTTAGCCTCCATCTCCTCATCTGCACAACGGCGAAATAATCGCACCTTGCAGTGCTGTTGTAAAGATCAGGCGAGTCAGTGGGGCGAATGCACCCTGCAAACTGTAAAGTGCCCTAGGCACTTGAGAGGATGTGACGATGATTATGATAATTTCCAGCTCGTGGTCACTGAAAGCACAGCCCACGAGTGTTCTGGACGGCCCTCGTGAGAGGACATGGCCGCTTTCCACCAGCGACTCCACTTAAAATGTATTGCAGAGGGAGCCCGCGGGGAATAGACTCTGCTGAATTCGCCGTTTTGCATGCTGTTCATTAAAAAGCATTTCTAAAAATAGGCCCGTGTCAGAGAAGGTGTCCCAGACGGGAACGCTCTTCTGAGCTTGACCCAAATCCCTGTGATCTCATTCTCCACCAGCCTGGCTGCCTGGGAGACGGCCCTGACCCAGCTCAGCTTCTGTGGTCATTTTCTGCCTCTGGAGAGGTGCGGAGCCCTTTCTCTGCATGTTTGGGGCATGAAGTGCCATCTGGGACCACGGCCTTCTGATGTGCTGGTGAAGCCGCTTTCTTCTCTAAGGGCACTCCCGATGGACTCATCTGTGATGCGCCCTGGGTCCTTCAAGCCCGGCCTCTAGTTCAGGCTCCTTTCCTGAGTTTCAAACCTGTGCAGGCAGGGCCTGCTGAGCATTTCTCCGGGATGCCCATAAACACACCTGCCCCTGACAGGTTCATTCTGCAACCTCTCTTCCGTTCTCAGACCCCACCCCTTCCTCCCCACCTCCTCCACCCTCCCAGGAGCGGAAGCCTGACCCTGGGAGTCCCCTCTCATTTCCCTCTCCCCCTCCCTCACGTCCTCTACTCCAGCAAGTCCTGCCCATATTTATCCCCTAAGTATTGTTAGGTTCTGCCCGCACTCGGCATCTTCCCTTCTGGAAGTTCAGAAAGACACATCGGAAGTCTTCTTTCTTTCTGTCTTTGAAGGGGAAGGAAGGCAGAGAAATAATGGCAAATGGGAAGGAGAGGGCTCTATAATTCCTATAAAGGCAGGCCCGCCCCTGAAGATTCCCCTAGTCCACCGAAAGAGAAGCTGAGCTTCTGAGAAGACAGTGAAGCAAGGTTGCTCCTGGCCCATCTAGTGTCTGTAAGAATTAGGAAAACGTGCCCCTGGCTCTGGGATGACAGCCCTGTTTTAGCACAAGCAGGGTTGGCAAAGCAGGGTGCAGACCAGACTTCAAATTCTAATCACGGCCTTGTGCAGTCAGCCACCTGCACCACCACACAGGGCAGACTTGAGAGCGACTTGCCTAAAACCCCACAACCAGGCAGCTGAGACAGGAACGGGGGACTTTAGCTAGGCTCAGGGCTCTTTCCGGTGGACACCTTCAATTTGGGGGGACCCCTCTTTCCTCCCAAGCGGCAGCAGCATCTCAACAGCAGGTGACAATGCAGCTCCTGCCATATCCTGTGCTAGCGCGTCAGGGCCTCAGTGAGTGGAATGGGATCTTTGTGATAAAGGGGGAAGAGAATGCGCTCAGCGCAGAGACGCGACGATCTGGTGCAATGTCAGGGGTGGCACTAAGGGGACTTTGGATCAGAGGCACCAGTTGCCAGAGTAGTCCTCCCTTCAATCACCCATGCAGGCTGTCAGGTGCAGGCTGCGTGCTGTCATCGACACTAGCCAGAGTGGGAGGCGGACAGTCGCTCAGTGCCTACGTGAGCCAACATAGGCTTTTGCTGGGAGCACAGCAAACTCTCTGGGACCCAGGGTCCGTCTTCGACAAGGCAGTCCCACGTCAACCTCATTTTGTGCGAGAGAAGGCAAACTGTGGGCCCGGTGAGGGTTAAGAAATCAAGACATCTTTTATTTTACTTATTATTTTTTTAGAGAGAGAGAGCAAGCAAGCGAACAGCGGAGAGGGGCAGAGGGAGAGGGAGAGGGAGAGAGAGAGAGAGGGGGAGAATCTCAAGCAGGCTCCACACTCAGCACGAAGCCTGACGTGGAGCTCGATCCCACGACCCTGGATCGGGAGCCGAAATCAAGAGTCAGCTGCCCAACCGACTGAGCCACGCAGGCGCCCCACGATACGTGGTAAACACACCACAGGTGTTGACTTTGGAGAGCAGAGAATCAACAGGTATTCCCCCAAGCTCCCCCCAGACGATCTGGACTCCGCTGCCTCCAAAGCCCGCCCCCAACCACTGCACTCTGTGGGCTTTCTAGAACCGAACTGTGGTCGCCTGCATAATTTATAGGAAATCCTTGCTGAAGCAATGACAGTATTAGACAAACTCCGAGGGCCTTCCTCGCGCAGAGCGTTTCATGCATATTATCTCCTAAATGATGACCCAACAACCCCACGAAGCAGCATTGTATCCTCAGCCTCCAACTTGATAAAGCTGAGATTCGGAAAGGGTCGGGGCAAGCAAGGGCCACCTCTGGGGCTCCCGCTTACCTCAAGGCAGCCAGGACACCCGAGTTCTTTATCTGTTTAGCCTCTGTGTCTCTAGCCTTCTATTCCTTCGCCTAAGGGGTGGGGGGAAATAATGTCCCTCAAGACAACTTTACAGTTGTGATGACCCAGAGGAGAAAATTAGGCAGGGTGCTTTGCAAGGGAACTGGCCAAATGCAAATGGAAGCCATTGCCAATTGGCCACGGCACTGGGGAGCCCCAGTGCACGGAGGTCGAGCCCCGCGGCGGCCTCCTGAGAAAGTCCACAGGCTTGCTGGCCAGAGAGCACCTTCCATTAGCCCAGTGACCGTGGAGGGAGGAAACCCACTTCTTTGGGGTTGTCTCCTTAAACCCTGATGACCTGGAGGGATCCCACGTAGCTCTAGGAAATCAAAGAGACTCAGAAATGTATTGAGAGAAAGGGCACCTGGGTGGCTTAGTCAGTTAAGCTTCCGACTTCGGCTCAGGTCACGATCTCACAGTCCGTGGGTTCGAGCCCCGCGTCGGGCTCTGTACTGACAGCTCAGAGCCTGGAGCCTGCTTCAGATTCGGTGTCTCCCTCTCTCCCTGCCCCTCCCCTGCTTGTGCTCTGTCTCTGTCTCTCAAAAAATGAATAAACATTGAAAAAAAAAAAAAGAGAAATGTATTGAAAGAAGAAGGTGGAGTCATGTCTTCTGATTCATTTTCTCTGTTTTCCAATTTCTTTGGTGCTGTGGATATGATTCAACATGAGAAGAATCAGTTTGCTAAAAAAAAAAAAAAAAGTGGGGGCAGTTCTTTCTGATCATACGCTGGTCAAGTATTAGATTTCCATCTGCCGTGGCCAAGGCATTTCAGTGAAATTCAAGAGCCGTTTCCCACTCTCCTTCTCGAAGCCCAGACGTAAAAGGCAGACACTGGGAGGGTGGTGTCATGTTGGAGATAACGGGCTGTGGCTTGTAAGGCAGGAGACGGGTTGGAGGTCCCTCTCTGCTACTGACTGGATGTTTGGCCAAGAGCAGTGGTTCTCAGACAGGGTGGTTTTGCCCTGCAGGGAACAATCGGCAAAGTCTGGAGATACTTGTGGCTGCCGTGACTGGGGAGATGCTCCTGGCACTGAGCGGGTGGAGGTCAGGGATGCAGTTCAACATCCTACAACGCACAGCACAGACCCTACCCCAGCCCCTCCTGCCAAAGAGGCATCTGGCTGCAAACGCCCATGGTGTCCACGTTGCGAACCCCCGGTCGACCGGAAGCCCCTTCTCCCTGGGCCTTGGTTTCCCCGTCTGTAAAATGGCAGTGGAGGACTCGTGCGGGAGGATGCGCTTAGAGCTCCCGTGATCTAATCGTGTCTCTGGCTCGGGGCTGTGACTCAGAGGCTCTGCATCACCGACTTCCTGCCCCTGCGACACCAGGGCCCCATTTAGCATCTCCAATGCCCGGGTGCCCACGTAGTGTGGCACTCAGCTGGGAGACGCCAGCAGGAGGCTCTGTGCAGTGACAGTCACCAGGCAATGCCACCCTGGAGGGCAGACACTCTCAGCCCCCAAATCCTCCTTCGGTTTTTGTCCTCGTCTCCTCCTTAAACTGGGCGCCGTGGCTTTTGTACGTGCGAAGTTCGACCAAGTGGACCTTCTCTCCGGGCTGTCATATGAACGTGGAGCCCAACGAGTTGCCCAAACTTTCCAGCACATTCCAGCTTGGGTTGGTTTTTTTGAGAGGGGTCCAAGCAGGGTCCAGGTCCTAGCAGATTCCAGGATCTCTGTCCCCTCTGGCTTTTCATCCTGTCCACCCGAGGATTTCTTCAGGCACCACCTGCGGTCCCCCAAGCTCCAGACCCGTCCCTTTGTTCCTCGTCTGCATTTCAGTCAGGCACCTGGTGGGACTTCAGTCCTGACGCCATCCTCCTTTTTTTTTTTAATGTTTATTTACTTTTGAGAGAGAGAGAGAGGGAGAGAGACAGTGAGTGCAGGAGGGGCAGAGAAAGAGGGAGACACAGAATCGGAAGCACGCTCCAAGCTGTCAGCACAGAGCCCGACGCGGGGCTCGAATTCATGAACCGCGAGATCATGACCTCGGGCTGCTGCACCTTCGAGGCCTCAGCAGGGCTCGCCCTGTGGCCATGCCCTCCCCTGGCTGTTCCCAGCCAGGGACTGAGTTCGGCGGGGTGGTGGGGATGGGCCAGAGCCACCTGACTGACCGGATGCCTCTTACAGGCAGCCCTTGCTCTGGGGACTCCCAGGTTGGGCCGGGGCTTGCTCAGAGAGCCGCCCCATGGTCTGAAACAACTCCTGCCGGGTCTCCTCCTTTCCTGCTCTCCTGTCCCAGGTATCAGACCTGCATCTTAGAAGGTTCTCTTTTCCCCACTCCCGCCTCCCTCTCCCCCTCATCCTTCTTGGCATGTGCCTTGAAGGACCTCAACCAACGCATCCGAGCAAGTCAATGAAAACCCCTGAATCTCAGTTTCCTTGTCAGCTTCCTTCCCAACCAGCCCCTAGCAAACCTGGAAGCCCACTACAGATGTGCAAGTGAGCCCGGCCGAGACCAGAAGAACATTGAGTAGAATCAAAGTTGTCCACTGTGGATTCATAAGCAAAATAAATGGTCACTATTTAAAAATGTTTTAAAATGTTTATTTATATTTGAGAGAGAGAGAGAACTTGTTGGGATGAGCCCTGGGTGTTGTATGGAAACCAAGTTGACAATAAATTATATTTTAAAGAGAGAGAGAGAGAATGGAAGCAGGGGAGGAGCAGAGGGAGAGGGAGACACAGAATCTGAAGCAGGCTCCAGGCTCTGAGTTGTCGGCACAGAGCCTGACGCGGGGCTCGATCTCATGAACCGTGAGATCGTGACCTGAGCCGAAGTCGAACCGCTTAACTGACCGGGCCCCCCAGTGGTCACTATTTGAAACCATTCAATTGTGGGATAGATTGTTATGCGGCAAAAGCTAACTGATGCATTGGGTATAGGGTAGAGGAGAGCTGAGTGGCACTGAGGCCAGGGCCCCCGAGGCTGGGATCGAGGGCCGCCCTCCAGGAGGTGCGAGGAAATGGGAATTTGGAGCAGGTGCCACTCCCCTGCATCCTCAGGGTAGGACAGAAAGTGCTGAGCAGTTAGGTCTCATATGTCAGTGGCCAAAAACTGCATGCAAGCAGAAAAAAAAAAAAAAAAAAAAAAAAGCCTGGGTCTAAGGTTGTTATTTATAGCAAAAATTTAAACAGGGAAGCTCTCTGTCAGTTTTCTGAATTACTGACAGTTGCAGAAATGTTAATACAAATCTTTCTAAGACTGGCCAGATGTTCGATATTAAACAAGCATCTGTTTTGTATAAAAGACTTTTTATGCCCCCTGCACACTGTCTCTTCTCTCTCTCCCCTCCGTGCCCCTCATCCCGATCCCATGATAGAGCAGGGCAATAACTGAGGGTAATTACCTCAGCTATAGTTTTATTTAGTTTCTGAATGCCGGTGTCCACAGTGTCAAAAATACACCCCAAAAAATAACCCTGGAAAAGGTTAATAATGGCCTTTCTGGTGTCATATTCTGCACTTTATGTGTTGTGGTAATTATTATCATTAGGGCTGTAAGAATGTCTACTTATCTTTCTTAATCACATACTATAAAGAAGCACTTCTGAACACATATCTATTATTTAATCAAAATCTCACAGTTATTGGCACTTGTGCCCCACCAGGGGCTGTGTTTATTTTCTGTTTGCAAGGGGGAGCACTCCCTCCTGGGGGAGAGGGGGCCCCACGTCCATACCCGCTTTCCTCGCTGTCATAGCATGTGACATTTGGTGCTATTAATATCCGGGACACCAAACACGTGTTCCTGCTCCCCACTCCCCACTCTTGGTTGCTAGCACTCTAGGAAAAGCACTTTTATTAACAAATACAGGGCGGAAAGCATACCCCAGATGAACCGTGTGGCCCGGGGGAGGGAGGGGCTGGTGGGGCTGAGACCTTGAGGGATGTACCTGTTCCAGGGTCGGAGAGCGAATCTGGCAGTGGGACCGGTGAGCGCCCTCCCACAGCTCTGGAGGGGACTGTCCCTCAGAGGCAGGGGACTAGCCCCCAAAGAGGCATCCTTGTCCCATTTTGAAGATAAGGAAATCGAGGCTAGAGGGAGTCACTTGCTCAGGTCACCTCGATGGTGAGCTTGAACTTGAGGCTCTTTGGGTCGTCCACCGTGCATGTTCCCCAGCCCGCACTGACTGAAGAGGCCACCAGGCTTGTGTGGCTACTGAGCTCTTTGAACTCAGCAGTGGTGAGTCGAAGCTGAGATGTGCTGCTAAGTGGAAAATCCATAGTGGGTTTCCCAGACCCAGTACCAAAAAAAAAAAAAAAAAAGAAAAAAAGAAAGAAAGATGTGGGAGTATCACATCAGCAATTTTTAATAGTATTCCAGGTTGAAACGATATTTTGCATATGTTGGATTTAATCAAATATGTGATTGAAACCAATTTCACCGGTTTCTTTTCACTTTTTAAAATGTCACTACCAGAAATTTTAAAATTACATCTATGGGTTTTGCATTTTTGTGGCTCACATTATATTTTGATTGGATAGTCCCAAGCTGAATTTGTATGTTCCTTCATCAACACTTTGTTTTATTGCTTTACAGCAGTGGTTTGGGGTTGAGGGGGGGGGATTTTGTCCCCCGGGGAGACATTTGGCAACACCCGGAATGAGGTTTAGTTGTCACAGCCCGAGGGGGGTGGGGAACTATGCGCATCTAGTGGGTGGAGGCTGGAGATGCTGTTCAATACCTTGCAGGTGCATGGACGGCCCCTGCTGAGGGGCATTCTCTGGACCAAAATGTTTTTTCTTTTTTTTAATGTTTATTTATTTTTGAGACAGAGGGAGACAGAGCACGAGTGGGGGAGGGGCAGAGAGAGAGAGGGAGACACAGAATCCGAAACAGGCTCCAGTCGCTGAGCTGTTGGCACAGAGCCCGACGTGGGGCTCAAACCCATGAACTGTGAGATCATGACCTGAGCTGAAGTCGGACGCTCAACCGGCTGAGCCACCCAGGCGCCCCTGGACCAAAACGTTAATGGCACCGAGGTACAGGACCCTGTCTAGAGTCCTAACTTGTGTATTTTGTTTTCAATTTGGGGGTCCTCAAGGATGTCACCGATGTTCTGAGAGAAAGAGGAACCATGCCATGATGGTGCTCATGCTGATAATCTCTTCCTCCATTTCCATCCAGGGCACCCTTCTTCCTGATCTTTCCCGCCACAGGATTAGAGACCCACGTCTGCCTATAGTTTTCACGTATTCTTGCCACATGGCCCGGTGGCCATATTTCCCCAGTGGCATTTTCAGGTAGCAAAGCCCTCCTCCCGTGAGAGGCTATACAGTCCCCTTGAGGGATGACAGACTGTTGGAAGGGGGAGACCAATCCAACAGGAGAGGGACAGGAATAAAGAGGGACACAGGCACCCCTGAGCAGACTCTGGGTAGGGGTGGGGATCCTTACACTTGACATGGGCCCGGCCTGGAGAAAGACCAGGGAGAAAGAGCGGAGCCCTGGCTCGGGCCCCAGGTATCGGCAGGTGAGAAGGGCGACTCGGCAGGTGGCAGGGCCTGGAGATGGGTTTCGCATGACCCTGCCCCTGCTTCTGTCCTCACTGTCTCTGAGGGCCAGAGGGATGCAGGGCTGATGTCTGGGCGGGGTTTACCAGCTGAAGACACGGGGACAACAAGGACCCGAGAACATGAGGACACTACAGCAGGGCACGGACGGGAGGATGTGGTGGAGCGAATCTGGAGGGCTGAGCAGGGGGAGCTGGTGTGTTTTGAGTCCCTGGAAGCCGAGCCAAGAAGCATGGACTAGGGGCGCCTGGGTGGCTCAGTTGGTTAGGCGTCCGACTCCTGGTTTCGGCTCAGGTCACGATCTCATGGTTTGTGGGATCGAGCCTCCCGCCAAGCTCTGCGCGGACAGCACGGAGCCCGCCTGGGGTTCTCTCTCTCCCCTCTCTCTGCCTCTTCCCCCTACTCCCACTCTCTCTCTGTCTCTCTCTCAAAATAAATAAATAAACATTTAAATAAGAAAAGAAGCATAGGCTCCTCTGCTCGTGTGGGGGGCTCAGGGGAGTGTGTGGGATGGCTGGGCTGCAAATATTCCAGGAGGTGTTCCAAAAGCATCTACTATGCAACAGGCTGTGCGTTTGGCCCGGGGGCCCCAGAGGTGGCTGTGACGCAGGCTTGAGCCCGCAGCCCGCGTGAGAAGAGACACAGAATAAAAACGATCACCCCGAGTGCACACACTCTGTGCCAGATGCGACCCCAAGTCCGTTCCTTCTTCCCACCAGTTTGCCCAGGAGGTGCTATGACCACGGGCATTTCCGTTTCATAGACCGGGTCACTTTAGATCCACAGGTCAGCAGGAGGGTCGGGAACCTGCCCGGGGTAATAGAGCTGGGACCCCAGTCGAGGCAGACTGGCTCCGGAATCCACCCTTGCCGGCAAGTGAGACTGCTTCTGGGTGCAGAGAATAAAAGAAAACCACTCCCTTCGCTCCCCAAAAGCCCAGACGACCCCCTGATCTCCCTTCCTGCTCTCTGGCAGAATTGACTCCACCCCCATCATGTGTAACGTAGGATTTTGTTCAGACAAAAATTACAGATGTTCATCTATGCTCACAGGTTGTGGGGGAAGGAGAGGCTGTGTTAGGTTTTGTGGCAATAACGATGTGCGGCAAAGCACCCTCCGATCTCAGTGGTTTCCTAAGTAATGATTTCCTTCCCTCCTATGGGTCTGTGGGTCAGCTGCGGCTCATCTGGGCTTGACCAGGCTTCCGTCCAGACCTGCTCCAGAGTCTTCTCTCCCAGGACCCAGGCTGAGGACACAGTGACCGCCCGGGACATCCTTTTCCGTTGTGAAGGTCGTGGCACGCCTGGGAACTGTCACACGGTCCCTGTTGCAGTTACAGTCAGTCACGTGGTGGGGTCCACACCCAGGGGGGTGGAATGTCGGCTCCACTCACAGGGAGCCATGGCAAGGGAGGGGCGGGAAGGAAGGTCTGTGAGCAAATGACATGTCGCTTCAAGGCACCAATGGGAAGGGCTTGAATGCAGAAGACGTGGGGAGATGACGCTCGAGCAGGAGACGTCCCTGTGGGTTCCAGGAAAATAGGTAACCGCTGTTGGGGACACACCTGAGCCTGGAGGTGTGGGACTGAGTGGTAGAGGACGTTCCTCCCCAGACCCTCTGCTTTCCATGCAGAGGACTGGGTAGGTCATCCCTCGGGCGTTCGACTGGCCCTGGGAATACACCAGGAGCCGATCTGGGCTGTGCGAAAGGACCGGTGGATAGATCTGCAGCCTGGATGAGTCTGTGGAGGCCCTAGGCTTTCTGTCCCCCGCCTCTGGGGGGGTCACCCTCATCTCAACACCGACCTCCCTTCCCTTCACTACGTCAATGTCTTGTCTGTCGGGTTTGGGATGAACACAACGGTGGACCAATTGCAAAGAAAGGTTGTAAATCTTGCCCAATTAATGTTTATTTATTTTTGAGGGAGAGAGTCAGCATGAACTGGGGAGGGGCAGAGACAGAGGGGGACAGAGGATCTGAAGCAGGCTCCAGGATCCAATCTGTGAGCATAGAGCTTGGAGTGGGGCTCGAACTCACGAATGGTGAGATCATGACCTGAGCTGAAGTCAGATGCTCAACCAACTGAGCCCCCCCAGGACTGAGCCCCCCAGGCACCCCAAAGTGTAGGACTTCTTGACATCAGGGCAAGTGATGCCAGAGAGCTTCTTGAACGCTTTGGAGAAGGCCATAGACAAGGAAGATCTGGCGGTCTTAGAAGAGTTAGCTCTTGATTGCCATCGCGGCTGGTGACATGACAGACACTCTGCATGATTTCATATGGAAGGACAAAGAAAAGCCCTTGGGAAAATTGATGAAAACTGTCAATTAGAAAAAATGGACTTCTTTTTTTATTACACTGGGAAGTCAAACTTGAAGTGAAGGGAGTTGTAACCTGCTGTCTTACAGTTTTGCTGGAAAAATCACGCTCCCTCACCAACGTACTGCTTCTTTGTTCTACGAATTCATGCCTAGCTGCCCGTTAGAGCCCAGGTTTTATTAGCCATGAGGAAAGTAAACGTGATTTTGTGATTTTTACTTGCGCTTTTTTTGAGTATTTATTTCTTTTGAGAGAGAGACAGACCAAGCAGGGGAGGCGCGGAGAGAGAGGGAGAGAGAATCCCCTGCAGGCTCTGTGCTGTCAGCACGGAGAGCCCAATGCGGGGCTCGATCTGGTGAACCTTGAGATCATGGCCTGAGCCGAGATTACGAGTCAGATGCTTAACCTACAGAGCCACCACCCAGGTGCTCCACACTTGCAACTTTTAAGACAAATTTCCAATCGCATCATCTTACCAGTTACATGATGTGTTGGTTCCTGATTTCGGTGGGTTGGTTCTTAATGGCCCCTCGTTCCCTCCTTGGTTGGTGAGAGCTCCCCCATCCAGCTTCCATCAGTTCATACCCACCTCCTGCTGGTCAGGGCCGCAGACAGCTGTGGCTCTTTATCCCTCTGGCTTAGCCCTCTGCCAATGACCTCATCCAGCTGAGTGAGCATTCTTCTGGGCCCAGACCATGGGAAGGGTGTGTCCCCCTTGGTGGGAAGTGTCCTGTCCCAGGCAGGCTTTGATCCTCGGCTGTGTGACATTACATGCCATGACATGTTCTGTGCCACACCAAAAATGACTGCCCTGGATACAGAAGCTGAAATCATGCCATGCCCCATATTCTGTGGGCTCCGATTACAGTCTGGGGAAGTCAAAATACAACCCAGGATGGGGAAATTGTTAAAGTGATTGAAACATGGAAATGAATCTGAACAGAAAGGTCTAAATCTTACCTGGGTTAGCATTATTGTTATAATAAATAATCATAATAATCCCATACATTTTATAGCTAACAAAATCCTTCTTATACATGACTTCGTTCGACTGGGTTAGGGAGAATAAATCTTAAGGCTTAATTTCTCTTGGAAATATCAATCTCTAGTCTATACTACACCGGGCTGCTTTTTTAATGGTCCCAAAGCACAGCTTTCCCGTTCACCTCTCCAGCTCAAAAACTTTAAAAAACTTTTTGTGTCTAGAGAGTAAACTCCACACTCCTTAGATGGGCATTCCAGGCCAACCGGGATCCTGACCAAAGCTCTCGTTCCATCCGTGTCTCTGGGTGCTCTCCATCAGGCGTCTTGCCTTCATACCTGACCACAGCACTTCCTGCGTCCTGTGTGCATGGCTCTGATTCCCACGCTGGAGCCTTTGCCCAGGCAGCCCCCATGGTGCAGACACCCCTCCCTCACCTCTTCACGTGCACATAGTCAAGTCCAACCCACCTTGCAAGGTGCAGCCTTCAGATGGCTCCCTGAGTCCTCCTGTAGGCAGAAACATCTTGCTTTTGAAGTTCCTTTGCACCTTCTCCAAAACCCTCTCAAGACAGCCTTCCCCGTAGCAGAATAAGAATATACATGTCAGTTCCCTCCACTTGCCTGTAAGCTCCTTGGGTGAGCAGGACCTCAGCCTGTCCCTCCTACCTCAGTTATTGGGTCCTCCCCATCTCACCAGGTATCTAGCCCAAGGGCTGGGCTTTTCTGTAAAGGTTCACATAGTCAATATTTCAGGCTTTATGATCCTTATGATCTCTGTTGCAACTATAATTTCTGCCACTGAATGGTGAAAGCAGTCGTAGTGAATACAGAAACGAATGGGGATGACTGTCTCTAATAAAATTTTATTTATAAAAACTGGCACCGAGCTGGATTTGGTCCATGGCTATACTTGGCTGACTCCCTGGCTCAGCCAATGTCTAGCGAAGGTGTCCCATAAATGTTTGTTGACTGTTGGCTGGATGCATGGGAGAAAGAACAAGGTACTGGTATTTGGAAATTGGGTCTACTCAAGAACACAGGGCCAGGGCCTCACAGCCACTTGCACAAGAAGAGAAAAAAAGGGTGGCCTTGCTGGGGTTGGGGAGGGATTCTCATGCTAGGAGAGGAGTGGTCCCTGAGGGAGTTGGCAGGTCTCCTGGGCTTGGTGGCATGGGAGGAAACCAGAAAGGCAGAGCAAGGCCAACCTTGTGGGTCAGTGATGTGGGGAGTAGCCAACTTGGAGTGATGGGGGGGCTTGCCCAGCCCCATTGGCTCATTCTTCTGTCACCCCTTGGATTAAGGGGCCTGGCATCTTGGGGTTGCTGCTTCCACAGAGGAGATACCACCTTGAGCAGCGTGGCTACCATAGTATCAGGCCCCTGGCTTCTCACCCGTCTTAGTCAACCAAGAGCCAAGAGAGTGGCCTCAAAAGTCCTGAGAGCCAGGCAGAAGGTGGGTCCGTATGACTCGTTTGCATGACTGACATAACCCTGTGCAAGGAAGAAGCCTGGAGGCTGGAGGCAGCCTCCCGCAGGAAGATGCCTAACACTCATCGAACTCTTTGCTGTCTACACAGGGGGCTCCGCCTTTAGAACCTCGCCTTGAGAACCTCAGTGTGCCAGGTAGGCTCTCTCTCAAAGGGCTGGGACCCTATGGCCGGTGCAGATAAAGATTCACACGGGGGCCCGCATCATAAAGAAGAATGAACTCTGGGGACCAAAACAAGGAGGAGGTACAAAATGAAACCCATGTCCCAGACAGCTATTTCAGAGCTGAAGATAGAATATTTCCAGGTCTTTCCCAGATCACTAGTGACTGGGATGATCACCTGAGTTTCCCTCTCCTTCCTCCGGATGAAGACGCAGGTAAAAGAAAAACAAAACTCAACATTTCTCAAGAAGAGATAGCATTGTAGCGATGAAGTGAGGGCATACCTCTCTTCCCCACGATTCTTTGAGTAAAAATGCTCTTTTGGAGAGAACGTGTAATTCTGTCTGATAACACCCATTCTCGTTTTCCAGGCGAGCGAAGGAGCTGGGGCCACGGCTTTAAGAAGGTGACCGTGAAGTGCGAAGTTTTATTTTTACATCTTGTCTGAGGGGAACGTTCAGGACCAAACCGTTGAAGAACATTAGCAAACGAACTCGAAATATAACGATCCATTCAGGGCTTAAAACAAACAAACAAACAAACAAACAAACCAAAGAAGCGAAGCCTGCTTCTTGCCATCGTCTCCATCTTTCTGTTTTCCCTTTTAGCGGACAAGAGAAAGAAAATGCTGAAATTAAGACGCGAAACAAACAAAACAAAAAGATGTGAAACAAAGAGGAACCCAAGTGGGGACGTGATATTGGAGAGACAATGACTGCGCCCACTTGAGTCAAGGGAGGCTCTGCTCCTGGATCTCCTCCCTCTGCAGAGACTTCCACTCACCCCTGGACTTCTCTCGCTCCTAAGCCTCCCTTCCCTCCCTCTCCTCCCTCTCCTCCTCTTCCTCCCGGTGTTTAAAACCCCGCCTCCCACCTCTCCACATTTAAAAAATTCTTAATGATGCAACCTGGGGTTGCCATGGCAACTGATTTCCTTGCCACCCAGGCGGCTGGAGAGGCCTGTGATGGGGCCGCCATTGAAATCGCAAATAATTTTGTTTTTCTTTCGAAATTAAGTAGGCTGCCTAAAGTGTCCCACTGTGGGTTTTTCCTGCCCCCCGAAGAATAAGTCTCCCATGCACTGAAATACCCAATAATTGCATTTCCTGCGTATCTTTTATGACTTCCTTCTCCACCCGCGCCTATAGACAGTCCCTCTGGAAAAATAACAAGAACACACTCTTTGTTATTCCTGTTTTGTCAGGGTGAGAAATGCTTCTGATGAAGCCGAGTGACACTTGATGGGTCCCCCCCCCTTTTGAAAATTACCTTTGGTTTCCCATTCTTAAAAACAACTAAGTTTCTTTCTCCTTGAATCTTGAGGACAGCTTTGTAAATAGCACATCGGAACACAAAGAAGCTATTTGGGGAAGGCCCGCTCTGCCGTCACCCCACACGGATTCGGATTCGGCGGAAGCTGTCTCTCCCAGCACCCACAGGGGCTGGGCATCTCGTCAGAGCGCTGTCTCTCCTTCCCCAGCACCTTGAACAAACCCAGCCTGTCTGCCTTCCTGCCTCCCATCTCTTGCCCGAAACCCGCCGCTCAACCTGCTCTCCTTGAGGTCAGGGTGGTTCTCTAATGCCATGTCAACTTGGCACGCATTCTGCCTCCGTTTCTACCAAGGGGCCGGGACTGTCACCCCAGGGAGCTCAAAGCAAAAACCAGTTCAGCGTTTCTGAGGCTCGTCAGGCAGCGCAAAAATATGAAAAACGGAGTCAGGGTGTGGAGCAAGGAAGGCTTTGGACAGAGGCTGTGACTTGGAAAGCGGAGCCGTGTGGAGAAGCAGGGAGGGGGAGGAATAGAGGGGTCCACCGTGTCCCCCCAGCACTACAGGGCCCAGTCTGGGCAGGGTCTATTTGGGAGGGAGATGATTTGAAATCAAGCATGGGTCACTTTTGCGCTTTGGACATGGTGATAACGGGGATGTTCTTTGTGATTCCCCAGTGGCCCTAGGACGTCAGGGTCAGATGCACTTTAACAAGGAGGCGGGAAACAGCTATAAAGTTGTGTTGTGCTTGCGTGAGATGCCACACTCGGTCAGCCTTCCTCCCGCAGTTAGTGTAATCCAGTGAGCACTTTCCAGGTCCTCTCCTGACCCCCCCTGGGCCCTGGGGCTCCGTTAACCCTGCGCCTTTCGAATTCTTTCTCTGTTTAGCTTTCACAACAGTGATCTCTCCGTGACTCCCTCCCACCCCTCGGAATGTTCCTTCTCGGCAACTTCCCAGTGTCCTGTAAGGCTGGCCTGTGAGGCCTGTGTGTCTATGTCCCGGTCACAGACTAGCCACCGCTTCTTCCCTGTCCCCGGGGCTCTCTGGGCAGCCTCACTGCATCACCTGTACAGTCACAGCCCCAAATGTGTATTTCCAGCCCGTGGGCTACCCTCTAAACAAACCGCACACCCACACCGTCGTCTCCCGAGAGTCACCCTGGGGGTGTGCTGGAGAACCTTCTGGCCTAACAGGTGCCCAACAGAACCCACCATTTTATCCTCATGCTCCTCCCTGCTCCTAACAACATGGTAAGCTGTATCATTGTCCACAGGGCAGACCCCTGGGAGGCGGCTTCGAATCTTCTCTCCTGCAGGCTCTGTGGTCGACCAGTTACCCGGGCTATCAGGTGGCCGCCATGCCCAGCAGGGTTCTACTGCCTGCTACACGGATCCCTACAGCAGCTCCCCCATCATGGTACCTCCTGCCTCCTGTCCTGCCCCTCCTGGCCGCAGAGGAGCTCCCTCTGAGGCAGACGACTGGAACAAGCAAACCATCTTTGCGTTGAGAGTTCAAGTTCTTTTTTTTTTTTTTTTTTAATATAATTTATCGACAAATTGGTTTCCATACAACACCCAGGGCTCATCCCAACAGGTGCCCTCCTCGATGCCCATCACCCACTTTCCCCTCCCTCCCTACCCCCATCCACCCTCAGTTTGTTCTCTGTATCCAAGAGTGAGAGTACAAGTTCGAGTTGGTTGTCTTTCTGGGCTCGATGAACCTTGGGAGGTCATCCTGGACCAAAGGAAGGCTCTGGGCCAAGGGGAGACAGAGCCCCTGTAGGGCTCATGTTACTGTCCATCCCTCAGGGTTGCTCAGTAGCATACGCGTATCTCAGCAGGGCAGAGGCAGGACGTGAACACAAGCTTTTAAGTCCGACACTTTTCCTGGAGGTTGAGGACTGGTTGCCATGGGCAGGGGCCACACATTCTTTCTTTCTTCTCCTGTCCTTCCGACTCTTTGGATGCAGCCCACAGACCAGGACGCCGTGACTCTCTTGACATTTACTTTGGCTCAGTTGATTCAGCTCCCACTTGATGGTGCACCTGTTCCAGGCTGGGTCCTGCACCAAGAGCAGGGGAGGAGTAGGTAAGAAACCATCCCTGCCCTCCAGCAGCCCCAGTGTGGCAGGGGCGCAGACACCAGAAGGGGCCACTACAAGGTGGGGGGCACCCTGCAGCTCCCTGGCTGGGCGACCTCAGGTAACCCTCTGTACTTCCTCAGCCACTGGTTCGGCGTCTGTGAAATGGGACGAATGGAACCTTCCTGTGGCTGGGCTGGGGGTCTGCACGGGCCTGGGTGGATCCCTGGCACCCCCTTAGAACCGTGGCCGTGGTCATACTGTGTAACCCCACGGGCTCGGTTTCCCAATCTGCGAAGTGGGAACAGCAGAGTGCCCGCCTACAGGCCTATAGCGACAGTCGGAGAAGACCGTGTGTGTGTCAGAAGATGCTCGGGGCGGTGACCTCCCGCCTGGAGTGTCCTGGGCACACGGAGGGGGGAATCTGTGGGGGAGCTGGTTAGGAACGATGTCCTGGGGGAAGGGAATGACCAACAAAGCATGGGGGTAGGAAACAGCAGGGGTGTGGTGTGTGTATGTGTGTGTGATGTGTGTGTGATGTGTGTGTATCTGTGTGTGTGTGTGTCTGTGTGTGTATGTGAGTGTGTGGTGTATATGTGTTTATCTTTGTGTGTGCGTCTGTGTGTGTGTATCTGTGTGTGTGTGTGTGTGTGTGTGTGTGTGCGTGCACGCATGTGTGTTGTCTTGGGCACTTGGTGGTGAGACATGGGGCTGGAGATGCAGACAAGGGTCTGGAGGACGGCCGCGTAGGCCTCGTTAAACACCTATGACTTTGTACTTTGTCCTTTGGCCCCTGGGAGCCACTGGAGGTTGAACAGGGTGTGAAGTGTGGCCCGGCCCCTCCCGCAGGCGGGAGTGTGGAGCCGAGTCAGCAAAGGACTCTTAGGAGCAGCCTGGGAGGTTCAGCGGTAGCAGCAGGCGGGGCCCAACCCTCACAGAAAGTATCTGGATGATTCCTCACCCTTCCGGAGGCCTCTGCGGGCAGGTGCGTGCCGGGCACTGGGCGTGGGGGCACCAACAAGCCTCTCCCCTCCTGTCCGGTGGCTCACAGGATACGACACCTGCTTCTGCTTTTTCCCATGCCACGTGTTTTAAGAGTTTCTAGAACCCCTCCCTCATGTCGCTGGGATTTGAGACAAGATCGCACAACCATGTTGAAAATTCCACGTCTGATTTGCAGGCCTATAATCTGGCAGACCTTGGAATAGCTTAGCACCTACGGTAAGTAGTTCCCAACACACATAGGTACCCAGTAAATATTTGGAGAATGAATGAATGATTTCTGGGTGCACTCCCCATTTTGTTCTAAGAGCCGACCAATCCCCTTCTTGGGGTTCCTGGCTTGTAGCAAGAAGTGTCCCCGGCCAGGGCCCCAGCCTGGCTCTGTGTGGACAGGCTTGGGCTGCCTTTAGCTGGCAATCCTTTCCAGCCTCTGTTTCCTGCTTAGTCTGCTGACTTCCTTCCTTGCACTGAAGTTCGGTGAGGAGTGGATGGGGTGCTTCCTGGCAAACGACATAGAACAAGAGCCCTTTGTCTGGGTTTGTGCGGGGAGAGGCTCAAGGGTTGGGGTGGACAGAGTGCTGGCGTCCACCCTGCTGCAGGGGGATGCCCGGTGAGACCACATTCCAGAACAACAAGCAGGGCTCGCATGCACTTTCCATTTAGTCTCAACCAGGAGGTGCCAGGTAACTTGGAGAGGCATGCGTGCCTTGGGGATTAGAGAAATTCAATTAAATTCAGATAACCTTCACACTTCCCTTCCAATTCCCACACACCCAACCAAACAGACCCCTGGACCATCTCAAATTTGCCCAGCTTTAACCCCCTTCTCTTTGTATCTCCCCACTATCTGCTGAGATAAATGGATGTCCCCAAGGAAAATTCTTCCTTTTGAGACTTTCCAGACCTCCTCAGCGAAGTCGATGTATCCGGCATCACTGGGGGTTAAGGAATGGCTCAAAGCCTTGAATGGAAACAGAAAGTGGATCTATTTACCTGGAGAGCTTCCTCTCCAGCTCCTTCACACGCGGCCTCGTAATGCGGAAGGAACAATGCCTGAAATGCGCCCGTGGAAGCAGCCCCAGTGCGGAAGGCGGTGTGACTGGTGGGAGTCAAGGTCTTCCGCGATTGCGCGAGAACGCTCAGTAATGATGATAAAGCACTCAGAAAGTAATGATGTACTTCAGTGCCCACATGAAGCACTTTTAATTTTTTTTCTTTTGGACAAAGAGAAAATTGAAGTGGGCAGCTTCAGTGGAACATATACCTCTGTCCCTAACTTGTGCCGAGTGGTCGATCAAGGAACGTGAGCGCCATCGTCGAAGGCATTATCACCAACACAACATTCTTTTAGAGGCTGAGAGGCAGACCTTTGCCTCTGTCGCTTTTTCTTGCCTGCGAAAGCATTTCTGCTAGAGTGCTGCCTCTGGAGTGGGGTACTCCGCTGGTGTCTGAGGGCTGTGGGCGTTTGGGGCAGAACTCGTCGATTGAGGAGGTGAGATACAGTTTGGTGGTGGGTGGGGGGAAGCATGCTAGAAGGCTTTCCAGGAGATTAGGGGTCTAGTTCTAGGTATATAAACTAGCAGAGGGGAACCTAGGGAGCCCCAGCGAGCAGGACGCGTATTGGGTAGCTTTTGCTACAAAATACTGTATGACGAACCACCCTGAAACGCACCGGTTTCAAATGTCACTTATTCTCCTAAATGTGCAGATGGGCTGGGCTTAGCCTGGAAGCTCTGTCTCACTACCGAGCCTGCTGGGTGAGGTGACTCTGCTCCACAGGTGCGGATTCTGGGCCCAAGCAGAAGGGGTGGCAGCTCCCCAGGGGAAGGGCTTCTGAGGCTATGGCAGAAACGCAAGACAACATGGTGTCTTAAGGCTTAGGCTGGAACTGGCTGAGTCACGCTGGCCCACATGCCATTGGCCAGAGAGAGCCTCACAGCCAAACCCAAAGTCAACAAGTGGGGGTCAAACTGTGTCCATGATGAGGCCATGGCAGGGGTATGAGTGCAGGGAGGAGTAAAGAACCGTAGCCAGTCATTCCATCCCCATGTGAAACAACTTCTGCTGAGCATCTATCACTTACCATTTACTTTGGTCTCTTATATCCATTGTCTCATTTTTCCTTCTCAGCGTTTTCGGAGAATAGGAATCGTTATGCCCACTTTACAGGTGATACTTGGTGAGGTAAGGTAACCTGAAGAAGATGACATAGCAGATTTGGGATTAAAACCTAAGTCTGCCTAACTCCAAAACCCAGTCTCTTTCATCCATCCACCCATCCATCCATTTATCCATCCACCCACCCATCCACCCACATATTCATTCTTTCAACCAATATTTCTTGAGCATTGTTCATAAGAAAGACAGTGAGCATGAGGAGAAGTCAATAAAATGAAGGAGAACAGGCAGACATGTTTTTAAAGCACCTACTATGTGCAGAGCTCTTTTACATATGACATCCAGTTTAATTCTTCCAACAGCTTGAGGATAGTTATGTGTGGTCTGGCAATGGGGAAAACAAGACTCACAGAATTCTGTCTCTTGCCCCAATGTCATACAGCTGTTAAAGGCAAAACCAGAATTGAAATCTGCTCCTTCTGATGCCCTATGCCTTCTTGTTTCCACATGCCATGCCATCTGTACCCCCCCCCCCCCCCGCCTCTTGACTTTGTTTCTCCAAATGGGCATATCCAGCCACAACCCTTGAGCATTTCCTGGTAGGAAAATCTTATCATGTTGTTCGAGGCATGACTCTTGGTGAAAGGTCAGGGGAGCCTGAACTGAGAGTTGCGGGCTAGAGTTTGTCCCAAGGTGCTGCATCTTTGATGGCTAGAGATGGCCGGGCTGAGACAGGAGAACCAGAACAGATGGAGGAGTTTCTTGGCTGCTGTCGGTGCTATGTTGATGGCGCTCCCTTGCAAAGACTCCTGGTAGAGCATCACCTGTGCTGGGCACTCTTCCCCAGGCTTCTAGAGCCCATGAGAGGATTATCGTTGCTTCTGGCTGGCTGCCGTGTCTTTCTAAGTCCCTGGGAGACAGTCTGCTGGAATATTATCTTGAGGCTATAGAACCAGAGGAAGTTAGAGATAGGAAAGACCTGGGAGCTTCCCGGGCCCCCCCCCCCAAAGGGAAACACCGAGCCTAGAGAATGTAGCAAAAGCTCCTGGCGCTCCACTTGGACCCTCTGTAATCATGGCCATTGTCACACCCACTGGCTGCTGATGTGCTTGCTCTCAAAGAGCCAGCAGTAGGCCCTTTTGCTGGAGAACTGCCCTCAGGAGCGAAGTCCACTTAGCTCATGTATGCAAATGACCAAGAGTGCTTGGGAACTGAACTCTGGGTACCACGATGCCCTTGCCTCTCACTGGGGCAACACTGAGGTGGGCCAGGGCACCTGAGGGTTTGCACCATAGCTACCCTCTGTGGGCCTTTGCTGGATACCACTCCCTTGTGTGGCCCCCTTTCCTCCCAGCCCACCTCCCTTCTCCTCTGGGGACAGTGTCCCAATCATGATTTCATGGGAACCCTCATTGCGGAGGCTGCTTCCAGGGTACCTGTCCCAAGTCAGAGAGGCAGAAGGGTGCAGAGGAGAAACAACTACCAATCTTACAGCAAAAGCAAAGCTGACTCCAGTTTTACTGACAGCGGGGTTGACCATCACTGAGTCCAGATGATCAAAGGTCATTGGTGCGATTGGGTTTTTGTCAAGCGGTCTGGCTGTCCTCCCTCTGATCAGTTCAGCAAACATGAGCCCAGCATCACCTGTGTGCCAGGCTTCGTCCACTACGAGACAGTGAATGGATAAACCCGTTCGCCGTAGCCAAGGGAGATTGCGGAGGATGTGCAGGAGACGCAGGGGAGCACTGAGCCCCTTTGCGGGGGGCAGGAATGGACATCCTGTAGTAAGTGGGTAGGATTGCTGAGGTGGACCAGTTGGTGGGGAGGCCATTCCAGGCAGAGGGAACGGTGTGAACAATGACACGGAGGCACAGCAAGGAGTGGCTCAGATTTGCTAAAAGAGTTCAGGGCAGAAGGCAGCAGATGTGACTCGGGAAGCCAGCAGGGGGCGGAACTAGAAGGGCTTCGTAGACCGCTGTAAGGAGGTGGCTGATGTCCAGGACAGCCCAGCAAGGTGGGGACACGGTCCGACGGAGATTTTAGAGAGCGCCTGTCTGCTGCAGGGTGGAGGCCAGCCTGGAGGGGGTCCGGCTGGAGACGGGAGGCCGTTGCCATGGAGATGAGAGCCTGCACCAGAGAGGTGCTGGTGAGGAGGGGACTCCTCTCTTGCCCTTCAGGCCCTGGTCACATCAAAGATCTTAGATTCCCTCCATCACATGCCTTTCTTTCTCATGATGCCATGTCTGCTCATGCCGACCCCTCTTCCTGGACGCGCTTCATGCTGCTTGCCCGCTGGGCTCTCCCTCACTCGCCATCAAGCCCCAGCTCAACCACCACTACCTGCCACAGGCTTTCCTTAACTTCCTGTAGCCAACTAGGGACTTCACGCTTGGTGTCTTTGGTGCGCCGGGCCCCCCCCCCCGCCCCCCAACTATGTTCTTACTGGCCCAGGAACTCATTGAGAGTTGGGGCCGCAGTTTCCCTTTCTGTGCCCTCCCCGTGCTTCTTGGCCCTTAGGTGTGCTCCAAAATATGTCAAGGGGAAAACCATAATGGAGCACTGTTAAGGGGTGTGGCGGGGACAGGGACTGTGCCACACGTCCGTGACCCCAGCAGACGGCAGAGCCTGGCAAGGGGTGGAAAGTGGCTGAATGCTGACTGATTGGGAGGATCTGGGGTAGGGGAGCCTACAGTTCTCGGGGTTTCCTTAGGGGCACGGGATGATGGGGTTAGATTTCCCTCCACCACTGTAGCTTCCACTATAGATGAACCCAGAGTTACTAGTGGTTCAGTCCCTAGGTCGCTCTTCCTCACTCACACCACCATCTGGCCCGACAGCCTGCCCTGTGCTCACTGGGTCCTTCCATCCTATGGCCCCACTACTTGGAATATTGTCCTCATGCAACCAGCGGATGGCGCAAGGCTGCAAGGGCGCCCGGGATGGTGTTCTGGGCCGGGCTTGGAGGCGGCACCCTTTCCTTTGGGCCATGTTCCCTCGGCCAGAACTCAGTCATGAGGCCACACTTAACCGGAAGCTTGGGACATCTAGTCTACCTGCATGAGTTTTGATGGACACACAGCAGCCTCCACCACAGGTGAGTTACTTAGCCCCTCTGAGTCAGCTTTTGCTATAAACGAGGAGTCATCAGACCCCCTTCCTCTGTCGTGGTGCGGGGAGACCTTGCTGCCATAGAACATGTTCTCCTTAGGAGCTGGCCGCACCGGGAATTGGTAGCCCTTTCTCACTATCCTTCTTAAATTGTTGTTATCAAACCTGGCCTCAGCACCACTGTGTGGGGACAAAAAGCCACCGCTGCCCTTAGCAGCATCCCACAGTAACTCCCCTGTCCAGACCTGGAGGAAACCCCACAGCACCCATTCCGGCACCCACGAGTTGCCTGAGAGCCAACGTCTTCCCCTGACGAGGTGCGTAAGATAGAGACATTTGAAAGACCTCTGTGACACTCACATTAAGCCTTGGCCGGACGAGACCGCGCCTCCCAGCCCGTCCTCTGCACCCTGATGGGTGTTGTCATTGTCACTCAAAATACCTGGAAAAAATAAACTTTATTGAATCCATTTTCACATTGAATGGAAACATGTAAGTCCGTTTCTTTCAACAGAAATGCTTTCAGAGTAACCCCCCGCTCCTCAAATTCCTCCTTCTTTAAATAAAAGGCTCCTTTTTTCCTCTCTCTCTCTCTCTCTCTCTTTTTCCTCAGCTGTGTTGTTCAGCGGGCGGTATTATGTGGAGGTTTTCCTACAGTGGGAGCCTTTGGTGACCCTTGTCTTAAAAAAACTGCTTAAGCATTCAATAATAGCCCATACAGCGCTCTCTAAAAATAAACATCTGCTTATAAAGAATTTAACCTGGGGACGCCACACTTTAGAGGAAAGGGCATCCTTAATGGACTCTTAGTGCAGAGCCGAAAAGGAGTCTATTGCAGCTGAAAACTGACAGCCTCTCGTTGTCATGATACCAGGGATATTGTCAACAGCTGGGCTGGGAGACTCGGAGGGGTGGTGGTGAGGGTGGCTTGCTGGGAAGCGGGCAAGAAGGGCACCTAGGACAGACTTTATTAGTCTTTGGACCATCCTTTGGCACCCATGAAGAGGGGGAGGTGGAAAAGAAGCCAGAAGGAAGGAAAGGGGAGGCACGTTGGGTGTGGCCCTGAGGACAGCCACGGGATGCAGCCAGACGGGGTTTCCTATTCTGGTTTCGCCACTTCCTGGCTGCAAGGCCCTGTGCATGCCCTCAACCTTCTGGGCTTCATATATGCATCCCTAACCTGGAGATGCTGAATCCACACTGTTAGGGGTGCTGGAAGGATTAGAGATGGTGTGCGTGAGACTCCCAGGACTGCCTGGGAGAAGAGGAGCATTCAGCAATACCGGGGTGGTTATAACCAAGCCCACCCGTCTGGCACAACATGCAGAAGCGTTGAGGAATGCAGATGAAAAAGAGATGAGACTCTGTGCGCTGGGTCCCGGGACGCAGAACCGGGGGGTGCCCAGGGGCATGGTTAGAAAGGCCCAGAAGTTGGGTGGGGGTTTGCCTGGGGACAAGTCCAACCATTGCTGCTGCAAGTGTCACCTGTCAGGCTCTCCCCACCAACAGCCCCGTGAGGATGCTCTCCTATTTCTCAGGTAGGGGGGCTGTGAGCCCCCAACCTACAGGCGAAGCTGGAGTGTAGACTCCGTCCTGGGCTGTCGCACACGATGCCCATTCCGTAGTGTGTACCTGCTCAGAATGTCTTCCCCCAGAACCTCACGCAAGCTGAACACAACACACAGTAGCCCGGCTATTCCATCCGTTGGCCCACCAGCAAGAATCCCACGATACCCCACAGCACGAAGTACCTAGACGGTACATGGATACAGGTAGGGGAGAGGGTGGCCACACTAAGGTCTCCGTTCTCGTGGAGCCCCATGTGGGTGATGAGCTAGAGATGGGTAGGCAGTGACAGGTGTGGGTGGCAATGGAAAAGAGCAGAACCCCCATCCACTGAGGGTGGGAATGTGAAATAGTGCAGCCACTCAGGGAAAACAGGCTGGGAGTTTCCCAAATGGTAGAACATAGAGTCGCCATTGGATTCGGCAATTCTACTCCCAGGTGTGCACCCAAGAAGAACGAAAACATGTGTCCGCCTAAAAGCTTGTACACGAGCGTTCACGGCAACGCTATTCGTAATAGCTAAAAGGTGGAAATCGGTGGGTGGACAGATGAACAAAATGTGGTCTGTCTATATAACGGAATATTACTCGGCCGTAAAAAGGAATACAGCACAAATACACAGTACAGTGTGGATGAGCCTTGAAAACAGCATTTTAAGTGAGAGAAGCCAGTCACATAAGACCACATATTGTATGATTCCAACTGGATAAAAAGAACAGGTGAGTCTATAGAGACAGAAAGTAGACTAGTGGTTGCTTGGGCTGGGGGGATGAGGAATTGCGGGGTGCTAGCTAAAGGGTACAGGGCTTATTTCTGAGGTAACGAAAATGTTCAATATGGACTGCGGTGATGGTTGGGGACATCTGTGAAGATGCTAAAACTGTTGCACGATAGAGTTTAAATGGGTGAATTGTATGGGATGTGGCTATTGTCTCAAACAAGCTGTTATTTAAAAAGCTGAGTTGTAGAGGAGTGGGTGCCTAAAGAGAAACTCAGGGGGTCATTTCCAGAATGTTCCAGAAGATGCCGGGTGGGGGAAAAGCAGTCGATGCCCCCTTTTACACAACTGTCATAGAGATGAAAAGATACCCCGTGCAAAGGCGACTTGTTTGGCCCCTGCTAGCTGGGGGACTTCAACAGACTAGTCTGCTCCCCTTTCCTGCCTCTGTGAATATCTTAGTGTAGACTCAAAATCCCAATGGGCTTACCAAGGGCAACAGGGCTTCCTTCCTACTTGGAGGTGGGAAGCTGCTGTAAGCCAGCTTGCTGACAGGGAGGACATAGGTGAACGTGTCCCATAGCCATCTGACTTTGGGCAACGCTCGGGTCCTGTAGGAGGTCACTTGCACCTGTCAGTGTATGTGTGAGTCTGGCCAAGGACCGCCCTCCCACCCCAAAGAGCTGTCCACCCTCCCTGCTCTCCGGATGGGCTGAGTTCTCTGTTCAGGCTCCTGGTCAGGAGGTCGAGGTTCGTAAAGAAGTCAGGAAAGCTCACAGGTGTCAGAGGGTTACACACGAATCTCGCTTCTAGACTTTTAAGAAAGAGCATCCTTATGAGCAGGACGCCCGGGCCTGTCTGAGCTGTGCTCTCTCTCCTGTAAAATGGGGGTGACTGTCCTCATCACAGCTTGCTGCCTTCGGTCTCTCTCTCCAAAATAAATAAACGTTTAAAAAAAAATTTTTTTTTTTTAAGTTAAGAAAAGACCCTCTTAAAGAGGGTAGAAAGGATATTGGTTTAGGAGTGGCTGGAGTCTTGCTCAGCCACTAAGTGGCAAGTGGCCCCGGGCAAGTCATGGCATCTTGGTGGACCTCAGTTTCCCCATCTGTGAAATGATGCGGCTGAATGAGATCATCTGAAACGTCCTTTGCTGCCCTATCTTTCCCAGGTCTCTATTGCCTTGGAATCAAAGCAGTTCTTAGCGTTGACATAAATACCCATTTCCCATAGCTCAGAAATCTCTGGGTCAGATTTTCTGCTTACCTGCCCCATGGAGATTGAGTCCGCCTGCTGGGATGAAGACTTTGTGCACAGATTCCTGAAGGATAATAAGTCCTTTTCTTATCTAGCAGTGCATTAGGGATACGATGACAATAATTTCTTGTCTGCAAGGACTTAGCTTCAAAAGGAGAGTTCTTCCTCATAGGAGCTCAGGGACAGTGGCGACAGCCACGAAAATGTGTGGGAAATTAGAAAGGAGAAAGAAAGACTCAGGCATGGCTATTCTGGATATTTTCCATCAATCAGATTGTCTGGGAAATAGGAAAAACACATTGTCTGCTTCAAAAACAACCTGTCAGGAAATTATGACAACTCTGGATTCCTATATAACCACTACATCTCCCAAAGTGTGCAAATTACACACGCAGTAAACAGGAATCCATGTATTTCCAGGAACTCACTTGGAACAAACTTGGAGTCGGGCATTCTTTGTTGTGGTGCTAAATGAGATTTTAAAAAAAGAAGTCTTCTAAATAGATACATCTATGTCATGCACAAAGGGGGAAAATCTACCAATAGATTGTTGGGATATTTCTTCTTCTTTTCCTTTGTACTGAAAAAAAAAACAGTGTGAGAGTAATATTAAAGAAAACTGTGAAAAAAAAATCCCTGTGGTCTGAATACTCAAATCTAATTATTTCCATTTTTCAGTGTTTATTCTAATACTTGTCTGTGAGCATACATATTTTATAATACTGTAAACAGCGTAGTTCTATTTTGTGTCTTAAACTTTTCCTTGTAATGGTACATCATAAGCTTCTTTCCTGGTGGGACGATCTCTTTATCACTGCCATTGTTCAGAGCTGTGTAATATTCCAGCCAGTGAAAATATGCCAATTGGGGCGATCATTCCCCGAGGGTCAAGTGTGTGGGTTTTCTCCCCTCCGTGCTCACTGATACTGATCAAGGTTCAGGTGACATGGCCTCCGTCTCACCCAAAGTAGCCCATTATAATGATGCCCTATTGTGCCGGGTTGTCGTCTCAATCTCTCCAGCTTTGCATAGGACTACTGAAGATTCCTTCCCTAATTAATTGTCATAGCATGTATCTCTGGGGTGCTTGAGTCTGTCTGCTACCTCTGTGAGGTTTTGTGTGGCCCCCTTTTACAGATGGGGAAACAGATGTGAATGCCTGCCCTAGGATGTCGGGAAGGGAGCTGGCTCTCGACTGGCGCTGGCTTATCTGTGCCACGCTGTCTGCCTGGGGACCCCCCCCCCCATTCCGTCAACCGGACAAAAGTCTACCACCTTGCAGAATGCCTGCTGAGTTCAGGGGATGTGGAAGAGGCAGGAGACCCGGCGATGAGCGAGGAGGGATCCTGCACTCAAGAAACCCACCTTCCTCCTGGTCAGGGAGATCGGTCAGGGTTCACGTTCCCGGGAAGGGCCACCATGCCCAGAGGTGATGTCCCAAACAGCTTCTCAGAGCCTCGTGGCCTAATCTGGAAAGAGGAGTAAGGTCTGATAGCCAGGCAATGGACGCTAGAATCCCTGTAGACACCAGGACCAGGGGGCCTGACCCTTGGGTGGAGGGGCACATGTGTGTGTGTGGAGGGGGGGCTGACTTGCAAACTAGGGGCTGATCCTGGAGAGGCAGGAGGCCACTTGTTCCTTCCTGGTGGTCCCATAATGAAGCACGGGCTTCTTCCCCTGGGCTTGGGTTTGAGTTTTACCCATCTCGTGTTTTCCCCAGAATCTGACACTGGCCTATGCAGCTGAGGCCACTTAATGGGTGGATGAGTAGATCCACGATGCGGCCACGAGAATCTTCATAATGCGGCTCTGACCCTGCCAGTCCCTGCTCCAGATCCTTACTTGGCCCCTCGCTGCTCTTAGGACGGAATCCGAGCGCCTTCCTCCTGCCAGCAGGTTCCACGGCGTGGCCCTGGCTTGTCACCCTGTGGGGAGTTGTCTGGGAGCGCGGAGGTCGTGTCCCGGAAGAGGCTGAGCGCAGGACCTCGAGCCAGCCAGCCCCACTCTGTCCCTTACTAACCCTGTGACTGGTGGGCATCTCTGTGCTCTGTCTCCTCAGTTCTATGGAGATGAAAGGAGAATCTTCTTCTGGAATTCAGTAAGAAGATGCATATAGGACATCGTCCCTGGCATGGGGTGTTAGCTGCTCTGAGTATTTTCTCCACAACCGTTACCTCATCGAGGGGCGCCCCCAAGAATATGCCCTCATTAGAAAATAACCCAAGACCCCACCCGTGTGGGATGGACAGAGTCTGCCGCAGTCTGGACGGACGACGTGGGCCCCCTCGTCAGGTGACAGGCACCGAGACAGGGATGATCACTCTCGTGACCAGAGAAAAACAACCAAATTCTTCATTTTCAAAAAGAAAAATGAGAAAAAAAAGAAAGAGAAGAAAGCAATCTCACTTAAGAAAAGAGGAAAACTCAGCTCATCTCAGTTTATCCAAAACCTTTTCATATTTTCAGTTTTAATAGGATGTGACGGAAGCTGACATTTTTTCGAGCACCAAGAACTCACGTCACTTTGAAAACTTGCAAGTTGATTTGAAGAAGCACCAAGAGGTAGCCAAGACTCGCGCTGCTCACAGATGGTGGGGGATTAGGTGCCAGTTTGCCGAAAAGCTTGGAATCGGCAGACGGCGGAGGGCAGCTGGCTGAGGCCACCCGTGGGCAGGCAGGACGGGCTGCCCGGCAGGAGGGCCTCCAGGCCTTGGCCGCACCCCACCTGGCCCAGGTGAGAAGCTGGCGGATCTTCACCGGTGCCCTCCTGGGGCTCACGTCTGAGGGCAGGACGGGCTCCAGGGGCCGGGTGGGGGGCGGGGCATGCTTGTCCTTGGCCCACGCGGAGCCCAGAGCTCAGATGGAGTCTCTCGCTCACCACCGCCTAGCTGTGTGGCCTTGGGTGCATTCTTAATATCCATGAGGCTGAGTTTCATCTTTGGGAGGAAAAGGGGAAAGAACCAGGACGTGGAGAAGTAACCACAGCTACCTCGGAGGGTATCAGGAGGAATTACAAGACCATATGGAGAGATACGTTTGTAACTCGAAAGTCCGGTTAATTAATTCCCCCAATGAGGGAACAGGAGGGGCACGAGGGCGTGTGGGGAAAATGAGGAATTTGTAATTAATTATGGAAGGTATTCACCAAGCCTCCATTCAGCTGTTCTGGGCATGAGCCGACTCCTCGGGGAAGAGGGAGAGTCCGTCACTGGGATTGGGGCAGGGGCTGCAGAAGGCATTTAGGCAGAAGTCACAGCCCCGAAGAGGCCCCGGGGCTGGAGTGGGCGGGGCCTGTGGGGACGCAGCACCTGGGCCAGCCACGTGGTGGGAGCCCGAGGGATGCCCCTGGAGGGTGCCCCCAGACTTCTGAACACAGGAGGAATTGCCAAGCCACGGGCCACTAGCTGCATTCCGGTCCCACTGGCACGTCAGGAGATCGAGCTGTCCTTGCATGAAGTGCCTGGGTCTTTGCAAGACCTTCCAGATGCCCAGGGGCCGAGCTTCTCCTCCGAGCCAGACCTGAGGCCAAAGGTGGTTCAGAGATGGTGTCTCTTGTCTCCGGGAGCTCTGGTGGGTGCGGACAGAGGCTGCTGCCTCTCCCTGAATCAGGCAGGGCGGTGGGAGACACAGGGGCAGATGGCTTTGTCTTGTCCCCCGATGTCCCCGGACTCTGCTCAGCGAGCACTTTTCATGAACCCTCATGAACTCTCCTTTTCTGGCATCTTTGTGTTTGCAGTGATGTGGAAGTGACGAGTTGCCTGTGTTTGTCAATGTGATTAAAAGACTAAGACGTGAACTCTTTCCAGAGTCGGCCCCCGGGGTGCGGCTGGTCTGCTGCCACGGGACAGACATCTTTCTGCTGGTCGCCAGGAGGTCTGAGCAAGGCAGGAATTAGCACTCCCTCTGCGGGTCTCCGAGGGCACCCCCACCTGTGAGGGGACGCACATCCTCCCAGCCGGAAATAATGAAGGGCCACGGGCCATTCAGATCCAGGTTCAAATCCTCGCTTTACCACTTCCAGGCTATGCGTTCTTCCACAAATTACTTGGCTTCTCTGTGCCTCCGGAGACGCTAATGTCACCTCATGCTGCTGCCGAGAGGGTGGACTGAGATTGAATGGGGGAGGGTGATGTCTGGAGTGCAGTGCCTGGAACACAGAGAGAATTTAGAGAGCCTTTGTTGAATCTGAATCCTAAGACCCTCTCAACGGGGGAATAGTGAGCTATTGGCCAATCAGAAGTGCCAGCCAAAAAAACACCGGCGTGAGAGTTCAGGCCTCTCCCTTCTCCCCTCTTTTGAAAAGTGTCTCCCGAACCCTCCATAAATGCAGTGGAAAGAGTCAAAGACGAAGACTTTTTGGATTCAAGGGAACATTTAGTTCGAAGCATATCAACCAGCCTCCTGCCTACTGCTAATAATAACGAACATTTATTAGGCACTCGCTGGGCTGGGCACTCTCCCAGTACTCCCCCATCCAAAGCTCACACCAGCCCTCTGAAGCACGCCCCAGATTCACCCCCATCTGGCGTCGGATGGAACTTTCTAGGAAATGGAGCTCGGCTGGCCTCGCGCGCTTAGTAAGTGGCTGAGTTGGGACACAAACCCAGGCTGCCTGCCCCAAAACCCAAGCCCACCAGATGAGATTGTCTTCCAAATGCAGAAATCCCTTCTGCAGCCCAACTTGGCCCAATCCTCTAGCTTTTGGGAGAAATACATTCCATCTCTTCCCAGAGCCGAACCCGAAAATGAGGCATCTTAAACTTCACATTTCATAGCCGGAATTCGTACTTGCACATAAAATCTATCAATCCTGCTGGCCCCCTTCCCTCTTCTGGGCACATATTACAGGCTGCTGGCATGGGTGTCTAAATAAACATCCATCAGCCTGGATCCTTGCAGACCGATTCCAAACATTGGCTCGACAGGGTGGCACCCGGGCTTGCAAACCCGCCGCCTTGCCCCGACACACTTCAAACACTCCCCTTTGTGCCTCTAGGAAAACCAGAGCGGCTGGTCTCTTATGCTCGCACAGAGCTTTGTAAAAACCTCCATTAGGTTGAAATAACCTCGGCTCCTGTCCCTCTCATCAAACTGTGAGTGTTTCGAGGCCGGGGTGGAGGGCCTGGCATTCACCATCTCCTCCGTATCAGGCTCTGGGCCACATGTGGGACACACCTCAAGTCATTCCTTGCAACACGCCGGGGTGGCATCTTAATGGCCCCCTTTGCGGGAGGCTAAAAGGAGAGGCACGTTGCTGTAGGTCGCACGGCCACTTTGAGGCAAAACTGGGATGTGCGTGGCCTTCCCATTGTGCCAGCGAGGCCATGCTCTATTCTGTACCATCTCCCCGGGGTCCCACAGAGGGTCTGCCTGGTCCAGCTTCCCAGCAAATGTGTGTTGAGTGACCGAGTGGCCCAATAAAAGAATGACTGAACAAGTGTCGAATTTCCAGGGGACTGTGGAGCACCAGCTGTCTCGAAGGATTCAGGTGTGTTGCTCAGGACCACGAGCTAGGCCTCAAGGGCACTGGCTAACAGAGTGGGTCCATGCATCAGATACGGGTTACACTTTTCAAAGCGCTGGGTTAGAGTAGTGTCAATAACGTAGCTTAAAGTCCTGCCAAAGGCACTTCCCACAAATCACCCTTTGTTCCTTCCGACTCTGTATAAATGGAATGTGTTGCATCTGCTAAGTCAGGCCGGCTACTTCTCTGAGTCTGTTAATCGTGGGGAAAGTTTTCCATGTTCTTCGAATGATTCGAATCGTTTCTCAACACACATACAGACACAGCAAATGTGGTGTGCCCGGGCAGGCAGTTGAGTGGCAAGATGCTTGTTATCGTGGTTTAGTTTGCAAGCCTGAGAAGCCTGACTTTGAAAACCAACATTTGATTGTCTGGCATGCATTGCCCCAAATTTTCATTGGCTTTTTCCCTTTTGAAATGGTTGCTAGGAGTTTCTTGGGAGAAGAGAGTTCAAAGTCATCACCCATTCTCCCTGTTTTAAAGAGGAGGACTTCAGGGGTGCCTGGGTGGCTCAGTCGGTTAAGAGAGTGACTCTTGATTTTGGCTCAGGTTCATGAGTTTGAGCCCTGCATCGGTCTCTGCGCTGATGGTTCGGAGCCTGCTTGGGCCCTCTCTCTCTGCCCCTCCCCTGCTTGCTTGTGCTCTCTCTCTCTCTCTCTCTCTCTCAAGATAAATAAACTTTAAAGATGAGGACTTCAGGGGCACCTGGGTAGCTCGGTTGGTTAAGCATCTGACTTCGGCTCAGGTTGCTATCTCGTGGTTCGTGGGTTCGAGCCCCATATCTGGCTCTGTGCTGACAGCTCAGAGCCTGGATTCTACTTCAGATTCTGTGTCTCCCTCTCTCACTGCCCCTCCCCCGCTCATCTGTGCTCTCTCTCTCTCCCTCTCACCCTCTCAGTCCCAAAAATAAATAAACATTGAAAAAAATTAAAAAAAAATTTTTTTAAAGATGAGGACTTCAGTTTCCCAGAGAAAACAGACTTAGCTAGAAAGTGGCAAAGCTCACACCAGAACCCGGGTCTCCTATTACCCAGGCGAAATTCTTGCTTAAATACAACCAAGTGGATTGGCTTTGCCATCCTGTCTAGGTCCCAGAGGGTCCCCTCCTGGTAACGGAGTTGGTTTTGAAGCATTGGAATGCATGGACAACCAGCTGTAGCTGGTCCTACAAATGATGATGTGCTACGTTCCTGTAATGCCCCTTCTAGGAAGTTACCTCAAGAAAATAATCAGAAACGTGGATAAAGATTTATGCACCAAGATGTTCATTGCTGTATTATTTAGAACAGAAAAAAAAGGGTGGGGGAGAGGAAGTAAGTTAACAAAAAATCCCTATTAGGCTGCCATTAAAATAAGTTTTTGAAGACTTTTTAATGACTTTAGAACATGTCCAGGATAAAATACTAAGTGAAGAAGATAGATCAAAAACATATAGATATAACATGTAAAAACTATGGAATATACATATCAAAGAGGCTGGAAAGAAACGTACTAAAGTGTTTGTAGAGGTCATTCATTCCATGATAAATTGATCCACTTCTATGTATCAGGCACTGTGTTATTCACTAGAGATGCGGTATGCAAAACAGAGTGAGTTCCTGCCTCTATGGATCTTGCTGTCATGGTAAGGGAGGAAGAAGAGGCAATATTAAGAAAATGATCATGAAATTAAATTCATTAATACAAATCGTTATTGCTATTGAGAAGGTTATTTCCGTAGGGGGGGATTATGGGCGATTGTGGTATTGTTTTTGTTTTATGCTCTTCTAAATTTTCTTTAGATCTTATGTTTCCTACCATGGCCTTTATGGACTTTATTATTCGAAAAATAGAGAACTTTGTTTTTTTTAATTTTTTAAATTTTTTTTTGTTTTTAAAAATTTTTTAATGTTTCTTTATTTTTGAGAGAGAGAGAGAGAGAGACAGAGACAGAGTGTGAGCTGGGGAGGGGAAGAGAGAGAGGTAGACACAGAATCTGAAGCAGGCTCCAGGTTCTGAGCTGTCAGCACAGAGCCCGATGTGGGGCTCCAACCCACAAACTGTGAGATCACGACCTGAGCTGAAGTCGGACGCTTAACCGACTGAGCCACCCAGGCGTCGTCCCAGAAAAATACAGAACTTAAAAAAATACACACAAACACAAAACCCACAAGTACCAGGGTAGTTTCCAGTGGCCCCACACTGACAGCAGAGCCCAGCAGACAGACCTGCAGGTGAGCCCCTCAGAAGATGCCTGCACATCCGTGGAGAAGACAAAGACCTTCCTTGGAGCTGTTGGGACTGTATCAGTTTCCTGTTGCTGCTGTAACAAATTACCATAATCTTAGTGACTGCAAAAAACACACATTTTTTTCTCTTATAGTTCTATGGCCCATAAGTCTGAAATTAGTTTCCCTGGGCTACCCAGTCAAGGTGTTGACCTGTCTGGTTCCTTCTAAGGCTCTGGGGCCTTGTTCACTTTCTGGTGGCCATCTGACATCCTTGGCTTGTGGTCCCTTCCTCTGTCCTCCATCATCACATGATCTCACTCTGTCTCCCTCTTAGAAGGACTCTTGTGATTGCATTTAGAGCCCACCTGGATACCAGGATCACCTTCCTCTCTCAAGATCCTTAACTTAATCACATCCGCAAAGTCCCTTTGCCATATGTTAGAACATTCACAGGTTCCGGGGATTAGGAGCAAGGTATCTTTGGGGACCATTATTCAGCAGCCACAGGGGCTTATCAAAAGCCTGCAGCTTTATCGACTTTATCAAATGTCAGCCAATCTTCGAACAGCCCTCGCTTGATGTGTGTGTGTGTGTGCGTATGTGTGTGTGTGCGCAGGTGTGTGTGTTTTTTTGAGCAAAAAGAAAGGATGGAATGTTTGCAAATTCATTTGTGCCACAAATGCTTCTTAAATCTTTGCTAGCTGTCCTCATCACCCACCAGCTCTCTTGTTATTGTAAAGAATTTGCTTGGTGGTTTGCATCAAAAGTGGGAGAAATGGCTGGGTACACAAATAAAAAGAGAGTGCAAGACAGAGAGGGGAGGGGAGGGTTATTGTGAGCTAATGCTTGCATTTCAAACATTCAGTCCAGTGAAAACGTTGACATCAAGCATTGTGTATGTTCCTGGGAGAGAGCTCTCCGAGTTGTGTATCTCATGGGTGTCATTGGATGTTATTGTTGCCTTGCTAAATATTCATGGATGAATATGTGGAATAAATTCTCTTGTAAACTGACAGAGGGCAAGTAAGGCCTGTCCTTGACTCTCTCATCTGCTTCCTCATTTCTGAGAAACTGTCTATTTGGGCATGAGTGCGTGTGTGCGTGTGTGTGTATGTGTGTGTGTGTGTGCATGCGCACGCGTGCACACGCACATAGAGGTGCTATGTACTTGGTTAATTTGAGCAGGAGAATCCCATTTTCAGAGTAGTGGAAGATGCATCTCCCCAGTCTGGGGACCTCCAGGTGGGTGGTGGTTAAAGAAGGCAAGGTTTGCTCAGAGAATGGCTTTCGTAAGGCTGCAGCCTTGTTTCTAAATTAGTGTCTTCAGACCTGTTAGGGGGCTGTGGCTCGTTTGTTAGAGGTAGGGTGGCTTCCAACAAGAAGGGTGACAAAAAGCCACTATATGTGCATGTGCACGTGTGTGCGTGCATACACATACGTGTTCACACTCACAGAGAAGCACTTCTTTTGGCTCAGGACAAAGTACTTGAGGGTGGCCGTGGACCAGCGTGCTTCTGGGTAGAGAAAGAGACAATGGTGGAGAGACTGTGAAGACGTCGGGTGACAGACCTAGGGGATGTGGACAGGGAAAGCGAGGGACACTGATTACTAGAGACTCTGCTGAGATGCTCCCTTGCCTGGGATGCCTACTCTGACTCTTTGTCTTGTCCTCCTCTGGGTCTAGCCATTCGCCCAGGGCTACGGACAGAATTCTGTCCTGGCCCGCTCCTCCTTCCCCAATTAATATATTAAAGTCCAACGTGCCATATTTGGAGATGAGGCTTTTGGGAGATAAGGAGGTTTAGGTGAAGTCATGAGAGCAGGACCCTCGCGATGGGATTAGTGCCCTTATAAGAAGAGACATCGGAGCACACCCCCCGCCCGTGTCTCCCCCTGCTGCGTGAGCACACAGTGAGAAGGCAGCCGTCTACAAGCTAGGAAAAGAGCTTTCACCAGAACCTGACAATGCTGGCTCCTGATCTTGGACTTGTAGCCGACACAACTGTGAAAAATAAATTTCTGTTGTTTACGCTGCCCAGTCTGTGGTATTTGTTACAGCAGCCAGAGTGGACTCAGACACCCAGGCTTGGGGTTTTCATGGCGCACCGCACAGGCATCCCACAGAGCAAATTATAATTCTTGGTTTACTTGTCCGTCTCCCCTGAGCGTCTGTGGGTTTTCCTAAGGTCAAGGATTCCCTTAGGCTGTATCCTGAGCCCTGCACCCATGTTCTGCGAACTTATCGTGTGCTTATAGCAGACACTGGGGATGGTACCCCAACATCTAGCCACCCTGTTTTCCATAATCATAGAATATTCCGCTCTGTACCCGGCCTCTTAGAACAAGAACTGCATTTCTCTGCTTTCTTTGCAGCTAGGCATAATCACGTGACTGTGTTTGGGCCAACGTCAATGTGACAGAATCCAAGGGCTTAACTTCCGTGTCATAACTTTCAAGAATAAATGCACACCTCCCCGTCTTCCATTGGCCCCTGACAGCTGCCTGGAATTTGGGCGTGACAGAAAGCGACCTGGGCCATGCAGTCAAGAGCCACACTCTAAGAGGACACGGGAACAAAATGCAGTCGGCCTGGCCCATGACACTGTGAGGTTGCTCTGCAGCCCTGAACTATTTTTTTTTTTTTTTAGATAGGTCTGGGTAGGGGTGCCTGGATGGCTCCGTCCGTTGAGTGTCTGATTTCAGCTCAGATCTCATGGCTCATGGGTTCAAGCCCCGCATCGGGCTCTGTGCTGCCAGCGTGGAGCCTGGAGCTGCTTCAGGTTCTGTGTCTCTGTCTCTCTCTTCCCGTCCCCTGCTCACTTTTTCTTTCCCTCTCAAAAATGAATCAACATTTTTAAAAAATGTAAATAGGTCTGGGTAGAGGTCCAGAATTTGCATTTTTTTAATGTTTATTTTTGAGAAAGAGACAGAGAGCAATCAGGGTAGCCGCAGAGAGAGGGAGATACAGAATCCGAAGCAGGCTCTGGGCTCTGAGCCGTCAGCACAGAGCCCGACGTGGGGCTCAAACCCATGAGCAGCGAGATCATGACCTGAGCCGAAGTCAGATGCTTAACAGACTCAGCCACCCAGGCGCCCTGCCGTGTACTATTTTTGCCCCAGCTGTTTACCTGAGAGAGAATTACTTTTTTTTTTTTTTAATTTTGAGAGAGAGAGAAGAGAGAAAGAGAGAGCATGAGCCAGGGAGGGAGAGAGGGGGGGAGAGAGAATCCCAAGCAGGCTCCACGCTGGCAGTGCAGAGCCTGATACGGGGCTCGAACTCACAAACTGTGAGATCATGACCTGACCCCAAATTAAGAGTCGGATACTTAACCAACCAAACCACCCAGGCGCCCTAAGAATTATAATTCTTGATAAGGATCCATTATTGGGGGGGTCTCTGTTCCAGTAGCCCAGGTGAGCACTCGCACAGTTCTCAGCATGTTTGCTCATTGATAGATAAGAGGGTCTGAGCCTTCTCGGACACCCGCGACCACGATCCTCCTCACTGTCTCCTCCCTGCAGACAGAATAGCCGCCCTTAGGGGCGCCTGGGTGGCGCAGTCGGTTAAGCGTCCGACTTCAGCCAGGTCATGATCTCACGGACCGTGAGTTCGAGCCCCGCGTCGGGCTCTGGGCTGATGGCTCAGAGCCTGGAGCCTGTTTCCGATTCTGTGTCTCCCTCTCTCTCTGCCCCTCCCCCGTTCATGCTCTGTCTCTCTCTGTCCCAAAAATAAATAAACGTTGGAAAAAAAAAAAAAAAAGAATAGCCGCCCTCATTGCCACCAAAGACGTCCACGTTTCGTTCCCAAACCTGTGAGTGTGTTCCCTTACGTGCAAAAGGGACTTTGCAGGTGGAGTCAAGTGAGGGATCTTGAGTCGGGGACACTGCCCCGGATTGTCGGGGGTCATGAGGGGCCTGCAAGAGAGGAGATGTGACAACCGAGGCAGAGGTCTGAGTGATGTCTGGATGGGACCACGAGCCAAGGAATGCGGGCCACTCTCAGGAGCTAGAAAAAACAAGGGGACAAATTCTTCCCTAGAGCCTTCAAGAGAACCCAGCCCTGCCGGCCTGTTGTAGACTTCTGACCACCAGAACCGTTAAGAGACTAAGCGTGTTGTCTTAAGTCACTGAGCTGTGGCCACGTGTCACAGCAGCAACGGGAAACTGATATGCTTCCCTTTGTCCTCACGGCTCCTTGCATCCTGGAACACGGGCTTTGGATTCACGTTGCAAGGCGGATCCGGGCTGGAATCTGCTCCAGTGCTGACGGTGGCACAAAGTCTCCGGGCGTCCTGCACACACATAAGGGAGGCCCAGGGAGGGCTCACTCTCAGCTGTGAGGTCAAGGCCCTGGACTTCAATACCTAATTTGCTGGGCAATCTGACTCCTCTCCCAGTGGCCAGCGAGCTCAAACAGGAGGGACTGTGGGATCCCCTCTTCCCTACAACTGAGCAGGCTTTCTTTACTTTACTTTACTTTTCTTTCTTTCTTTCTTTCTTTCTTTCTTTCTTTCTTTTGTTTTTCTTTCTTTCTTCCTTCCTTCCTTCCTTTCTTCCTTCCTTCCTTCCTTTTAATATTTATTTATTTTTGAGAGAGAGAGCGAGCAAACAGGGAAGCAGAGAGAGAAGCAGAGAGAGCAGAGAGAAGCAGAGAGAGAGAGGGAGAGAGAGAACCCCAAACAGGCTCCACACTGTCAGCACAGAGCCCGACGCGGGGCTCGAACTCAAGAACCAGAAGATCATGTCCTGAGCTGAATCCAAGAGTCAGACACTTAACCAACGGAGACACCCAGTTGTCTGCTTTTCTGCTCATCATGTCCCCACTCTCGCTTTGCTCAGACACCGCCATTGACTGTCCATGGAGTCCAAACTCAGCATGACACACAGAAGCCTTCACACTCAGGAACAAGATGCCAGCTTCCTGCTCTGGGCCACCCACAGAGATCTCCTTCAGGCATCCGAATTCCATGCAGCCAGACCGGGTTCTCTTCTGTTCCTCCCGTGAGTCCAGCTCTTATCCTGGTGCCCCTGCCGGGACCACCTCCCCCTTTCCCACCTAACACACTCTCGCTCATCCTGAGACCCTGCAGGTAGGGGTGGTGAGGATCACAGCCATGTTCTGCATGGGGTCCGCTTCTCCCCACGGGCCAGCTTAGCACAGTTGGGCCCGTGCCTTCACCTCTAAGGCTGTTTCCCCTCGACGAAACAGCAACAATAATGGCTTCAGGGGTGAGTTGTGAGTACTAGACGGGGTAGTGCTTATGGAGCACACATAGGCGTGGGCTGTTACTGTTACTGGTACCTGCTGCCTCTTCCATGAAGCATGACATGATTTCCCTCGGTTTAATTAGTGACTCTGCAGTGGCACAAATCTCTCTTGGCTTTCTTACATGGCATCCCTAGTCTCTCTCAGAGTAGCCAACCCTGGGACTTTGCTGGTTTGAGCACTGAAGGCCTCAGATCTCTGGAGACCCCTTAGCCTCAGGCAACCAGGATGGCTGGTCAACCTACTCTCTCTGAACCGTTAGCTCCTGAAGGCAAGTACTGGTCTTACTCATCCCCACATGCCCAGAATGCCATGTGACTGAGCCCAGGATGTAGCTGGAAGTAAACCAACATCCAACTAAGGCAAGAGGGAGGGAAGAAAGGAAGAAAAGAAGGAAGGAAGGAAGGAAGGAAGGAAGGAAGGAAGGAAGGAAGGGAGGGAGGAAGGGAGGGAGGAAGGGAGGGAGGAAGGGAGGGAGGAAGGGAGGGAGGAAGGTGAAACACTATTTTGAAATATCACGTGTGTTTTGTCTTCTTGGAAATTCAGATTCTCCTCCCACCTCTTCCCTCCCTCTCAGGACCCTTGAACTTGAAGATGAGGCCATGAGGCTTTCACTCCAGGGAATGAGGGCTGATACTGCCAAGAACAAAGAAGGTTTTGCTGTACTTTGAGCTTCAACTGGCCTTTAAAAATAAAAACTCGTTGTGCAGTAATGTTCTTGAAAGCCAGGCTTTCTAAAGAGAAAAGCTATTTTCTCAGAACGCCTCCGGAGCCGGGTTTTACATCTCAAGAGCCGAAGCTTGGAGAGAACTGATGGTTGAATAATCCATAAGGTAAGAAGAAAGAAGGACGCTCAGGGTTGGGATGAGGGTCCTGGTGGGGAGGGAGAGGGGAGAGAGGGCCAGTGCCAGTGTCCTCACCCTTCCCTTCCCACGGTCAGATCCCTAAACAGGACACTCCTTCCGTGTTTTCTAGGCTCAACATGGAGACCCGCCCCACCCCCTCCCCCACCGGAGCAGGAGGTTGTTGCAGATTGGTAGAGGTGCATGGCCAAGGGAAGAGGTCCAGTTAGTGGGCCCGAGGCAGTTCGCAGGGCCCACCCTCTCTGGCAAGGAGCCCAGGGAACAACTGAGAGTCTGCAGGCCCTGGGAGGCCCAGATGGGCCAGAGCCTGGAGGTGGCTTGGGTTGGGTGAGGAGGCCACATGGCGTGGACTCTTGGAACCAGAACCCGTGAGCACAGCACAATGCTCCAAGGACCAGCAGACGCCAAAGCAGGATGCCCAGAGACCCAACGGCCAGGCTACTCCTCAGGGGACACGGAGGGACCAGGCTGTCACCTGCCGTCCATGGGTGAGTAACGCCCTGACTGAGGTCAGTGGGAGCCTCGTGAGGCAGGAGCCTCTGCTCTGCCCCCCAGAACTGTGTGGACCCCTTGACCCCATCTTGGGAAGGAAGAAGGGAGGGTCCTTGAAAATGGGCAAGAAGTCCTGGAGGCCACTAACCTTTCACCCGGAAGTGACAGAGTAGCCTAGCTGGAAAAATCAGGGTTTCTGCAAGATGAGAGTGGTTAGAGAAAACAAATTAAGTCGCATTTTTCTGCACAGATGCATAATCCCAGTCTAGCGACCCGAAGAAAGGAAGGAGAAATGTAGGAGACGTACGTCCTTCGGCGTGAACTCGGTTCTCACGGGCCTTCTGGAATCTTCTCATTGGCTTGTTGCAAAGAGAGCGAGGGCGTAGCAAGGGGACTGTGTACCAGGGAGAGGCTGAGGTCCCCACGTGCAGGAGCTGGGGAGGAGCAGCGAGGGGCTGTGGCCCCATCCTCCAGACCTCTGTGGGCTCTGTCGGGTCCCCGCAGCACGTGGAATGCCCTGGAAGCGTATTTGGGCCTTGATTTAAGGGTTAAAGTGCTGAGGGCCCCCACACTGGAGTCTTCTCCAAGTATTGCTGAAGGCCACCCAGGGAAAGGGAACCTGGCTCCTGCAGGGACACGGAGCTGTGTGACAAATGGCTTTCCTGTCACGGGGGCCACTCCTTTCCGGTGCTCAGGTGGGGCCCGGAGAGGCCCCCTGTCGCCCCACTCAGCGCTGGCTGACGGGTCTGCAGGCAGGCCAGCTTCCGCGTGTGCCGTTTCTGCCTGTTGGAGCTTCTTGGGGGGAAACCCTCCTCTGCGTCCAAGAGTTGGGGGCGGGCCTGAGGTCAGAGGCCACAGTCCATTCTAGAACCGCAGGCTGGCAGTGCTGCTGGGCCTCCCATACCTCCAGCCTCCCCCCGAGCCGTGAGGTGGACAACGTGGGCCAGGAAGCTCAGGTGACTCTCCTGAGGGCCCGCAGAAGCAAAGGCAGGAGCAGGACAAAAACTTGGGTCTCCCGAGGCCCAGGCACGGCCCCGCCTCTTACTCGGTTTCTCGCTGCCTTGAGATTTACCCTTTCTGGTCCCGGGCCCGAATTGGACTCCTGCAAGTGCCTTTCTGGAGAATCATCTGTGTCAGGACGGAGGGTGGTCCTTGGTCACCCACCTCCAAATCTGGTGCTGTTCCCGGGACAGACAACTAGAACAGATGCGCCAGAGCCCCCACCCCCCACCCCCGCCCCTGCCCCATCGGGGTCTCTTTTTCCTTTGGGCACGTGGGGAGACCCCCCTGCCTGTCCCCTGCCAGTAGAGACGCCGGGTGAGCCGTCCTGACCAAGTGACACAGCACTTCCTGTCTGAGGCATTTAATCGCTAGTGAGGAGACCCTAGGCACTCCTAGGGTGAGCCAGAGGGAAGCGGGGGGACACTCGGCCCCGACGGGAACTAACCACGTCGGACTGAGCCACGGGGGCCTCCAGCCTGCTGATGAGAGCAGCAGAACCTAGAGCAGCCCGGGGACTACAAATGGGGACTGCCTAACGCCGAACCTGGCCCCTGGTTCTGGAAAAAGAACCACCAGACGCCTTCTCGATGGCAATTCGGGGTCAGGGCGGGGGCCGTGCCTCCCTGTGTGAGGGGCGGCAGGAATTCATAGCAAAGGAGCTGGCGTGGCTGGTAGAGACAGAAAGCAAAGTGGTTCTCAGACTTCGGCGTGCGCCCCGGGAGGATAGGGAGGGAGGGCAAACATAGACTCCCTTCATTTCCGCACCCCCCACCCCCAACTCCGATTCTTGGGGTCGGAGGGGGAGCCGGGAATCCGCTTGCTTAGCAGGGTGTCTAGCGGATCGTGCGGCATGAGGTCTTTGGGCCACGCCTCGACTGATCCCACCTCTGGCAGACCTGGTTTCGAGTCCTGATTCAGTCACTGGCTGTTGGCTTGGGGTGAGACAGTTAAGCTCTCTGAGACTCAACTGAGGAGACAAAGCCTATGACCAAGTAGCCCCAACTCACCTGCTCAAAGTCACCATCCCATTGGGGTCTCGTAGGCTAATTCCTGCCACCATCGCCCTGCCGGTCACCCACCAGCTCTTCCTCTCCCAAAATCTTGTAAAAGGCTCGGGCGCAGATCTGTTCCCGGGAGAAGGGACATCGGGCTGGCGAACAGCCTGTGTCCGTGGTGAAAAGTAAGAGCGGCAGTTGTGGGTCTGTTCCCCCCTTGACTTGCCCCTCCTAGCGGGGCTGATGGTTCCTGGCCCCTTGCCAGGTCCCCCAAGTCCCGTCAAGGCTTGCCGCAAGCATGGGCTCGATAAACCCTAGCTCTTGTTGAAAGGGCCAGGGCTCCCCGCTCGTTCAAACCACGGGCCGCCTTCGTGGCCTCCCCTGGTGTCTAACGTTGCAGGTTGTCCCTGTCTTTAGCCGAGAGGATGCCTTCCAGAAAAGACTGGGGCCCCGTGCTTCCAGGAGGACACCCTAATGTCCTCTGCTTCTGGATTTCTTATTAATGGCGGCAATCTTTCCACCCGTTCGGCCCAATGAGCTCTGACTTGTTCAGGACTGGGAGCAGGGGTCCCATTCCCCAGATGCGTCTCTGGCTGGGTGCACCCTTCACGCCCCTGGACCCCGGCACTGAGTACCCAGCCCGTCTGCCGATGGCACTTCTCCCTGCTGTGGCGTTTGAGCTCCTGGGTCAGTCATGCCCGGCACCCCAGGGCTCTCGGTGCACGGGTGTGGCACGAACACGTGAAGGAAGGGAGGGGTGTAAACCCACCGTCTAGTCTTAACAATATGACCACCACATGCCACACCCACAGCATTCGGTAGAAGGTGGGCCCTTCCTCGTCTCTGGAACACGGGCCCCTCATGACGCATTCCGAGATTTGCCATGCATTTTCCAGTCGGGGCCATGGGTCTCGCCAGAAAATTCCACGAGTGAATAGGTGACTCTTCCTCGACCTACTGTGTCATCACATGGGGTGGGGGAGGCGAGGGCACTGGCTCGTTTCTTTATGGATCACATCAGGCTTCATGTCTTCTCCTTCGGTCTGCACCCCCGCCCGGCCAGCCGTGTGCCAAGGAAGTCTCCTCGCCTCTCCCAGCCCTGCTTTCCTTGTCTGCCGGGGGGGGTGGGGTGGGGTATGAAGCCTGTGCCGTTTACCTCCAGAGTCTGGCTGGGCTGGGGACTCTGGTGTCTACAAAGCATGTCCGAGTAGGAGCAAGTAGTTGTACATTTCATCAGCCAAAAGCTTGGCAGGCGAAAACATGGAGCCCATTAGCTACAGCGGAGGTCTGGGGTTTCTGTAGGCTCCATTTGCCTGCCAGCCCCATTTGGCCAAGGCTTCGGAATCTGGCCTGGCGTTCGCCAGGCTGGTGCCAATGTGTCTAGATGCTGTGTCCATACTCACGGGTCATTGGGCAGCCTTCCGCCAGCCCGCCGCCCGCATCGTCCACGCTGGGGTTGCTTCAGCAGACTCTCCTGCCGTGTGCCAAGCTCTGTGTTAGATGGAAACGTACATACGACATGGCGTATTGTTAGCCTCCTATAGCGGCTAGAACTAATCACAAATTTGCTGGCTCTCGACAGCACAAATTTATTCTTTTCTAGTTCTGGAAGGCAGGGACCAGATATGGGGTGAAAATCAAGGTGTCAGAAGGGCAGGTTCCTTTTGGAGGCTCTGGGGAGAATTGCTTCCTGCCTTCCCCAGCTTCTAGAGGCCACCTGAATTCCTTGGCTCGGGGCCCCTTCTTTCCTCTTCAAGCCGGATGTGTCACATTTCCAGATCTCTCAGTGCTTTATCTTCTCTCTCCTTGGACCCTCCGCAAGGACCCTGCCTCTCGCCACAGGGACCCTTGTGATGATCCTGTGCCCGTTCAGATAATCCAGGATTCCCTCCCCATCTCAATGTCCTGAACTCAATCACACCCGCAAAGTCCCTTTTGCCACGTCAGGTGATACATCCACAGGGTCCCGGGATCAGGAGGTGGAGCCTTTGGGGACCTTTATTCAGCCCCCCAGACAATGCTCTGTGTCCTCGAGGTGGAGGGGACGGGCGGCGCCCCCGTGTTCCAGATGCCCGTGAGGCTAGTCACCCCTGGTCCCAGCATGCCTCTCGCAGACGCCCACTCCATGAGATGCTCCACCAAAAAGGACTGGACTTAAGCTGTTGACCTAGTTAGCAGGATGGAGGGTGAGGCTCCTGGGGGGGAAGGGGGGGGGGGGGGGGGGGCTAAGACGTCGTTAAATTATTTAGCACTGTGTGCATTAGAAGGCCATTATATAAAGTAGCGGATTATAAACACCAATGTCCATAATAAGGTAATAAAATAAATAATACATTAACGAGGTGCAGCGCTCCCGAGCCCGAGTGGCTGGTGGTAACGGAGGCCCGCCGGGGGTGAGGCCATAAAGCCACAGGCACTGAGGGGGGCTGATGTGAGGCGTGGCCGGGCCTCCCCTCCCCCCGCTGCTGGCCCACAGGTGCCCAGGTTCCAGCGCTGGGAGGTCCCTGCCAATGCCAAGGTGGCCAGGGTGCGCCCGTCTGTGCCCGTTGTGAGGTTTGCTGTGAACCTGTGGGACCCACTTGCCTCGGGGTTTCTCCTGTCTGCTGCCCGCCCTCCGGAGGTGACCACTGAACTTCGGGGTGCCATGGGGTCAGTTGCAAGGCTCTGGGCCCCGGTGGCCTGGGTTCAAACCCTGGCTCTGCCTTTCACTCAGCCCTGGTCTTCTCACTTGAGAAATGAGGGGGATGTGGACAGTAGCCATCCGGGGAGCGCTGTCGTGAGGTCAGGTGGGAGCCCCCGGGTGAAGCTCCCCGTGTGGCAGGCGGCAGGTGATGCGCCTATTAGCATTGTGGCCTGCTGACTAATGGTCCCCAAAGATAGCCAGGTCCCAATCCCCAGAATCTGTGACTATGTCACCATACACAGCACAGGGGGCATTTTCTACGTGATTAGGTTAAAGATCTTGAGATGGAGAGATTATCCTGGACTATCGGTGGGGGGGGGGGGGGGGGGGAGTCCTAAATGTGATCACGAGTGTTCTTGCAATGGGAGGCAGAGGGGAGGGTGCACAGGGCTCTGGGAGCTGGAAAATTCCAGGAAGCGGATGCTGCCTTCCAGCCTCCAGGGGGAGCACACCCTGACTTCTGAGGCTGAAACCGGCTTTTGGGCTTTGGATCTCCAGAAGGGTAAGAAAGAGAACGAATGCTGTTCTAAGTCATCGATGTTGTGGTCCTTCGTGACGGCTCTTGGAGGGAACCACTGTCATTTCACCGCCCATCGCAATGCGTGGTCGTAGGGAGTGCCCCGGGCGTGGCTCTGTCTGTGTCCCACCTACTTCTGGCTCCTGCATTCATCCAATATTTGTTGAGCCCTTAGTGTGTTCCAGCCACTTTTTTTCAGTGTAGGACCTACAAAAAGAAGGCATGGCAGCACGCAGTCCCTTATAAATAGAAAGCTTCTCCCTCAGGGTCAAGAAAGTAGACAGTTTGTGGGTTCTGAGATCCCACCGACCCGAATTTCAATCCTACTCTAATTAGTTGCGTGTCTCTGGGCAAAGTGTTTAACAACCTCTCAGGGCCTCCCAGTCGGGCTCTTTAAAGTGAGATCCTGGCATCCGTGTGAGCACTAAATAAGCAAATACACAAAAAGGTCTGAGAGTAATGTCTGAAGCATACGTCCCTTACTAAGTGTGAGCTTCTAGTTTATTTTCAAGTTTTTATTCGTTTGGAGAGAGAGTGAGCACGCACACACGCATGAGCGAGGCAGGGGCGGGGGGGCAGAGAGAGAGGGAGAGAGAATCCCCAGCAGGCTCCACACCGTCATCACGGAGCCTGAAGTGGGGCTCAAATCCACAAACCGCGAGATCACGACCTGAGCCAAAATCGAGTCGGACGCTCAGCCGACTGAACCACCCAGGCGCCCCGAGTATTAGCTTTTATTACGAGAGAGCAAAACAGGAAAACCACATTTCAGTTAAGTCAGGGATGTTCCTTCTGCATTCCAGGCAGAGGGAGAAATATACGCAAAGGCCCCGGGGCAGGAAGAAGTTGTGAATCCAAGAAACTAGACAAAAGACCGGACCAAAGGAGAGAATGCTATCAGGTGAGGATATGGGCCAAGCCGAGGCCACGGGAAGCAAATTCTTGGAAGCCACTGTGAGGATGTGATCTGTGCCCTAATAGCCATGGAAAGCTTTGGAATAGTTTTTAGGCAGGGGAGCAGCGTGATGTGGTTTGTACCCCTTAAAGAATATTCTGATGGCTGCTGAGTGGAGACATGAAGGGTGGGGAGTCAGAGAAAGGGTTTCAGCAACGTGGACGGGAGAGATTCACAGTGACCGATGCCTGGGATTAGGATCAAGAGAATTAGGAAGCTGAGTAGGACTCAGAAGTCAGAAGAAGCAAGAGAAATGGCATTTTCTGAGGTCCACTTGTGGGGAGGAGCCCCGTGTGAAAGCAGGTGGGAAAGGCAGGTGGAGTCACGGGGTGAGGGGGACAGAAGATAAGTGCAGCACGGTTCGGACGCGAGAAGAGACCCTCCTGTCCAGGACTGCCATGTGCAGTGGTGCAGGCTGGTCACTGCACAAGGAAGGGTATGCTTGTAGGGTACCCTGCTGTGTTGTCACCCCTGCCGTGGTCATCTCGGGGATGAGGCAGAACCCATCTCAAGGCTCCAGCTTCTGTGGTGGGGGTGGAACAGCAGGCAGGAACCGCTGCTCACTGCTTGAGTGATTTCCAGCAGGCCTCACCGTCTCTTAGCCTCATTTTCCTCTTCTGTAAAAGGGGACAGTACATTCTCCTCCGCTCCGCTCACCTGAGTCCCAGGGTTCAGAAAGGAGGCAGGGAGACGGCCCAGCACCCAGCACTCTCTGTAAACCCCCACAACGTGAGCCATTAGGCGTGTGGTCATTGATTTTCATCCTCGCTGAGTTGCGACAGAACGCTCTCGCCCCACCTCTGCAGACCAGCTCCTGACCCCAGGGTTGCCGAGAGACCTTCCCAGAACACGGGAGGCCCTCCGTTTCTCGTAAGGCCGCTTCCTTCCCAGCGATCGTCCCCATTCGTACGTCGTTGTTTTATTTTGTTTGGGTTTCTTTTGCCCTCATGAAACCATATCCCTTCTCTCTCGGCCCCTTTTGTATCTCCAGCGTCTGGAACAATGCCTGGTATATATTAGGTGCTTGATAAATATCTGTGGAGTGAATGGAAAGAACAAGCGAGTTTGGTGCATCTGGGGAGCTCTTCGAATGTCTCATGTGCACCCACACACAGATACTAACGGGGGGGGGGGGGTTGCTCTGAGACCACACAAAATTGGTGTGGGGAAAAGGGGTCTGCTTGCCCTTTCTGGAAAGGGGCAGAGAAGGTGAGGTGGAGGAATTGAAAAACGGACACTCAAAGACGAGCGGAAGAGAAAGGGGATATGTGTGTATGTTAAATTTTGTTGAGAGTTTTACGAATTTCCCAGGACGTGGCTGATGCCTGGAATGTTCGTACTGTCCCTTGTTCCGATAGGAGCCTCAGCTAAGAAGAATTGATCTGAGGTCATTTCTGTCTGATTTCACAGAATGAGAGAGCCAGGTCGTAGAGACTTTAAAAGGGCACCAAAGGGGCGCCTGGGTGGCTCAGTCAGTTGAGCGTCCAACTCTCGATCTCAGCTCAGGTCAGGAGATCGAGCCCCGCATCAGGCTCTGCGTTGACCTTGGAGCCTGCTTGGGATTTTCTCTCTCTCTCTGGCCCTCCTCTGCTCATGTTTTGTTTTTTGTTTTTTCCCCTCCTGCTCTCTCAAAGTAAATAAATAAACTTTTTTTTTTTCCTTAAAGGGCACCAGGGGCGCCTGGGTAGCTCAGTTGGTTAAGTGTCCGACTTCAGCTCAGGTCATGATCTCATGGTTCATGGATTCGAGCCCCGCGTCAGGCTCTGTGCTGACAGCTCGGAGCCTAGACCCTGCTTCGGATTCTGTGTCTCCCTCTCTGCCCCTCCTCCACTCACACTCTGTGTCTCTCTGTCTCTCAAAAATGAATAAACGTGAAAGAAATTTTAGAAAAAGGGCACCCAAAACGCAGGCTCCTTTGATTCAGCTCCATGGCGTGTTAATTATGAATTGTGAGAACGTTTTCCAGAGGTGTGTTGGCTCCTCTGGGACCCTTCTGTGGTGGCTCCCGTGGAGAGGGGTTTTAGACCAACAACTGAGGGACCGCTCTGTGATTTCTCTCTGCCCGGCAGCTGCAGCGAAGGGAGACAGCTTCAAAGTCTTGTCCTGTGTCCTGTTTGAGTCTCTGGGAAAATGGTCTCCCATCTGTTCTGATTTCTCTCTCAGCTAGCGAAACGAGGCTTCCTCCCTGCCTCGAATTTTCCGCAATGTATTTAGGGCTCATTTTGGAGAGAAGCTCCTTAGCGCGAGCGGTCCATGCTTCCTGGTGAACTCTTCAACACACACGTAGAAGAATTAAATTTTTCTCCTAATGAGATTTCCCTAACGTCAATTTATTTATTGGAGGCTTTCCGAGCTGTCCTCAGGTGCTGAGGCTGTGGCCCCAGTCCCTCCCTCAGTCATACACGATGTCACTTATCAGAAGGGTTTGGAAAATATTTTACCCTTGACAGTGACCTGTATTACAATTAAAGCTTGTGATGCGGGCCTCTTATTTGCCTAAGGAGACAACAAGATTTGCTATGTAATTTGAGAAGCACTTACAATACAGCTATCCATGCTGTAAGCTGATTATAAATAAAGTTCAGCCCAACTGCTTTCATAAGAATCAGAGGATTCACAGTCAAAGAAAAGGACACAACCCTGTTGCACAGTTGCTCTGCATTGCTTTTGTACATAAATCAGATTCTCTTAGCAACTGCTGTATATCATGTTTATTAAACACCTTCTGGTTATTACAGAGGAGGGTACGAAAAAATCCCTCTCAAAGTCTCAGGAAATCTTTTCACACGTCGACTATTTTTAAAGTCTCCCGGAGGTAAGCAGCCTTCTTTCTGCAGAATAGGCACTTTGGGGGCCCTGGGTATTGGGCGGGCTCCGGGAGTCATGTGAGGAGAGGTTTCTTTTCTCAGTTTGTTTTCTCACGAACAAAGCGACTTGTTGGGTCCCCACGCTGAGGTCCTCAAGCCCTCCCCCCAACCCCAGCCGAAGGAAGGAGGGCTAATCTTTTCCTTTTGTCACCGCAAACAGAGAACTGGGGACTCTGGGCTGAAAGGGGCTCGGGACCCGGCTCTGGAACACTGCCGGTGGGACAGAGGAGGAGACCAAGGAGCAGACAGGGGAGGTGAGGTGACCGCGTGAAGGGGCAGGGGGCCTGCCCATGGTCCTGGGCTCCCCTTAAGTGCAGAAAACCTTTCCAGCTTCTTTATTCATCTAGCTGATTTGTCTTTTTTAAAAAAAAAATGTTTATTTATTTTTGGGGTGGGGGAAGGGGCAGAGAGAGAGGGAGACAGAGGATCCAAAGCGGGCTCTGCGCTGTCAGCACAGAGCCCCATGTGGAGCTCGAACTCAGGAACCGTGAGATCGTGACTTGAGCTGAAGTCAGACGCTCAACCAACGGAGCCACCCAGGCGCCCCCAGCTTATTTGTTTTCATACGTGAGTCATGGCTGTATTCTTAACGTATAGTATTTGAAGAGTACACACTTGGAGAAAAGCAAAAGGCAACGGCTCCTGCCCCCGTCACTCACCCCGCAAAGCCGCCTCCCTCCTCCTGGCTATACACGGTGGACCCTTGAAGCAAGATGCCTGTGTGATTAAGGCCCTGGATGATCCGGTGGGCATTGAATGCAGTCACCAATGTCTTCATAAGGAGGAGGCAAGGGGATTTGACACAGCCTCTCATCATACACACACACACACACACACACACACACACACACACACACACATTCCTCCGTTAGGAACATTTAGCTACCTTCCACTTTTTCGCTCTTACAAGCGATGTTTCAACGAATACCTCGTGCAAGCTGTTTGCATGGGTATTTGAGAGTTTCTCGGAGATGCATGCCTGGGAGTTAAAGTCCTGCATCAAAGGGTATGAGCAGTTTAAATTTTAATAGACATTGCCTGATTGTTCTCTAAAAGGACTGAACGAATTCACAGTCCCAACAGGGATACTGGAGGCTTTTTTTTAGGCAGGCAGATAGCTTTGCTGACGATTTTGTATTAAGGACTTTGCTTGAAAAGGCTATATTTCGATTCCAATAGAGGATCTTAGAAAAACAAAGCCTTAAAGATATTATGCAATCATAGATTCCATTGCAGAAAAAATTAGAAAAGGTGGAAAGAGAGAGAGAGAAAAAATAAAAGCCAGAATCGCCCCTAATCCCCCCATCCACTGATAATCACGCTTAGTGAGCTTTTCTTCTAGGCTTTTCCTAAACAGAATACGCGCTTACATGATTCAGGCACGGGATCACACTATATATATTCTTTGCAACTGATGGCTCTCATTTAACTAGGTATCTGGAGCCCTGTCCCTGGCAACGAACTACCACGAATCTGCACAATCATTTCAAGGCTGTACGATAATTTTTCAATCCCCGACAGTTGGACATCTGGCACGTCTCCAGTTTTCCGCCATCATGAGCCATGCGGTGATTTCTGCTCACGCCTCTGTGGGCCTGTGTCCCACGTCTCGCATTCATTTCATCTCCCTTTTCTGCTTCTCTGCTCTTGTTCCAGAGCCCCTTCAAGACCCCTGACGCAACGTGCTCTCCCCTTAGATTTGGGGGCTCAATGGTGGCATCTCCTTGGAGCTGCCCTGCGTCCCGCTGGCGACTGCCTCTCCCCACCCCCCACCCCGGCCCCGTCAGGGATTTCCCTCACTCCCAAAATGACAAAGGACCACCCCTGCCCAGAGAGGCCTGTATTGGTTTTCCTGGGCTGCCATTATTTGGCAGACAGAAATGTATTCTCGAACGATCTGGAGGCCCTGCCTCCGACGTGGAGGTGCTCTCTCTCGGAAGGCTCTGGGGAGAACCCGCGCCAGCCTCTCCCGGCTTCTGGAGGCTCCTGGCCTTGCATCGCGCCAATCTCTGCCTCGGTCTTCACACGGCCTTCTTTGTGTCCGGGCGTCTCTTACAAGGACATGTCGTTGGGTTCAGGCCCCACCCACATAATCCAGGGTGATCTCATCCTCAGACCCTTCACTTAATGACATCTGCAAAGACCCTTTTTCCACCTAAGGTCGCATTCACAGACCCTGGGGCGTAGGATGTAAACTCAGCTTTTGGGGAGCCGCCCCTCGAGCCGTGACAAGGCCCTTCATGTGATGGCCTTCGTCACTAGGGCCACCTCCTCAACGTCCCCCGCTTGCCTCACACCCTCTGTGCTCATAAAACCCCTCCTCACAGCCAGAGTGCTCTGGGGCCTCTACGTTCTGAAGGCTTTTGAAGCCACGCCTTTGGGGATGTTCCTTGAGCCCTGTCGGAAGGATGAGACCCTGTTTGGGGGCCACACTGTGTCCCACATACTTCCCCAAGCGGATCTGAATAATCTGCCTCCTCCAAGGGCTGTTTCTATTCTTGGTTCTTTATCTGGGCCTTGCCTCCTGCATCACAGCCTGAGACGTGAGGCCAAGTGGGGCCGAGGTCTGGGATCCCTTAGACAAGCAGGAATGGCATCAGCCAACATAGTCAGGTCGTGCACTAACACTCAGGCCCGTAAGGTCACAAGAAGTAAGGTAGCTTTCTTTGTTGGCTTTCCGTAGCTTTTGGTTCCTTGTATGCGTTTCCTGGGCCTTGGCAAACAAGCAAAACCGAGAGGCTCATTTTGTTCTTTATGTCGCTGAAAAATAAGGGTGAGCAGTTCGATGGGGGAACATTTGCTGTTTTGCTTCCTAGGTCCCTCTCCTGCCCTCCGTGCACTTGTGGGGCTGGGGTATTTGCTCAGAAATCCGGGCCGGAGCTCTAGCCTCGTCAGTTGTTCTGGGTCCTTTAGGGTTTGAGCCCCAAACAAACAAACAAACAAGCAAACAAAAAACCAAGCTGGCGTCAATGGGGCTCATGGAAGCTCGCTACCCGTTGTGTTTCATGGGGATGTATGTGTCTGGTCAAAAATATAGACACAACAGGGGCGCCTGAGTGGCTCTGTCGGTTGCATCTCTGACTTTGGCTCACGTCATGATCTCGTGGTTCACGGGTTCGAGCCCCGCATTGGGCTCTGTGCTGACAGCTCGGAGCCTGGAGCCTGCTTCGGATTCTGTGTCTCCCTCTCTCTCTGCCCCTCCCCCAGTCGCACTCTGTCTCTCTCTCTCTCTCTCTCTCTCAAAAATAAATAAAATAACAAAATAGACACAATAACAACTTCCCACATGCCGTCACCAGCCCCTCAGAAACAAAAGGAGGTTTTAGCAGCAAAAAAGTAGCAATCGCATCATGTCTCAGTGAAGAAATGCCTTCGCATTGAATAGATTTCTCTTGAAGGAAAATCTCGCTGTGTTAGTCTCCTTTTTCTCACTTGGCCACCGGTTGGCGACAACTTTGTTGATAAACTGACATGAGACTACCATGAATAGGAATCTGAAGACTCAAAACCACAGAGTCGGGTGTTACCATCTAGTTGACCAGAAACCCGGAGCAGCTCTGCAAGATGGACACCACGGTCCCATGTTCTGTGGGAGACAGAGCGATTCTGCCCTCGTGGCAGTTTGTGCCGGGGCGGAGTCAGAACCTGTGTCCTTTCCCATCCTCTGGACCCTCTGCCATCCAGCCCGAGTGTGCTGACCCTGAGGGGACCCCGGAGCTTTCCACGCAGGCCAGCACGGGCCTTGGTGGAGCCAGTGTTCTGCGGGAGGCCAGGCCAGGCCCTGGGGTTCAGGACATGGGGAAAGCACCCACCCCTGACCCCAGTGAGCTCACGCTCCAGCCCGAGGAACCAGCTCGTTCACACAAAAGCACAAATGACACACAGCTGGGAAAGTGGGGTGGCTGCAAGAGGTGACAGGGCAGGGGGCCTTGGGGAACACATGAGAGTATTTCGTCTTTAATCAACACAAAGTCTGAATGTACAGATGATAAGGTTTACAACAATCCAACCTTTAAGAACGGGCTTATACACAGAGGCTGAGCAGGTGAGTCCTTCTGGGGGAGGTGATTTGATCACTGATATCATTAAAAATATTTTTAAATGTTTATTTTTGACAGAGAGAGAGAGAGAGCGTGAGCAGGGGAGGGGCAGAGAGAGAGGGAGACACAGAATCCGAAGCAGGCCCCAGGCTCCGAGCTGTCAGCACAGAGCCCGATGCGGGGCTCGAACTCACAGACCGCGAGATCGTGACCTGAGCTGAAGTCAGACACTCAACCGACCGAGCCACCCAGGCGCCCCTCAGTGATAACATTTTTAAAGATGTGCATCCCCTTTGATCAGATAATTCCATCGCTAGGAAATTATTTTAAGGGCATAATCAGAGACATGTGTGAGGGTGAACACAGCCAGGGTGCTCATTACAGTCCTACCCGTGATGGTGAAAGCCTATTTGAACTAGAAACTCTCGTCCTGAAGAGGGGTCTGCTCCAGCTAGAAGCATAGGCAGAGTCGAGTCAGGCATGGATTCTAGTTCAAGGGTCCCCATCAAAGAAGAGACAGAGTTGGGGGTCGGGGGTCAAACATTGCTGGGAGGCTGAGTTTGTGACCTTGAGCAGGTCACAACCTCTCTGGTGCTCAGTTCTGGGCTAAGGAGGTGGAAAGAAGAGAAGCAGCTTCCGCAGAGTCACCAAGAAGAGGCCCCCAAGGACAATAATCTGATCTTTCCGTGGGCGGGGGGCCTTGGAGAGGGGGGCTGTTCCTCGCAGGTGTAAGCGGGAGTTGTCCTTTTCCAAATTCATTTCCAATCTCAGCTTTAAACCCTGTGAATGACAGAACTTGGTGCAGGGCAAGTCAGAGACAGAGATGAGCTAAAGACCAGGGTCGGGGGGGGGGGGGGGGGGGTGGGAGGGGGACCCCGGGGGCTCCGGGAAGTCCTGCCGCTCGAACGGTGGGGGGGGGGGTGCAGACCTGCAGGTCTGTGCCACTTGGGTCATTTACGCTCCCCTGGTATTTAGCACGAGAGGAGGAGTAATTGCCCTGGCCAAATTCCAATTTGGGTGATTACATTCTGCCTACTTAAAATTCCCCTCTCTGGTATCCATGGTAGAAGCGATTCTTTAAACCCTCTCCTGTTAGGAGGGGGGGGGAAGAAGAATTAAAAGAAAGGAGCCAGCCTAGGCTTCTCCAGCACGAAGTATATTGGACGGCTCCGTGCGCCCAGAAGTGCTTTCTTTTTTAAATAGGGAGTAGACGACCCCCATTGGAATAAATCCGTCACACAGGCTGGAATTTTCCAGAAAGAAAGATTCCGTTGAAGGAACGGGGGCTATGCGTCTGAACACGGAGAATACTTACGTGGAGAGAAAGGGCTGACTTCCTGCTCAGGCCGGGTGCCGCCGTGGGGCTGCAGCTCAGGCCTGAGACCCCCCCCCCCCCGAACACCCCCTGACCCGTTGCTTGCTCCGGATTGCTTAACTCTAGAATATGAAATTGTTTCCTTTCCTTTGGATGCTATTGGGAATGATGTATAGATAGCAGCTTGAGAATTCAAATTATCCTACAGATCAACATGACCCGAGAGAAGAAAAAATGTTTTGACTATTACACTAAACAAACCGGGCTGGATGTCAGAGATGCACGGGCTGCGCCACACTCCGCATGCGTGATTTGCGCCCATCCTAAGTGGCTTTATTAATTAAAGTGCGCCGGGACTCTGTAACGCCGGTACCTGACGTATTTTTTTCAACACACACACGCATAACACGTGGCTCAGGAAAGGCAGCAAAGTTGGATTTCCTAAAGTGTGCCCCTCCCTCCATGCTGTTCACCGGCAAGGGATCCTTCAGAAGTCCCAGGTTCCCGTCGACACTGATCTGAAAGAATCACGATTAGCCCCTGATTCACGGGAGGGCTGGGGCGTATGGAGTAAGCTGCATCCGAGGCAGAAACGCAGGGAGACCCCTCGGCTGCGAGGATGCGGGGAAGCCTGTCTCCATCACGGTGTCTGTGCTCTGGAACTTACGGTGGCATCCGTGCACAGCTGAGTAGAAAGCCAGGATGCTCGCCGCAGATGGCACCTGCCTGTCCCAGTGTGTATCTCACCCGTGTAGCCACCCGTGTCGCACAAAAGGCAAGTGTCCTGCACGTCCCCGTGCTCCCGCTTCCGCTTTCAGGCAGAGATGGCCGCAAGGTCGTCATTTCATGGCGGTGTGGGTGCTTTGCGGACCTCATCGGTGCCCGCTCCAGAGGGGAATAGCACACGATTAAGCTGCCCGTCCTCCCCTTTAGTCATCTGCTCCTAGACGGACAGTCAAGGCTGCATCGTGTCCTGTTTCCACTGTTGATGTTGATGCGAACAAGAAGTCTTGCTGCCTGAAAATCCTAATCACCTGGAGGATTGTGCCCACGCACCTGGCTCCTCTCGGGGGCTATACCTAACTGCCCGTGTGTCTTCCACAGTGAACCTACGGTGTTCCCATCACTGCAGCTATAATTGCCCGGAAATATCTGGAAAGATCGACCCTCTGGGGGACGACCAACTC
>NW_024412396.1:68618934-68635449 GCF_014898765.1 Herpailurus yagouaroundi
TTTAGAGCAGCGAATTCTCATCCCCTTTCTCCGCTCTGTCTCTCCGTCTTTTTTCCCTACAGTGTTCTGGCTGTTTCTCTTTCCTCGCTTCGCTTTTCCTCTGCCTACGCGATCACCTCACGGTTTCTTCGCTCTTTCTCCAGTTCTGTTTCTCCACCTCCAACTTTGCGTTTCTGATTTATTTTTTCTCTGCCCCGTTCCTCTTCTTCCCCTTCCTCCCCCCACCCCCTGCGCGCCCTCTCCCGCTCCCCCGGGAATTTCGCAAATAAATCACGGGCCTCCAGTTTAATCATCTCTAATGCGAGCCGACTTCCCCCTTCCTCCAACCGCAGGCGAATTAGCTGCGGCCCAAGCCTTGCGAGACGCGGGAGGGTCACGGGTGCCTCCCGCAGCCCGGCCCGGCCTGGCTGTTCCTTCCTTTTCGCTTTGTTTTGCTTGCCTGTGTCTGTTGGGTTTGTGTTCTGTTGCTGTCTTTCGGTTTAAAAACACAGACTCCTTTGGGGATCCACTGTCCACATCGGAGGAAGGGGCGTTAGGTGAGGGTGTAGACGCGGCTGGGAGGGGGCCAGGGAGGGGACCCCAAGAGCCAGTCGGCAGGGAGAGAAGAATCTCCGAGTTTGGAGAAGTTCTGCCTCTCCCTGGAGAGGCGCCCCTTTCTCGGGGATGCAGGCAGCTTCGGGGACCTGTTTCAGTTTTCAGGTTTTTTTTTTTTTTTGTTTTTTTTCAGGCTGCAGAAAAGGATCCACCACTCAATTGGCCAAAGGGATTCCTGACAATGAGTCAGGACATTCATCCCCCGAGCAGCACAGAGGAGTACAGGCTGGTGGGAGGCGAGAGAAGGAGGGTTGCAGGCATGGCTTTGGGGAATATAAATTGACACAACCCTTTTGGAAAGAAGTTTGGCAGTCTGTGTCAAGAACCTTTAAAGCGCTCATACCTTTTGATACAGTAATTCTAGTTCTGGGAATCTGGCCCAAAGAAATCATCTGAAATGTGGGAAGAGCTTTACGCCCAGAGATGTAAATTGAGCTGCCGCTTATGAAAGAAAAATTGGAAATAGCCTGAAATGTCCAACAGCAGTGGACTCTGTAGGTCCCCTGTGGTCCGTGGTGGGCAGGTCGCGCCTGGAAGAGTACGGTGACCGGGGAGGTGCTGGCGGTCCAGTGAGGCAAAAGCAGGATTCAAAGCCACATCAGCAGCACGATCGGAGTGGCGCTCAGCGAGGGAAAGTCACACACGGAAACCACGTTCACAGCCTGCCTCTGCATGGTGGAACTGGCTTGATTCTCCCCCCCCCCCCCCACTTCTCTTTGGCCTTCTAGTTTCCTGGAAGGAGCACTGATGTCCCTTTAGACTAGAAATGAAGCAGTTGCCTTTCTTTTTCCCTTTTCAAAGTGGTTGTGGAAGTGACCAGGGCTCGGAGAAGAAGGTTCTAGATGGTTGAGGGGGAAAGGAGCCAGTTTTGGGATGAGCAGGCGCTGTGAGATAGAGGAAGTGGTGGGGAGCTTAGTTTCTAGGATGATGGCGGTGGGGGGGGGGACGGAGGGACAGAGCACGGGTGTTAGAGAAAAAGGGGCCCGGGTTTGAGTGCCGCGCTACTCCCTGACCCGGGCAGCACTCAGTTCTGCCCAGTGCTTTCTGCCGCCTTCGCTGTTCGATGTGGAGCTGTTTTCCGCGACAGCTGACCTCCGTGTGTCTGTCGTACGTGCTCCGTGGCCGTCACCATATCCTCCCTTATGCTGCTGACCCCTGAGGAAGATGCATGGCATACTGTCTTTGGAGAGAGTGCTACTCCCCAGTTGAGGGTTTAACCAAGACCCTCGGTTGCCCCATGACTCCGCGTTCCCATGGTGTAGCTGCAGCCGTGGGCTCTGGGGACCCAAACCAGCAATGTACCTGCATGGGCGTTTCCCAAAGTAGGCTCTGCGGAACACCGTTCTGCCGATGGCCCCCAATGCTCAGTGGATTCATGGAGCACCTCTCTGATCCAGGGCTGTAAGTTCCGCAAAGACAGGGAGCACCTTGACTTTGCTTTCTTCCATTCAGTCCCTTCTTTTAAAAAAAAATTTGTTTTAATGTTTATTCATTTCTGAGAGAGAGAGAGAGAGAGAGCGCGTACAAGCGGGGGAGGAACAGAGACAGAGAGAGGGAGACATGGAATCCAAAGCAGGCTCCAGGCTCTGAGCAGTCAGCACAGAGCCCGACGCGGGGCTCGAACTCAAGAACCATGAGATCGTGATCTGAGCCGAAGTCGGAAGCTTAACCGACTGAGCCACCCAGGTGCCTCCCCGCCTTTTTTAAGTTTATTTATTTTTGAGAGAGAGAGAGAGAGACCGAGCACGAATGGGGGAGGGGCAGAGACAGAGAGAGAGAGCGAGAGAGAGAGAGAGAGAGAGAGAAACAGAAGCAGCCTCCAGGCTCTGAGCTGTCAGCACAGAGCCCGATGCGGGGCTTGAACCCACGAACCGTGAGATCGTCACCTGAGCCCAAGTCGGACGTTCCACGGACTGAGCCACCCCAGTGCCCTGCATTCAGTGCATTCTTCATTTCAGGCTGGTCCTCGGTAAAATGGGGAAGTCGAGGAAGTTTATTTCAGATGACCTTTCACCTCCCGTTTTGGAATTTCTCTTGCCAGAAATTCATGCTCTCTCTCCCTTCTACCCCAGAGACCTGTGCAATAGAACATTCTGTGATGCTGGTAATGTTCCGGAATCCATGATGTCCAATACAGTAGCCACTAGCCACATGTGACTACGGAGCACTTACGACGTGTCTGGTGGGCACTGAGCAACTGATTTTGTAGTTTCGTTTAATTTTAATTAATTTAAATGGAGATCAAATGGCCCCATATGGCTAGTGACCACAGCATTGGACTGTGCAGCTCTATAAAAACCTGTCCTCAGTTCTGCCTCCGGTCTCACTCAAACCCACATCCATCCTTTATAACCAAATGGTATGAGCTCTTCGGGTCTCAGCTAGATGCCAGCTCAGTGGCTGAGTCGGAACCGGCTTGCCCTGGCCTGCACCAACCTCTCGCGAGCTGGGGATTCACATTAGTAGTTCGAAATCAGGTGTCGTGGGAGTCTTTATGCCATGGAAACGGGCAAATGCTACAACAGGTCTGTTCTCCTCTGGAAGCCAGTTTCCAGTACTTACCAGCACATCCTTGAGTGAGAGGACCATGACTTGTATGCTTCTAAGAGCGAGGGTCTCCTTGAAGTTTGCTCCCCAGACACTTCGCGGGTCTTACCCTAGAGGCCCGGCTCTGTTGAGTAACTTCCCACCGGCTTCCCAGGGGCAGACCAGGCCCATTGTCTGGGATCTGGGGGCTTCCAAGGCTTACAGCTCTCAGTGGACTGTCACCCCACATCTTTTTGTCTGCCTGCTCCATTAGAGTCAGAGTTCCTTGAACGTGGGTAGTTCCTGGGTCTAGACGCTGAATCCCCAGGGCCTACCGCGTAGGAAGCGCTCAATCAGTACTCATTGGATTAATAATAATAATAATAATAATAATAATAATAATAAAAGCTTAGTGGAAAGAACTCGCAGCCCCCAGTATGAGTTTGCTCCAGCTCTTACCAGCTCTGTGATGCTGAGTACGTCCCCTGAGCCAGTGTCCTTGTATGTTCCGTGGGCACCACGCTCTCTTTCCCGGCCACCGTATCGCGAGGGTCAGTAACATATAGGAATGCTTTGGGAAACCGTGCAAATAAGCAACTTGCTTTTGAAAGTCCTGGTGCGTTTTGTATTCTCTGCGGTTCTTTGCTTTCTTGGGTTTGGTGATCCAGGGGGGGCCAAGGGGGGCCATATTCTTCCTCTGATTTAAATGAAATGGGACCAGCGGCAGCAGCCTCTGACAAGTGAGGAAAAGAGCGCGTGCATTTGCAGCTAACCAGATGCTTGCCCTTGAAGGGAAGAATGCAACGGTCTTTGTGCTCCCTTAGCGGGGAGGGAGGCAGCGTGGCCCCAGCCAAAGTGTGTTCTTTCTGTTTCTGGACTTCCACGAGGAAGGAGGCATGGATGGCGGAGGCTGAGCTCTTGGAGCAGAAATGGTTGTCTTCCGACATTTAGGAACGAAGTTCCCTTTTTATTTTTTTATTTTTTTAATTTTTTTTTTCAACGTTTATTTATTTTTGGGACAGAGAGAGACAGAGCATGAACAGGGGGCGGGGGCAGAGAGAGAGGGAGACACAGAATCGGGAACAGGCTCCAGGCTCCGAGCCATCAGCCCAGAGCCTGACGCAGGGCTCGAACTCACGGACCGCGAGATCGTGACCTGGCTGAAGTCGGACGCCAACCGACTGCGCCACCCAGGCGCCCCCGAAGTTCCCTTTTTAAAACCCGCAAATATTTGTGAGTTATTTTTCTCTTGGAAAAATGCTTTTTCTCAAATCCGCGATGCTAACTACCATCATGGGGCATTTCAGCTTCTGGGGCCTGTGAAAGTTGATGCCATACCAGGGCCGCTCCAAAGGGGTTAATTGCACGTAAGCATCGGAAAGTGATTATCTCATTAAACTTTGAAATGGAATGGTAAAAACACTGGGTGACAGACTGTCTGTAGGAGGGTCCCCTGAGGTGCTCTCTGTTTATTACTAATCATCTTTCCTGCCCAGGCTGTGCCTGTTTCCAGTGGAGCCCAAGCTCCAACCTCGCTCTCCGAGCTCTGGATTCGCTCAGAGATCTGTCAGACAGATTGCCCCGTCGGTGTTTCGTGCCCTGCCTGAACTCTGCCGTTGTGCCTGGATATCTTGAGACTTTCATCACGGGTCTTCAGCTCCCCGATTTCTATTTAAAATCCAAAGCTTATTTCTATACTTAGAACCATGGAGTCAAAGAAATTTGAAGTGTTGGGAGTCATCCTGGATATTTATGAATACTGCCCAGAAATTTTGGGTTCAAGCCCTAGGATGCCAGCCACGAAGCACACATGTTGGATCCCTCGTGTTCAAATCTGCTGGATTTATTCTATTCCGTCCTTCTGGGCAAGGTCCTTGGAAGGCACGCGGGTGGATACAGCGGTGACTCAGAAAACCGTGTTCGGAAGCAGCCTGCCAGGTGGGAGGGGAACAGGCTGGCTGTGCGGGCTTTAAAATAGTCTTTGTGACTTAGAGCACCATCCCGTATGCTCCTGGTTCCTACCCTGCGATGTGGTTATCTGCAGCACCACGATGCTACAGAGAGGGCACCAGGGCCCAGGCTGCTTAGGTGACTTCCCCGGGTCCCCCAGAGCAGGGCTGTCTGACATCGGGACCCACATCTCTTTGCCCGCTGCCCATGATAAGCAGCAGCCTGTGCTGGTGGAGACCTTGAGAAGGAGGGGTTCATCTCCACTGGGGGCAAGGAGGAGAAGGTCATAGAGGAGGTGGTGTCCGAGTACAATTTTCACAGATGGGGCTCGATCAGTAAGAGAGGAGTCACAGAGAAAGGCATGTGGGCATCCAGTTTAGGGACTACCGAGTCGGCAGGACTGACTGGAGACTTTGCGCTTTGTTTTTATTTCTTACTTTGGGATGATTCGTTTATGCAGCAATGAACATTTGTTGAGCACCTATTATGTGCCGGACCCTGGGGATTTCAAGATTAAAAAACAAAAACAAAAGAACAAACAAACAAAACCAGCCAAGGCAGTTGCTGGGTTAGTGGCCGTGTTTTGAGCCCTGGAGATGTGCTCAGATCTGAGTGTTAGGACAGTCACCGTGGCGACAGTTGGGAGGAGGGGTTGGAGGTGGTGCAGTTAGAAGCTGGGAGACCTTGAGGAGACTCCTAAGACGTGGCCGGGGGCCATGACAACCTGGATAAGGAGGAGGGGACAGATCGGAAGGCAGCTTAACTAAAATTCCTTTGTCTAGAATCAAGGCACCCGAAAATTACTTCAGTTCCCCTTTAGAATTGCGTCTGTGCAACAACACCTTAATATTTTGCCCTCAGCAAAGATTACGTGATGCTCTAAGAAAAGCCACCCAAGGAACATCACTGCATTTTTTTGTAAAATGACTATTGGGGACATCATTCATTACGCTGCTCAATGCCACTTATGCAAATGTCCCTGTGACAAATGCATCCTAGGGCACCGGGCCAAGAGAAATTGGTCCTCCTGACACGCAGGCTGGATCTTACCTCTAGACGGGAAGAACCCGTTGGCCTGAGGTCCTTCCCTCTGGACTCCACGTGCTGCGGAGCTGAGACGGCAGTTTGGGGCTTCATTTCTGGAGTGTTACCTGGGCCACTGTACCCCTCTCTTGATCTAATGGTATTCTATTTTTATTGTAAGCTGCCTTTGGGAAATGGAGGTGGAGAGGAAGCCCAGGGATCAAGTCTGTCAATGATAAATGGTGCAATACACCTTCTAGCAGCATAACACGGAGCCTGTATGTTTCCCGAACACCATTTCCCAAACCCTGTTCCGTGGCATACGGAGGTTCCAGAGGAGGGAGCATCATCACAGCCGGTGACATTTTTCCTGTTCGGTGTATTTCAAAGTAAAATGTTAGAAAAAGGCTAAGCTTACCGCTAGAGCTGTTCTAATAATTGGAGAGAGGCTGGATGCATAACAGCCCGAAGTGCGGGCTCTGGGCCCAGCATCTTCAGGCACAGCCTGACCTGAGAAATGCCTCGACCTCTTTGCGACTCGGTTTCTTCATCTGCAAAATGGCACGGACGCGAGGACCTGCATCGGAGAGGTAGACCAGTGCCCGCCACGCGGTGACCCTGGGACCTGTGGTGGCTTTCCTTTCTAAGTGATCATCTGCCTTTGAGAAGGGGTCTCCCCGGCCACCTGAAAGCACTGCGAGGTCACGTGACAGATGGCTGGGGGGGGGGGGGGGAAGCGCGCTGTTCCCCAGCAGTTTGCGCCCTTGCCTCTCCCGCTGCCAAGCTGTGTGTTTTCTTTTTGACAATGGCTGGTCTTTGTCGTGCATTCTATCTCATAATTTCGACATTTATCGGTGCACTTATCCCCTGTTTACTTTATATTAAGCGCATGGATCACATTTTGATCATTTCTTACCAGAATTAATTCATCCGCGAGACCATTCTTGTGCTGTCTCCTTTAATGTAAACGATACCGCATGAGCTTCTGTCGGCATCCTGACAAAGCACTGCGAGTTAAATACTATTCGTGGTCAAACGGCTTTGGGAAATGCTGCCCGAGGTCATACTTTAGTTGCGCATCGAAGTCTTGGAGCAAGGTTGCTATGTAGACTCAGGTACAGCTCTAGACAACTTGGCCCTTCAAACCATCACCGCTCTTTATAATGAAAATTGGATCTTATATAAGCCTCTGGTGTTTTTACCAGGGACAATAGTTCTACCGCCTTTTTTTTTTTCATAAGCTTATTTATTCATTTTGAGAGAGACAGAGACAGCACAGATGGGGGGTGGGCAGAGAGAGAGAGAGAGAGGGGGAGAGAGAATCCCCAGCAGGCTCCATGCTGCCAGAGCAGAGCCCGATGTGGGGCTCAAACTCAAGAAACTGTGAGATCACGACCTGAGCCGAAAGCAAGTCGGATGCTTAACCAACTGAGCCACCCAGGTGCCTCTACAGAAACACCACCTTAATTCTTCATTCATCTATTTAACAATTATTTCCTGAGTCCCTCGTATGTGCCAGGTTCTATGCTACGCATTGGCGGTGTTGAGTTCTGTCTTCCACGTTCCAGATCTGGGCTGTCCAGTATGGTAGCCGTAAGCCACATGTGGCTACTGAGCACTTGAAACGTGGCTAGTCTGAACTGCGATTTGTTGGCCATGTCAAACTTCGAAGACTTAGCATGAGAGAGAACACAAAATGTTTTTAAAGCAATACATATTTTACATAGTATTTATTATGTATTAGAATATTTAATACTACGATTTAAATAATTAATATTGGTCACATGTTGAAATGATAGTATTTTGGATCTATCAGGTTAAAAAACATTCACTGTTAGAATTAATTTCACCTGCTTTTTTTTTTTTTTGTACTTTTTCAATGCAGCTACTGGAAACATTTTAGATTACAAATGTGCTCACATTCTATTTCTATCTGACAGCACTGGTCTACAAGGTGTGTAGACATGTAATCAGTTAATTATAAAACAACAAAGGGAGTGCTATAGTTTTCCGCATCTGACATGGGGAAGCCACCCCAGAGGCAGGAAGGAGAGGTCAGCAGAGTCTCCAGCTGCGTGTGGGGGCTTGAGGTGCTAACTGGGGTTGGGGTGAGGAGGTTAGAGTTGGAACCCAGGGCACCGAGAGTGAGCACGACCATTCTGGGATCCAATGGTGGTTTGAGGGTGTACAAGTCAGCTTTTGCCGTGTAACAAACAGTCACAAAACCCCACAAAGATGTACGAGAATGTGCAGTTGTTTCTGCAGATTGGCTGGGGTTCTGCTGATCTACGCTGGGCTTGGCTTTTCTCTGAGGATTGGATTCAGGTCTCCTCCAGGAGTGTTCGTGTCAGGGCCCAGGCTGAAGGGGCAGCAACTAGCCGGGGGGAGCAGTCATGCGATGCACGGGGTGCAAGAGGCAATCCCAGTTGTGCAAGGGCTGTTTGACCCTCAGCTCAGTCACATCGGCTAACATCCCAGCAGCCACAGCAAGTCACATGGCTCGGGCCAGATTCCGCAGCAGGGAAGTGTTCTCTGCCTTTGTGCACCGCGAGGCCAGAGCAAGTCATAATGGCCAAGCCCTACATCTGTTGGACAGAGGGAAATACTCCTTCCTCAGGGGGGGGGGGGGCAGGGGAGGGGGGGAGGGAGTGCATTGGGTGGAACAATAATCGAATCTATCGATGTGGGGGCACGATTAGAGGTGGGGTGGGGCTCCCGATCCCAGCACAGATGGGCTTTGTTTTGCTGACATAGCGCTTCGTTTCGTTTTCTTTTCAAGGAGAAATTCGAAATTCGAATGGTCTTCAGAGAAGCATGTGTTCTCACGCTCGGCACGGGCCAGGCACTCACGTTGGTCTCCCGTGTCATCAGATCACCTGCCTGGCACGCGGGTGGCAGCTGTTGGGGAAGCAGCTGCAGCTTGCTTTCAGCGGCCACGCGGCGTGGGTGCCGCGCTGGGTCCCTGCGGCTGCTGGACCAATTACTGCACGTTCGGTGGCTAGAACAACAGAAACTTCTTTTCTCACCGTTCTGGAAGCCAGAGGTTTGGAATCAAGGATGCCAGCAGGGCTGGTTTCTTTAAGGGCCCTGAGTGAGACTGTGTTCCCTGCCTGGCTCCCAGCTTCCGGGGGCGGCCAGTCATCCTTCGTGTGCCTTGGCTCATGGCTGCGTCCTCCCATCTCTGCCTACATCTTCACACGGCCTTCTCCCTGTGTCTTCCGGGATCCCTGTGTCAAGTTCGCCTCTCCGTTCTGTTCTAAGGACGCCAGTCCTAAATCCAGGAGGACCTCATCTTGACGTCGGGAATGTAATTGCAACTGCAAAGACCCTGTTCCCAAATACGGTCACACTCCCAGGTCCCAGGGGTTAGGAGTTGAACGTACCTTCTCGAGGGAGCACAATCCAACCCAGTACAGGTGGATTGCCAGGTGGGCCAAGGAGAGCAAAGCAGGGCGGTGGTGGAGATACTGTCCGCTCTCCTGGGGGTGGGGGCTGGGGCGAGCTCTGCGGGGAGAAGCCCTTGAGGTGGGGCTTGAAGACCGGATGGAGTTTGGGGGAGGGGAGAGAGGCCATGGCAGGAGAGGAATAACCAAACCACAGAAGTGCGAAAGAGCCTTGGGGGCCCCCCGGGGGGGGGGGTGTCCTGACTGGCTTGCCATGGCTGGAGCACAGGATGTGGAAGGGGGGCCAGGGAAAGGGCAGGTGACTAGGCAGGGCTTCAGATGTCGGATGACGGTGTTTCCCTTTTATCAGGAGCATGCAGAGGAAATGAATGCCTAACTGTACGTTTTCGTGGCTTTATATGCAAGACCCTTGGTGGAAGGGGCAGAGCCTGGCTGGTTGCTCACCAGCTGAATCTCGTGTCCTCCTGGGCACACAGCGAACCACATGTCCCAGGCTCCCCTGCGGTTAGGTGACCGTGTGAATTCTGGCCGGGGGGAAAAGGGAAGCAACCTGTGCCACCTCTGGACCTGGCCACGGAAATCGGCCACGCCACCCTGCCTGCTCGCTCCTTTCCCTGACGTGCCCGCCAGCCGCAGATGGGATGGGGGGGGCTCTGAGCCCACACAGAAGGGCCTGGGAGTGTCAATGAATGCACAGAGCCAAGTTCCCCGTGAACCTGTGTGGGGCTGCATCGTGTGGGAAGCCACGGAGATCTGGGAGTTTATAACTTCTAACGGTTGCCAGGGCAGGGTCCCCTACAGACAACCGAGGCCCGCGAGGCCAAGTCCGTGGGACTGAAGAACAGGGACCAGAGGGAGGGCTGGCCTGGTTAGTAGCGCAGCTTGGGTTAGGTGCACAGCGGGACCATGAGAAGGTGTCGGGACTCAGTATGGGAGCCAACCCCATGGCAGGACCCGCTTGCTGCTAGGTGAGGGCGGCTGTGTGGCGACAAGGTGTGCGGGGAGTCCTAACACAGGATTGAACTAGCGACAAGCCCTTCTGGAGGCAGCAGTTGTCTTCCGTTCATTCATTCATTCACTCATTCATTCATTCATTCATTCAGCCAGGGGGAGCCTCTAACACTCCCGGCCCCGGCCTCCGAGCCATCGCCAGTGTGCGGACAGAGGGCGGCGATGGGAGTGGAGGAGTCTCTAGGCGACGTCTGTCCAGAACCCCGAGGCAAGGTGGTTCTGATCACAGCCCTGACGTGGACCCCTCCCTCACCTCCAGAATGACTCAGAGGGCGCTCTCCAGCTGCAAAACTGTGCTCCACTGATTTACCGGTGACGGCCGCCTCTGTCCCTCTTCCTTGGGTAGGACCGTGTTGTGCTCTGGTCCCTTTGTGCTCAGGGGCCAGCAGGCTCTTGGTGGATGTGAAATGCGATAATACCCGATTATTTTAGCGGCGTCTGTGTTGGTGCCCACTGGTAGCTCGAGGACACACATATGCACACACACACACACACACACGCACACACACACACACACACACACACACAGCCCACGGGGTCTGGCAGATGCAATTAGCCTCTGGGTCCTTCAGAATTAGATGCAGGTGGCTAATTGTCCATGCCAGGAGGCAACTGTGGGCACATTAGTCACGTCTCTCCCCCCACTCGGGGCTAATAATGGGTGGGGAATCTGAGGTGGGGGAGGGAGAAAATCCGATGGGGCTCCCTCTCTCCCTTAGCCCTGGGCTCTGATGGGCAGCTTTGGTGGGAATGCCTGTCCTCTGGGCCCGGGGAGGGTTTCCGGGGCAGGGGAGGGGGAGGGGGGCAGCTCTTCTGAGGATGCTCGGGCTCCTCTCCTCCCCTTCCCCGCCCCCCCCCCCCCCCCGGGCACACTGGAGTCCCCGCGTCCCGGTCTACTAATGATGCCAACCCCCTGCTTTTGCGTAAGCAAAACCTTGTTAAGGTTCTCAAAGCCCCTTTGCTGACATCATTGCCTCCAATAGCCCCGCTGGGAGGGGCTGTGGTTCTCACACCTCACTTTCCAGATGAGGAAGTGAAGGTCCACCTGGCCATGAGCCCAGGCCTGAGTCCTTCGTCTCCTTTTTCCCCTTGCCATGGGAAGAGTGGCAGCCCTCCCCCCACCCCTCCCTGGCAGGGGCCAGAGAGAGCCGCTTAGAGCCAAGCAGGTTGGGGAAATTCCTGATGCAAAGTTTACCTCTGCAACTTTTCAACACTTATTTAATGAAGCATCAAAGGTCTTCCCTGTCCAAGACCTGTTCAAGGAGCCCTGGGAGTCTGGAGATGGAGTGGGTACCATCCCGCCTTCTAAGGAGTTTACGGTCCGGTAGAGAGAATAAGACACGAACATAATATCCATCCTCCCAGCCAGAATGCCTCCCTCACGAGCCTCCTAAACTATGGGGTGACTTTGGTCATTTCTCCTTGTCTCTCTGGGCCTCAGTTTCCCGAGCTGTGAAAGTAGGGTGTTGAGCCTCACCACGTCTCCGGCTCTGACCAGTTCTTCCAACGGATTTCCAACAGTGCAACAGAACCAAGAAACATATAATTCCTATGACTGGGGAGGAGGAACTGAGGAAGGGGGTGTACCAGGAAGCTTTTCTGATTTGGTTTTGGCAGGTAGGATTTCAGCAGAGGAGAGGGCAGAGCAGGCCTGTATTCTCTAGGCTCTGCTCAAACTTGCTTTTGGTTGCAAACAGTGGAAACCTAACTCTGAGGGCGTCAAAAGGAATATACTGGCTAGCATATCGTGGTAGCCTATCTCTAAAAATGCGCTTCTTAGTGAATCAAGCCTCTCGGTACACATGCCTTGTATAGGCGCCTCCCCCTTGAATCTGAGTTGACCCAGAAGCTTGCTTGTAACCTGAAGTGGCAGAAATTATGCTTCCAGGCTTCTGAGACAGAAGTGTTATAGACTCCACCTTCTCTTGGAACGACTCATCCCAAGGGAAGCCAGACATCGTATGAAGTTCAACTCTGCTGAGACCTCCAGGCTGTGAGGAAGTCCAAACGAGCCATGTGGAGAGGCAGCATAGAGAGAGATGCCTGGCCAGCCCCCAGGTGGTCCACCTACACTAACCTAGTCAACCAGGCGCGTTAGGGAAGATGCCACTTTGCACATTGTTTGACATCTGAATACCACAACGTGAACAACCCCAAGTCGGAACCACCTAGCTGACTCCATGAACCCACGGAACCATGACAACAGTGATACGTTACTGTCTGAAGCCACTCAATTTTGAGATGGTTTGCTATATACAGCAATAGATGACCAGAACACGTATATGATGCAAAAGTCCAAGGAGGTCTAGAGGTGTGGCTGGATTCAGAAGCTCAAATAATATTGCCGGATCTTGTTTTTCTCTCTTTTTCATGTGTTGTTGTCTTCTGTACTGGCTTCTTCCTAAACCACCTCTCTCCACTGATATTCCCCAGAACTTCCAGACTTGTATCACCCCTGCTACCAGCAAGACAAGGAACACACCTGCTCCGTCTCAGTAGGTACACAAAATTCTCGAAATACGTTCCATTAGCCTAGTCACGTGATCTTCCTTCACGTTAAGGGTGCAGAAGGAGGGTTCTCCACTCCTAGAAGCAGGGCTAGGTATCAGTCCGAGCCAAACAATGGCTTCAGCGTGGGGTCTTTAAGGGGTCTATTACCAAAGGGGTTGGGGAAACGGACCCTGGAGAGGCACAAAATAGACGCTCATTCCGGTCACCTTGTGTGAGATAACATAACTTCCCTAAATCTTTGTTTCCTTCTGGTTTTAGCAAAATTCAGGAAATAACCCCTGTCCTGCCCAACCCATCGTGAGGCTCAGGGTTGAGAACCACAAGGTGGGGAGACTGTGAGAGCTGTCCGCGGAAGCCATCTGGAAGAGGCGATCATCAGCGCTCGTGGCAACGTAAGGATACCTTAAAGGCTGAAGAAAGCAGGACAAGACGTGGCTCTCCCAAACCCAAATCCTATTTCCAGATCAGTAGGCAGAAGGTTGTGTCCCCAGACACGCTGCTCTGTAGGAGTCCTTTCCCCCGCATTAATCGGGTCCTGCATTTCCATGCCCTAGCCGAGTCTGGGTGATCTAAGGATTTCCTGAAATTGAGATCCCAGCTTGAAGTAGGGGTGAGGTGAAGCACCATTTACTGGAAGGAGGAGTTCAGGTTTTCCCTGAATCTGCAGAGGCACCAGGGACACGGCACAGGAGGCCCCAATCCGGGATGATCCATTTTACTTGAGGGCATATATGTAATTTTCTCTTTGGCCATTGCTATCAAGAGGCCCCGAACGTATCTAAAGAAAAGGGACTTTTCCATTAGTCAAAGGCACAGGGCAAAAACACAAAGCAATATAAAAAATAAAAAAGACTCAATGCTGGAAGTAAGAAAACCAACACTTTTTCTATTGCGAAAGCAATTCAGTTCTTAAAATCTAGTGTGGCACTGACATAGTATCATTCATTCATCCGTTCACTTATTCATTCGCCTAGCCATCCACCCACCGACCTTTTCACGTAGCTAACTGTGTACCTGGTCATACCCATCCATACCAGCCTGAGTCAGAGAAAAGGTCCAATGCCTGATAGAGACCTAGAGAGAAATTCTTAGAGCAGAGAAACAGTTAAAATAAATCAAAATAAAATCGGAGTTGGCTGTGATGCTTATTCTTAATGACACACAAGAAACTATAAACCAGCCAGGCTACATAATTGACCACTGAGGATTTTTTCACTCTCAGTCAGTTTGAGATGTACCGAATCCAATATCATATCAGTGATTTGATTTGTTAATAATCAAATTGCAAATACCTTTTCATTTGGCTTCAAAAAGCAAACAGCCATTCGGAATAATTTTTATGGGTCTTGGAAAGCAATATAAACTTAAAATATTGTGTTTGCAAGTCCTATCGGCATGACCATATTATAATTTATATTGGCCTATTTTGATGTACAGTGGCATAATGAAACTTTAAAAAATATATTCTGCAAAGCTGCATCTAAGCCCACGCCGGCAGCACAGATTAATGTAAGAACATCATGGGGATTCTTTGCATATTTTCTTAAGGAGATTTCTAGAGCATGATTGTTCCACTCACCAAAACTTTAACTGAAGCAGGGCTTGCCAAGTCTTGCAGAGTTTTGCCTCCTGTCACCTTTGCAGACCCCCAGTCTGCCACCCCTCCTCCTGCTCCCACGCACCCCCACCCCTGCCCTACTGCTTACGGTGTTCCAGACACCTTGCGTATGTTCGTTTCTGTATTCAGCGTCCTATTGCTTCTATGTGGAATGTCCATCTTCTCTTCCCTGCTTCGGGACTATCTCATAGACATTCTGCAGCTCCTGGCTAAAATGTCATCCCTGCTGGGAACTCTCTCTTGCACTCCCCGCACTTATTACTTCCCTTCTCCCACAGCAATTTGAAGGGGACTCTCTTACAGCACTTGTCACAGTGTGTTATTGTTATATGTTTACACACAGGAGTGTCTCGACCAAGATATGTTCAATTTGAAAGCCCCAATGCCTACCACTGTGGCACATAATACATGCTCAATGAGTGTTTGTGGAATGGACGGATGGGGGTGTGGATGGATGAATGGGTGGGTGGATGGATTGAAGGCACAGATCCTCCTAGAAGATAATATTTTCTTTGGCTTTGAGAGCATTCAGGCACAGGCTGTAGAGAGCCTTCAGGAACTAGATAGGTTGTCAGACAAACTAATCTGTTGGATTTTTTCCAACCGGAGAGCCTCTGATTTCATTATACTCCTGTAGGGTTTTGTCTCAGCACAGAAATGCAGTGGAGACTGATTTTACTTTCAGAACTTTAGAAAAGAAATCTTTTGTCTCTTGTAATAGATAGATGTGTGAGGTTCCCAACTACAGATGAATGAGAAAGAAGGGAAGGAATAGTATTTACTGAATGCCTACTATATACCAAGCATGGAGTTAGGCATTTTCCAATCATTTTCTCATTTAATCTTCATGACAATCCTATGAAGAAGTGTTATTTTCATTTTGTAAACAAGGCTGCAGGTCCTCACCACTCCAGGGACTATCCAAAATGACCAAACGGAAGAATTCCCCTCAGAAGAATCTCCAGGAAATAACCACAGCTAACGAACTGATCATTTTGTAAACAAGGAACTGAGTCTCCAAATCTTTTGTATTTTAGCCACTTTATTGAAATCTCATACCATTTCTAGTAATTTTTAGCAGGAAAGCAGGTAATATTGCCTACACATGATGGAAATTTTAATTTTCCTTTCTAATATTTATTTTTATTTTATTTTTGAGAGAGCACGCACGCACAAGTTGGGGGGGAGGGGCAGGAGGAGAGAGAGGATCTTAAGCAGGTTCCACACTGTGCATAGACCCTGTTGGAGGGCCCAATCCCAAGACCTTGGGATCCATGACCGGAGCCAAAATCGAGAGTCAGATGCTCAACAAATTGGGCCACCCAGGCGGCCCTCTAATATTTATTATTTTATTTTCACCTAATTGCTCGGACATCCAGCAAAATGTTGAACAATAAAGAAGACTGCAGGTATCCCTTCCTTGTTTCTGATTTTGATGGGGAATGCTTTTATGATTCATGACTGGAAGTTATGTCTGTCATGATTTATGCATTCACATACTAGGTAGGGCATTGGACAAATGGTACAACAAAGAGAGTCTAGAATTCTGTGGCTTAAGTGAGATAGAAGCTAATTTCTCTCTCACGTAAGAGTTCACAGCGATAGTCCAGGGCTGGTTTTGCCAGTCTCCTTAGGTTACTTCCACACTTCCGCCAGTCACTGCCATTTTCCATCCAGCTGGAAGGGGAAAGGAAAGTCAAAGGAAAACTGTTCTCTTTTTAGCAATTGTAGGTATCATTTCCGCTCACATCCCATTGGCTCAAACTTTATCACCTGATCACACCCAACTGCAAGGAATGCTGGGAAATGTAGTCTCTGGCTCAGGGGCCACATTGCCCTGCCAAAACTGGGGGTTGGGTACAACGGGGGGGGGGGGGG
>NW_024412396.1:68635549-68644432 GCF_014898765.1 Herpailurus yagouaroundi
GAATGGATGATGGGGGACTAGCACAATCTTTGCCACCATACTCTTTTATCTACTTAAATAAATCCCCTTCTATTTCTAGCTAACAGAGGGTTTGTTTTATTTTTATTATTATTTTTTTTTTTAATTTTTTTTTCAACGTTTATTTATTTTTGGGACAGGGAGAGACAGAGCATGAACGGGGGAGGGGCAGAGAGAGAGGGAGACAGAATCGGAAACAGGCTCCAGGCTCTGAGCCATCAGCCCAGAGCCTGATGCGGGGCTCGAACTCCCGGACCGCGAGATCGTGACCTGGCTGAAGTCGGACGCTTAACCGACTGCGCCACCCAGGCACCCCTTATTATTATTTTTAAATGTTTTATTTTATTTTTGAGACAGAGAGAGACAGAGCATGAACAGGGGAGGGTCGGAGAGAGAGGGAGACACAGAAGCCCAAGCAGGCTCCAGGCTCTGAGCCATCAGCACAGAGCCCGACGCAGGGCTCAAACTCACAGACCCTGCGTGAGATCATAACCTGAGCCAAAGTTGGAAGCTCAACCGACTGAGCCACCCAGGCGCCCCTGTTTTATTTTTAAATCTAGGCTTAGATACTTGGTTTCACCAGATTATTTTTCAGTAACTTTTGAGGTGACCATATGATTTTCTCCTTTAATCTGTTAGTGTGGTAAACTTCCTAATGTTGAACCACATTTATATTTCTGGCATTTGAATCTACTCAATCGAGTTGCATCATTCTCTTAACAGACCATTGGGCATGTTTTATTAGGATTTGCTCCCATATTTATAAATGATATTGACCTATAGCGTTTATGTGTGCACTATTCTTGTTTTTAGTATCGGGACCATTCCAACTGGAAAGGATGAACAAGGAAATTTTCTGTCCTTTCCCATGCTCAATAACAGAGGATGTAATCTGAAACTCTCTATTTCTTGAAGATTTGGGATAATTTGTTCTTAAAACCACCCGGCATGGTGGGTTTTTTGTTTTTGTTTTCGTTTTTAGAGATAGATCTACAGCTACTTAGCACAGACTGCTGGCTGTCCACAATATCTGTTCTCTCATTTTTCAGTTTTTAGCTGGGTATAAATGGCTGGAATGAGACACCTTTCCCTAGCTTCTCTTGTGCCTGGATGTGACCAGGTACCAAAGTTCAGGTTATGCAAGATTTCAGAGTTCAGGTTGTAAAGGAAGTGATGCTTGTGTGTAACCCCTGGCACATGCCTTTATATGTGGGAGAGCTCCCCTTCCTCCTTCAATGTGTTGTCTGGAAGAGACGCCTAGAGATGAGTCCAGTGACAACAGGCTGACATCAATAAAGCAGAAGGAGCTTGAGTCGATACCTTCATGCTATGAGAAAGTTGACTTCTCTTTTTAAGCTACTTATTTTGAGGATTATTATTATTATTATTTTGCTACAACCACTGATACCACATCTAATTAATATAAGCTACATTTTCAATAACTTATTTTTTTAAAACAACTCATCTATCTATACTTACGCCTCTTTATTGTGTATTTGTTCTCTTCCCTCCACTCTCCACCAGCACCTTTCTTGCCTCCTTTGCAAACCTACCAGGCATGCTCCTGCCTCAGGGTAATTGCACTCACCCTTCCCTCTGCCACAATACTCTTCTCCAGGTATCTGCATCCCCTTGATCTTCTCCCAAACGTGCCTTCTCAGTGAGGTCCGACCATCGTCTTTATGACAGCAAACCTACCCAATCTCAGGCTCTGTATCTCTCTTCCGTGCTTTTTTCCTCTCTAGAACACTCCTCCTCATCAGACGTTTTTAGATTCACTTGTTTATTAATTTATTGTCTCCTCACGTCAACCAGAGTGCAGCTCCACAATGGCAGGGACCTTTGCTCTGTCCACTCCCTTTTCTAGGGTCTAGAACAGCACCTGGCCTGTCATACCTGCTCTGAAAATTTTCAGTGAGTCGCTGATGAAACCTACATGCCAAAAGAATGTCTGTTTCATCCGTCTCTCCAAGAGCATGTTTTTGTTTTTACGGGCTGCTTTTTTTTCCCCCCACCAGTTTCCTTTTTAATTTATTTCTGCTTTTGTGTTTATGCATTTCTTCCTTCTATCATCTTTAGGTTGATTTTCTTGTTCTTCTTACCTCTTCCATTTCCTGAGTTAAATGTTTAGTTCATTTATTTTCAATCTTTCTGCTTTTCAGATAGAAATTTTGGGCTATAAGTTTTCCTCTGAGCATTAAGTTGGCTGCAATCCATGGGTTTTCACATGGATTGCTCTCATTATTGCTCATGTTTGAACAGTTGTTAATTTTGGTTTGCTTTTCTCTTTCACTCAAGAGTTATTAAAAATGGCATTTTAACATTTTGACACAGGTTGACTCTATTTAGCTGCCTTTGTTGCTGTCATTAATTTCTAATATTATTGAATTGTGGTCAGAAATGTGTTTGAGTCATTTCTCCTCTTTAAAAAAAAAAAAGACTTTCTATATGGCCTACTGTATGATCAGGTTTTATGAGCATTCCTTGAAGAGAATATGGATTCTCTGCCTGTTGGATTCAAAATTCTGTTTCTCTTATATCAAGCTTGTTAATTGTGTTATTTAATTCTTCTACATGTTTCTTTCTTTGTTTGATCCCTTCATTTTTGAGAAATGTATGTTAAAGACAATACGATTTTATAGGAGTAAATTTCCTGCTCTGTTTCAGTCTCTTCTTTTATGCTTATTTATTTTTGAGAGAGAGAGAGACAGAGCATGAGTGGGGGCAGAAAGAGAGGGAGACAGAGAATCCCAAGCAGGCTCCAGGCTCTGAGCTGTCAGCACAGAGACCGACATGGGGCTTGAACTCACAAACTGCAAGATCATGACCTGAGCTGAAGTCGGATGCTTAACCGACTGAGCCACCCAGGCACCCCTGTTTCTGATTTTTAAACTAAGATTTTAAAATAATGTTGTCAGGAACTAAAATGTCATAACTATTATATTTTCTTGTAAATTATACTTTTTATTAATATGAAATATTATTTCTGGCTTGTATTCAGTGCAGTCTTACATTAATGTTACCACATGGCTTTCTTTTTTTGACTTGCTACTTAGCTCATGTCTTTATTTTATGTCTTTGTGTGTCATTTTTTAGTTGTGCCTCCTATTTTTTTAAAGAGAGAATCTTAATTTTTTTTAATGTTTATTTATTTTTGACAGAGAGAGAGAGAGAGAGACAGAACATGAGCAGGGGAGAGGCAGAGAGAGAGGGAGACACAGAATCCGAAACAGGCTCCAGGCTCTGAGCTGTCAGCACAGAGCCTGACGTGGGGCTCGAACTCATAGACTGCAAGATCATGACCTGAGCTGAAGTCGGATGCTCAACCGACTGAGCCACCCAGGCGCCCCAGTTGTGCCTCCTATTACTGATAGGTATTTGCATCAAAGCAACTCACTCTGATGGTGTGCCTGGGTGGCTCAGTCGGTTGGGCATCCGACTTTAGCTCAGGTCATGATCTCACTGCTCATGAGTTCGAACCCTGCATCGGGCGGGCTCTGTGCTAACAGCTTGGAGCCTGGAGCCTGCTTCAGATTCTGTCTCCATCTCTCCGCCCCTCCCCTGCTCGTGCTCTCTCTCTCTCTCTCTCTCTGTCTCTCAAATATAAAGAAAAAAAACCTTGAAAAAAGGAACTCACCCTGAGCTTCTGACTTTTAATGTAAGAATTTAATGCATTTACATTTTTTTCCACTGATAGGATTTTATGTTTTCGAATTACCATGCTCCCCTCCCCCTCTTTTCAGACTTTTACTGAAAAAAAATTGAGTTTTCTTTGCTCCATTGCTTTCTCTTTTCTAAGGATTTGGAAGTTACATGTCTCGTTCATATTCATTAGCTGTTACCCTTTAATTATCAGCACGTATATTTTAGCATATAGTCCTAGAATCAACTAGAATGGATATTCCCCTGCATAAGATAAGAACGGCTATGGATTTGAGGTGTATCCCTGCAGAGTCTCTTCTGGGCATTTATACGCATGTGGATGTTCTACAAGGTAGAAGTCTAATTATGACAACTGAAGACCCATGCCCTGCATGCTCCCTCTGGAATGTGGATTAAACCCAATATGGTAAGCTATCACTCCCATGACTATGTTATCTTATATGACAAAGGGAGGTTATCAGGGTGGGGTCTAACTCCAGGCAAGGACCAGAAAGCAGCAGAAATGAGTTGGTGTTACCCCCAGTCCATAGACAATAAGGAAAGGGGGCCTTAGACTTATGATCACAAGGAACTGAATTCTGCCAATAACGGGAACAGCTTGGAAGAGGACCTGAGCTCCAGAGAAGTCAGCAGGCCAACACCTTCATTTCAGACACGTGAGACCCTGAGCAGATAGCCCAGCCACACCATGTGTGACATCTGACCTACAAAGCTAACTTCTTCCTTCCTTCCTTATTCCTTCCTTTCTTCCCTTCCTTCCTTCCTTCCTTCCTTCCTTCCTTCTCCTTCCCATCCCTCCTTCCCACCCTCCTTTTTCCCAGGTCACATTACATTGAGACACCATGCTAGACCCCAGGTTGCTATTAAAATGATCAGAGCTCAGGGAGGGAGGCCGAAGGCACCCTTAGGTGCCTGCATTGAATGGTACAAGACAACATCCTCCAACTTCAAAGCAGGCCGGCCTTGACCAACCAGGAATGGAGGGGCAGTGGGGAATGAAGGTCCTGGTCAATTCAGTGACCGGCCTTCCTGGGTGTACCCATCTGGTATGGCTACCATAACAAAGTACCCCACGCTGGCGGCTTAAGCCACAGAAATGATGGCTTCCCAGCTCTGCAGGGCAGGAGTCCGAGATTAAGGTGTCATCACCAGGGAGGTCTGGGCTGCCCTGGCCTTGCTGACAGGGGGCTTTCCAGGGTGGGCATTCAATGCTGTGCAAAGCTGTCGCCTCAGTCACACTGCTGACCCATTTGAGCCTCTGTCCTGGATCCCCAGGGATTTACTTTGGAGCGACTTTTTGCCCCCTTCTGTTGATCAAACGCACCGAATGTTACGTTTTTGATAAAGATGCTTCTAGAGAAAAGGTTTGAGTAAGGACACATTCTCTTCAGATCTGAGCTTCCTCCTTTCCTTGTTAACCTCAGCTCTTCAAGTAGCTGGATAAAGGGGGTTCTTCTGCAAGAACAGAACTCTGCGTGGAAAAACAGTCACTCTTGGAACCATTGTTTGAGGATTTGCCTGGAGCTTCTAATACTCACCATTGGGGACAATGACAAAGCCCTGTCTTGACGTGAACAGCTAGGTGTGGGTGAGGGAGAGGGCGGTCACAGCCAGCCCACCTGGAAAAGTCAGAAGTCAAAATGTCACAGTTTTCTCAGACACGTGTTGTACTTTTGTGTTATACATGCACAAACTGATATACAGCAAGGGACTAATAAGGAAAATGAGGCAGATTAACATAAAAGCGTGATTCATAATAGGCCTCCATTTCACAATAATGTCTACGCACAAAGGCCCCAGGTTAGAGCATTCATTTTGAATTTGTTACTCAATAAGAATAACACGGACGAGGCTTGAATAATTGAAAATTCCCAATTACAGTTGCGACGAGTGGGGTTTTCCAGCCTCGCGTGAGTGATGTGTGAGACAGTCTCGCTAAACCCAGTCATAACGTGAGAGGGAGATGCTATCCGCCCTACCTTTCTTCCCCCGAACAAAAGCCGTGACGGCTTTGTCAGGCCCCATTTGGAAACACAATATCAATCTTGCCTTATCCATGTTATTGATGGGTTGTGGGTATTCTACTGTAATTATGTCAAAAATGAAATATTTCAAAATGTGATTGGCAGGCTGATTACAATAATGCGTGTGATTAAAGTCAGGGCTTGCTTGTGTAACCAAAGGGAGAATGTCAGTGGCAATTAACTGTATTTTCTTTAAAGTTTGCCAAGATTTCTCTTGTTTTCCATTCCACAACCCACCGAGGCACCTGGCAGTAGGCGTCCTCGGTATTCTTCCTCAGAAGGGCCGATGGGATTGGAGGCAGGGAGAAAAGGACCCCTTAGCTCTTGTCTCTATCAGGCAAGCTTTGACAGCCTCAGGAAGGGGCTAGAACCAGGGACAAAGACCATTCACATTCTCTTTCCATCTCTCTCTCTCTCTCTCTTTCTCTAGGTCTTCATTTCTGTCTCAGGCTCTCTTGGTGTCCATCTGTCTCTTTTGTTGTCTCTTTTTCCCATCTCTTCAATTCAAAATCCTTGGAAAAGGTGCTTATTGGGTGGGTCAGATGCCCAAATGGCTGCCATTCCGTATGATGCCCCCCCCCCACCTCTGACCCATTGCATCGGTCACAGATGGGTAAACTCGTTGAGTGGGTCCATTGCCAGATGGAAGGAGCAGGTGGTCACAGTGGTCTACACGAGCTGTGCAAACACTCCAAGGCCCCTTGAAGCCTGATGACCCCAGGAATAGGTTGGGCTGGAGTTCAGTTCTGCTCTCATTTCAGTTCATTGAACACCTTCAGAGAACCTACCAGGAGCTGGGCTCTGATCTGGATCCTGTCGGGTTTAGAGTCCATGCAATACAAATCTTCCCTGTCCCATGGAGCTCATAGGGAATTGTGAAGTCACTCACTGCCCTTCCCCATGTCTCCAGCTGCCTCTCTGCTAACAAGAACCCCTACATGGAGAAAGGATGCTTGTCTTGGCCACACCTGCCCACTGGGGGTTTTATCTTTAGATAGAAAAGCCTGAGAGAAGGGCGAGAATCCTCCAGGTGAACCATGACAGTGGCACTCATCAAAAGGGTACCTGTTCCCCCAGCCTGAAATCTTAGATGTCCCTTCCTCTCAGAGCCTTCCCCAACTCTCTGGGCCGGGGTAGGTACATCTTCTCTGCACTTTTGCACCGCCATTGTTTTGAACTTAGCACATGGATCTGGGGTGAGTTTCTCTCTTCGGAAGGCCCTTGAGTGCAGGGAAGGGTCGTGTCTTGGCCATCTCGGTCTATGAGGCCATAGAAAAAGCTGGATGAACGCAACTTTGTTAAACAAATGATCCCTCGTATTCGTTTCCTATGGCTGCCATAACCAAGTACCATGCACTGAGCGGCAAACAACAGAAACTTGTTTTCACACTTCTGGAGGCTGGGAATCCGAGGTCAGGGTGCCTTCAGGGTCATGTTCCCTCTGAAGGCACTACAGAAAGGTGTGTTCCACGCCTCTCTCCTGGCTTCTAGTAGCTTCTTGGCTTCTGGCAGCTTAACTCCACTCTTTACATGGCACTCTCCGTATGTGTCTGTGTGTCCACATTTCCCCCTTCTGTAAGGACGCCAGTCACAATGGATCAGGGGCCCACCCTGCTCCAGTATGACCTGATCTTAACATAACCAATAACCTCTACAACAACCCTGTTTCCGAAAAAGATCACCTTTCTAGGTACTGGGAGTTAGGACTTTAATATACAAATTTTGGGAAGATGCATTCAACCCGTAACAACCCTTTAGAAAGCTGGTCTCAAGGCTCCTTCTCCGGGACGTAACAGACAGGTTACAAGTTTGCCTCCTCACTGTGTCCCCACAATACTCCCCAAAACAGATAAACAGCTGTTACATGACAAGGACTCCTGGATGCAGAACCAGAATCAGAGCACAGGTCTCCTAACGGCAGAGCAGGGGCAGGGCCTCCCTAGGAATGGTCTGGTGAGGATGCTCTCTGCAGGGTCCTCCCGGACCATGTTTCTCCCTCCTGCAGAGCGGCCTCCCCTCCCCAAGGCCTCCCTCAGCGCTTCCAGCCCAGAAAGCAAAGGGGAAGCTGAGTTTTGCCTTTGGCTACGCTAGGCAGACTTTGAGCCTTGGGAGGAGATGAATGGCCTGAAATTCCCCCAAATGCCTTCCTTGAAGGGAGGTTTTTGCTGGCTTTGCACTGAGGTCTTGGATTCGACCCAGAGACAAAACAAATTGCTGCAGAGGTGATCTTGCCGTGGGAATGAAATGCCGACTGACACGGTGTTCTTGCTTCGTTCCCGGAATTGCACTCAATTCTTATCAACAAAACCCACCTGCTGATAATGCCCGCCATATTTACGTCGTGCTCTTTGTCAAATGGGCCACTGTCCTTCCACCTTCAGAATTGTGGCCACGAAGTGACTCAGGCTGGAGTAGAGGTCAGAGTGGGAATGCATTATGAAACAGGTGTGTCTGAGAAGCGTGAGTGTAGGCGTGCGTGTGTGCGTGCACGCACACGCTACTTCCTGTCTGTCCCCCGGATGTTTTGTACTAGATTTGATGCTTTGAGCTTGTCCAGGGTTCTGTTTATCTGCGGCTGCGCTCAAAGCACCCCAAAATGTAGGGGCATAAGACAAGAGCCATTTAATCCTATGCACAAATGTGTTAGGAATTGGGGCACAGAGGCCCGCAGGACAGCCAGGCTCTGCTCCTCCAGAGGCTTGGCCACAGCTCAGGCGGCTTGAGAAACTGGAGGCTGCTGGGCCGCTGGACTGGGGCTGCGGTGCTCAGCCTTGGTCCTGGCTGCTGGCTGGGTTCCTTTGATTCTTCACGTTGTGTTTGCTTGGGCTGGATTATCCAAGGGGGCATCTGTACCCGCGTGTCTGATGACTGGGCTGGGGCGACTGGAACAGCTGGGGTGGCCGGGCATCGTGCTCTCAATACCCAGCTCTCCATGTGGCTACCTTGGGCCTCCTTACGGCGTGGTGGTCCCAGGGGACCTGGACAGCCCATCTCTCGCCAGTGTGCGTGTTCCAACACGGCTGAGTGGAAATACCAAGGCTTCTAACGACCTGGACTTAGAATTCACACACTGGCCCTTCTTCCACATTCTGTTGGCCAGCAAGTCACTACGGACAGTCCTGATTCAGGAGGAGGGGGGAATACACTCCACCTCTGGGTCAGAGGATTGATCAAGAAT
>NW_024412396.1:68644532-68645370 GCF_014898765.1 Herpailurus yagouaroundi
CCGTCTTTAAGCTTCAAAGCACACCCTGCCTGCCGGCCGTCATCCGATGCTGCAGGTGTCTCTCCAAGCGCTTCTCCACCGGGTCTCAGAACTATGGTTCCTAACTGCAGAGCTAACCACGTTGTTCCCCTGCCCTCAGCCCTCACGTAGGCGCGTGCGCACACGCGCACGCTTGCGCACGCGCACGCACGCTCAGAAACCTGCCGCCCTTCGGTTCCTCGGAAGGGTTCCGTGGCTCCCTGGCCCGCACGGCTCAGTAAATTCTCCCTGGCCTGCCCCCTCCTTACTTTTCTATTCCTCTCCCCTCGCCCCCTATTCTCCATCCTAATTTTATTACTTGTAATTCCTGAAATCTCTTTATCTTCCTTCTGGGCCTTTGCACGCGCCGCCTTTGCAGCATTCCTGCCTCCTTCGACTGTTTCCTCGGGCGGCAACTCATCTTTCAAACAAGCCTTTGCTGACACCCGCCCCACCCCCTCCCACCCCACAAGGTGCACATTTATCTTACAGGCCTTGTCGCTTTGCATGTCATTATCTGTTCAGGTGTCTGTCTTCCATTTTAGACAATGAGATCCTTGCAGCCAGGAGCTGTATTTTTTGAGGGGGGGGGGTGGCTTTGCCTAGGAGAGGGCTTGGGAAGCAGAGCACACACCCCGAGAATGGGGGACACACGCACGAATGAATGCCCTGGGAATAGGCAGATGGCGTGGCCCAAGGGATGGCTTCTTACTGGAATACCTGAATGAAAGCATATGAAGTGTTGGAGGGAAGATCACAGCTACGAAATAGCTGGAAAATTCCGTTTCAGCTCCTGGAATCTCGGAGCCTGGCTCCTCAA
>NW_024412396.1:68650370-68660843 GCF_014898765.1 Herpailurus yagouaroundi
CTTTCTTTCTTTCTCTTTCTTCTTTCTTTCTTTCTTTCTCCTTTTCTTTCTTCCTTCCTTCCCTCCTTTCTTCTTTCTTTCTTTCTTTCTTTCTTTCTTTCTTTCTCCCTTTCTTTCTTAACGCTTATTTATTTTTGAGACAGAGAGTGTGGGGAGGGAAGGGCAGAGAGAGAGGGAGACAGAGGATCCAAAGTGGGCTCCGTGCTGACAGCAGAGAGCCCGATGAACTGTGAGAGATCCTGACCTGAGCCGAAGCTGGACGCTTAACCGACCGAACCACCCAGGTGCCCCTCTCCCAATATCTCCAATAAAAGCCCCAGGATTGGTTCTCACTGGCTCAGATGGAACCATGCGTCTATCCCCGAACTAGTCACCGTTTTCAGGGTGCTCACCGCCCTGACTGGCACTGCCCTGACTGGGTCACAGGCCCATTCCAGGGCAGAAGTGGGAATGGGGTCAGCCCCTCCCAACTAGGAAGTAAACGTTCCAGAGGGTGGTTCCCCCTTGGAACAGAGAGAGGCCGCTCTCAGTGGGAGGCGGAAAGGACACCAGAGAAAGCAGACACCGGCCACGCATCGGGGGGTGTGAATTGGATCCGGTTACCCCGGAGGCTTGTACAAGCTCTAGAAGCTGATGCACAAGTACGTAGCACTAGAGGCAACGAGGAGATGATCCAATTCAATCTTTTTGCTTTAAGTTGAGGAGCCTGGGGCTTGACGGGAAGAAGTGACTTGCCCAAGGTCCCTTGAGTTTTTAGCAGCAGGCCTACCACCAGAACTCGGGTCTCTAACCCTCAGCTCCCTGCTTGTTACTTCTCCTGTCTGAACTATGCAGGGAGGGGGGTCTCGTGGGAAGGGTTCACCCAACAGAGCCTCTTGGCAGAGTCCATCGAGGCCTTCGCTATTTCGATTCCATTCTGCCGACAGCAACCCTTTGGCATGGGCAGCAGAGGATATTTCGAAGTAGCTGACGCCTTCTGAGTCTCCTTGTGCAGAACAAGCACTCCCGGCTGTGATTTCTGGCTGTGCTGCTTCTTTGCTGTGCACTCTGGGTCAAGTCGCCTGACGTCTCTGGGCCTCAGTTTCTCAATTTGCGAACTTACCCTCCTCCTTACTGCCTCTCTCCCCACATGTGTACCCATGGGATCTCTTGTGTTCTAGAAGAGGGTGGTCTAATACAGTCCGCTACAACCTGGGTTTCCATGAAGGCTTGGGTGACCTCTCTCAGGAAGTGTTCGCATTTTAACAAAGGTGTTTAAAGAATACGGCGACTCTCTAACAATGGGAGTGTTTCTGGGAGAGTGGGATGGCCACATGGCTGGCTTTGGAGAAGACGCAGCTAAGATCAAACCTTGACGCCTCCATGTGTGTGAGCTTGAGCCGCTGATTTAACCCTTTTTTTGGCCTCTGTTCCTCTCTGGAGAGCAGGGACCTTGCAGAGTGGTGAAACTTGGGCCAGAGCAGCTCCAACCTGGGGAGGATACGTAGGAGCAGGAGACATGCCCAGCAGCCCCTGGGGTCAGTGGGAAATTGTCAGCACAGTCTTTTCTCTTGATTTCCTGAAGGGGCACGATGGCAGTTACATCAGCCATAGCTGTCACGGTGGGTTCAGTAGCATCCTCCCCAAAGATATGTCCACGTCTCAAGCCCTGTACCTGTGAGTATGACCTTATTTGAAAATGGGGTCTTTGCAAATGTAATCAAGTTAGAGATTTCGAGATCATCCTGGATTTAGGGTGGCCCTTGGTCCAATGACTGGTGTCCTCAAAACAGAAGGGAGAGCGAAATTTTATACACACAGAGAAGGTGGTCGCGAAGACAGAGGCAGAGACTGGGGCTATGCAGCCCACAAGCCAAGACATGTCTGGGGCACCAGGAGCTTGTAGAGAGAGGCAGGGAAGGATTCTCCTCTGAAGCCTCTGGAGGGAGCATGACCCTGCTGACACTTTGACTTTGGACTTCTGGCTATTAAGGCTGTGTGAGAATAAATGTCTCTTAAGTCGCCAAGTTTGTGGTCACTGTCACAGCCACAGGAAACTAAAACAGCTCCCAATCTGTTCATGATAAAACAGGAACTTTATATAAGTTCTGTAGCGTTGGCTCAAACTGCCTTTCTGACTCCAAAAAAATTTTCTTATCTCTGTCTTCCTCTTTCCCCCACCCCCCTCCCCCCAATCTCAGTCTCCCTCCAATCTCAGTCTCCCCCCAGTCTCAGCATGCCCAATCTTTATGTTCAGTCTGATTACCCATGGAGATTTTCCCTACTGAGCTGATTAATCAAAATACTGAGTCATTCATATTAAGCTTAGAAATTCCTGATCATGCTTAAAAACAGTCAGCAACAGATATGTACAAATAAACCTGGCTACCAACCAGAGTGATTACTGGTGATTTAGTTCACTCCAGGATCATAAGGGGGTGTGTGAAATTATATGACAGGAAGGCATTTTTAATCATATGTCTTCACTAATAAAAAATATATTAAGACATTACACACACACAAGCTTTGGTGACTCGGCCATCCCCAACTACTCATTTATTCATTTAATAGATATTTATTGGACTGTTGTCAGTCATCGTGCAAGCCCTCTGCCCTTATGGACCTTCAGTCTAGTGCCAGAGACGAATAGCTCCGTGTGCAATGCCATCGGGTGTTGAGTTTGGTGATGAGTGCTTTAGAGGAAGGATGTGGGGTGCCTGGGTTGAGGGTTGAGCATGTGGTTGAGGTTGAGGGCTTGAGTGCTACGGCTGGGCCCTCGGGTTTGAATCCCAGCCCTGCCTACACAAGCTACTGACATGGTGGGGCCTCCGATTCTTAACTCCCAGGTCCTTGGACCTAGTTTTTCCTCTTAAGTCAGGGCCTTTGGTGGGTTTCGGCAGACATAGCCTGATACGTTCGTCAAGCTCCTCCAACTTGGTAGGGCTCGAGCTCCTGACTCAGCCTCCCTTGAGGTGGGCAGCAGCTGAAATTTCTGTCTGCTCTTTCAGACTTCCAAACATTCCTCCCTTGGGCTTCTTGGAGTCTTGCTCATGGGGGCGCAGTTCATTAAAGAGCCAAAGATTTCACCGGGGTGGGGGGTGCTGGTAAACATTGATCTTCCTCTTCTTTCAAGGATCGAATCCCCTTCGGTTTCCACCCCCTTTCGGCCGCCATCCCAAGGGAGGTTAGCGCGCTATAAACAATTCCACCATTACCAGCGGAACGGTCGGATTCCTTTTTTCAGTCTACACTCGCTCCTTCGGTTAGTTCCTCCATTCTCATATATAGCCCCTCCTCATTTCTAACAAGCCAACTATGTGCTGATGACCCCCCCCCCCAAGGGATTATCTGCACCCTCTGAAATCTGTGTGGATTTGGACAGAGACAGAGAGAAAAAGGCGTTGAAGATTCAGAAGTTGGAGCCAGAGAAGTGCTAACAAAAGCACAGGGAAAAAAAAAGTTTTCAGAGAAGGAAACAGAAACTATGGCAGAGGTGTGTTGCAAGGTCCAAGAGGAGAAAGTGCCTTAAGAAGATGAGAAATGATGGCGGGGGGGGGGGGGGGCACCTGGATGGCTCAGTTGGTTAAGTGTCCCACTTTGGCTTGGGTCGTGATCTGCTGGTTTGTGAGATCAAAGCCCTGCGTGGGGCTCTGCACTGACAAGGTGGAGCCTGCTTGGGATTCTCTCTCTCTCTCTCTCTCTCTCTCTCTGCCCCTTCCCACTCTCAAAATAAATAAATTTAAAAAAAGATGAGAGTGGTGAGAGTGTGTATTACTGTAAGGAGGCCCTGGGCAATGGTCATTGTAATTATTAACGTGTTCATTGGTGACCATCGTGACAATGCTTTTGGTAGCATGAAGGAGGCTGGAGGGGATCCGAGAGAGGGCCAGGCAGGAGCTGAAGGAACAAAGACATAGATGCAGAGAGAGGGCCACGGCCAAGGAAGGTGTAGTCCATGGAGTGTCACAAGACAAGTACCTTTTTGCAGTTTCTAAAAGCACCAAGCCTCTTTCATTCTTCCGGGCCTTTGCCTACGCCTTTCCCTCTGCCAGGAATGCCCTTCCCATCCCTGTCTGTTTAATTCACATCCACGCTTCCTTCGGAACTTCACTCGAGGGCCCAGCCTCACCTACCGGTCCACTCCCCCTGCTAGAGTAGATATCGCTCCTCATTTATTCATTCCTTCGCTCATTCATTCATTCATTTTCATTCTCCTTTATCTCCTCTTGCTTACCTCTGGTCACAGCTATTGGAGTTCAGGACTCCAATGAACTAACCCCCATCTCCTTTCCTCTGAAATAAATTGAAATGTAGACATAGAATCCGACGAGTATCAGAATGCCATCTCTACAAGTGGTAAAGCTTCACCGGAGAATGTGGCTTCACCTGTGGACTTGTGGACTTCCTTGAGACTCTGGCCCCTAATCTAAACCTTAGAGCACCCCTCCCCCCGCCCCAAGTCGAGCCATAAGCAGCCAGATGCAATGATATTCTCTGCCCCACGCCTGTCAGCCTCCACAGAGAGGCGTGTGCTTCCAGACCCAAGTCAGGAAGACAGAACCCGTAGGGACTCGAGCTTTCTTACCTCTTGGAGGCAGGAGCAGGCAGATCGGAGAGGAAGGCCCTCCGTGCCATGCCTTAGTTCCCTCTCACAGGCTACCCATCTGACAAGTCACTTCTTATTTGGGGGGAGTGGAGAGGGATGAAATCCCTTTCTAATGCTGCTTTCCCTGGGTCGCAGGATGGACTTTTCCTCGCGAGAACTTGAGGGGGGGAACAGCAATCCCCTCTCATAATGTAGCCATCACTGTCCTGTGACTGTCGCTTTGTGTCCATCTGTCCCAGCAGAGCGTGGCCTCTTAGAGACAGCAATGTTGTCTCGTCTCCCCACCCCCCCACCCCCCATCCTGAGAACAAGCACTGCGCCTGGGGCATCGTAGGTGCTCAGTAAACCTTTGTACAACGGAACACGTATAACGTGCGGGTTAAAGAGGTAGGTTTCTCAAAACATCTATTGCAAGTGGATGCAATGTGTCCCAAATCCTCTTAAAGCTGCTTGACAAAGTTTTAAAACACCTGAGGCCTGTTGCTCTGCCCACCTAAGACCAATGACTGTCGGGGGAAAGAAGGATCAAGTTCGCAAATTATCCTTTGGCGCGTATTTTAATTCCCAAAGCTAAATGCTGCCTGAGTTAAATCATGCCTTCTGCCTCTATTGCAGGTGTTAGCCTGTGAAAATCCTGGCTGAGCTCAGCTCCCCGGTGTGAAATGCAAATCCTGGGGACATTCAAACATACTGGTGAATTGCAGCCCGAGTTCCTTTTACCGAAGGTCACGAATGGCGTGCGCTCAAGCCACATCCACAGAGGCAACACAACAATTCGCTCGTTTGCTTGAAGGGAGTGTAATCCATCAGCTTGCTGGTTATTCATTCTGTCTCACGGCATTAGCCGGAGCCATTTATGCAGAAATAGAGAAGGAAGGACGTCCACTTATCTGGTTTTAGTGGGCAGTGTGGGGCTATCATAGCTCTGGGGTCAGACCGTCCTGAGCAGGAAGCCCCATTCTGTTACTAACTAGCCACAACCGCTGTCCAAGGTTCTGTTTCTCACGGGCTGGGGAATGTAATCGGACCTGCCCTTCCGGTTGGTTAAAAGGATTAAATAGGTCAATACCCTCTCGAAGCCTCCCCTAACACACGTGCAGCGTATGTCCTTTCGCGTCCCCTTCTGCTGTGTTCCTGGCATCGTGGCAATCTAGCATCTAGCTTGCCTCGAAAGCGCACATCTGGCAGCTTCTCTCCATCAGTCCACACTTTTGGCCTCGCAGAAGTTTCCCTCCAAACAGGGTGACGGACGAAGAAAGGGCGCCTGGCCTGGCGCACAGCCGGGTGGCCGCACCTGCGGGTGCCCGGTGGAGATGGCCCTCGGGAGCGGGCAGGGGGAGCGGACCAGCGGGGTGGGATGGCCCCACGTGCACAGCCGCGCAGGTCTGAAGCTCCAGGCTTTGGTCACATATGCCTGAGGGGCCCTAACAGAACACCGCAGACCGGCTGCAACAGAAGATGTGTATTTTCTCGCAAAGCCCAAAGGCAAAGTGGTGGCAAGACTGCTTTCTTCTGAGGCCTGTCTCCTGGGCTTGGAGGTGACCCGTTCTCCCCATGACCTCACGTGGTTGTCCCTCTGTGCTTGTCTGCCTCCTGATCTCCTCTTCTTATAAGGACACCAGTCATATTGGGTCAGGGCCCACCCATATGACCTCATTTTAACTTAATCACCTCTTTAAAGACCTATCTTTAATGTTTGTGATACAGAGGCATATTCTAAAATACAGAGACATATTCTGAGACACAGGGGTTAAGACTTGCACATATGAACTTTGGGGAGACACCAGTCTGCCCGTAGCACCGTGGAAGCAGTGGCCAAGGCCCAGGTAGCAGCCCAGAGTCTGGGAGACAAGGCAAGACCCTCTGCCCTGGGGCACAGCAGATGTGTCCCCTGTGGGGTTCTAGCCCGCGTGGGGTTCTGTCTGGGATTGGTCTTGGAAGAGACAGGACACACACACAGTGCGCTTCTCAGGGACACCTTGGCACCTCAGCCTTTCGACTCCCTCTTCCTTCTCCCCTTCCTCCGCCCTTAGTGCTGCTCTGCTGAAACTTCCCTGTGCTCCGGCCTTACCTCCAAGGCCTTGACCTTGGACACTTAAGCCCAACCTTTTGAAACTCACAAATCTTCTCTGAATTATATCGCTTCTGCCAGGAATTTCAAAAGTATATTTTAAAATTATAAAGCTGAGAAGGCGCCTGGGTGGCTCAGTCAGTTAAGTGTCCAACTTCAGCTCAGGTCATGATCTCACGGTTCGTGTGCTCGAGCCCCGCATCGGGCTCTGTGCTGGCAGCTCAGAGCCTGGAGCCTGCTTCAGATTCTGTGTCTCCCTCTCTCTCTGCCCCTGCCCCACTCATGCTGTGGGTAACAAACATTAAAATGAATTTAAAAAATTAAATTAAAAGCTGAGAATTGCCATCTCTGTTCTCCGGGCTCTCTTCCTTGTGGCTTTCTTTCTCTGAGGCACAGGACTGGAGTGTCCTTATTGCCTGAGCTGGGGAGAAACCACAGGGTATAGAGAAATTGATGGGAGGAGAGGAGGGTAAAGGAATTCATATAACAAAATGTAGCCCACTGCACTCTGTCTTCTCAAGGAGCCCTGGCCCACTCAGAGTTCTCCTGCAGCTGACCTTGACACTTATCTCGATGACCAGATCCCAGATTTCTGACAGTCAGGGGCTATCTGCCAGTCTACACTGTGAAATCCCACATTCCCTTTGACATACAGGAAGAGTATAATCATAGACATTGTACAGCTGAATTCAAATCTGCCTCCACCACTTACTGGCTGTGTGATTTTGGGCAAGTTGCCCAAGTTTTCCAAGACTCAATTTCCTTGCCTGTAAAGTAGGCTAATAATGGCACCTACCTCACAGAAGGTAGTCCTGGGAAGACCAAATGACATGTAGATATAATGTACTTAGGACCATGTCTGACACCCAGTAACTGCTAAGATATTTCAGTTATTATTATTGAAAAATGTTTGCCTATAGATTAATTGACAGGCTATGGGTTTGGTTAAAGCAAGGTGGTGGTGATGGCGATGATGTGTGGAAAAATGGAAAAACGCCTTCTCCACGCTGTGATTATATTGGGCAACAAGTCTCTCCAATTCTCTTGTGATAGAATGGTTTTGTTTTGCTCAGAGCCCCTTTGAGTCTCATAACAATGCTCACATATAATGCTTTTCATCCCGGAATCTTGGACATAGTAAACACAATATGAGTTGGAGGGTTGAAAAGAAAACCAACAGTTTGCTTTTGTTTTGGAAGACCCCTCCTTCCTTTCCTAGTCTGCAGCCTGGCAACGGGATGTGAACATGTGTATGTATTTGACCTGAGTCTATGGCTAGCCACTGGCAATCAATGATTGCAGCTGCTTGCAGCTGGGCTCCTGGAGGTGGAGCGATGTGAGAAGTGGACCTCATGATGTTTAGAGGGAAGGAAGTAAGAGAGGGATGAACAGAAGGAGGAAACCAACTTTTACTGAGTGGTCAAGGGGGCAAGAATTTTGTACACACTGTCTCACTTAACAACTACTAGCAGTTACAGGTGAGGGAAGAGGCTCAGTGAGGTTAATAATTTCTACAAGGTCACACAGCAATTAAGTGGCAGAGGGAGGTCCCAAACTCGGGTCTGTCTCATTCACAAAACCCATGCTGCTATCATATTACTACACCGTTCTCTCTTTCTCTAAGGACATTTGTCTCCACTTCCAGGAAGTGTGGAGTAGGACAAAGGAGGAATGCTCATGCCCCTGGGAGCGTGGGAGTCAGATCCAGTGTGCCATGTGGGAAGTGCAGTGAATAGGAGAGATCATCTGGAGAGAAGTTCTAATGAAGCAAGTACCAGGTACCCTGGAATTTATTGAAATCCACCAATCGTAATGTACCCCATTATTTTCTGTGCTACTGATAAAGAAAGAATGAAATCACTGCCAATCACAATTGGCATTGATTGCAAGACATACCCTGGTTTTAGCGACATTAAAGTGTGAAAAGCTTGCATGTCAGAATCGATACAAGATGTCACTTATCAGAGCCAGCTCCTGCCCTGGATTAAAGTTTAACACAGGACACAATAACCATTCCAGGTATTTTAAGCACAAAGGGATTTAATACAGGGAGTTAGTGCATTATAAACTCGCTGAAGGGCGGGACTAGCAGTTCTAGCTGGAACTGTGCAGAACTGCCTTGCCAGAGAAGCTGTTTGCTCTGCCACAGTCAAAAAAGGGGAAGGATGAGGAGGCTGCCAACTAGGACTTGTGAGTTAAGATAATGCTGTGACAGTTCTAGCCAATTGATGGTATACTCATGGGTAGGGGTTATTGCAGAGAAAGGATACAGATTAAAATTGCCAAGGGAACAAGCAGAGCCCAGGAGGATTCCAAATGTAGAGCTTCTGTGGTCCTCCTCCCGTAAGGTTTAGGACAGTGTTACTTCCCAGTATCCATATGACAATACTGTCAGGATTCCCAACCAGACACCCAAGCCTCAGTGTCCAGAGTTCTTATTGGGGCTCTACCACAAAGGTGTGATTGATTGCCCACATGGCTGATCTCAGTCCCTCGTCCCTCTGGAGGCTGACTGATTCAGTGTGACCCAAAGCACCCACCAGAAATCGCATTGTTGGTTCTTCTGGCATGGCCAATCCCCACCCTAAATCTTATTGTTGGACCATCTGGTGACCCAAGGCTCCCAGGCAAATAGAGACACTCCAATCAAGCATGACATTTCAAGATCTTAGAAATCACCTCCCCCAAACCCAGGTGAAGGTCCTAATTCTTTATGGGCAAGGTTAGATTCTCTACTACACAAACTCACAACTGTACCTGCCACCCAGGGATCAGGAAGCTGCTTCTGCCACCAGATCAGCTGCCTTCTGACAGTTATGAAATAAGGCACATGGCATTGGAACACTGTGGCAAAAGATCCTAAGACTCCATGACTGTGTTGATGCCTTACTTCTGCTCTCCAAATTCCTTGAGGAATCTCACTGGTGGAGCCTCATTTACATGTAGAGTCCTCAGGGTGTTTGGGAAATGCAGGTTTTACATTTGCAGCCTCTACAGTAGGAAGGGGGAGTGGAAGATGGTAGAAAAGTGAGCTGAGTGTCAGTAGATAATATCTGCCACTCATCTCAAGTAGGCAGAGAGCAACCTATCCACCAGCATCTCCGGCTGAGAGCATTTCACCAGCACGCTGCAAAACAATGCAGTCATTCTTGGAGGTGCACACATTAAATTTTATTGTACCATTAATCTCTCAAAACTCGGGGAAGACAAACAGCAATGGCATCTTGAAAACCAGCTCAGGGGATAGAAACACATGAAATGATGAACGGTTGGTGCACTGCATGGGGAGTGGTTAAACATTCCATCTTCTGAGTTGGTTGAAACCTTGGCTTACAGTCCAGCTGCATCACTTACTAGCTGTGTGACTTTGAGCCAGTTCCTTGCCTTCTGTGAGCTTTAGTTTCCTTGTCTCTGCAGTGGAGGAAAGGGTGTATAATACTAAGCTAAAAGATTGTGAAGATTTCTTGAAGTTTTGTTTGTAAAGGATTAGCACAATTCCTGGAAAATGCTTAAAACAATGAAGGGAAGTTGTTGCCACCACCTCCATCATCACCACCACCAGCATCGGCATCACCATCATCTTCATCATCATCATTTTCATCATTATCACCACCACCAGCATCTTCTTCATCATCATCACCATCATCATCTTCTTCATCATCTTCATCATTATCACCACCACCATCATCATCATCATCATCACCTTCATCATTATCACCACCATCATCTTCTTCTTCATCATCATCACCATCATCTTCATCATCATCTTCATCATCATCATCACCATCATCTTCATCATCATCACCATCATCTTCAT
>NW_024412396.1:68660853-68784082 GCF_014898765.1 Herpailurus yagouaroundi
TCATCATCATCACCATCATCTTCATCATCATCACCATCATCTTCATCTTCATCACCATCATCTTCATCTTCATCATCATTATCATCAATGTCATCATTTTCAAGATGAAGAAAAGAGGAAGGAGGAGACATTTTCCTAGGCCTTTAAAATTCCATCCACTTCTGACCTCAGAATAATCTATAATCATCAATCACTCTGTCATTACATCTAAAAGGACCTGTCTCTACTATTTTGGGACTCACCAGATTAGTTCAGTAGAGTAACTAGATCAATGTCTGTCCCCTTGTCTATGAAGCCTGGCAGAGCAACTTGCTCTTCTTTCTGTATTCTCACTGCACAGAGTACCCCTGTGCCATCAGTCAGCCCTTACATTGTTACATCGTCCATATGAGCAGCTGTAATTGATAGCAGGCTGAGTATGGAATCAAAGAGTACTATTAGTCACCAGCAGTGACCTTGAACAAATCACTTCGTTTCTCTGGGGCTTTGTCTCCTCACCTGGACACTGGGGATCATATTATTTACCTCTCAGTGTTAGTGGGGGTAGTTTTCCCAGCACATAGTAAGTGCTCATAAAGATCATAGCTACTAGAATTTGTAGACATGTCTGGGTTCCCCACTAGATTATAAATTTAGTAAGGACACTGCCTGGCACATGGTAGATGCTCAAAAGTCCTTGCTAAAATGGAAACAATGGCTCTGGGCACCTGGGATGAAATAAGGCATCAAAACCAGGGGCAAGGTAGTCAGAAGACTGTTGTACACATTCTACTCTTCCCTACTCTCCCTCTTTCTTCCTCCCAGGAGGTAATATTTCCTTGGATTGTTGTTAGGTTGCCTACATTGAGTAATGACACCCTAGCAGCTTTGTTCTTCCTAGATCAAAGCCCTCTTAGACATTACCTTGTCTCCTTCCCAACAGCCTAAGAAGGCAGAGAACTGGTTGGTCCAGGGTGATTATTCCCATTCTGTGGATGAAAACAACAAGGACTAGGACTCATGAACTGACTGATGAGCAGAACCAGCGAGTGCTGGGCAGCCTGCCAGGGCAATGTTGCCTCTTGGTGATTATTATATTTGTTTGAACTTCACAGACCTTTTCCACCATGGTGTAGCCAATACCAACATTCTCTGTATTCCTCCAAGTGCCCTATTCTATTGTTACTGTGCCTTTGTGCTAGGGTTACCAGAGCTGGGGGGGGGGGCCCCCGGAAAAAAAAAAGGGCAATCTGGGGCCTGACTATCTGGCAAATCAATACTGATCCAATGCATAGATTTTTGGCTGGTCTGCCCTTGCTAGAAAGTTGGAAAATTTTTATTCATTGAGCTGAACCCGCTCATGGGTCACCCTGCTTTATCTGTGATGTTCTGCTAGCCAGGAATCCCATTAGCTGACTATGATAGCCTCTTGTACTCTACTCCTGAACTGAAAATATTTCTTTATTAGAAGTTTCCTAATGTTCTGGGCCTATGCATAAAGGGGCAGTTAAAACAGTACTTAGTAGATTCAGGGGGCCTGGAATAAGTTAAACTCTTTGAGATATTTTTTTCCTCCTTAAGAATTGAAATAATGTACGTGAAAAATCACAGTGCCTAATACGTGATAGAGGCTCCTTAAGCATTAATTAAACCAGAATCCTCAGAGTTCCCAGAGGTTAGCTTATTTATTCCCTGACTCAGAGTAAGTGCTCAGTAAACATTTGTTTGAACTGTAGGTGTTTTTGCATATATGGCAGGGCTATATTCATGGACCTTTCCTGTCTAGTTCAATTCTTTTTAAAATCTTTTAAAAAATATTTATTTATGTTTTGGGGAGAGCATATGTGGGGGAGGAGGAGCAGACAGAGGGGGATAGAAGATCTGGAGTGGGACCTGTGCTGACAGGTGGACAGTAGCAAGCCCGATGTAGGGCTCGAACTCATGAACTGTGAAAACATGACCTGAGCTGAAGTCGGATGCTCAACAGACTGAGCCACCCAGGTGCCCCCTCTCTGCTTCAGTTCTTAAGTTTTAAAACCTGGCCATAGCAATTTCTCATTGGTCAACTTTCTACACATCCCTGATCTTTTTTTTTTTTTAATTTTTATGTTTTATTTCATATTTGAGAGAGAGAGAGAGAGAGAGAGAGAAAGCACAAGCAGGGGAGGGGCAGAGAGACGGAGACAGAAACTGAAGCAGGCTCCAGGCTCCGAGCTGTCAGCACAGAGCCTGACGCGGGGCTTGAACTCACGAACCACGAGATCATCACCTGAACCCAAGTCCGATGTTTAATTGGCTGAGCCACCCAGGCACCCCTGATCTTAATACCAAGCTATTAACTCATCAAATTTGTTGAGAGTCTCCTAGTCCCAGGGGTGTATTCCCATCTACAACATTTCACAGAGACATGCTGTCTCTGTGACAGCAGCTTGGACTGGTCTCCTGCCATGCTCTCCATTGGTAGGACATCTCAGCATGTGTGGACGGTGTGGGAGGTTTGGCAACTGCCTTGGAACACAGCTACATTTAAGTAGCATTTAACAGTAAGCCACCCAACTGAGGGTGATGTAACCATGAGCTCAAGAATAAATATATTCCATTCTCACCTTGGAATCCTCCATGCACTGCTGCTGACTTAATTGTGCTTTAAGGCCAGCCGATTGTCAACCCAGTAGGGACAGTTCTTCCATACACATATAGTAAGGTTGGGGAAACACAGTCACCATGTGACAGTTAAATCCTGTTCCAAGTCCTCTTTGTGCACATGTGAGTGTGCGTGCCTGTGTGTGTGCAGAGTGTCTTTTTCTCAATGGATTCTGGACACGTTGTCTTGCTGGCGAATTCCACACCCATGAGACGTGTGAATCATGAGACCTCTTTGCTGACAAATGTTCATCGTGGTGTTATTATTTGCAGATCTGAGGCACAAAGGGAAGGAGCTATCTTTGCAAGTTGGAGGGGAGGGCCAGAGAGCAGTGACCTTCAGCTGAGGGACCCAGTTTACTGGAGGTGACCTTGCCAAGAAGAATCCAGGGGAATACCTATCTTCACCAACGACCCTCCTCACCAATACCCGTCTGCCTATGGCTTTGGTGATTTTGAGCTAGAACATTGTTTCAGTCGCAGTAAGCTTACAGCCCCAGGGGTGATGGAGGCTTAGACAATTTACTGTGAATACAAAGGAAACCATGGCCTAAGAGAATTATAGAGGAGACGCTACAGAGGTTGGGTAGACATTGAAGTAGGCTTTGAAAGATAGGATTTAGATGTATGACAATCAGTGGGCAGAATAGTATTAATACTATCTACTATTTACTGAGCACCGACTGTGTGAAAAGCACTGTCTATGGATTATTTTATTTAATCCCGACAAACAGCTCGCAAGACTCACAGGGGTTATAACTTGCCTTAGGTCACAAATCTACAAAGTGAAAGAGTTAGGGTTTGCACTCCGGGCTGTTTGCTCTCAGACCCAGGCCAGAGTACACTGAACCACGCTGCCAGGGGACCAGTCTTCCTGGGTGGTGGCTCAGAAGGTGGCAGAAGGCAAGCGCCAGGAGGCAGAGGAGACCCACAGCTAACGGGACTACAGCGCTTCTTTTACATCCAACCCTTTGTCAATACACTTGTTTAATAAACAAGTTACTGCGAACAGTGCGAACAATATTTATTTCGGTTTCAACGACACCGAAGAGCACATCATCGGATCAGGACCGACTCGAACGCAGGAAACCACCCTTCCCGGAAGCCCAGGAGGGCAGAAGGACCCGGATCGCACAGTGCCTGGGAAAGACTTCATTTCCCAGCATGCAGCGGGAGGGCCGGCCCACAGCTCCCGGCATGCCTGGGGAGGCGGTGCGGGCCACCGCGGGCTCCGCCCTGCTCCGCGGCTGCCCCGCCTCTGCCGCTCGCCCCGAGCCAATGGGAAGGCTCCATACTGCAGGGTGTGACGGGGCCGGCGCCGCAGAGGAGTTGCAAGTCGGCGAAAGCGGCGGGAAGTTCGTACAGTGCAGAAGGCAACGCGTCTACGGCTCGGGGTAGGGAGGCCGCGGGCCGCGAGCGCCGCCGCCGGGGTTTCCTGCACCTGCCAGGCCGGCACCCCAGGCCTAGCTGCACGTTCTCGCGCGGCCGGACGTGCCTCGCGTCCTGGGCGCTCCGGGCCCGGTGTCAGGGCCGGGGGTCGCGTGCTAGCAAGGACCGACGAGGTCCTTCTGGCATCGTGAAGTTCACATTCTGGAGAGGAAACACCGAATAAAAAGCAGACACTACAGTTTGCAGACCCTGAAAAGTTCCCTTGAAACGAGGACAGGCGATTGTAGTAGGCCAGAGTGATGGGGGTGAAGGAGGGCATCCAGAGGAGGTGACGTTTGACTTAGGAACTGAGAGTGGAGAAGGAGACTGCCCCCCCCCCCCCCCCCATAGCACTCCAGGCCCGGGAACCTTAGGGTGTGGGGCTGTCCCCTTACTAATCTGTCCGTGTCCGGGTGAGGCCCGGTAAAAGCTTGCCCTGGAGGGCATGGTGCAAGGCGGTGGACTCCCTGGGTCGTTTTGTAAGGGATCTTCGTATTCCTCTGACAGTTCCTTCTCTGTTCTCTGTCCCTGGGCGCCACAGTGACACCCTTTACTGATGCAACTTCATTCGAGGCAGCGAATAGTTTTTCCCAGCGCCGAAATAGTTTGTGGCTCTGGTCTCTAAACTCTTCGGTGTTGTAGGTGATTCGAGGAACAGCTGCAGAGTCATTGGGTTGGGAGCCCGAGAGAGGGGGACGCTCGATTCCTGTTGAGACCATCCATGTTTCTAACTTCTTTTCTGTCGAGTCACTCGTTATTGTTTTTCTGCGTATCGACTCTTCCTTTCCCTCCCCCACGTCCCTTTCTTGGAACAATTTGGAAATACCACCCCAGTAGAGGTGGCAGTTTTTGGGAACTGTTTAAGAGCCTCATTAATGCTTTTTCTTTCCTCTCCCTCCCTCCCTTCTTCCTCTCCCTCCTTCCCTGCTTCCTTCTCTGTCTCTTTCTTTCTAACTGGAATTGCCTATCTGTTGAGTCCGAATTCACAAGAGGGGGGAAAATGTCACCATTTATTTTTCGGAGATCAGAATCGAGACACCTTTTAATGACACGCTGAGCAGGTCTTTGGGGAGAATGTAGCCTACAATTTTGAAGCCATTTCAGAGGGAAGCAAGGGTTCTTTACACAATCATTTTAGATTATGCTGTTGAAAATGATATGTAGTAATTAGAATTAAATTTCTGGGTAGATAAGGTTATGTTCATTTACCCATAGAAGGGAATGTAACTTAAGTAGTCATTTAATAATAGCTTTCTCTGCTGAAACGATCCCAGATGGTATTCACTGTGCACCTACCTCAACATTGCTGATCTGATTGTGTTTTTATTGTTTAATTATTTTTTTTAACATTTATTTATTTTTGAGACAGAGCATGAACGGGGGAGGGGCAGAGAGAGAGGGAGACACAGAATCAGAAGCAGGCTCCAGGCTCTGAGCCATCAGCCCAGAGCCCGACGCGGGGCTCGAACTCACGGACCGCGAGATCGTGACCTGAGCCGAAGTCGGACGCTCAACTGACTGAGCCACCCAGGCGCCCCCTGATTGTGTTTTTAAACAGTAAAGCAACTTGAATTTAATAACAAAAAAAACTGGTATTAGGTATCACTGTAAATTTAGTACTAATATCGAGTACAGATGTTAGGTTTATAGCGTAATGGCTTCTTCTTATGTTTAGTACTGCAAAAATTATGAGAGGGTGTATGTTAAACAAATGCGGTAATGGAGTAGTGTGTCAAACATAGAATCTGGCATATAGTAAGCTAGTAAGTGCCCAGGAAGTGGTTCTATGGAAAGCTTAGGCTAAGTTTTGTTCCAGGATGCAAGTGTATATATAAGAAGAGCAGTGCATTCAAAATGTTGACAGACCCTAAAATTTGTTAAATACGTCCCTTTTTTTTTTTTTGTAGTTGAGAACTAATGTGAGATAATGGTAAATATGTAAGTGAATGTCTTACATGTCTGGAAAAGAAAAAAATAAGATTCTTACTTCGACAACTATATATTTTTGCCTTGACGTTCTCCCAAATAAGATAACAGTGTACAACGAATAGAATTTTGATTTGCAAGATAAAATTTTGAAAGGATTTTTGATTTGAAAAAGAAAACTTCCTGGAAATGAAGCAAAGCTTTAACATTTACCTTCTACCAAATGAAGGATGAGTCCTGAATTTATGCGGATGTGCAAATGCTGGTATCTCCATGGATCAGGCAGCCAACCTAAGGGAAATTAAGTGCTGCCTCTGTGTGTGTAGGTGAGGCTTTCATGAAGATTGGTCTTGATGGGTTATGAGAATGGGTTGGTAACTGAATAGGACTGGAGGACATTTTTCGGGCTGGTAGGCTATTTTCTGTGTTTGCCGAGGTTATTTTTCAGGGTGAACAGAAACGGACTCCTTTATTCACAGGATACCGTGCCTGACTTGTAGATGTCAGGAAGTGTGCTAGGTACAGTGTGTTCTTGCAGTTGTAGTGTTTGTAGACAAAATTTAGAAAAGATGGAATTTTTAATAAGGGCACAAGATTAATTTAGAAAGGTGATAGAATCCTGACAGAGCACCCGACAGAGTAGGTAGGATATGTTTGTAGTCTAGGATGCGTTTGGCCCCTTTGACCGAAATTCCTGAGAATATGTTCCTACTTGGCCTTGTAAGTGAAGAGGGCTGTGCTCTTTAATCTTTCCCCACTTTGGCTCCTGAATACCCTTAACTACCTGGCATTTTGAAGTTGCTGTTTTGGAGTCATTTCATGCGCTTTCCTAATTGCTCCTGCCCCGCCTCTCCCGGTGTTGTCTCACATCTCTGCCCTCAAACCAGGCAGTCTGCTACTCTTGTCCTGGGTGACCTATGGGCAGCCCTTTCAGAAAGGAATGCTCTCTGGAGAGCCCAGAGAGGGCTTAGGTGTGCCCTTGCCTCCTACTAAGACTTCGATTTTTAATACTCATCAATAAATACTAATGGCAAGAAACTACCTTATAGTGGCATTCTCCAGTAGATTTACTAAGAATTTTATTAGCCACAGCATCTTGGTTAACTTGGAAAAACACAGTGCGAGTCATATTATTTCTTTAGTCTTCATGTAAATACCTGAATTTTGATGATTCTTTGCAATAACTGCTGTCTCTCTATGGGTTTCTGGCCCATTGGATGGGAACCAGTACTCTAGGATTTGAAAACTTGGATCCAGTACAAACTGACCGATACTTAGGATGAACATTAAACATGTACACACAGGAAGATGCTATTGTCAATAAACTCATATACATTAAGAGGGATGTTGTAGTAGGTGGAGTCATATAATTGCACGGTTATTAGCTGGAGATTTAGGAGTGCTCTGTCATGCACTTTTTATTTTTTTTTTATTTTTTAATTAATTAATTTATTTATTTTTTCAACGTTTATTTATTTTTTGGGACAGAGAGAGACAGAGCATGAATGGGGGAGGGGCAGAGAGAGGGAGACACAGAATCAGAAACAGGCTCCAGGCTCTGAGCCATCAGCCCAGAGCCCGACGCGGGGCTCGAACTCATGGTCCGTGAGATCGTGACCTGGCTGAAGTCGGACGCTTAACCGACTGCGCCACCCAGGCGCCCCTGTCATACACTTTTTAAACAAATAGCATACTTTATTGGAAATACACATTTTCTTTTTTTTTTTTTAATTTTTTTTTTCAACGTTTACTTATTTTTGGGACAGAGAGAGACAGAGCATGAACAGGGGAGGGGCAGAGAGAGAGGGAGACACAGAATCGGAAACAGGCTCCAGGCTCTGAGCCATCAGCCCAGAGCCCGACGTGGGGCTCGAACTCACGGAGTATGAGATCGTGACCTGGCTGAAGTCGGACGCTTAACCGACTGTGCCACCCAGGCGCCCCGGAAGGACACATTTTCTTATGGACCTCACTATCCAGTTGGTCCCACGAGGGACTGAGGAACTGGAAAGTCATTAGGAACAAGGGCAGCACCCCTGTTCCCCACTCTTGGGGGTGTTCTGGTTCTTTCTGTGCATTTATTTCATGTCTTTGCAGACCGGCTGTCGTGCTGCTGTTTGCATGTGGATGCCTGGTCCACAGCTAACTCCTTGTTTCAAGAACCCAAAAGAGACTCCATTATCCATTTAATTGTCAGTTATACTTAAAATTTTTAAAAATCAGGAAGTTAGAAATCTTCTAGCCAAGATAACTACAGCTTTATTTCAGATTAATTGCTTTCTCCAGTTTTGCCAAGTAACAGCTTGAACAAATGCCATTGTTTGATGATACTATGTATAAATGCACTGTGATCACATATCACAATACTGAGAGCTGGAAAGTGCTGTTAAACCTTTAGTTTCTATAAGCTATGTCTGGAATCCATAGAAACAGAAACTTTTATTGTTGGCATTATTGTATCTTTTCACTTCTTATTGCAGTTTACTATATAATAAGGCAACAGATATCAACAAAGAGATCATATCTAAGTATAAATTCTTTATTAGAGATAATAAGAAAAAGTCTTTGGGAATCCAGATAAACGTTTTAAAAACTAGTTTCTTAAAAACTAAGCTCAGGTTATAACATTTAAGAGGCTTCATCTTACTGGTTTTTCAGGCCTTCAGAAAACTTTTGTTTTAATTTTTTACAGTTTGTTTCTTTTGAGAGAAAGAGAGAGAGAGAGAGAGAGAGAGAGAGAGACAGAGAGAGCATGCACATGAGTGAGTTGGGGACGGGCAGAGAGAGAGAGACTCCCAAGCAGACTCTGCGGCATTGGTAGCGTGAAGCCTGATGCTGGGCTCGAACTCGAGAACTGTGAGGTCGTGACCTGAGCCGAAGTCAGATGCCCAGCAGACTGAGCCACCCACATGCCCCTGTTATTTTTATCTTAGGAGCACGAGCAGTGGAGAGGGGTAAGGGGAGAGAGATGCTCAGCACGGAGCCTGAGGTGGGGCTTAATCCCACAACCCAGGGATCATAACCTGAGCCAAACTGCTCAACCGACTGAGCCACCCAGGTACTCCTGTTTCGGCAGTTTCTTAAAGAGCTAAATGGATGCTTAACAGTTGTACTCTTGGGTATATATGAAAACATATTCATACAAAGACCTGTACATGAATGTTTGTAACAGCCTTGTTTGTAATAGCCCCAGCCCGAAAACAGCCCCATCCATCTTCAGTGGGTAAATACGGTTAAATAAAATGTGGTCTAGCCATATAATGGAACACCACTCATAATAAAGAGGAACAAGATTATCTGCATGTAACAATTTGGGTGGGGCTTATGGGCCTGGTACTGAGTGAAAAAAGCCAATCTCAAAGGTCTGTGTGAGGGTGTGAAGTTGTTTATATAGCATTCTTGAAATGATAAAATTGTAGAAATGGGGACCAGATCAGTGTCTGTGGGGTTAGGGCGGGGGCGGGGGTGGTGTAACTACAAAGGGGTAGGACAGAGGAGTTTCTATGTAGTGACAATTCTGTTTCCTGATGGTTGCACAAATCTTTACAAATGATAAGATGTTCTAGGACTGTGCGTACATGCGTAAAAAGGCTGTAAAAACTGAAATTTGAATAAGTAGCTTGATTACTAACATGGTATTGATGGTAAACCAATAATATGGTATTAACATGGTAAATTTCCTAGTTTTGATATAGTACTCTGCTTGTCTACCGTATGGGCTGGACCACATTTCATGTAACCATTAACCCAGTGAAGGACACGTGGATTGTTTCTAGTGTTTGTCTTTGACACACAAAGCTGCTAGGAACGTGCCTGTTCAGGTTTTCTTCTTTTCCTTGATTTGAGCATAGTTGACACACTTTCGTTTCAGGTGTATCAAGGTGTGTAGCTCCCATCTGCGGATACATCTCTGTTACATTATTGACTGTATTCCTGACCCTGTGCCATTTATTCCTGTGACTTACTCTTTCCGTGGCCGGAAGCCTGTATTCACGTACAGGTTTTAGTGTGAATAGGAGTTTCTGTTCTTCTAGGATAAGTGCCCAGGAGTGTGAACGTTGGGTCATGGGGTAAGTGTATGTTTCCCTGAAGAAACTGCCAAGGGCCGGTTTTCTATCGCTGTTGTCACTGTGGGAGGTGCGGCTACACCACCTTCCCGCTGGCGTTTGTCGTTGGCAGTAGTTCTTATGTTAGCCGCGACAGTAGGTGTGCAGGAGGTATCTCGTCATGGCTTCAGTTTGCAGCTCCCTGGTGGCGAGTGGTGAACATTCTTCTATCTTCTTTGGTGACTCGTCTGTTCCTACCTTTTGCCCATTTTGTGGCTGGATTGTGTATTTCCTTCTTGTTGAGTTCAGAGTGTCCTTTGTATATTCTGGATACAAGTGCTTTGCCAGATACGTGATTCGTAAACATATTCTCTCAGCCTGTGGCTTGTCTTTCTGTCTTTGACACTAGTGTCTTTGCGGCCCCAAGGTCTTTAATTTGAAGAAGTCCAACTTACTGACATATGGATTGTGTTTTTGGTGTCATACATGTGTCAGAACTCTATCTAATCCTAGGTCAGAAGGATACTTACAATTTTATGCCTTACGTTTAGATCTGTGATCCATTTTGGGTTAATTTCGGCACAGGATATGAAGTTTAGGTCTTGTATCTTTTTCTTTTGCCTGTGGATTTCCAACTTTTCCAAAACCGTTTGTTGAAAAGACTACCCTTGCTCAGTTGAATCCTATTTTAACTTCATAAAAAATCAATTGGCCACACTGTAAGTTGCATATCAAAATGAAGGTAGGAAGTGAGTGAGCAGTGAAGTGTGAAAATTAATACAGGTTTAGGAAAGTATGATATGGCTTGAGTCTTGAAAAAAGTATGTATGGGGCTCCTGGGTGGCTCAGTCAGTTAAGTGTCCGACTTTGGCTCAGGTCATGATCTCACGGTTTGTGGGCTCGAGCCCCACGTCGGGCTCTGTGCTGACAGCTCAGAGCCCGGAGCCTGCTTCGGATTCTGCGTCTCCCTCTCTCTCTGCCCCTCCCCTGCTTGTGCTCTGTCTCTCTCTGTCTCAAAAAAGAACAAAAACAAAACATTAAAAAATTAAAAAAAAAAGTATGTATAGATCTGAGAGGAAGCGGGCACATGTTTTAGAGAATGGCATAAGCAAAGGCAAGTCCTAGAAAATTAAGAACTGGCTGTTTTAGGGAGCAGGCGTGTGAAGAGGAGGAGGAGGATAAAGTAAGGCTAGTTGCTTCAGGAGTGTGGAAAGCTCTTGGCTAGATTATAGAGTTCATAAACAGTTTCATTTGCTGCTGCAGGTTCTTGAGCAGGAAAATTATATGATAGAAATGGCATTTGGAGAGGTTGTTGTAGGCCCTATGTAGCAGTGACAAGGTTTGCAGGATGAACAGGGTATAACCATGGCCCTAAACTTAGCGCTTCGTGTTACAGATGCCTACTGGAAAGCTCAAAAAATGGTGAAATGTCAGAATATTAAGTCCCTAGTATTTCCTAGAAGAATCATGGTAGATTTCAGACTTTTGCTGCTGTCTTCAGTGATGGACACAGAGAACTCTGCCGGACTTCCAAACTCTTAATGCTACTTTTAGTACACTTTACATGTGGGAAGAAGAGTAGTTTCTTTTCCTTTCTTTTCTTTTTTTAATGTTTGTTTATTTATTTTGAGAGAGAGAGTGGAGGGGGGAAGGCACAGAGAGAGGGAGAGAGAGAATCCCAAGCAGGCTCTGCATTGTCCGCATAGGGCCCAAAGCGGTGCTCGAACCCACAGACCATGAGATCATGACGTGAGCGGAAATCAAGAGTCAGATATGTAACTGACCGCGCGACCCAGGCGCCCCAAGAGGAGTAGTTTCTGTTGACTCATTGTTGATGTTTCTTATCAAGCTTAACGGTCCAAAACATGAGCGACTGAAATGTGAATGCATAAGGAGTTAATAAATTGGTCCAATGAGGCAAGTTAATGGCATTGACTTTATTGTGGCACAGGAGAGACTCGGGTTTTTCAGTCAGTTGTCCTGATGCTTGTATGTGAAGAACTGTGCAGAGAAGGAGGGCCAGCTCTTGAAAATTACTGAGCACCAGTGAGGAACAGTGATTCCCATTGCAGCATTAGGGGTTAGGCTTGGGCCACAATCTGGAAGAACTTTCAGACAAGGAGAGCATTAGACGCTTCATGCAAGTGATCCAAACGATCTGTAAGGACGGAATAGGAACCTGCATGTACTTTGGGAACATCTTGCTTTAGTCAGGGGAAGTGCCAGGGACGGGCCATGCATGCGTCATAATTTATTAACTTGTGACCTAAATTACTCAGTTTTTGTCTTCTTAGCGCCCACTTCATTTCTTGATTTCTTTCTCTTAACAAATTCATACTCCCCCCCGCTCCCCCCCATCTGTGGGAATCTCTTGGTTTCTGCTTTCTTTTGGATATTTAAAAGATTATCGTGGCTACCGATTAGACTTATGTCATTTAAAAAATAATCACCCAACAAATAGAACTTCTTTCATGTCAGACAGACTGCTAAATATCAATGCATTTCTGCTTTCTTACTTAGAACATGGCAAAAGCATGCCATTCCATTTTTTAAAACAAGGAGGACTTCTTGAGCAAGGATTTTCTGCCTAAGAGATCACCATGACGTGTGTTAATCAAAGATTGGCAGCGTGAGAAGCTTTAGCCCAACTGTTTATTTGTCTTCAAAGTACCTTTCCTGTTTGATTGAATTTCTTTGGTCAGATTCTTTTCCACTAGTCTAGATCTTTTTCCCACTGAAATGTTGAGATTGACCAAGAATGTTTCATTTGTGATTGCAACCCTTCAGTATCATTACGGAGTGTTTTTTTTTTTTTTTTTTTTTCCTCCTTCTTCTTCTGCAGAAGAGCAGGCTCTTACAGTGCTATGCAAGCTGCCCATTTAAAACTATCATTGCTTGGCACCTATGCCCTAGTGACAGTTTGACCAACATGTGAGCAGGCACACTGCCATCCTGCCAGATGGGCGTGAGTGTAGGCAGCCAAGAAACCATGTATCTGCATCTAGTGTATTTGTTAAGGGCAGGATTCCCAGTCGGGGATGTTCAAACGTCTGTCCATCCTGAGCTTTCACGCCTATGGATAAAGGGATGTCATCATTAATTTCAGCTTCTGACTGAGATTCCATGGGTATATAAGAGCTTCTTGGCTCTTACAGAAGTAGGCAATTGGGGACAATCAGGATAATTGTTCTCTCCTTCATCACAGGCCTACTTCAGATAATCCTTTCCTCTTTCTTCTAGGCAGCTAGGTTTGCAGTGAGTACAGACCTGATCAGATATTGTCCCAATTCTAGAATATGTGCTTATCCATTTGTTTTTTGGAGTACAAAAGCTTTGAAAGCCGTTTAATGTTTGTACTTTGGACCACGATGTATGTAATCGAAGTCAGGTAGAGAGATCTGAGTTCAAATATGAACTGCTGTGTGACATTAGGGCAGCCTAATTTTGCCATCACATCAAGTTAAATAATACCTATCTCAGGGTGGCTGTGAGAATGAACTGTGAGATGTGGATCTGAATTACTCAGTATAGTGTCTGGCCCACAGTAAGTGCTCAGTAAACATTTATCATCATCACTGCCATCATTGTTGCTTTAATATGCTTGAGGGTATTTTTCTCTGGAGAATTATTGGAAACAGGACCTCTTTTTTCAGCTCATCTCCCACCACTTTTGAAAGTCATGTATTGGGGGGCGCCTGGGTGGCTCAGTCGGTTAAGCGTCTGACTTCAGCTCAGGTCATGATCTCACAGTCTGTGAGTTCGAGCCCCCCCGTCGGACTCTGTGCTGACAGCTCAGAGCCTGGAGCCTGTTTCCGATTCTGTGTCTCCCTCTCTCTCTGACCCTCCCCCGTTCTTGCTCTGTCTCTCTCTGTCTCAAAAATAAAATAAACGTTAAAACAAAAAAAGAAAGAAAGTCATGTATTGGATATTAGCATATTGTCTGGTCTATAATAGAATGCTTCCAGTGACTGGGAACTCACTACCGCCTGAGCAGGTGGGACTAGTGACATTTTAGAGGGGTCATTCTTGGTTGGGAGAGGGGGTTCTCTGAATTGTAGGATGTTCAGCAGCATCCCTGGCTATGAGGACAAAAATCATCCCAGGTTGAGAATCACTGCTCTAGAGACAGCCTATCCTGTTTTTAATAAAGTTTTCACTGTTAGCAAGTTTTTTCTTATATTGAATGGAAGTCGTCTTTATTATCTCTCCTACCCCATTTTCTGTCTTTTGGAGACACTTAGAACAAGCTGAATCTCTCTTCTATATAATGTCCTCTGGAATACGCAAAGATGGTCATCAGTCTTCTTGACTTCATTAGCTATTCCTTATAAGGCATGATTTCATGTCCTTTTACCATATTGGTGGCTTTCCTTTGATTTAATTCCATTTTCAAGCTGTAGTGTTTAGGATTGAATTAGGATTGTAGTGCTTTGGATATAGCATTTTTCTTCCATAAGTATAGGGAAGAATAGTGCCTTTCTTCTTCTACATACTGTATTCTTCTTATCAGCTCTAATAGCTTTGCTGATTACATCATACACTGCTGTATCTAAGCTTGTTGTGTCTAAGTTTTATCTTTTTCAAACTCAGGCATTAGTTTTGCGGTCCAACATGGGAGCTTGGGCTTATCCTGTTAAATTTCTTTTTATGGGATTTAGCTAACTGCAATCTTAATTTGTGGTTGACTCTGAACTTTCTGTTAGAACAAGTAGGTGATGATGCCATCAACTGAGATTGAAGATACAGGAGAAATGGCTGTGTGTGTGCATGTGTGTGTGCATGTGTGCAAATGCAGGTTGAAAAGAGGATTGAAGATGGAAGCCCGGGGAACCCCAACATTAAGAGGCATCTGGGAGATGGGAAGGAAAAAAGGAGACCAAGGGAGGGGTGGGCAGAAGGCAGGATGGAAATGAGAGGAGAGTCTTGGAAGCTGGAGTGACTGTGAGAAGTACTGAGGTAGATCCTTGGACGTGAACTGAGTAGGACACGGTCTGCTTTCCCTGCTCATGTGTGTTTGCCCCATCATTTTACTGTTCAGTTAATGGGACTACCTGGTCACTTATGCCTGAAAAACGGTGTCATCTTTCATGTGTCCTTCACATTTTTGTGTCTATTTGAGTTACCAACTTCTACTAATTAAAAAAAATAAAGTTTTTTTTTTTCTGAAGTATAATACACATACTGAAAAAGAGCACAAATATTAAGGATCTAGCTCATTGATTTTTTTTTTTTTAACAAAGTGAACACACTAAAATTACCATCACCAAGAGCAAGACAGTCGCTCTTCCAGCGTTCTAGATGCCCCTCTTGTGCCCCTTTCCAGTAATTACTCCCACCCAGGGTAACCACTATTCTGACTTCTATAACTATAGCTTAGTTTTGCCTGGTCTATAACTATAGCTTAGTTTTGCCTGGTAAATGAAATTATACCCTATATATTATGCCTTATACATTAGTCCTTTTTACCAAGCTTTCTAAATTTAGCATTATGTCTGAGGTTCATCAAGATTGTTGCATATAGTTTGTTTTTTTAATAGGTCTGTTGTTCTGCTTATCTGTTACTGCGTAACACATTAGTTTTGATTATTAATTACTGTATAACACACTACTCCAGCCTTAGTGGGGTAAAACAGCAACCATTTTATTGGCTCATGGATTTTGTGGGTTAGGAATTTGGTGGGCATAGCTTGTCCCTGTTCTACAGTGGCTGGGGTTTAGAATCATTTAGAGGATCCTTCACTCACATATATGGTGCCTCGACTGGGATGTCTTAAAGACAATCATCTGGGATTATGGACCACAGCAGGGGACCTAAGTGTAGGATTCTCCACTAGGTCTTGGGTTTTCACAGCATGTTGGCTGGGTTCCCAGAAGATGCTTCCAGAGAATGACTTATCCTTGAAAGTCACATAATGTCACTTCTGCTATACTGTTGGTTGAAATAGATACGAGCCTGCCTGAATTCAAGAGTAGGGAACATTGACCTCACGTCTTTCTGGAGAGGTGTCAAAATTTGTGACCATTTCTAAAAACCATCACAAATTGTATACCACAATTTTATTGTAAATGGATTTGAGTAGTGTCTACTTGGGAGCAGTTACGACTAATGCTGTTGTAATCATTCTTGTTCATATCTTTTGGTTCACATATATATTCATTTTAGTTGAGTATACATATGAGAGCAGAATTGTTGGTCAGAGTGTGTGTGTCGGCAGCTTTGATAGATAGATGGTGCCAGTTTTCCAAAGTGGTTGTACCATTTTATACCCTCAGCTAACAAGGTATGTGAGATCTAGTTGCTCTGCAGTCTTGCCTCTACTTGGACTGTCAGTTAAACATTTAGAATTTTGAGGGGGCACCTGGATGGCTTAGTTGGTTGAGTGTCCAACTTTGGCTCAGGTCATGATCTCACGGCTCATGAGTGTGAGCCCTGCATCGGGCTCTGTGCTGACGGCTTAGAGCCTGGAGTCTGCTTCATATTCTGTGTCTCCCTCTCTTTGCCCCTCCCCTGCTTGCACGCTGTCTCTCTTTCTCAAACGTAAATGACCATTAAAAAAAAAATTAAAAGAAAAAACCATTTGGAATTTTCTTAAACCATTCTGTGGTTGTGTACAAGTTATCAGTGTGATTTTAATTGGCATTTCCTTGATAAATGATTTAAACATCTTTTCATACACTTGTTAGTTATTTGATTATCCCATGTAGCAGAGTGCCTGTTCAAGTCTTTTGCCCATTTTTGACAAACTGGGTTGTTTTCTTCTTATTGGAATATTGGAGTCTGTATATATTCTGGATATGAATCCTGTGTGCAGTATATGAATTGTAAAAATCTCTTCTTGTCCTGTGACTTGCCATTTCACTCTTGTAATGCGTCTTTTGATGAACTGAAATTCTAAATTTTAATTACATCTTACCAATATTTTCATTTATGATTAGTGTCTTTTGTGACCTGTTTAAGAAGCTTTTGCTACTCCACGGTCATGAAGATTGTTTTTTATGTTGTCTTCTACTGGCTTTATTATTTTACCTTTCATATTTAGGTCTGAGTCTCCAGGAATTGATTTTTGTGTGCTGTGAGGTAGAGAGGTCAAGATTCTGCTTCTGTATATGGTTATCCATACAGAATACGGGATATGGTTATCCATATCCACCCCATATATGGTTATCCATACAAGTAGTAGAGGATAGCATTGGGTGAGGTGAACACAAGCTGGGAGTTAGGGTTCCTGTATATCCAGCCTTAACCTATTTTTCATGAACCTTCTGAACTTGGGCTTGTTATTAAACCCTCTGGCCTCAGCTTCATCTGTAAAAGGAAGGACTTGAATGAACTGTGTTTTGATTTTCAGTCTGACTGTGGTTTGTTAGATCATTCTATCTAGTGTTACAGTTTTATTTAGGCTTGTTAGACTCTTCTTAGATCTGGATTCTAAAGTAGTCATTATATGTCTCAGCTTTATGCTCTCACCAGTTATGATGAGCATGCTCTTTAGATCTTCATCTAAGCTACTGATGAAAAGTAGATTTTTTTTTTTTTTTTTTTTTTTTTTTAATCACATTGGCAAGTCACTGCCCCAACTTGGTCTTCTGATCTTCTTGGTATGCTTTGTCCCCTGCCAGGAACTCATTATTGTTTTAGTAAGCCATGGTTCAGGACACCAGTTCCATTTTTGAAAGTCATTTGCATATATTATTCCTTGTGTTTGTCCCTTACTGCAGTTGCCTACTTGAACTTCTGAGTCACAGATACAGTGTAGAGTTTCATGAATCAGCAGAAGTCGTTCATGACCAGTGAGTTCTAATCTCGACAGAGTCTCCTCCCATCTTGCAGATGTGCTCCAGGAAAGTGGTATACCTTTGAATATCAGGTTTACGCACCTATAATTGTGCCCTAAGTAGAGTCGTCAGGAACCACCCAGATGACATAACAGGAAATCTGTCGTTTGCTGGTTCCTTTGTGTTCTTAGAGGCCTGCTTTAGGGTGACCTCTAGCCTTCTTTCAGAAGGTATAGTTTTGTTTCCACGGAACACTGTAACTCTCGTATAGCTATTCCTTCCTTTATTATCCTTGATCCCACATTTTTCTTCTCATTGACATTTTTTTTTATTAACTTTTTTTTGAGTTTATTTATTTATTTCGAGAGAGACAGAGAGCGTGCGTGCACGTGCATGCTCTCAGGGGAGGAGCAGAGAGAGGGGGAGAGAATCCCAAGCAGTCTCTGCCGCCAGTGCAGAGCCCGATGCTGGGCTCGAACTCACGAACCATGAGATCATGACCTGAGCCGAAATCAAGAGTCGGACGCTTAACCTCCCCCTTGTGGTTAACTTTTTAAGACGCCTTTATTGAGATCTGGTTCAAATATCGGATTCACTCATTTCAGGAGCATTGTTCAGTGGTTCATCTCCACAGGATTGCAGCTGTCACCATAATCTGACTGTACAATGTTTTCATCGGCCTTAAAGCAAACCTCCCGCCCATGAGCAGTCGCTGTCTTTTCTCTCTTCACCCCCCACAGCCCTAAGAAACCTCTAGTCTGCTTTTGTCTCTATAAATTGACATATTCTGGAAATCTTACATAATGGGGATTGTAAAATATGGGCTCTTTTGTAACAGGCTTCTTTCACCTGGTACGGTGTGTTCGAGGTCCATCCATGTTGTAGCAGGCATCGGTGTTTTCTTTCTTCCTGTTGCTGAATGATATCCTGTTGTATGGGTAGCCCACATTTGTGCATCCATTCATCTGTCGAAGGACATCGGAGTTGTTTCCATTTTTTGACTATTGTGAACAATACTGCTGTGAACATTTATGTACGAGTTTTTGTGTGAACGTATGCTTTTATTGCTCTTAAGTATGTACCTATGAGTAGAATTGCTGTGTCGTAAGGTAACTCGACGTTTAACTTTTTGAAGAACTGCCCAATTATTTTCCAGAGTTGGATGCGCCATTTTACATTTTCACTAGCGTTGGATGAGAGTTCACAGTCTCCAGATCCTCACCAGTACTCGCTGTTGTTGTTTTTGTTTGTTTGTCCCTTAGGGACTGTGAAGTGGTGTCGCATTGTACTTTTGATTTTTATTTCCCTAATGACTAATGAGGTCAAGCACTTTCTTGTGCTGTTGGCCATTTCTCCATCGGTTTTGGTGAAAGGTCTTCCTAAATCCTTTGCCCATTTTTAAATTGGGTTGTCTTTTTATTATTTAGAGTTCATTAGCCTCTTAACGTTCAGTTTCATTTATTTTCAAGCAGAAACATTTTTGGCCCTGGTCTTCTCTCCTTTGTTTTTCTTTCATTTTTGTTTGGGGACCATTCATCCTTTCTTGTAGTTAGGCGAAGGGGTTAAGAGGGTTTTCAGGCCTTTTGCGTTCTCTTGGCAACAGCTTCCCTTGGCAACCTACGTATGGAATACCTTAGGCTGGAAAATGCACATCTCCTGATCATTGGAATAGATCCTTTATAGTTCATACTGGTTCTAAAATGAGGCAGGCTTCTTTCCCTAGAAATCAGTAGGTAAAACACCTGCCTGAGATTTTAATCCCAGTCATTTTACAGGTGAGGAAAAAAGACCTGGATAAGTTGGAGCATGTCCACGTTCACAGCAGGTAGACCTGGTTCATGGCTTTAAATCAGCCCGTTCTAAGAAAAATCTGTTGGTTTCTCATCAAGTGACAGATTCATGTTAGACCTGGGATACCAGGGTTAGACAGGGTCGCTAAGTTCCAGATTCTCACAAAACATGTCAAAAGAGAGTGACATATATGCAATTAATGGTAATATAGTGTCACAGTGCTGTGAAATGTGGGCAAAGTTGTAGAGTCTAGTGCTGTTAACACCACTCAGTGTTGAAATTTTCACTTGACTTTCCTTTGCATTGTAGGCAAAATTAGATTTCTGAGTAGTTGATTTTGTCTACACCATTTAGTAAGGAATGGTAACAATGCCGTCATTCACATGCTGAGATTGCAGAAGAAACTAACTTCAGAATGTTTGGGGTTTTATATGGCACCTGAAGATAGTCTCATCAAGTACACGGTTTTTATATGTAATTATTAACTATTTTTTCAAATATCCTGCAGTGGCTTATTGTATCATTTTCCCCTAAATTTGTATCAATATTTTACACTAGAAAAGACAGCTAAAACCTTCTTTATGGAGATCTTTACATCAGTGACATTTCTTTTTTTGTCCTTTTGGTCTTTGGAAGTCATTCTTTTTATTCGACAGTTAGGCTGTGTATTTATAGTAACATGTGAATATATTTCTGTTTTATCTTTAATGCTGTTTTTTAAAAATGTTTATTTATTTTGAGAGACAGAGCTTGTGTGAGCGCGTGTGTTCACGCGAGTGATGGAGGGACAGACAGAGAGGGAGACGGAGAATCCCACACAGGCTCCATGAGTATCAGTGCAGAGCCTGACATGGGGACCTGAGTCGAAATCAAGTCAGATGCGTAACCAACTGAGCCACCCAGGTGTCCCTTTAATACTGTTTTAATGGCATTTGTGATAGTATTATATTGCAGTATTAGAGCAAATATTTTACCACCTTAAGCCTTCTTGTTTCACAAATGATTGGTTATGCAGTATGTGCTCTCTTTTAATGCTTGTAGTAAATAACAAAAAGGCATTTATTTTTGCAGAAACTGTATTTTCCATACATGTCTTTTGAATCTTGGTCCTGCTAACTTAACTGGTTACGAAAGCCATGGACAAATGGTTCAACTTCTCTTATTCCTGGTTGTGTTATATGAAGTCAATATGATGCCACCTAGGTTTTATGGTTATTCTTAGAGTTAGAGATAATGTGTTTAAATTAGCCAACATAGAGCCTGCCATATAGGTGCTTAATAGTGAGGGTAGCTGTTGTTATATGTTAGTTCATTCATGTGTAAGAGCTGTTACTAATGCTTGATTTATTCTTCCTGGTATGGATTCAGTCGCATACATTTGTACTCATTTAGGATTATTTGGGCAAAAATAAGTGATTACATTCATGTTAAGAAGTTCATGTCAATATTTGCTTTCATTTAATAGTCTTTCAGACTGTATTGCTCTTTAAAGACTGACCCAGTCTTTACAGCAAAACGTAAAGGTACGGTCTTGTCTGCAGAGGTGGGCATTCAGAGTTCCTTTTCTTCATAGTCCACTGCTGTGTTTTTAACATGAGGCGATTGCTTGGGTGGATCCTCCTGTTAAAGGAAAGGAGCGCAGGTGGATTCCAAAGTAACAACACTGGAAAGAGCTACTTGGTATTTTATCTAATACAAGCTCTTTTCTTATTCATGAAGAATTCTTTAAAAATGTTTTAACTGAAAAATAACATGCACACAATAAGAAATCTAGACAACATAAGAGGATAAAAGGATGAAACTAAACCTCCTATCACAAAGGTAACTTTTGCTACTAATTGATTATATACTGTACCAGTGATATGCTATATATACACATGGTACTTTGTTGCACAACTCCCTGGGGGTGCTAATCATATTTATTCAAGCATATGTAGCATACGTTTTTCACTTAACTGTATTTTGGAGACTGTTCCATAGTGATGTATATGGGTTTATCTCTTTTTTTTAAATTGCATATGACTTCATTCTATGGATATGCTGTCATTACATCCCTTCTGGTAAGTTCCCTTCTGATGTAAATTAGGCATGTCTCTAGTCTTTTGTTATTGTATTTTGTGGCAGTGAATATCCATGTACAAGTTAACCTTAAAACAAGTTATTCTACTAGCAAAAATGGATTCATTCAGGAATTACGGCATTGTAATTTGGGACAAGCGAACTGTGGCAAAACCAGAGGCTAGTCCAACAAACAAAGGAGAGGAACGTTATTTTACGAAGAAAGAGGAAGTTGGGAGAGATTGTTTGAGAAAGTCCGTTGGAGAGAAGCAAGAGTTGAGGGTGATGAGGTTCCTCACCGGCTGAGCTGCAGGGGTGATCTATTTCTTGTGGGAGATGCAGTGTATTTCTTTCCCTCTTGGGGCCTGTAATTGATGATCCTTTTCTGTTGGCCCTTCTTCTGCCGGGTCTGTCATTGACACCTGTTCCTGTGATTGATGTTGGGTGGTATGGCTGCTCCTTCTGTCCCCCTACTCCACTTTCGTGAGGTTTTCTCTCGGTTGATTGTCACCTACATTTGACAGGATGTGAGTATACCTGTAGGACAAATTGCTAGAAGTGGACTTACTCAGCCATAGGGCGTGTGCCTTTACAATTTTGGTAGCTAATGCTAAGCTGATGGGCCTTTTTTTTTCCGTATTCTTACCAACCCAGTGCATTTTCTAACTCTTTGAGTTTGGATGATCTGATAGCTTAAAAATGCGATTTTCATTATACATAAAGTGTCACTGTAATTTTACTTTGTATTTTGTTGATAAATGAAGCTGGGCCTATATGCTGTGATCTGCAGGATGTAGTGTCAGTGAAAGAAATCATGGCGAAGAACAGGGTATATAATCTTTTACCTATTAACCTCAGAAGCCAGTGATGTAGATAAATGTATTTTATTTGTTTACAAGAGAAAAAAGGAGGGGAAAACTAAAAACTAACAAAAGCAACCACACAGAGGGAAAGGCGTGGAAGGGGCAGAGATGGAAGGTAGACTTCTGAGCACGCCCCGTGTGGTTTGGTTTTGGGGTGCGGATGTTTTACAAAACCGTGAACACTCAGAAGAGAAGAAGTGTGTGTCAGTTAAACACTCAGGTTAGTGTCTGGAACTAAGAATTTTAACACACGAGAATAGAGACAAACAAAGTCAAAGAAGTTAAGCAAAAAACCATGTAATTCCCAAATTTGGACAGGAAATATCAGTATAAACCTGTGATGCGTTTTCTCTCTCAAAAGAATTCTAGCTGTGTTCACTCAGAGGACCTGGAAATAATGACAACCAGGGGCCAGTCAATATTCTAGAGCTCAGATTTTGGTTCCTGATCCATTCCCACTAAAAGGAGACAGGCTCTCTGCAGAAGTGATTGATTTTAGGTTCGGGGCAAGAAGATGTGCATGAGGACCCCGGAGCATCTTGTGTTAGAAAGCAGGGAAAATATCCCAGACTGTTGGGGTTGTTTCAGAAGGGCACACAACTCGAAGCGCTTCCAGGGTTTAGCACGGGGTTTAGCACAGGCCCCGGCTTCCGAAGCTGGCCTGACGTTCACGGGCCATGTTGTTCTCCGGTTAAACGTGAGCAGTTTTACAGAATACCTCAGACGGGGTTTCATGCAGGTTATGATAAAACGGAACCAAGCACAAAGCCAAGGTCTCTGTGCCATCCACAAAATACTAACCAGAAGGAGTGATGGCCGCTTATTCACCAGTTACAGCCTCATCTTCATTCTAAGTCTCCCCTCCCTGAGATAAGATTTGTTGAAATACCCATGCATAGAATGACATCCAGTTTAGGGAAACTCCTGCTTCCTGAGACCCTCCCCCAAATTACCCAATCAAAGCCGAAATCCCATAGTAGATTGTTCTTAACATTCTTAGAGACACCCTAGTGCTCCTTGTGGAATGTGCTCTCCTGGCTGCTTTAACTGTAGATGTGTTTCTGGGCTTCTTTCACTGAGGGGCACTGACACCAGATGGTAGAACAATTTGTGCAACAACAGTAACAAAAAATACAGGAAACACATTCAGTGATACTAAAGGGCCCCAATCAGCAAAATTCACAAAATGGGAAATTTTACAAGACAAACGACTAGGGAAGTAAAAGAGAGAGGTGGCATTTGTCCTTTAAAAGATTCAAAGACACACCAGCCAGAGGCAGCAGCTAAAAAATCAGCTGTAAGGTGATATTTCTTTTTCTTTTTTTTTTTTTTAATGTTTGTTTATTTTGAGAGAGAGTGTGAGCAGGGGAGGGGCAGAGAGAGAGAGGGAAAGAGAGACTCCCAAGCAGGCTCCGTGCTGTCAGGCTGTCAGGCCTGTCCGTGATGTGAGGCTCGAACTCACAAACCCCAAGATCGTGGCCTGAGCAGAAACCGAGTCAGGCGCTTAACTGACTGAGCCACCCAGGCACCCCATAAGGAGATATTTCTCAAGACAATCGGGGAGTTTTGAACAGTTCTTACTAGAAGATATTAAGGGATGGTTATTAATTTTGTTAGATGTGATGATGGTATTTAAGTGACTGTATTTTTAAAAGTACCTGTTAGAAAAATTTGCACATGAAATGATCTGATGTGTGGGGTTTGCTTTAAAACCGTCTAGAGGGGCGAGTGGATGGGGGATACAGAAGAAGCAGGTTGGCTGTGTGTTGATAATTGTTGAACAGAGTGACATGGACGTGGGAGTTCATTATACCACTTTTCTACTTTGTACATATCTGGAAATTTCCCTAATATAAGAAGAGTGTTTCTGAAAGCCTTTTGTCTTTCTTTTCTGTGGATTTCTGTCTCCAGAAATTCGCAATGTGTCCATTTTTCTGTTGGGCTTTCGTGGTTTTTTTTTTTTTTTTTTCTTAGAAAGGAATCTTTAAATACTAAGAAAATTAGCCTCTTGTCATGTTTTGTAGATGGTTTTCATTTGTCTTTTGGGTTTGTTTATGTTCTCTTTAACCTGTGGAGAGTTTTAAATTTTGTCAAATGTATCAGTTTTCCTTATGGCTTGACTTTTCTTTTGTTGTCTAGGAAAACCTGGTCTCCGAGCTTTAAAAAGAATTTTTCTCTTATGTTTCCATGAAGAATTTTTTTAATGACTGTAGTACACTTCTGCTATACTTCGGTTATCCTAAATTCCTTTCGGTGTATTTAGAGATTTTTCTCCCCTTGAGCCCTGTCGCAAGAATACATAAGGAAGAATGTTGTTCAGTTGCTAGCCTGTGTAGATTTAAACCTGAACACGCAGGCAATTAACTGTAAACAAAGCCTGGTAGTTAATTTTGCCCCCCAGTAGAATTATTGGGAAATCTATCCAAAATTGCCAAAATATGCTAAATGTTGTATAAACATATTAACAGTATAGTTCAACATTCCCAATTTTAGAACAGTTTTAGTGTGTTCCTTTTGGCTCCTTTCGGAGGGTGACCTCCCTTTGAAGTTAGCATCTCCAGGCTTTTCCCCTCTTAGATGCTGTACCTGCAGAGCAGGAAGTTTCCAGTGTGTGCTGTCTGTAGGACGAATGAATGTTACTGTAATGTCTTCACGGTTGGTTCCTGGAGACCTGTTAGGACTCCAGGGATGGATCTTCTAACCATAACAACTAAAGTCAGAAAGAGAGGTGCCCCGCGAGACCTCACAGGATCTTTCCTCTTTGTGGGGAAGTGGTTGCGGTGAGGCGTCCTGGTTTTATGTTTGAGATCGGACCATACTGTGTATTCTCAGTTGAAACATTAATTCCGCAGTCAGTGCTTCTCCTTTAGAACTTTTAGAAATCCTTTGAAGGAAATAAAAATCGAGGAAGTGCACTTGATACTGTATTTTAAACACTTTATTCACTCTACCAAAAAATGTCACAGTGGAACATTAATCAGTTTCCCAGTAAAAGTAAAAAACATTCTGACCTGGAAGAAATTGTTTTCTTCTCTGAAGATACCCACTTTCTTTTTCAGACTTGGAAGCGTGAGTCTTCACCTAGTTCTTTCCAGCGTAGGTGTGAAAACCTGACTAGCGTGACAATTGCTTCCAGAGATTGTGTCGCAGCTGAGTTTAGCTTAATGTTCTTCAGGAACAATCCTGTGATTTTATAGGGTCATTATCTCTGGGAGTTTACTTCGTATATGCTCATGGATTGTTGTGCTATCCTTGACTTGTTTTGTCGATGTCACTACAGATACCATACAGGTGTGAATGTTTTCCCTACTTTTATTCATATGCCTGGTTCTCAGAGTGAGACCAGGGGACTAATTGATTGGGTGTCCCTAATAGGAACTCACAGTTAAGCTTCCTGTGTCACAGGTTTTTACATTAAATGGTATTGGTAGTAAGTATATTTTTATTCTGCGGATATCCTTACAGTTCAGTCTAACAATAGCATTTGCGGGGACGGAAGAAGTACGTATATGAAGACCCTTGGTATTATCGGGAAGAGGCTCTATAAATTCAACATGCTGTATTTTATTTTTCAGATGATCTCTTAGCAGTAATCAAATGCATTAATCAACTTGTGATTAGCTGGCTCATTTGTAAGAGAATTGTCTTTAAATATATTGCTTTCAGATTGTTCCTGATGTAATTTAGCAAAAGAGGTGATGAAGTTCTTTGTTGACCGATTATCTCTTGTTTGATTTTATTCTTTGACTTACTGTAGTTTGGCAGGAAGCCATTTACACCAAAACATGTAATTACTTTTTAATCCCAAATAAGTTTGAAATGTAAATGAGAGATTTTCATCTGGGATACAATGGGATGAGAAAAGGATGTTTTTTCGGGAGGGGGACTCTTCTTGAATCATTCATTCACTAATTCATATTAAAATTTTTTAAATGTTTATTTATTTTTGAAAGAGAGAGAGAGAGAGAGAGAGACAGAGTGTGAGCGGGGGAGGGGTACAGGGAGCAGGAGACAGAATCCGAAGCAGGCTCCAGGCTCTGAGCTGTCAGCACAGAGCCTGACGTGGGGCTTGAACCCACAAACCGTGAGATCATGACCTGAGCCGAAGTCGGACGCTCAACCGACTGAGCCACCCAGGCGCCCCTCACTAGTTTATATTTTTACCCAACTTCTGAAATGAATGAGCGGGAGCTTTTATTGAAATCCTCTAATACAATAGAGTTGTATGTAACAGAGCCAGTCCGTTGGAAATGAATGACTTAGTGAAGAAGGGGAGGTTGTGCCAGCACATCTGGATCGGTGGTCCAGTCTGGGCATCCTCTGCTCTGTGCGACCTTTCTACGTGCAGACGCCGGGGCTCTTGTGGAGGAGGGCCTTTCTGGTTTCAGAGTTCCGCTGGTAATAACCACGTGTAGCCAGGACTGAGAACGACCGCCTCTGACGATGGGTGCTTACGCAGTTGAGTTTGTAATTTCGCTCTGAACTGCAGTGCTCCTCGAAGAGAAGAGAGAACAGGAATTTCAGGAATTTCAGACTCTTAAATGTCTTTAAAACTACCTCCGGAAGAGGCGCTTTTTCCTTACCCAGCTACTGAGTTTGATTCTGTAGATGTCTACAACTGCTCACTGTCTGTAATAAATAGTTTTATCAGGGGATTCAGAAACAGCCTTTACCTGGAGGATTTTTTATTGATCCTCGTTTGAAGCTGATGATATAAAAATCCTGAGTGTCCGATGGTGCTTCTCTGTGAAGCGAAGTGCAGCCGCTTGAGGCCCGAGGTTGCCATTTAATCCATGTGCATTTCCAGCCCCGAGCACTGTTGCTGGCACAAGTCTTGGAGGTGTTTTATAAATGCCTGTGGAATAAAGGAGCTCAAATATTTAATATTCTGGTGAACTAAATTGTTGTAAAGATAGAGTTTAGAAAAATCTAGAGTAAGAGATGATTAGCATGTTTCCTAGACCATCTGTCACTCATATCGATTGTTTCTGCTTGGCACTGAAGACTTGTTTTGGGGGGGGTGGGGGGGGAGGGTGGCTTGTGTAAAGTTGAAAAAAATCTAAAAAGGATCCTAGGTCATTCTGCACCCCTGTGTTTGGTGGCTGAAAGTCAGTGTGGGGTTTAACAGCTCGACATTCGTATTATTGAGTAAGGAGTAATGCAGTCATCGGTTCTTCCCATAACACCATTGCAATACGCAGTAGTTCTGCCTCCCCCCCTGCAGTCTGTCTCATGCATTAACCAGAGTGATCCTTTGAAGACGTAAGTCAGAGCATGCCACTTCTCTGCGCGGAACCTTCCCAGAATTTCCCATCTCACTGAGAGTTAAAGTAGGTGTCCTGACAGTGGCCTGTGTGTTGGGTGCGATCACCACCCCAGGCCCTTTCACGTCTCTGACATCAGCTAGTGCTCTCCCCCAGCTGATTCTTCTCCAGCTGCCCCCACCTCCTCGCTGCTCTGAGAGCAAGCTGGACATATTCTTGGCCCTAGGGCCTTTGCACTTGCTGCCCCCTCAGGGTGGGGTGCTCTTCCTCGAGATGACCGCGTGGCCAGCCGCCCTCCCTGTAGGGCAGGTTCAGCTCTAGACCTCTGCAACCAAGTGAATATTACGATAAAGGAAGTCAAGCGAATGTTTTGGTTTCCTAGTGCAAATATAAAAGTTATGTTTACGCTCTTCTGTAGTCTGTTCAACGTGCAATATAGCGTCACATCTGAGAGAACAGTCTGTATACCTTAGTTAAAAAATTTTTTATTGCTAAAAACGCTAACAATCGTCTGAGCTTTCAGTGAGTCGTAACCACTGATCACAGATAACCATAATAGATCTAATAATGATGGAAAAAGCTTGAAACAGTGTGAAAATCTCCAAAAACTATAGAGACACAAAGTGAGCAAATGCCGTTGGAAAAATGGCACCGGCAGATTTGTGCTGCAGAAACTTGCCACAAACCTTGAGTTTGGTAAAACAACACAGTATCTGTGAAGCGCAGTAAAGCAACGCACAATAGAAGGAGATGGGCCTGTAATTAGCATCTATAAGAGGACCTTTGCAATAATCCCACTTGTAATGCTTTTCCAGTTGTGTGTGTGTGTGTGTGTGTGTGTGTGTGTGTCCATAATCACCAAGAGTATGTTAGTATTATACTGTCTGTTTTACCTGTTGGGTCCATACACTCTCTTCATTCTTTTTTTAATCGTGTGTGTGTGTGGGGGGGAGTAACAACATAAAATGACAAAATATACCACCCCAGCCATTTTTTAGTATACAGTTCATTAGCCCTAGGTATTTGCGTTGTGGTGTAACCAGTCTCCAGAACTCTTTTTATCTTGCAGGTTTGAAACTATACCCGTTAGACAGCAGCTCCCCTCTCCTCCTCCCCTCAGCCCTGGCAACCATTCTGTTTTCTGTTTCTGTGAATTTGACTGCTGTAGATACCTCATGTAGCAGATACATATTTGTGGATACATACAACATTTGTCTTTCTGTGACTAGCTTGTTTCACTCAGCATGTCTTCAAGATTCATCCATACTGTAGCATGTCAGAATTCTCTTTCTCTTTTTTTTTTATAAATTAAAAATGTTTGTTTATTTTTAAGAGAGAGAGATAGAGAGACAGCAGGGGAGGGTCAGAGACAGAGAGGGAGACAGAGAATCCCAAGCAGGCTCCGCAGCTGTCAGCGCAGAGCCCGACGTGGGGCTCGAACTCACAAACCTCGAGACTGTGACCTGAGCCAAAACCAAGAGTCAGACGCTTAGCCGGCGGAGCCCCCCAGCGTCCCAGAGTTTCCTCTCCTTGTAAGGCTGAGTCCTACTGCATTGTCTCTACACGCCACCTCTTGTTCATCCACTCCTCTGCCCAGGGGCCCTTGGGTTGCTTCCGCCTCTTGACTGTTGTCCACAGTGTTGCCGTGAACCTGGCGTGCGACTGTCTGTCTGAGACTGCACACTCTTCTCTTGAGATCCGTAGGCCGACGTGAAAAGCGTAGCAATCAGTTCTGGTTTTTTGTACGCCTCCAACTTAATTTCAGAGCTCTTAATTTTATTTCTAAGATCTTAATTTTATTTAGCAGCATGTTTTTATTTTATGTAATTTACTCGCACTTTGTAAAATTTGTATTTTGGCGTAAGCTGGGGAAGCGTAGGCGGGCCCCTTTTTTAACATGGTTCACTCCTGGAAAACTGTACGTCAAAAAGCAGAACAGACTCCTTGAGAAAACAAGCCGTGACTCCTCACGGTTACACTTCCCAAATTATCTAGAGAGCGAACGGCCTAAACTGTGGCAGGAACATCAGGATGGTGTTGCATTGCGGCAGCAAAGGAAGAGAATGTTTCCAGAAGGAAGGAATGAATACCAGTGTCGCGCTCTCCCGAGCAGGCCGATGAGAGGGTGCGCGTCATCTGGACTCAGTGCCCTTAGCAAGAGTGGTGGGAGGTGGCTCCTGAAGGTGGCGTGTGGACGGGGCGGGAAGCAGGTGTGGCGCCAGCGAGGAGAAAGGAGAGGTCAGTACGCGCGCATGGTCACTGAGACATATTGAGACATTTGCGTGAAAGGAAGAAGAAAGTTAGATTAATGGTGGAAGGGGACTAATTCATAGTGAAAGTCCTAAGAAGGCTGGAGGGGATGGGCCCCAGGCCGGGCCGAGGGACCCACTGTTGGGTAGGGGAGGAGAGCTTCCCTGACTTGTGATAGGAGGGATGGAGGGATGGGAAGGCTGGATGGATGCAGAGGTGGGCGTGACGTCCCTGCGGGCGGTTCCTAGGTTTGGGTCTTAGAAGGATAAGAGCATTCCCACTGGAAGCTTCAGTTTCCTCTCTGGACTAGGGGCGGAGGTCATCTGTGGAGACGTACGCGTTAAGGGGAATTACGGTTCCCGGGAGTATAAACAGGTTCGACCTTGTCATTGTGGAGACGGGGAAGGGACTCGAGTTGCCGGGCTTTTAGAAGGAGGGCAGTGTCCACTGCATCTGAGTGATGTGTATTAAGACAAAGTTAGACATCAGATACTCGAGGGGGGAAGAAACCCTTTTTGATGTTTATAGGTACACATTCCTTGAATTCCTACCTAAGTGGTATGTTGTAAGACAGTTCTTGCACCCAGGGAGCTTATCAACGTACGGAACATTTATTACATAAAATAAGAGGTGAGGACAGTCCTGAAACCTCAGAGACCAGACCTGACTGAAGAAGAGAGAGATCTTTGGGTTCGAGAAAGATTTCAGTGCTTGTCCACGGGGGAGGGCTTGAAAAAGCTGTACATGGCAAAGAGCGGAGATAAGAATCCTCAGGTACCATGTTAATGGGATGGTGGACAGTCCAGTTTGCTCAGAATTCACTGTGAGTCACTGTGCCTCCATGCCGTTTAAAAACACACCAGGGAAGGGGCGCCTGGGTGGCTCAGTCGGTTGAGCGTCCGACTCTGGCTCAGGTCCTGATCTCGCAGTCTGTGAGTTCGAGTCCTGCATCGGGCTCTGTGCTGACAGCTGGGAGCCTGGAGCCTGCTTCGGATTCTGTGTCTTCCTCTCTCTGCCCCGTCCCCGCTCATGCTCTCTCTCTGTCTCTCAAAAATGAATAAACGTTAAAAAAAAAATGTTTTTTAAACATACCAGAGAAGCGCAGGATTTAAAGACAATTTCCTAAAAATATGTGACCCCCCCCCAGAGGAACTTACATGCCTAATGTCTATTTTAGGGAAAATTTATGACTAGCCGTCCAGTATATAACAGGGTTTATTACTGCACTGTAATTTCCCAGTTTGGGTATGATGAATTTGTAGAGCTCATTAAGTATAAGTGGTGTCTCTCGATCCATTCAAGCTTTTTTCTGTCTTCAGCAGGAGACTGGAAAAAAACGATTCCAAATTTGAATCCAGGACTTGCAAAGTATCAGTGGTCTAAATACAGTACAATATTGTGATAAATATAGCTGTTGAAATTAAAAAAATCTCTTCGCAAAACTTTGTTTTAATATTCACAGCAGAACTTTTTTGGGAATGTTATCTGAGAAACAGGACCATTTTCTTATCAGAGCTGACTATTAATTAGGGTATTGTTTCAGATATAAAAGTTGATCTGCCACTGAAATTCTATTTGAATATGTATAGTTCCAAGCTTGCTTTGTGTATTTAATAACTTTAGTACCATAATTACTCTGTTTACAATTAAATTTTGGTGAATATGCTAATACGGACTGTGGCAGTGAGTGATTTCAGCAAAGGGCAGTGCTGATTTGCATCTTGATGTGCTTTTCCACTCGCATCTGTATCGCATTTACTATCACTGGGGAAAGAGATGTTCAGATTATGTAACGGGTTATATGACGGCAAAGTTTTCCTTTTCTTTGCCTCTTCCCCATAAGCTACCATAGTAGTGGATTCGCCGTGCTCCTGGTGGGCAGAAGCGACGTAGGAAGGTTTAATTTGGTGGAAGTTCGCGCCTTCCAGTGTATTCTTTAATAGAAACCTGATGTAGGTATTGGTTTCGTTATTGGAAGAAACCTATAATGTATTAAAGCGATTGTTGAACTGAAATTAGTGTTTTAAGTTCTTTAGGAAAAGTCACTGAGTTACCGAGGCAAATGTTTATGGGTGTAACACTTCGTTTTTGAGCAGGGGCTTCTGGTTTTCAATAGTTCTCCTCTCTTCTTTTGAGAAATCACTTAAAAAGGAACAAGGAGATTGACCAACGCCCATCTCCTACTGTCCGAAACCAGGAGACTTCTGTAACCCTGACCCAGAAAGTAAGGGGGGCGGCCAGATGCCGTCAAGATCAAACGGCTGTGCTGGGACGTGGAAAGGGGACACTCCGGGAGCCGAGACACAGATCTTAGACCACACCGGCAGAGTAGTGTTCTCCAGAGTGGGGGCCACAGCCGGTAAGCCGTTGTTTGGGGGAACAGGAATGGGTGACGACAGCAACTTCGTGTGGAACAGAAGAACAACTTCATGTGAACTTCTGTTGTCCTTCGTTGACCCCGGCTGTGTGGTGGGTTTACGTTCCTCGAACCCTGCGGATCTCCGTAATGTGCATGAGGGACCGAGGAGAAGAAGCTGGATAACCATTTGGAAGCTTCCAGAATTCTTAACCTCTGATTGTATCTTATACCAGTGTAAGTGTAGACAAAGCAAAGTTGTATCAGCAAATGACGAAGCCGTAAAATAACTAAAAGAAGGCCTGGGAGATGTTTGACAAGAGTCACTGGAAGGGGTCTTTCCAAGGGTTCCATCAAGTCCAAAAGCTAAAAATACACAATATCAAAGGGCAGATGGGGAAGATTATTTGCAGTTTCAAGAGTTTATTTCTCTACTAGAGAATGTATAACAAGTGCCTGTAAATAAAAAAGCAAAAGGCAACTGATAGCTCACAGGAAACCAGGTGCAGATTTGACTTAGGAGTGCATGGGTGTGTGTGTGTGTCTGACGGGACAAGCTCATAGAGTGTGAAGAGATTGTCAGTTTCAGTCTCTTGGTGATTGTTAACTACAGGAACAGTAATTTTTTTAGTGCTTAAAAACAAAATAGTTCACAATACGGAAGACCTTATTAAGCAGACAGATACAGACTCCATGAATTCTAAGGTACTGTTAGAACCACCCCCGACGTCATAAATTAGAACCCCCGGCCCCATCCTCACCACAACTTTCTTATGCTTCCAAAAGTAACTTCTGTCTTTTGTGGTGATCATTTCCTTTTCTTTATAGTTTTATCACGCACATGTGCATCCCTAAACACTGCAGTTTAGATTGGCCTGATTTTGTTTTGTTTCAGGTACTATGTTGTTTTACGTCTCTTTGCATCCGGTTCTCCTCTCCCCCGTCTCTCCTTTTTCTACCCTTACCAGTTGCAGAAATGGGATTATATGGACCTTAGGGTTTCCCACCCTTGGGATTTTGCTGATTGCAATCCTGTGCTATAGCTTATCATGTTCTTCTGTTCTTTTCATATCCTGTGAATTCGTAGGCTTGATCAGATTCAGGGTCTATTTTTTCTTTTTCTTTTTTGGCAAGATTACTTCATGGGTATGAGCATGTTCTTTTATCAGGAGGAGTATAATATGTCTGGACATCTCTCATATTTTGATGTTAGTAGCTATCAGGGCTCAGTGTCTGGATCCATTAATTCATTAGGAGGTGGAAAGGGTGCTAACCTAAAACCATTCTTATTCATTTATTAGCTGAAAATTTTCCATAAGGAGAAATTTCTCTTCATTTAATATTTGGTTACCCTGTGGTACAATTCATGTAAGTAAGAAAAGATAAATACTTGATTCTTTTCATTCATTCATTCCTTTCTTTCTTTTTTTTTTTAAAAAAATTTTTGGAACCACCTTTCAAAATTATGTGGTTTCCTATTATTCTCTAGAGGTGACCACTTAGGTTTTCTTACTATTATAAACTCTTGGATTTACCCATTTTATTTGTTTTAATCCATAGCGGTTATTATCTTTATTGACTCAAACTGGCCCATCTTTAGTCAGTGGGAGCATCTCAGTTGGCTCCTTAGACATATCTGACATAACCCCAGTCATCTTTGAGAGATTCCTTGACACCTACAAATGACAAGGTGTCCCAAGTGCGCCTTGTACACTTGTAGCTTCAGACCCGGAACCAGCCATTTCCTCAAGGGACCTGGTTTCTTTTAGATGGAACAGTATTTCAAGAATACAATTTATGCACTAGAGATAATCACTACTACTGGTTTGGTTATTTTTTTCGAAGCTTTTTTTGCGAATAAGGCTAGCAAACACAAAAGGGTGTGTGTGTGTGTGTGTGTGTGTGTGTGTGTGTGTGTGTGTTTGCAGAAGATAAAATAACTTCTGAATTACAAATATTTCCCAGTAAAGCATTTTAAGCCTTACCTCTTCGTTCATCTGCATCCCCTTTCTTTCAATTTGAATCTTGATTTTTAAGGATACAAGGGGATGACCATTAAAATATCACGTAATTACTCATTTACATTATGCCACAGCTGTATACAGTAACCTTAGTTAACAAAACCAAGTAGCACTTGCATAATGGTTTCTGGAAAGTTGTTTTCTTATTTGCATATGTTCTCCCATTTTTTTTTTTTTTTTTTTTACAGTTGTGCCCTACCTACTTTGTCAGGACACGTGCCCATTATATACTCTGTGCTGTCCTGATTGCCCTTGGTGACTCGGTTCTACAAATAAATATACGTAAATACATAAATAAATACCCACTTCCCGCTCGCCATGTTTCTTCATGCATTTTGGATATCTAAGGCTTGTTCTGCCGTGGGTTCTGACTCCCTTTTTCCATGTGGAGAACACTTTGGTCTTTGTACTTGAAATTTAACTGAGCATAAAATCTTCCGTTTGTGTTGTCTTTGTCTTAAGTTTGTTACTTTCTCTTTTTTCCCTGGCACAAGTGTTGCTGTCAAAGTGAGGACAGCCTGATTTATTTTCCTTACAAAAGATCTGTTTTCGGCCTGGATGCTCAAGGAGTATTTGCTCTCACCACGGAGTTTGGTAATTTTTTACTAGGCTGTGTCTGGGCGTGGGTCATGCTGAGCTGATTTCTCCTGTGGACCATGTGTGCTGAAACCTTTTTTTTTTTTTTTTTTTTAAATTCAAATTTTTTTTTTTTTAAGTTCAGCGAACTCTTCTTAAGTGTCTTTAGTATTCTATTCCTTTGCTTTGATTCTCTTTGTGGTATGTTCGTTGTCTTTTTCTGTGTTCTGAATTTATGATTTTCTCCTGAAATGTTTCTCTTTTTCACGCTTTTTTATTTTTTTTTATTTTTTATTTTTTTTAAAGTTCATTTTGAGAGAGAGAGAGAGAGAGAGAGAGAGAGAGAGACAGCAAGCGAGCACACGTGCACGTGGGGAGGGGTAGAAAGTCAGGGAGGGAGTCCCAAGCAGGTCCCACGCTCAGTGTGGATCCTGACACCGGGCTGGATCCCACGGCCACGAGATGACGTCCTGAGCAGGTGTCAGGAGTTGGGGACTTAACCGGCTGAACCACCCAGGTGCCCCCACCCTTTGCGATTTTTAAAGTTTGTTCCTTTTCACTGGCCTATTTCTGTTAAGTCACTGTGTTTAAATTGCATTCAGTTTGATGTTCCTTCTAGTTTAGTTTTCATTTTGGAAATGATGGTGACTTTTTAGTTTCCTTCTATCTCTTGGTTTCTGAGTTTTTCTAGTTCTGATCTTAGTCTTTATATATATATAAATGTTTAAGCTTCTTTTGAAATATTGGTTCGTAGCTCTCAAGTTTTTGGCAGGCACGCTTTCTGTATTTTTCTGAAGGGATTTTTTTTTTTTTTTTTAATTTTTGAGTTTGCATGGGACTGGGCCTTGATCCTCTTTTTGGTTGCTGAGTTTCATAAGCAATTTTTCTTTTATGTGCAATTAGTTCTAGATGGTGTAAATCGGGTCGACTTCCTGTTATCCTTTACAGCCTCCTTTTCTTTTTTGTTTTTCATTTTGTTTCGGTTTTTTTTTTTTTGGTGTCACGTTCCAAACCATGGAGGCGAACTTACACATCTACTTTGATTTGAACCTTCTTTCCTCTTTCTCTGTATTATCTTCGTGATGCTCAGTTTGGATTCCATTGCTACCAGTTTTTCCTCCACCTGAGGGAGAGTTCTGGCTGGTTGGTCCTTCGAGCCTTGGAGGCCAGCCCGCCCCAGCCCTCCCGGGGAGCCCCCCACCGCTCGCCCGCAGCTGGAGTGTGCACAGCCCTTCCCGGCCGTGGCTGCTGTTCCCGCGTTGTCTCCGTGCTTCTGAGAAGTACCTGCTGGTAACCTGGGGATTCTCAGATTCGTCAGACACACCGCCGCACTTCTGCCGCTTCCCTGCCCGCTGCTGGTGGCACGTGGGCCATCCCGCTGTCTGCGGCCTCTTCACCCACTCCCATTCGGGGTTTGTGGAGGTGGGGGATGTTGTCACCAGCTCTTGTTGGAGATGCTGTCCCTGGGGTTTGAGGCTTGCTCTCCAGTTGTCCTGGTTGGGTTTTCTGGGGAAATTTCGGGAGATGAGACCGGTGAGCTGGCGGTCCCACCCCCTTCAGTAGCAGTGAACCTTTGGACGTGGCGGTTTGTACAGACGTCAAGAGGCCGGCCGTGACGGCCTCCGCTCTGTGCGACGGCTTTTCGGGAGGGAGGAAAAGTCAGTCTAGACTGTGCTAGTGATCACATTTAGGCTGTGGGAATAAAACTGAGAGTAAAAGCTAACCACATACTTTGGAGGAAAAACGCTTTTTGTTGACCACCGTTTCTGTTGAGTAGAAGGTGAGCTAGAATATTTCATTTGAAATATGGTCACTTTTGGAAAGGAATTCCAGCAAGACACAAAAGATAGTCTAGTTACTGTCTTGAGTTCCAGAAAGAGGAAAAGATTTTTTTTTTTAACTCATTTTCAACTGTCTTGACTCCTCTAAGGACATCGTCAAATAGGAGATTATGCTGATGATTTGATACAGTTGGGTAAATTTAGAAGGCATCCCTCGTAGTGTTTGCTAGAACTGTCTGTCGTGGTTGTTCCTTGTACTCAGCTACAACCATAGTTGTAAAAGTCACCTTGTGTATTGAGTCTGGCTGTCAGGGTTTACACTGAAACTCATTCAGGGAGATTTTACAATGATTAAAAATATGCATCAAGAGAACTGCTTGAGAGGAAGACGTAATTGCCACCTTCATTTATTCTGAAGATATTTTGTTAACTTAGAGAAGATTCAGACGATGAAGAAGGGTTGGTGTTCTATAGGAAGAATTTAAAAAATCCCCCATAAGTTCATAAAGAGTATTTGCATCTATGGAGTTTATGCCTGTGGAGGGATAGTGGGTGGATATTTGCTAAAATATCCCCGTCTGATGTCGTGTGTATGGATTGGGACTGCCTGGGCTCCAGACCGAGCCACCTTTTGCGAATTGTCCTGTCTTAACAGACTTCGTTCACGTGAACAGCCGTTTCAGGTGCTGCGGACCACCCCATAAACTCTTACTGCCCTCTTTGTGGTCTCTGATGGTTTCAAGGAACTATAGCCTCCTAAAGAGTATTCGTTTTACGTCTTTTTCAGTTCGTACTTGTAGAGCTGAGAATTTGGCCCCCCGCCCCCCGCCCCTTCCCCACCTGGGTTCTTTCTCTCAGTGAGGTAAGCTGCATGTGAGGGCACTTAAAGCCCAGAGAGAGGTGACTTGGTCACGGTCACCCATCCCGCTGGTGTCATAGCTACACTGGAATCTGGGCCTTTTGATCCCAGCCCTGGGCCGTTTTCACAGTAACACACCGCTTTCCCTGAGTGTTACGTTCAGCGTGTCCGTGAGTGAGAAGGGTGAATCGAGGGTCACCACCAGAAGGGACAGTGGTGACAAGGGAAGCTTGCAATGCTGGCTGTCACCAAACAGCCCCAGTCCCCTTGTCACTCCTTCACTGCTGGTTTTGTACTTGGGGGCCGTGCTGCTGAGGCTTTGGGGCCCCGTCGGTCCTCAGGGCAGATTTCTGCTGCTCTCCCGCTTCCTAGGTCTCCAGCCTTGGATGCGCTGCCACACTTGGCCGAGCTTTCGTTTCCTCGTCTGTGAAATGGGGACTGGAATGTAAGGCTCACAGCGTTGTGAGTGAGGCTGGCTGGGGGCCCACGTGTAAAGCGTCGCCTGTCGTGTCGTAAATGCGCTTCCTCATTTGAAAAGCACCTGTGGAGCCCAGAGCTTTCCTTCGTGGAAAATGTTTCAGCACTTCTAGGATTATAACTCTGAACGTCGCTTTCTTTTATATTATAGTGAAGATGCCTCGAGTAAAAGTGGCTCAGGCTGGAAGACAGGGCCCCACAAAGAGACAACTTGCCGAACACTTTGCAGCTGGGGAGATCATCACTGACATGACCAAGAAGGAGTGGAAACTAGGATCCCCCATTGGCCAGGGCGGCTTCGGTTGTATATATCTTGGTGAGTGTACGACTGCTGCTGAATGTTTATTTTTGAGAGACGGAGTGCAAGTGGGGGGGGGGGCGAGGAGAGAGGGGCAGAGAGAGAGGGACCGAGGATGTGAAGCCGGCTCTGCGCTGACAGCCGCGGGCCCGACGTGGGGCTCGAACTCACGAACCACAAGGTCATGGCCTGAGCCGAAGTCGGACGCTCAGCCGACCGAGCCCTCCCAGGCACCCCGGTGTAGGACTACTTCTAATTGCCTGTCCAAAGATTTACATGCTTTCTTATTGAAGGAGTTTCTAAGTTAGGAGCTTTTCACAGGTTGTTCCTAACGATTTCTAGATTCAACTTAAGACGGTATGGTTAGGCAACTGCATCTCTGACACAGGAGTGGAAAGGAAAGTTGATTTAATCACAGTAGAAAAAGAGGGTAGCGTATCTGTAATATTGTGCTTTAGCTTTTTAAGATATTTTCTATAGTCTCAATCTCTTCCGATACCCGGAGAAAGCCCTGGCCACCTTCCTTCCTGTACCTCCATTCAGTTAGGATCGATTCCCTTTATTTTGGCTTAATTTGGAGATTTTTAGATCTTTAACAGGTGTGGATTTGGTTTTTCTTTCTATGCAACTCTAGTAGGCATCCTAATGGAATTGGGAGAATGTGTTATTAATGAGCAAACTTACTCTGAAATTTGGGGAGACCCATGTGGAACCCTGAGATTCTACAGGTGAACTAAATTGTTGATATAAAAAAATATTTTACCTGATTGCTTCTAGAGCTGACTGCTTCACCTAGAATATTAGTGGTGATACAGTTAGAGTTCATGTTTCTTTTGGTACTTCTTTCTAACTTTTCCGTGATATGTTCTCACTCCACCTCTACTCTCCATTTAGTTAACTATTTACTTAATTATATAGTTTCTGCCACGAGGTTTATAACATTTTATTTTCAGTAGCGGAACCCTTTTTTCTTTCAAGCAGCATCTTACTCAAGATACTAATATTAGATACTAGGTTCGTGTTAGTCATGGCAACTTGTTGGCACTGAGATTCTCAGGTCCCACCCCTGGCCTAGGAATCTGAATCAGACACTGTAGGGAGAGGGCCCAGCGGTGCGACCGAACAAGTGCCCCGGGGGATTCAGATGCATGCTGACATTTTTTTTTTTTTTTAATTTTTTTTCAAAGTTTATTTATTTTTGGGACAGAGAGAGACAGAGCATGAACGGGGGAGGGGCAGAGAGAGAGGGAGACACAGAATCGGAAACAGGCTCTAGGCTCTGAGCCATCAGCCCAGAGCCCGACGTGGGGCTCGAACTCACGGAGTGCGAGATCGTGACCTGGCTGAAGTCGGACGCTTAACCGACTGCGCCACCCAGGCGCCCCTGCATGCTGACATTTGAGAGCCCCTTGGCAGGGATCAAGAGCTCTTACTCAGGAGGGTCCGACTCTGACTCCTTCAGGACCAGTGGGGGTGTCGGGTTAGCTGCCGCCTCTTAGAGGTGTGTTCGTGACACAGCTTGAAACCCAGTGCTCTGCTGTGCGCGTAAATACGATTCCTCTAGGTCAGCGGCGCCTCAGACAGGTGCCGATTCTTTCGTTTTGTTCAGAGCTAGAGCCCGTCCCGGTAAACTAGGCTGTCTGTTCAGGTGAGAACCCTCATAAACCGTGCAAGGTTAGTAGCCATGCTGGCCGGGTATGTAGGTTTTGACCTTGTGGTTTAGAGGTGGCGCATGGTACGAGCCGTCTATACCGCAGACCGCGGGCACCCAGGACAGCTCACGTGAGGAGTGGCAGCTGGAAGCAAGGAGGCTCTTCGTTCTGCCTTAGTTAACTTGCTTTGTAACCTTTGGCACATTTGCAGCTTGGGTTGCATTTGTGCTGTTTTATTTGTATTTGTATTTATCGTTGGAAAGTGCCATCTCATAGTGAGTAGTTTTAATAGCCAGTGATTTCTGCAATAAAACTGTGCTTTTGTAAAGCTGAGCTGATCAATGTGGATTTGCTTTAATATCGCTGCCTCCAGTTTCTCTCTCTGGGCCCACTGATACACAGAAGCAGCCGTGTTCAGGATCCGCAGCAATTTCTGCTAATGAATTCAAAAGATTGCTTTTGGATTTTCTTGGGTATTTTCTGTGGCATTTGCTCGTGTCTGCCTTTCCTTCTCACAGAGATGGTTTCCGTTGTGTTTCATGGTGACGCTTCCCTCGTGGTGTCCTTGCTGCCTCTTCGGAGGTGCTTGGTCGTTCTTGGAAGACTTCTGTGCTCCCCAGCTTTCCTTTCTTGGCTCACTTGCCATTCTGTGTGTTCTCTCTGAGTGATCTCTTCCATTTCACGGCTGCCGTTACTGTCTTTTCACTGTCAATCTCCACATCTTTTGTCTGGAGCCTAGGACTCGATCCCCCAAGTGCAGGCCCACAGCCGGTGGCCTTCAGGGCTCTCTCCTTGGACGTCGCACAGGCTCTCTCGTGACTAGGAGAGGATCAGCTCATGCCAGGCACTGGGAAGGCCTTCTCGAGTGTTCCTTCACCACTGTCCCTGGTACTTCATCTAGTCCTGTTGCTTTACCTGTGGGGCTTTCTCTCCATGTTTGCCGACCCTGCCTTAGTGCAGGTCATTTTCAGGTCTTGTTTGGATTCTTGCCACGGCAGTGACTTTTCTCTGTTCAGTCTTGCCCCCTGCATCCCATTGTTCACATCGTGGCTTGAACGATGTAAACTAGTTAAATTCTGTAATGGCTCCCCCTGGCCCTGGGGACAAAGTGCCAGATTTTTGAGAATGGCATACAAGATCCTTCCTATAGTCTGGTCCCTGTGTAACGTTTATCTTCGTCCCTTTTATTTTCTCAGAATCTGTGCCTTGGCCATCATGCTGCCCTTTGCCCCTTGATCTCTGTACGTGATGCTTCTTTTTCTTCATTTTTCCAAAGCTGGGTTTAGAGCAGGTACCGTCTGTGTATATTTGCTTTGCATTAACCTTTTTTCTTTTTCCATTTTAATTTTTTGTTTTTGAGAGAGAGAGCCGGGAGGGGCAGAGAGAGAGGGAGACAGAGAATCCCAAGCAGGCTCTGCACTATCAGCACGGAGCCCGACGTGGGGTTTGAACCACGAACTGTGAGATCGTGACCTGAGCTGAAATCAAGAGTCGGATGCTTCACTGACAGAGCCACCCAGGCGCCCCAACCCTTTCTTACTGCTTTCCATGCTGTGTTGAAACCATTTTTCTTTCTCGGCAATGGGAGATCTCTTCTTACCGTACTCTTTGTGCGTGGCATATTTTGTAGCACGTGATGTTCACATGAGGTGTTGAGCTGCCTTTTCCCCCTTTCCTCACTTGAACTGTGCAGTATGACTGGGATACTATCCTTATTTTAATATTTTGTATACTGCATGTTTATTTAAGAAAAAAACAACAACCTGATTTCTATCACTAACTCAGTGTCTGAGTGATGTATCTTGGAGCTCCCACTTTCCGTCCGCCCACGTTAGCCGTTCTTGTGACTCAGTATTCCTTCTTCAGTGTGAAGCACCTTAGCTGCAGCTTCTTCAAAATACTGCCGTTTCCCAGCTGATTGGCAGTTTCTTGATTTCCTTTTCCTTCCCTCCTTCATCTCATCACCTTCTAACGTGAGAATGCCTTAGGGCTCAGTCCTGGGGTCTCCTCCTCTTTCTGTCCTCACTCATTCCCTAGGGGTCTTCTGGGCTCCTGGTTTTAAGTGAGTGGTATTTCCATGTTGACGACTCTCAAATTCATTTCTCGAACTTGGACCTTTCTTGTGAACTCAAGACTTGTAGATCAACTGCCTGTTTAACAATTGAACTTGGATGTCTCGTGAGCATCTGAGACTTCAGGCAGCCTGGAGCACCAGCTCTTCCTGTGGTTTTCTCTGTCTTAGTAAGGAGCAACTTCATCTTTGCAGTTACTCAGGCTCAAAACTTGGAGGCCTCCTTACCTTCTTTCCCGCCCGTGTCCTCTCTATCCAGTTCACCAACAGATCCGGTCGGCTCTTCTCTGAAAACGCCCACGGTCAGACCACTTCGCGGCACTTGGTCGGCTGCCACCCTGGCTCAGGCCTCTGCCGTCTCTCGCCTGGAGCGTCGTAACAGCCCGGCCGACGTCCCTGCCTCTGCCCTTGCCCTGTGCACGCCGTTGTCCGCCAGGCAGCCTGAAGAATTCTTAAGGGATCAAAGTCTGATCTTGCCATCCTCTTCCCGGCACCTTCCAGCGGCTCTCCAGCTCAATCGCAGTGACAGCTTTATGTCACCTGTCATGCTGGTGTTTGTTCCCTGCTGCGTTTCTGATCGGTCCCCTGTTCCTTTCTACCTCACTTAATTTTTTCCAGCTACTTTGGCCTCCTTGCTTTCCTCAGACTCGTCGGAGACTTTCCACGTCAGGGCCTTTGTGCTGGTTTGCCTGGAATGTTCTTCCCCAGATATTTGCGTGGCTTATTCCCTCACTGCCTCAGACCACTGCTCAGTGACACCCTGTCAGGGAGGTTTCTCCCGGTACCTTGCAACATTTGTCTGCCTTCCGTTCCTGCCTCATTTTCCCTCTGTAGCACTTACACCATCAAGCGTACTTGGTATTTTAATAGTTGTTGGTGTCCTACCGCTGAAATGTCAGCTTCACAAGAGGAGCGATTACTTCCTTCTGTTCATTACCGAATCGCTTTCCTAGACACTGGCATATAGGAGGTCCTTGGTAGAAATATCTGTTTAATGAATGTGGGCAGCCTAACACTCCTGATGCAGTATTCCAGGGCACCTGTGCTGCTCTATTTGCAGGAAATGAAATGGCAGCCACATTAAGATTATTACGGATGGCAGCTCAGAGTTCTAGTGCCAACATCCTGGCTGTTGGTTTAGAGGAGTTTTGTTTTGTTTTGTTTTTCCCCCCAAACTAGTGGTTTTTGGAATTTTAGCTCCTCTCTTTTCTTCCTTTTTTTTTTCTTTTTTAATGCCCCTTCTTAAAAGGATTCCCTGGTTTGTATATTTAAGAAATTTTATCAGTTACCGTCCTCTTGGGAATTCACAGCCTACATTAGCATATCAAAGGCCATGAGTACGTTCGAATTAAAGAAATCTTTAACTCAGAGTTTTCCATACTTAATTGATGATCATTTTGAAGATACCAGCAATTATAAGAGGCATTTCAATTTCAGACATGTTAACTCATGAAAAAAAAGTCTTCAAATTGATGAGATATACTGTAATGATAATCCTGAGACACATATTTGGGAACTGAAATGTATTCTGTCAAGGAGTTTTAGATATCCAGACCTAAATATTAACAAAGGGTTAGTTAACAGGCTAATTAAAATGATGCTACTTCTTGTTCTGATATTACATATGTCACTTTTTCAAACAGCTGATCTGAATTCTTCGAAATCTGTGGGCAGTGATGCACCCTGTGTTGTAAAAGTGGTAAGAAAAGATTTTAGCTGCTTTTCTTCTTTGTTGAATGGGTATAGTATTTACTTTGTAAAACATCCTTTTTGATAACTAGAATTAATTGAACCGTAAGGTACTGTATTTTTAACAGTGCTTAATAAATATTTAATAAGACACAAAAGTAGCTTTATAATTTGCAATAATTTGCATTCAAACGTCTGTTTCCTCTCTTTGGAATTAGAGTGATACTGGTATTTGGTGGAAAATGAATGGAAGCATGGAGGTATACAGACATGGAATAAAAATACGCAGCTCATTCTGTTTATTTCAGCTATGTTTGCAATAGTTGAGATGCTTTATTTATATCATATAAGACTGTACTAGTTTAATGAAATTTTACTGTATTTTATCTTGCATTTGCTTGTCAGCTTCCACTTGGTCAGTTTTTGCTTTTCCCAGGTTTCTCCCCTTCCCCTTCCATTTTTGTAAATTATATTATTTATATAATTGTGATCACTTGGGACTTTGTTTTTGCCAAACTGGTGTTGAAATTAGTTTGTAACGAGGAGAGGTTGACGGCATCTTATCTGGTATAAGCATACTTTGCGTGGCCAGGTCCACTTATGTATTGGTGCGCTAAAGAGCATTTTAGCTACTGTTTGTTATTAGGAATATATTATGCATCTTTCTGCGTAAAAGTTACAGTTGTAACTCCTCTTAGAGTTTTTTAATCCGTGTGAAGAACATGTCTTTGTTAAATAATGGAAGAGATAACAGGGTCTGTTATTTAGGCAAATCACCCACATAAGTTCCCCACCCCTACTTTTTTTCTAGAGGCTATAGAACTCAGAATTATCCTGAAGATTTGTGTTTGGTGTGTTTTATTTTACTTTCTTTTCAGTGAAGAGTAGATTTGATCTCTTGTGAATTAACTCTTTTGGACCTGAATTGTTTTAGTGATTGTTTTTAACACTTTTTTATTCAGGCGTAGTTTTACAAGGAAAGCCATAGATACTAAATAATTTGAATACTTTTGACAAGTGCATATACCTGTGTAACTCTCACCCCTCTCAAAATAATACAATATTTCCATCACCCCAAAAAGATTTCTCGTGTCCTTTTCTGGTCAAACCCCTACTTCCTGTACCCTTTGAGGTAACCACTTATCTGAGATTTTGGTTGTGTGTGTGGGGGTTTTTTTTTTTTTTTTTTACTTTTTTTACTTTTGCTGTGGATAAGTTATTGTCTGAAAGGTCACAGAAATGATACTGTACTCTATATACTGTTTTGTTTCTGACTTATTATGCTCAGCATAATGTTTAATATTGCTTATTCATGTTGTTGGTAGTTCCTTGTTCAGTCTTACTGCTCAGAATATTATATTATGTGGACATATTACAGCTTTTTTTTTTCCTTTCCATTTCCTATTGATAGACATTTGGATTGTTTCCAGTTTTAGGCCATTATGAATAAAGCTTCTCTGAAGATTTTTGTACAAGGTTTTTTATTTCTCTTGGATAAATACCTAGAAGGAGAATCGCTGGTTTACAGGGAAGGTGCATATTCACATTTATAAGACGGATTTTCCAAAGTGGTTCTGCCATCTGACACGTCCACCAGCCACGAGTGAGAGTTCCGGTCGCTCCCACGTCCTCCTCCGTGTGTGTGCTTGTTGGGTCGGTGGGTTTGCAGCCGTGATACGTGTCTTCGAGTTTTACTAGGTGGCAGATTTTGATCACTTTTTCTAAGTAATTGTGTTTCCTGGGCATTCGGAGTGCCTCTTCGGTCTTTCTTTTTTTTTTTTTTTTTTTTTTTAATATCTAGGTTGTTTTGCGTTTTGTGATTGAGCAGTAAGAGAGTTGTTCTGGGCACAAGTCTCCTTCCAGATGTATGTGTTGTAAATATTTTCTCCCGGGTTGTAGTTTGCCTGTTTATTTTGTGAATGCTTTCTCTGCATCGGCTGAGATGGATCCCAGGCTTTTTCTCCCTCGTTCTGTTAATGTGGCAGTGATAGCGATTGGTCGTTTGAGCGTAGGACTATTATTCTTAACATACACTCCACTTAGTTATGACATGTCACGCTTTTTACATAATGCTGGAATCGATTTGCTGATATTTTGTGAAGGGTTTTTATGTCTGTGTTCATGAGGGATGTTGGTCTTTAATTTTGTTCTAATATTTCTAGATTTTAAAAACGTCCAATCTCCTGGTTTGGTTTTGGCGGTGGGGTCATCGGCCTCCTGGCCCCTCAGAACCCCGAGTTGCCCCCTTTTTACTCTGGTGCCTCCGTGAGGAAAGCTGGGGCTGCCTGGGGCTCGTTCTGTTTGTTTCCCATCTTTTAGAGGTACTACCCGTTCTGCCTAATGTCTGAAAATAGTAACTCCCTCTTCTGTCCAGTGTGTTAGTGATACTTGTTGACCGGGGGCAGCTAACTGGGTCCCGGTTACTCGGTCCTGCCCGGAGTGCAGGTAAGGTCGACAGCTTCAAGTGTGTGTCCTGCCATTTCCCTTTTCTGCAAGCCCTTTCATTTTGGATTTTTCTCCTGCTTTCGTGCATTCACGTTCCTTTTGAAATACTCAGTGTGCTGGGGCGCCTGGGTGGCGCAGTCGGTTAAGCGTCCGACTTCAGCCAGGTCACGATCTCGCGGTCCGTGAGTTCGAGCCCCGCGTCGGGCTCTGGGCTGATGGCTCAGAGCCTGGAGCCTGTTTCCGATTCTGTGTCTCCCTCTCTCTCTCTGCCCCTCCCCTGTTCATGCTCTGTCTCTCTCTGTCCCAAAAATAAATAAAAACGTTGAAAAAAAAAATGAAATAGTGTGCTGCTGTAGCAGAGGAGCGAACGTTCTTATTTTTAAATCGGGTTGTTTGTGTGGAGGCGCAGAATATTATCTGCATTTGTCTCCGACACGACAGGTTAAAATTAAAATCTGTGGGGAAGACTAGTTTCTTCTTAGGATCTTTACAGAGTTAACATTGTGCGAAGGGGGCAAGTCCACTTAGGACTTCTCCTGATCTTGAGGTTCCAACGCCGTGGTTCCCTGTGACCACTCTGCCATGGGCCAACGTGCACACAGTGCTCCCCACCTCGTGGAGGGCGGCTGCCGGGGCCGCGTCCTGGGGGTGGGATGGGTGTGTAGACAGGTCTCTCTTCCGTGTAGCCCGACAGCCCTTAGGCTGCGGTTTATTTTAGAATTAGGCTGTTCTGCTTTCTTACGGGCAATTCCAAGCACTTTTAGTTGGTATTCAGTGTAACTTCACTTTCACCACGTGTTTTACTCACAGAGTTATGGCAAAAATGGGTAGGAGCAACATTTCCTAGCTGCTTAATAAGGTGGTAAATTGCTCTTTATTTCTAAGTTTAAAGCCTTTTGTTATCAAACCTAGTTCAGCGTTCTGCATCTCCTATCTCCTAATTTAGTTCTGTTCCCATTAGCCCGTATTACTCCTTCTCTTTGTAATTAGGACAGTGATAAATATTCAGCTGATTTCTCTTTTGCATGTAATATCTCTGTAACATGTTCGGTGTGGTAGTTTGGCTGTGATCCTGGAAGAACGCCACAAACAAAACGGTATTAGTGACTTCCCCTTTCCTCTCTCAGGGAGAGAGAGGGCTTGCTGGTTTCCTCCTGGATACTCATCTTCTCTGCGCTCCTTCAAACTCTAGAGGCACTCATTCTGTTTCCCTGTAGTTTGCGGTTTCATAAGCTCACATCCTTCTCATGCCGCCAGTTGGTTTTCACTTTTGTAGGTTTCTCTCTCTGGCTGGATTTTAAGTTGTCTGATGATAAGGACCTCGTTGCAAACTTGTTTTCTTGGTGTTGTTTTTAAATGCCCGTTTTATTCTTTTGAAAACTTTGTAGCTGTAACTTCCCACCACCTTTTAATTTCTAGATGCCACCCGTCCCTCGTCTGTTTCTTTCTGAGCAGGCCTCTTCACGATTTGCCTTCGCCTGGCGACGTGCTGGGCCGTAGCTCTGTCCACTACTGTTCTGCAACTCTTTTGTTCTCAGAGCTGTATAACATTAAAAATTGACATGGTTCATCAAACAGAAGCATATAAAATAAGTACCAGATCTTTCCAGTATGAAAATCACCTGTTTTTGAACATTCGCCACTTAAAAACATTAGGGGCTGTTAAAAATCATGTTTTCAAAGAACAAGTACTACTCTTTGGGGGAAATTTCATAATTAAGTATTAAAAAAAAAGATACAATACTACGTGTAGTGTGGAGGCAGTTTTATAAAATGGTCATATATATATGCGAAGAAAATATATCAAAGTATTTCCACATTTTCTAAAATAAGCACATATGTTATCTTTGGGAAAAATAACCCTCAGCAAATTGTTATTTAAGAAATAATCGAAGGCAAATTGATTTTTAATGTGAAATTAGACGTCATAACGTAATGGCATATCAAGTCAAACAGTGGTTCTCCGCTCTGGTTGTACGGTGTAATCAGAACCTCTGGGTGCAGGGCCTGGTTATTGGTATTTTTAGCAAAGCTCCCCGGGGGATTCTTTTGCGCGTTAAGGTTGAGAACCGCCGGTAGAGTCTGGCACACAGCACACCTTAATTATATTCAGTGGCATCCTGTGTGCATACCCCCGTTGACCTTTGTGGATCCGTTTATGCAGGAGAGGCGGCAGGTACCCTGCGCTTCTGGGAGGGCCTCTGCCTCCGAGCGGAGGACTTGTCAGAAAATGTGGTCCCTGCTAATACGCAGGTCTGCTGTGTGAAAGAGCTTCAAATGGTTAACCCACAGATGTCTCAATTACACATGGTCTTGAAATGCAGTTAAGACACACATATCCAAGATAGGTGTTCAGGTACATTTTAAGTATATTCCCTCTCCTACCCAGTGGCCGTTCTGGTTCTGTTTAGGGCCTAATTCCTTACTGACTTACGGGCGCAGCCTTGGCGTTGGGGTGCCGGGTCACCAGTGACGGTGAACTTGTATCCTCTGCCTCTAGATAACCGAGAGACACTGTATTTTATCTCAGGAAAGACGATGTGCAGCGATGAATGGTAAACTGGTAAGACGGTGGGTAGCAAGGAGGAAGAGTTCTCTTTTGTGTTTTCTTATTAACAGGCTTTAATAATGAATTCGTTTTCTTTTCCACACCCCCGTCCCGTCGCGTCCAGGAGCTGATGGCAGAACTGAGCGGGAGGCCGGACTTTTGGGTCTTGGATCCTAACAGTTCTTTATAGCATAGTCACTTTCCAGGGTGAACTGACCTAAAAGCTGTATTTTCGAAGTTCCCTGGCAAGAAGTTTACGGACTGATGTTTCGTTTCCCTCACCGACTGTATGAGAAGTGACCTGAATTTTCAGTTCCTATACCATAATTTTTTGGTAGGAAGGGGAAACTTTATACAGCTTCATTTTTAAATGGCAGCCAGTTGCTTTTAGATGGTGCCATTGAAATATATCACATTTTAAGTTTTTTTCTGTTGTCTTCTTCATTTTGACACTTAGAAGTCTTAAAGAAACGTTCAGTGATATTCTAGTTAAAATGTCAGTCCCAATTTCTTTTCTAAATCTTGGCTATTACAGAGTTGGCAAAGTATTTTAGATTTGAAATATGTTAATAAAATTTTAGTTATGAGTTAAGTAAGGTATTTTCTTCAACAGAAATAGCTAGCTTTGGCTGCAGAGTGCAATGCCAAGAAAGTAGCTCCTTTATTTTGTTATAATGGACTCTTATTGGATTAGAAAAAGTATGAAATGAGCTCAAAGAGCCTTCGTTGTAGTGGGGCTTTCCTTATAATAGTCTGATTTATATGGGTTGATTCTTATTATTATAAGTTTAATAAATTATTGCCTGAAGGGAAGCTTGAAAATTAAACTTGATATGCCATAGGTTGAAACTGAATAACTCAGAATTTTATACTGATGGTAATAAGCCAGGATTTGTCTTAGGAAAACCCCTTTCAAACCTGAATTATATTAATAAGCTGTTCTACAAGTTAGCCTTTGGAGAGGAACTTTACCAGAATTTCTTCTCTCGAATTTCCATTTCTCCCTTCGTTTCTTGCACTGAGTTTGCTGCTCCTGCTGAAGACCCGTTCTTGGCCGTAGGCTATACGCGTGCACAGGCGTCTGTCCAGCAAGCGCTGAGGCCGAGACACGAGCCACAGGTCACGGCGAAACTTGAGGTACTGAGTCCAAAAGTTCGGGATCTGGACTCGTACCTTGTATGTTGGTTAGTTTCCCCTTCGTAAAAGGTGGCGAGATGCCACATCCTTGTGCACCACTCTGTTCCAAGGCTGGCCCGAAGAGTCTACTTACCTGGAACAAGGCAAGTTTATTTTCGGTGTCTGAGCCAGGTGTTAGTTATATGCTGCCTGTTTGCTGTTGAGCGCTCGCTCATTCTTTTTTTTTTTTTTTAAATTTTTTTTTCAACGTTTATTTATTTTTGGGACAGAGAGAGACAGAGCATGAACGGGGGAGGGGCAGAGAGAGAGGGAGACACAGAATCGGAAATAGGCTCCAGGCTCTGAGCCATCAGCCCAGAGCCTGACGCGGGGCTCGAACCCACGGACCGCGAGATCGTGACCTGGCTGAAGTCGGACGCTTAACCGACTGTGCCACCCAGGCGCCCCGAGCGCTCGCTCATTCTTAACTGGGCCTGGCCTCTCTGCACGTTGGCTAGTCTTCCTATAGGGGCTTGAACTGGGGATTCCTGAAAGGCTTGGGCCTCATCGTCGTTTCTTCTAATGTTCTGCTGACCCTTGAACTCCAGCTATACGGGTGTTCTGTCCAAAATAAGTTTCTTCCCATATTTCCTAAAAGAAAAGCGACCCTAAAATTAATTTGGAAAAGTTAGCTTCCTCCTGTGACATTTTCACTGCTTTAAAAAATTGTTCTCAGATTCTCGATAAACAAGATAATCCCAACAGAAATGATGTGAAACGTGAAATACTAACCAGTTTTGATTCAGACATAATTTACTATTTAAAAAGTCCACAAAATTGTAAGACCGTTTTTACCCTTCTAAAGCTGTTTCACAAGGCAAAACTCTCAACAGGCTGATATTTCTTGTTTGTCCATACTTGTGTGTGTGTATACCCCTTTACAAATAATTTTCACGGTTAATATTCCTTAAAATGTAAAATGAATGTAGTCCAGTGTAGTTGGTGGAACACGATTTACTGAGCCCCGTTTTCCTCTTGACTTTGAATTATCACGGGGGAAGTAAATTGTAGGGCTCCTTAGTTTGAAAAACACGGGAATCGGTGTCAGAAAGGAAGGGATGCAGCTAAATGGCCTGTGCTTGCTCGCTCTGGAGTTCCAGAAGATTCTCATTGTGACAAGGTCACAACTAGATACAACTGTGTGAGAAACAGGGAAAAGAGTAGGATTTTGCCCGATTGGTTAAGTCGGGTATTGAAATTTTATTAGATCTCAGAGGCATCTGGTAGCCCCTTGGTGAAACAGTTCACATGGTTGCTGATCATTGCTTTAAGAGAAAGCTTAATAAAGGTGAAAATGAGTTTAAAGATTTTTCATAAACTTCTGCAAAGACTGAGCTGTGTATCTGATTTTGAGCGTTTTATCACTGACAAAAGTGTAGCTTGAGAGAAATAGAAGACTCATGGCCTCTTAGAATATCTAGAACATTTCGAAGGAGTTTGACTTAAACGTAGTTATTACAACCTTAAGTTCACAATTACGTTGGAAAGAAAAATTGGTGTTAGTCCTTTTTGAAGTTTCATTGATGCTAACGACTTAGTCCTTTTTGAAGTTTCTTTGAAAATAACTCCCTGATGTTAACAACTGTTAGCGTCAATTACCCGTTCTGTTTTAAGGAGCCCAGTGACAACGGACCCCTCTTTACTGAACTGAAGTTCTACCAGCGAGCTGCCAAACCAGAGCAAAGTAAGGAGTACAGCACACATCTACTTACACTCTTAAAATGACCCCTGGTTGTTGTTTTAGGTCAAAACCAGGGCACTGGATCTTATATTTTGATGCCTTGTAATTTTTATTTTTTACTTCATGAATCAATTTCATTTTAATGAGATTTGTAGGAGAGAATTATGATTTCTTCCTGGGTTTTTTATGATAAGATTTCACCTAAATTGATATGTAGAATAAAGTTAATAAATGATATGATTTAGGAAATATTGTTAAAAATTGAGATATAATCCTAATTCACGTATGTCACTCAAGGATCTCTCAATCTTTTTGAGTATTTTTTCTAAACTGCAGACAACATAACCTGGGAGGGAGGCAGGATGCTATAATTGTTGAACTTGAAGAGACTGTTAAGGAAGAGAGGGGGACCTCTTCAACCCTCCCCTCCCCTCCCCTCCCCGCCCCTCCCCTCTCCTCCCCTCCCCTCCCCTCCAGCTTGGTATCCCGGTTGAAGACTTTTAGAATGAGGTGAACAACTTCTAGATTGGGTAAAATGTTAGTCTTTCTGGAGCAGAGAGTAAACATTTACATAATTAGAGTTGGTGACCACAACTGCAGTGCTGTGGTTTGATTTTCTTTCTTTAAATGCCTCCCGCAGATTTTCAGTTTTTTTCCCCGTGAAAGACAGCGTGCATGCAGGTGTGCGTGCCTGCGCGACCGGGGAGGGGCAGAGGGAGAGAGACGGTTTTAAGCAGGCGCGCAGGCTGGAGCCCGTCGTGGGGGTTAATCTCATGATCATGAGATTATGATATGAGCCGAAATCAAGTCAGGTGCTTAACCGACTGGGCCAGCCAGGTGCCCCAGATTTTTCATTTTAAAGATGATGTTTAGAGCAGGATGACAAAATTTGGTGGGTTAATAAAAATGCTTTGATTGTAAGGTACTTGTTATTTGCTGATCATAATGTTCACCTTTTTTTATGGAAAAAGGTGCAATCTTAATGCATGTGTGAGTACGTTCTCTTAATGATTTAAAAAAATACATAAAACAAGTGAAATCACAAGCTTTTTTTTTTTTTTTTTCCTAACTTGTAGTTCAGAAGTGGATTCGTACCCATAAACTGAAGTACCTGGGTGTTCCTAAGTACTGGGGGTCTGGTCTACATGATAAAAATGGAAAGAGGTAAACATATGCATGTTCTGTTTTTCTTCCCTCTGTTCTAAGCACTTGCTGTTCACTGTTTAGCGAGCACGTGCAGGTACCGCTGGGCCTTCGTCTGGGCCGTGTGGCACACACTTGGCAGAGAGGAACACGGCGTCACCTCTGGTCTGGAGGGTTTGTGCGGAGCTTTAGCAAGTGCCTGGAACCCGGCCGATGAGTGGGAACCGGGCAGATGAACCCCGTGCGTTTTCTCCCCTGACATGTAAACAAGCAAGCAAGCAAAAAACTCCGTGCCATTGATGTGACAACAGGGAGCCTTCAGGTTCCGGTTCGGTATTTCGTACTAGATGTCCGGTCTGCTCGCAGCAGCGTCCTCCTCTTTATGAAATTTCAGCCTAGCCGGTGAGAAAAACAAACTTGTGTGAAGCAATTATAGCAGCCGTGTGCTAAACCGTGTGACTCTGATTTGTTCGTGTCTCAGGAGTTCCAAGAAGGGAGAGGATGTTGTCAGCACAGCTGAGTTGGAGAAAACCTCCAATTGGGTGCATAATTGACATTTCAGAAATATTTGAGTGAGTGAATGGAACTTCAGAGAGTAAGGCTGGCAGCTTACTGTGGACCTGGGGGTAGGTTGGTAATGGTGCTTTCAGCTACACGCAAAGGGAAGCTTTGACTCCGCTCCCTTCAGTGATCATCAGGAGCCCAGCTGCCTTTATCTTGCACTTGGGCCCGAAGGGGAAGCCCTTGAACTTGTTCTGTATTAATGCTCCATTGTGTGGTCTCAGGGTGGCTGCCCCATTTCTAGGCATCGCATGCAGACACAGCCGCCAAGAGCAGAAGGAGGTATTGCTTGTTGTGTGTTTCGCTTTCATGGCGGGGAAATCTCCCTTTCTCTCATGTTCTCTTGGTCAGGGTTATATCAGTGCCCATTCTTTTATGTTTTTATGATTTTTTAAATGTTTATTATTTATTTATTTATTTTTAAAAAAAAATTTTTTTTTTCAACGTTTATTTATTTTTTGGGACAGAGAGAGACAGAGCATGAACAGGGGAGGGGCAGAGAGAGAGGGAGACACAGAATCGGAAACAGGCTCCAGGCTCTGAGCCATCAGCCCAGAGCCCAACGCGGGGCTCGAACTCACGGACCGCGAGATCGTGACCTGGCTGAAGTCGGACGCTCAACCGACTGCGCCACCCAGGCGCCCCTAAATGTTTATTTTTGAGAGAGAGACAGAGGCAGGGAGGCGGGGAGGGGCAGAGAGAGAGGGAGACACAGAATCCCAAGCAGGCTCCAGGCTGTGAGCTGTCAGCACAGAGCCCGACGCGGGGCTCGAACCCACGGACCGCAAGATCGTGACCTGGGCTGAAGTTGGGCGCTTAACCGACTGAGCCACCCAGGTGTCCCCTATCAGTGCTCATTCTTAAGCGGGTCACTGGCAAGGGCAGAGTGATCGCCATGATTGGCAGGGTGAAGCACGTGGCCACGTGGAAGAGGATGGAATGCCTGGACCAAATGGGTGCTCTGCTGGGAAGGATGGGGAGGAGAGGTAGTTGTTGGGTGGGCGGCCAGTGCTGAGTTTTACTTGGAAGTTCTTATCCTGGGATCCACGTATCTCTTAGGGAGTGTGCGAACTTCCTGAAATGATAGCGTTTTGTTGTATACGGTGTTGCTGGGACAGGTCTCTAGAGTTTTTGTGAAAATTTCTGTAGAAATAGCACGTATAGAGCAAGGATTCTGGAGCCAGTCTGTTGGGTTTCCAAATCTGTGTTTTGCTCCTTAAAATGTGTGTGACTGGTAAGTTATTCCTTCTGGCCTCCATTTCCTCCCCTGTGAAATTGAATAACAGCTACCCACTTAATAAGGGTAACATAAAGCAGTTAGAATATATGTTAAAATACTGTGTTAGCTTTTACTCTCAGAGGGGTCTTCATTCCCTTAAACGTTAAGAACTGCTGATGTAGAAAACCGTCGGAGAGCAGGCTGGTGTCTCCAGCAGGAGAGTAACATGAATGGGGTCGAGGGTGGTTTCCGGCCTGCTCTGTGGCACGTGGTGGCCATGGATGTCTAACAAGGAGCAGGGCGAGCATGCGCAAGAGAGAGAGCCTCACCCCGGTAATGAAAACCCGGGTGAGGAGGGAGGAGGAGCGTGGCAGCCTGGGAACCTTCGCCACCTTCTGCAAGGTTGCGTCTACCCCTGAGGAGTCACATGAGCGTAGTTTCTAAGTAACTTGTGCAAGGTGAAACCATCAACGTGCACTTCCCTGGGGACTCGGATAAGATGACACGGGCGATGGGAATGTCCGTTGACGTGTGTAATTTAGAAATAGGTGGTGAGGGGGGGTTGTTGACGGTGGTCGTGGAGTGGCCTGTGACTAGAGACAGAGATATGCTCAGAGTGGTGTCTTCATGGGTCTCCTGTGGAATGAAGTTGTATTTTAGCCCTCGTTTAGACGGTCTGCAGAGGTTTGTTGCCCACGTGCTATACTAATTAGTAATTCTATACTAATTACATCACTTACCGTAAAAATGAATGTGTGTGTGTCCCGGTCCCATTCCTCAACTTTCCGAACCCGTGGACAGAGGAAACCAGGAAGTCCCATTACTGTTCCTTCTTTACTAAGTTAGAGGTCACATTGTCCTGGAAAATCTTGCACGAATGAATACATTTTGCCTCTGACTAATCACATGACTTCGGACAAATCACTTTACCTCTGTAGACGTTAATGTATTTATCAAAAGATGCTTAGACAAGATGATCTCCAATTCTCTTCCACTTCAAAAGTGGATAGAATCCCAATTTTTTTTTTTTTTTTTTTTTTTGTAATTTTGGCCTGTTGTCTTTTAATGTTAGCTTTCCTTCTCTGTTGAACTGGACATGTGGTATATGTCATAGGCTTCTCAGCTAAAAATAAGTGGGATTTTTGGGTACCACTGACATTTATTTATTTGGATATGTTTCACGTAGAGGTCAAAGTGTGGCTCCCCCCTTTCCTGGAGGACAGATTACCAGGCATCAGTTTTCTCCTGCTGTAAAATGGGGCGAATAGGAGCCCGTGCCTCACAAGGGTGACGTTAGGTTGGCACACACTGGTCCATCTGAAGTACTTAGAATAGTGCCTTGCTCAGACCAGGCTTCCGTGAGCGCCGGCTGTCGTTGGGGTGGTCATCGTTCATCTTATTCCCATTGGAAGGTACGTTGTGAGTGTGGTCTTGGTTTGTATTGATTTAACCGGACGAGGCAGAATCGGGAGACTTCATGAAGGTAAAAGCTGACCCTTAGAGCACAAGGTGCACTGTGTTACTGGAGCGGGGTGTTGCACCCACAGTGGGCACACACGAAGTGTCACTGGAGGCTGTTGAATGTTAGAATTCGAGTGCCAGAAAAGACCTTGGGAAGCCTGAGGCCCCACTCTCGTTTGACGCCGTGGGAATCGGGGCTTGGAGAGGTCGTGTGGCCTGGCCAGGGTGACACGGTGGGGTTTGTGGCAAAGCCAGAAATCTTCTCATTTCCCCCGGGCGGTGGTTCTTCCCTGAGTCTCGTCCTTTGGATATTTAACGTACAGCCCTTTAACGCCATTAATGCCGTTTTATTGAATTTAGCCATTGTTATGGTGTCTCCTGATAGTCTTGATTTTAGTAGGAAGTTAGTTGCTAAAATGTGCCCTGAAAATAGAGAAAAACACGATAGTCACAGGCAAGAAGCTGTTATCTAGAAGTATAAGGTAACTTTAATAGGAGAAAAATCAGTGATCTTACTGAGTCTCACTCAGATTGTTTTATCTTCACTGTGAATGAGTCTGCTGGACTCTGTCTGTGGGCTATAGACACTATTGCAGGGAATAGTGTCTTTGGGAAGCTTACTGGCTGAGACAGGAGGAGGCCTTCAAGGTGAAAGGCAGACGGCGAAGCACTCCCCACTCCGGAGATTTCTAGTTGGAAGAAATTGTTTCAAATGTTTTTCTTTCTTTCCTTCTTTTTCTCTCTTCCCTCTTCATTCTGCTTCCTTACTGAACGTTGCCTTGAAGAAATTACTCTGAAAGGAGGGGAGTCATTGTAAGATAGGTTTTCTGGAGTTCCGTTTCGTTCGTTGACTTTCCCTGTTTGTCTTTAGTTACAGGTTTATGATAATGGATCGCTTTGGGAGTGACCTTCAGAAAATATACGAAGCAAATGCCAAAAGGTTTTCTCGGAAAACTGTCTTGCAGCTGAGCTTAAGAATTGTATGTGAGCTACACTTCTTGTTTTAATCCCGTAAAGGCTAGTTGTGTTGAAGCTCGGTCCTCTGCTGGTCGGTGTTGGGTACTGCACTAACTTATTCTATATGGTGCTTTCTTAGCTGGATATTCTGGAGTACATTCACGAGCACGAGTATGTACACGGAGACATCAAGGCCTCAAACCTTCTTCTGAGCTACAAGAATCCTGACCAGGTAGCTTTATTAACTTTAATTTCTACTATTTAAAAGCTGTTGTTTGAAAACAGATACGGTTGCTTTGAACTTTTGAACCTGTGCAGAAGTTTTACTTTTTGAAGTAGATATGGTAATAATAATATTTCTTCTTGACACTTTTATCTAGTTAACATTCTACATTTTTGATGCGATTTGTTGGCACTTTATCAAGTTGGCTATTTTGTCCTAAATAGTATTCAGAAGAAGCGCTTGTGATACAAAATGAATTTCAAATAGCTATTTGGGGGTGGAAGCTTAAAATTATATAGTGCACCGATGAATTATGTTTGCCTGTCTGCTTTGTCATTTTTTTTATTTCCTTTGTTCAAGAAATCCATCAAATGTAAGTGTTCTGTTACTTGGAAAATTTGGTCTTTAACATGTTGATTATTCAAATCAATTGGTTTACAGAAATATCTTAGCTGTCTAAATTTGTATGCCCTTAGTGTTTGGAATTCAAATGTGCATTTTTTTAGTTTCTTACAATTCACTTTGTAATTTTTACTTTTTAAGGAAAAGAGAAAAGCTAATGTTATTGTACCTTTATTTGGATCAGTTTGGCTGCAGTAGAGGGCTTTACGTGGTTTTCCCGAAGCCGTTGCCACGATTTCGGTTAAAGTGAGGTTTAGTTGGCACGACATCGTTGGGCCACTGCACATCATCTGTCCCGTGTGTGTTCTCGCGACTTCCCGATAGCGTGTGAGCAAGGACTGGATATTTTCCGTGTGTGTATGTTGATACTCCACTGTATTCTTTTTCTCGGACCTGTCTTTAACTTCCCCTTGCTTAATTTTTCCGTTTTCCTTGGCCTTCCCTTTATTTTCTACCGTCTCAGGTATTTGATCCCGTCCCCCGTCTCCGTGACGGTGGCGGTCAGGGATCTCTACACGTATAACAGAGGGAAGTCGCCGCGCCGTAGCATGCTGTTGGGGAACTCTTCTGGGCGATCACAGGATTCCCAGACGTCTTGTGTTAGATGTTTTAAAAAGGTTAAAAGCAAGCAAGCAAACAAAACATCGCTGAGAACCTGAACCATAAGGGTTCCATTAATTGAAGTGAACTGGATTTGTACAGTGTAATAAATAAAAGTGCGGCTTATTTCAGTTTGCAGTTAACTAAAATATGCTGCCTTTTGTTTATAGGAAAATATTTTTGCACTTCTGTTATCCTTCGGGCATATGCTTTGGATGGGATTCTTTTTCTGGTGTTAGATGTATGTGCTAGATCCGTCCCCATATTTTTACTTCAGTTTCCTCTTGTGATCAAATGCCTACGTTTGGGAGCCACTTACCCACAATTAGAGATATGATATGTGGCTGTGGAGTAGCAGAGAGCCGAATGTACTGGCTTTGTATGCTCATCAGACCCACGTGTACGTGCCCACAGAGAGGTGCACTGTAATATTAAAATTCGGTTTTAATTGTGAAACTTGACTTTAATATGTAATATTTAAATGCAGATAAGAGCCTCATCTAAAAGTTCTTCAGGTCATTATTGTACTCTGAAATGTTTTTATGAAATGAATTGATATTTGATTATTTTGTAAGTGAAGGAGCAGAGATATAGAAGATCGTTACCACACCGAGTGTCATCTAAGTCAGTCTTAGACCTGGTGTGGGGCAGTTGTATTGCAGCAAAAGGTTCGATGGTTTCCTCTGTGCTCAGTTCTGTGTTAGACCAAGTGTAAGAAAAGGTGTAAAATGTATAAGCTTTGCTCACGTCGAGGAGACAGGATTAATCACAAGGATAACATACTTCTCCAAAAGTGTGTATAACGTGGGCTCCTGTTCTCTGGACTATAATGACACGGTCATTTCACGTTTTTCTTGAAGTAAAAAGTCCCTCAGAATTAAGTATTTGCTGATGTTAGCCTATTGGCTCGTGCTTGTTTGGGGCGCAGTGGTGTGGCCTTGTGGATGAATCCAGTGACAGAATTTTGTCTCTGGGCCACAAAGGAGTGTGTGTGCAATCATTTTGGCTTTGACTTTTCTTGGTGCTCGGACGTTTATAGGTGTACTTGGTAGATTATGGCCTTGCTTACCGGTATTGCCCGGAAGGAATTCACAAAGAATACAAAGAAGACCCCAAAAGATGTCACGATGGCACGATCGAATTCACCAGCATCGATGCGCACAACGGCGTGGGTATGTCGGCAGCGCTTGACCAAGAAATACACCGCCAGCATTTTGGTTGAACTCCTGTGTGGTTCTTAATTTTGCATAAATAAGTAGATAAAATAAATAAGACCCCAAGGGGCAAGGTGGGGTGGGGGAAGACCCGGGAGGAGGCTGGTCTCCTGCAGTTGTGTAACTGGGCCACCCGTGTCTTCCCCCGTTTTCCTTCTGTCCTTCAAAAACACCTCAGCTTTAGCAGTGACGGTGGTTCCGTCAGCTCGGTGACGGGTTCTTTTTGGTTTTATTTAGCTTAGTCGAATGTGGGGTGTTCCCCCCCGCCCCCCGCTGCCTAAACATCTGTAAGTTCCTCGTGCAGCCACAACTTTGTAGCAGGCAAGCTTTACTTTGTCACTTACGAAGTTGGCCTGTTTCTACAGCGGGCATTTCTTCTTTCCGCGCCCGGCACTGGGGAGGAGCTGAAACCCCCCCCCCCGGTTCTCTGGGCCCCTTCATGTACAGCAGTTTTAAGATCTTCAAGTTTTCCAGGGGCAGTATTAGATGTGTCACCGCTTTATCATTTATTTCCTAGACTAGCAGTCTCAGTTTGAAATTCTAGAGTTTGCCGGTTTGGATTTCAAAGTAAATTGCTAGCTGGAGGTAAATTATTTCTCTCATGCTGCCCGATAGTTATTTAGTATTTTATTAAATGCAGTGATAAGTTTTGATGAAAAACAAGACCGTACAATTGACTGTTTTACCTTACTGCTTTATATATATTTGAAATCATACATTAAAGTTATTTTGGTATACTTAACCTGCTGCTTCTTTTGTATTCGTAGCCCCATCAAGACGTGGTGATTTGGAAATACTGGGTTATTGCATGATCCAGTGGCTTAGTGGCCATCTTCCTTGGGAGGATAATTTGAAAGATCCTAACTATGTTAGAGATTCCAAAATTAGGTAAAGGAAAACTTATTTTGGGTAAAATCATGATAAGGTAGATGTATTTAAGTCAGGATTTCTCAATGGAAACTATAGTTTTAACTGATACTAATATGGAAATAAGAAAGTACTTGCTAAATATTAAGGGTCTTTGGTGTTTTGTTCAGTTTGTTTTAGAAGAATGTCTGTAAGCATATTTAGGATGTAACACAGTGCTGCTTAATGTGCTATTTACTGTTATTAAATATTGATAAGTTTCCATGGCATACAGCTTCCAACAATGACTCATTCTTTAATTTTTAACAGATACCGAGAAAATATTGCAGGTTTGATGGACAAATGTTTTCCTGAGAAAAATAAGCCAGGTAGGAAAAGACTTCTTAAATGTTCATGGGGGTTTTGTTTTCTGGGAGGAAGAGCCGTGATGTCCACGGAAGATGCTGTGATGTAAAAGCTTAGGCGTTTCTGAGTGTAGCCATTGTGCTGGGGCCTCTTGTCATCCCGGACATGGCAGATCCCTTTCCAAAGGTGGGCTGAGTGGGTACCTGAGCTTGCTTACATTATTATTCAGTGCTTTCAGGAAAGGAGCCAAATTTCATTCATGAATTCAACTGGTTGTTTTTTTTTGTTTTGTTTTTGTTTTTGTTTTTTTTTTAATTGAGGCCTTAGTGTATGCCGGGGACCATTCTAGGCACTAGGGATATACCAGTGAACAAAATAACTAAAAATTCCTGTCTTCATGAAGCTGATGCTGTAGTTGGGAGAGAGAGACAGTAAACACAAGAGTGTATTTTACAGTCGATCATATGGTTAGTACTATGGGGGAAGAGAGAAAGCAGGGAAAAGAATTGGTAGGTGTGGGGACAGGGTGGGGAATCGAGTTGGGGAGGAGGGTTGAAATTTTAAATGCAGTGGTCAGAGTGGCCTTACGAAGCAGGTGACATCTGAGCAGTCTGAGATGGGGAGGTTGCTAGAGGAAGCCCAGGGAAGGGTTGTAGGCCGAAGGGACAGAAGGACCTCGTGTGCTTGAGGAATGCATTCTTTTAGGCCATCGGAAGGGCTTTGCCTTTCACTGTGAGCAAGAGTGTAGGGTTTAGAGTAGAAGAATGACATCAGTGTCTGCCTTTACGGGAAATCGGTCTAGCTCCTGTTCTGAGCATAGACAGCTAAGGGGGCAAGGCAGGGCTCGGCGGCGGGAGCAGGCTGAGGCCGGGTGATTGCCACAGGAATCCAAGCAGGGGAAGGGGCAGTGGGAGAGAGGCGGTCACTTTGCATATACTTAGATGTCTTTAGATGTCTTTTCAAGTCTTCACTCAGTTGTCTCCTTTCCAGGGAAGTCTACCCTGACCTCAGGCTATTTAAAATTGCAGTCTTACCAGCCACACGAGAAATGGAATGTTGTAGGCTTCTCGGAGTCCTTCCTTGTGCCTCCTACCGGTCGCGAGCCCCTCTCTGGCCTAATAAATAACTAGCCTAACTTCCAACCCCAAAGATTTATTTTCGAGCTGTGTAAAAATGGAGTCATAGAGCGAACAGCATAGGTAAAAATCCCTGCCCTCATGAAATTAACTTGTATCTCTGGTAGAGTCGTTTCTTTGACTCAGTATTGTATTTGTGAAATCCGCTCCCATTGTTGCACGGGTTTTTTTTTCTTTTAACGTTTTTACTTACTTACTTTTTAACTTTATTGACAAATATAATTGTACACATTGAAAGTGTACAGTGTGGTGATTTGATATACATTTATATTGTAGAATGATTAACAAGATCAAAGATAATTAACACTTCCATCACCTCAGTTAACTGTGTGTGTGTCTCTGGGTGTGTGTCTGTGTGGTGAGACTGCTCAAGATCTACGCTCAGCCACTTTCCAGTCTATGGTACCAATTCTTATTTTTTTTAAGTGTTTTTTATTTCATTTTATTTTATTTTTTGAGAGAGAGAGAGAGAATGAGAGAGGGAGGGAGACAGAGCATGATCGGGGGAGGGACAGAGAGAGAAGGAGACACAGACTCTGAAGCAGGCTCCAGGCTCTGAGCCGTCAGCACAGAGCCCGATGCGGGGCTCAGACTCATGAACCGTGAGATCGTGACCTGAGCCGAAGTCGGACGCCCAACCGACTGAGCCACCCAGGCGCCCCTATGGTATCGGTTGTTAACTATGGTCACCATGCTGTGCATTAGACCCTCCCGGGGCCCCGTTGTCGCACGGGAAACAGTGATGTGTTCACTCTCATCTCTAACAGAATTGTTGTATTTATATGCCACCACTTATCTGTTCTAATGTTGGATTATTTCCAGTTTTTTGGCAGTTAGATTGCCAGTTACACATAAAGTTATATATTCCATCTGTAATTGATTATTGTGCATTATATGAGGAGAGGCCAGGTTTCTTTCCCACCCTGTGTTTGTAAACAGTCGACCCAGTAGCTTTTCTTGATAAAACCACTCTTACCCTATGGTGCTGCCTTTGTCTTAAATCAACTGTGGATCTGTGGATGTTTCTGGACTCCTTTTCTTTTTATTAGTTTTTGGTCTATTCTTGGGCCATACTGTCATAATTACTCTATCTGGCCTTGAGTCTTGATTATCTGGTGGTTTAAGTCCTCCAGCACTACTGTTCTTTAAACTTGACTCTGGTGTTTTGCTATCCTTGGCCTTTTGTCGTACATTTTAGAATCACCTTGTCAATTCCACACACATCCCCTCCCTTTCCAGTTTGCTGGAATTTTGAGTGGTATGGCATTGACTCTACAGATTAACTGACATCTTTTTACTATTGGATCTTCCGGTCCACAGATGTGGTATATCCTCCACTTAATTTCGTCTGACTTAATTTATCTCACTGTTTTATAATTTTCTCTGCAAAAATCTCACCCACCTTCACTGTATATGTTGCTAGGTATTTGACAGCTTTTGATGCCGTTGTAAGTGATCATTTTTTTTTAAATCTTATTTTTCCAATTGTTCGTTGCTAGTATATAGAAATCGATTTTTTAAATATTTACCTTGTATCCTGTGACCCTGATAAATTTACCTACTAGTGCCACTAGGTTTTTTTTTTTTATAGATTCCTTAGGATTTTCTGCATACGCTGTTGTGTTTGTGAATAAACCATTCCACTCTTTATGCCTGTTTCTTTTCTTGCCTTCGTGTCCTGACTGAAAGCATACATGGCTATTATACTGAACAGGAGTCGTGAACATGCTTCACATTTTCCCCTCTCGGAAGGAAAGATTGCCCTGTGTGACCATGCCCAGTGAGGTTTGCCGTAGGTTTGCCAGAGACCCCCTTTGTCAGATTAAGAAAGTTGAAGGGAGGGATTTTCACTTCGGTTTTCCTCACGTATCCTGAGTATCTAGAATTGTGCCTCCCCCGTAGTGAATGCCAGTCAATACTCAGATGAATGAAGGTGTGTGTGTGTATGTGTGTAGCACTGTCAAGATCTCTTGGTTTTCTGGGTGTGGGGTGTGGGGAGAGGTTTTTGTCCTGAGGAGCTGGAAGGATGGCATTCTCAGTAACGGGGGTGGGGGACGGCGGCAGAGCAGGCTTAGCGGCAGATCAGGAGTTTGGGTTTGGATCTGTTGGGATTGGAGAGGACAGGTAGGGGTCTAAGAGCCAGCGTGTGAGGCAGCGGGCGCACAAGCTTCCTGGAGGGCGCTGGCAGGGAGAGGCTGGGGAGCATCGAGTCCGTCGCCTCAGGATGAATTTCTGGTGCCGAGAAGTGTTGATCCTGACTAGTAAGATTTCTTTCTGGGGGTGCGCTTCTCCCTCAGTGCACAGGAAGCCTTTCGTCGTTCAGAAGCTGATTTTTCTCTTTTGTGGGAAAACGAGGCCTTGCTTCCCTCTCCTTTCTTCAGCTTGTTCTTGGTACGTTTGATTTCTCACGTACGCAGACAAAGCATGCAGCTGTCTTCTGTGGGACCGATGGCTTCCACGGCAAAAGATATTGGCCGTGATATTCCTGATCTTTAAATTTTTTTTTTTTTTCAACGTTTATTTATTTTTGCGACAGAGAGAGACAGAGCATGAACGGGGGAGGGGCAGAGAGAGAGGGAGACACAGAATCGGAAACAGGCTCCAGGCTCTGAGCCATCAGCCCAGAGCCCGACGCGGGGCTCGAACTCACGGACCGCGAGACCGTGACCCGGCTGAAGTCGGACGCTTAACCGACTGCGCCACCCAGGCGCCCCAATATTCCTGATCTTTAGGTACATGTGACTTCATAATCTGTTCAAGGCCCTTTCCTGTTCTGTTTTTGTAGCTTTAAGACGACGGCGGTTGTTTCCGTGCATGTTTAGATTTTAGTATGTCTTTTATCTTTCGTCCCTTACGATGACAAAAATGTGTTTCACATTACATCCCAAAGTAAGTTTTTTATTTGACTCGCCTGACGATTCCTGACTTCGAAAGCGTACTTTCCGTTGAAGAAATGATTGTAAAAAACGTATTTTAACCAGATACCGATATGTGGTCTAATTTTACTGTAACCGTGAGTTATTTTCTTAGAAGTGAGAGCTAAGTACGTCGTATTTTGATTGAAAGATTACAGAATAATCGTGTCATTCTTTTAGATGAAATTGCTAAATACATGGAAACAGTGAAATTACTGGACTACACCGAGAAACCTCTTTATCAGAACTTGCGAGACACTCTTCTGCAAGGACTGAGAGCCATAGGCAGCAAGGACGATGGCAAGCTGGACCTCAGCCTTGTGGAGAACGGAGGCCTGAGAGCAAAAACAGTAACAAAGGTGAATTTTGTTATAAGGGATCCTTTGGCTTCCTGTGATGATAATTGCAGCAAATACTAATTTTCGGAAAGTAAATGAGGAAAGAAAATTGTAACAGACTGCTCGGCAATTAAATATTTATCACCATCATATAAGGTGATATAAGACAGAAAAATATGTAGAGGGTTGTAGAAAAATGAACGGATGTTTCTTTATCCCGTGGCAAGTTCGTAAATTCCTAGCAAGATTCTGATTTGGGATACTGATGTCTGGCAGGGGGATTTGAATGGGGCACTCAGCCCGTGGTTTGGGGGGTTTTGACCTCCCAGGCCACCTGGCAGGGTTGCTCTGGGCTCTTAGCTCTTCCTCGTTTGTTGGTGTGGTCACAGCGCACCATTTGAAAGTCGGGGTTCGAAAATTGCTATTTGAAAAGTAGTGTTTGAAAGTTGCCTGGTTTGCTGGTGGGGAGTGTTCACCATTTGTTTTGTTTTTTGTGTTTTTTTTAAATAATTTTTTCATGTTTATTTATTTTTGAAAGAGAGAGAGAGAGAGAGAGAGAGAGCAGGGGAGGGGCAGAGAGAGAGGGAGACAACAGAATCCGAAGCAGGCTCCAGGTTCCGAGCCGTCAGCACGGAGCCCGACGCGGGGCTCGAACTCGTGAACCGTGAGATCATGACCTGAGCCAAAGTCAGCCGCTTAACTGACTGAGCCACCCAGGTGCCCCCACCATTTGAACATTATTTTGTTGTTTACAGAAATGTCATCATGTAAAGCGATGTATCTTCATATAAGGAGGTTTAATTTTTCGGAGAGCGATATTAACAATGGGCTTGATGGGTGAACTTTTGCGCTGACCTGTAAATCACTCCTGGTATCACTTAAAAATTTTAGATTTGACAGGTATACGTCAACTTCTGGGTTATTTTTAATAATTAAATTATTGACTAATTTAGTGATTTCCCTTACAGTCTGAAATTATTGAATAAAATGCGTTAGCTGCTTTTCAATAGAAAAGGGAAAGTACTTTTAGCAGAAAAATATTTTTTTGTAGCGTTGCCTGTTCTTACTGTCGTTGACTGTAAATTCCAGTACATTCCTTTCTTATTCCAAACTGTGAGAAAAAGGGTTTAAATAAGGAACACCATCTTAAAAGATTTTTGTAATTCTTTTTAACTTCTAAAGGAGATAAGAATTTTGAAATTGTATCCTGAATTTGACGCTTTTGGCAAACATTAGGTCTCTTTGTAGTCTCGCCACAGGATCCGAAATTATGCGCTGCATCTACGTACACATGTCTTTTCCTTTTGGAAGTTTTGTCTTCATGGCATCTCCCCATTTTTGTGGTCAGCCAGTGTGCGGAAAGCCACGTCCGGCTTTGCCGTTCAGGGGATAAAATGGCGGCCCGAGTGGAATTGTTCAGTAAGGCGGCAGATTTGGACTCTGCACGTGCCTGCCAAGGCCAGACTTTCTGTGCGGCAATATTCGTAGCCAGCGTCTGTGGTGTTTTCTTCTAAATTTTTGCCGATTGGGAACTTAAAGATCGATTGTGGTGAGACCCAGTCCAGTGCCACAGCCCCTTACTCTGCAGGGCGCCATTGCTGGGACTTCCGTGCTGGAGAAAATGTGGTTTCTGCAGCTTGGCTGACTTCATAGCTCTGCAGAACCAGGGTCTGTGACGTCACAGTCCTCATGTGTCCTTGGGTAGTTCAGAAGGCCGGAGATTTCCCTCTGGGCCAACCCCTATCTGCAGAAAGAAAGCTTCGTTTAGAGGGCAAAAATGAGTATCAAGTGAGTTACTAGATTTCCCACTCTATTAGTTTCCTGCTTTTTCCCTCCTTCCCTCATAGCTGACTGACACAGGGCTTATTCTTTGTGTTAAAAAGAAGTTATTAACAGTTAAGATTAGGTGAGATCGTGAAACACTTTGATAGCCATGTTACTGTAGGTGAGTTGTTAACTTTGTTGGCCTTTTGTCTTTTTTTGTAACGCGGAAGAGTTGGTCCAGACTGTTTTTTTTTTTTTTTTTTTTTTAGCCTGAGAACGTTTTCTTCAAATAAATTGTAAATAGCCCACATCTAGAGCAGATAAGGGCAGAGCTGCACTGACTGGCAAGTTTTCCTTTGACAAATTAATGGTCCATCTCTTTTTTAGCAAAGGGTATATAATCAAGATGTCATTATTTTGCTCCGGCTACTAGGAAGCTCAGAGCTAATTATGATGCTCAATCATAGAAATTATGTTTAACCTTGTAATTAGTATATATTTTTTTCCTTTCCCTTTGTCATAATCTCTTAAAACTTTTTTTAAAGTATATGTTCTTTGTATTTTTGACACTCAAGTCTCTTTTGGAAAGGGAAAGGTTTAATCAATTCAGTGTATATTTCTCTGTTCCCAAGAGTTGTCCATTATGGCAGAAACCTACGAGAATTGATCTGCAGCAGAATGAAGCAAGGTCTCTATCCTTTTTTTTATAATCGTGCTTGGTTGTGGTGCAGCACATTTGGAAACTAGAGTGAAGTATGAATTTACCCACTTGAAAATGTTTTTAGCCTCAGTAGGCAGAGAGTTTTATTTAAAGCACAGGATTTGGGGATAACCTACAGCCGAAGCTGAAAAAAACTAAGTACCGCTCTACCTTTAGGAAGTACACAGCCAAAGATTTTCCTTGTTGATTAGAACTGAACACTTGAGAACCGGGCAGTAGTTCCAGCAGTTACTGGATTCATTGTGTTCTCTTAAACCAACATTCAGCGATATAAAAGTCTAATTTATGCGCCTGGTCTAGGCTAGGTCCCTGGGGCTATAAAGACCAATAGCATGTGGTTCCATCCTTAAAGAATTCCTCCCTGTCCCATCTGGGTTCAGAACAGCTTAATTTACTGGAAGGAACTCAGCAAGTTAAAAGGAAGGTAATGCCTTCACTAGCTGTTTTCTTGCACGGCCTTGATTAAGTTGCTTGCCCAAGCCAACAACAGGGCTGCTCGTCAGAATTTCTTGAGTCTCATCCCTGGAGATTCAGTGAGTAGGCCTAGCATGTGGCCCTGCATGCAATTTGCAGACAGTATATACTCTTGTTTCCTGTGAATGACGTGTACGTAGCCTTCTTTCCACTCCCATATATTCTAGTTTTTTTTTTTTAAGTTATATTATGCTAGTTGGCCTTTCTAGAGTTTCTCTGAAAAACCATTAACCATGGTGAAATGAATCCCTGCTGGCACTCAGCCTGGAACATGGTGCAAAGAGTTGAGTAAGGGTAAAGGCTTTCCGCTCTGGTGGCCACCTTCCTGTCTCTTGAGGTGACTGCCCCCCACGTAGTATTAAATTTATACCACGTAGCCCGTAGTTTCAGTCAGATCGCCCCAGATAAACCCTCTGAATTTGGTGAACGTCTGTCTAGCTGGTTGAGCATGCTACGTAGTAGAAAGTGTATTTTCTTTACATAAATTTAGGTTGTTGAAGTTGATACATTTCTTTGTGTTTCACTTGGTGGTTTAGCCACAGTTCTCTAGGTCAGCGGATTCGGTGTTGACTAATGATTCTTTTCCTTAGCTGCTTAAGCTCTGTAGTTTATTTTAAAAAAAAATTTTTTTTTCAACGTTTATTTATTTTTGGGACAGAGAAAGACAGAGCATGAACAGGGGAGGGGCAGAGAGAGAGGGAGACACAGCATCGGAAGCAGGCTCCAGGCTCCGAGCCATCAGCCCAGAGCCTGACGTGGGGCTCGAACTCACGGACCGCGAGATCGTGACCTGGCTGAAGTCGGACGCTTAACTGACTGCGCCACCCAGGCGCCCCGAGCTCTGTAGTTTAATCTTGTCTTACTTGTCTGGGTTTTGTCTGGGTTCTATATTTTTAAGTGAGATCGTGATGTATGTACAGAAAAATGGCACAAATAAGTGTGGAATTTGAACTTTACAAAGTGAACATATACATTTAAACATCCCCCAGATCGAGGTCTGGATCATTACTTGAACCCCAGAAACCTCTCTCATGCCTTCCTCTCAGCCATTATTCCTTCATTAAGAGTAACCAGGGGGCACCTGGGTGGCTCATTCGGTTGAGCGGCCGACTTCAGCTCAGGTCACGATCTCACAGTTCATGAGTTCGAGCCCCGCGTCAGGCTCTGTCTGTGCTGACAGCTCGGAGCCTGGAGCCTGTTTTGGATTCTGTGTCTCCCCCTCTCTCTGTTCCTCCCCCACTCGCACTCTGTCTCTCTCTCAAAAATAAATACAGATTAACAAATTAAAAAAAAAAAAAGTAACCAGTATTTTGACTTACAACACCATACATTGCTTTTGCCCTTTAAGGAAAATTCGCAGTAACGGCACCATACGACATGTACCCTTTTGTGTCGATCATGTCATTGTATGTCTGAATTTCCATGCTGTTGCATGCAACCGGAGTCGTTTATTTTTCGTTACTGTGTACTGAGCGCTGCATTATATGACTGCATCATAATTCACTTATCCCTTCTAGTGATGGACGCGTGCACTGTTTCCGGTTTTTGGCACTTGCAAGAATGCTGGTTAAGAACATTCTTTTAGCTTCTTTTGGGAAGGCAATACATTGATTTCCGGCGGGGTATATACATAGTGGAGTTACGGGGTAGAGGGCTTACTTAACGTGTAGCTTCAGTGCTGATGCCAGGCAGTTTCCCACAGCAGCTGTCCACTTGATGCTCCCCACCAGCAGCCTGTGAGAGGCTGCTCACCAGCACTCACCAACACTATTTGTTGCCTTGTATTTAATTTTATCTATTTTGGTAGATGTGTGCTGGTATTTCTCTGTGGTTTTAATTTAATCTCCTTGAGAGTATGGATTTGGAACACCTTTTCCTATGCCCGTCAGTCTCCATTGTCCTTTTGCTGTGAGGTGCATTTCAAATCTTTTGTCCATGAAAAAGTGGCGGGGGGGGGGGGGGGGGGAGGTGATTGTCAGCTTTCTTTTGATTTGCCAGACCTGCCTACTTCGTATATATGCAGTCTGTGTATTACACATTTTTTGTTTGTTCGTTTGTTTGTTTTTTACAATTGGTAGTTTATCTTTTCATTCTGTCACTATGGTATCTCTTGATGGCCGAAGTCCTTCATTTTAATGAAGCCTAATTTATCAGTCTTTTTGTTTATGGTTAGTACTTTTTGTATTCTGTTTTGGGAACATTTTGTCTACCAAGATCATGAAGATATTCAGTCATTGTCAAGAAATTTTATCTTTTGCATTTAGGTCTACGATTTACCAGCAGCTGATTTTGTGCGTGGTATGAGTCCATGTTTATTTACCTCCTGTGGATTATTCGTTGATTTGAACCATTTATTGAAGACTATAATGTCCCCACAGCATGTAGCAGGCTTTCAAACCATATGTGTTTGGGTCTGCACATCTGTGTTTTGATCCTGTTCTATACCATTGGCCTACTTATCTTTGCCTGGCCACACTGTTTGAACTACTGGCTTCGTAATGGTATCTGATGGTGTAAGCCCTGCAACTTTGTTCTTCTCTTTGTCTTAGCTATTCTTGGTGCCTTCGCTTTACATAAATTTTATAATCCATTTAGTAATTTCTACAAAAATGCTTCTGGGATTTTGATTGAGAATGCGTTGACCATATCACTTTGGGAACAATTGACATCTTCACAATATTCCTTTCTGTTCCATGAATATGGTATACCCTGTATTGTAAAGGGACTTTCTCTGCCTGCGGCTCATCCTTGGGGGGGACCTGGAGAGCCGAGCTTAGCTGGTACAGTGGGCCAAATCATCTGTCCTCAGTAGTTGTTCCATTCTCTTCCTAGCCAGAAGAGGCAAACATTTGGTAAAATCTAAATTCACAGTGAGAGAAACCTCATTGGGGGTTCTTCTCCATGGCTTTTGCTCTCATTTACTTGTTTTCTCTTTAGTCATCTGTTTTGGTAAATCATGTTTATTGTTGAAAGTAATTAGTCCTGAATGACTGTGCTTGCTGTGCCCTCTTTCTCCAGGCTTCTTCTCAGCCAGGGGAGAAACAGACTTGCGTGTCCAGCTTTTGATGAGGCACTGTGGGAGTAGGGAAGGTCTCTTTCAGGGGCTGTTCGAGTCTTCCTTTCCAGGCTTCCTATTTATATTTTGTAAATTGGACGTCAGTGTCAAAAGATTCCTGAATGGTGTTCTCTCGTGATCTTTCTCCAGTGTGGTTCAGCGTTGGGTAGGAGCCTCATGTTGCTTTCTAGAAGTGTCTGACTGTTCTTGGCCACCACTTCCCAAAGGTTATGGTGTGAGGCACTGTCACTGTCCGCTGCTGAAATAGTTCTTAACTGTCCTTTGTGTTCATTTCTTTAGAGTTTGGGTGGAAGGAGGTTGAAATATTGTCCGTCAAATATCCCTCCCCCCCCTTATTTTTAAACACTTATGTGTTTAAAACATCTATTTTTTTTTTTTTAATTTTTTTTTTCAACGTTTATTTTTATTTTTGAGACAGAGAGAGACAGAGCATGAACGGGGGAGGGGCAGAGAGAGAGGGAGACACAGAATCGGAAACAGGCTCCAGGCTCTGAGCCATCAGCCCAGAGCCCGATGCGGGGCTCGAACTCACGGACCGCGAGATCGTGACCTGGCTGAAGTCGGACGCTTAACCGACTGCGCCACCCAGGCGCCCCTAAAACATCTATTTTTAACGTGTGTGTGTGTGTGTGTGTGTGTGTGTGTGTGTGTGTGTGTGAACGTTTCAAGATAACCCGAATCTGTGTCCTCCCCCCACAAGAGTAAACCAAGCATGTTTCGCTCTCAGCTCCTTGCAGACCGTCTCCCATGTTATGGTCACAGGAGATTTTAGTTTTTGGTTTTTTGTTTGTTTCTGTACACTGTGTGCCATTAGTTCATTTTCAGCTGATAACAGGGAATCCTTCATTCCTCATGGGAAATCCTATATTGAAACATTTTCTTTTGTTGAACCCAGTCCCCCAGACCTGTTAAAATCAGCAAAATTTGCTGGAGTTGTACTTCCTCTTCCTGCGTCCAGAGTAGATAACTAAACATGGAGACGGGACACGTAAATGGAAGCAAATAACAACAACAAATAAAATGAAGTCATGTTGTGGTAGGGCCCCCTCCCTAAGGAGAGGGGGAAAAAAACCCCGAAAACAAAAACCTCAAGGCATCCTGGCTATACGCGTACGTGACAACATCCCTCACGACCTTGTAACGTGAGACCGCCCCATCAGACTGCATGTTTGTGTGTTGCTGTGTGTGAGAGACAAAAAAGTGGAAGTGTGTGAAAATCTACACCTCGTGGCGCTCGGGGCTCAGTTCTTCAGGTACGAACCCACCCGAGCGGGGCCAGCACAAGTAAAGTTGCTTCCTGGAAAGCATCGCCGCGGTGTCACGACTCTCTGTGTGAGGATCCTGCTGCAGTGCACGTGTCCCATTTATGTACGGATTGCTCCTTCATAGAATGGCATTCCGCGCGCGGGAGGTCACGTTGGACTTGAGACAACTTACAGACCTACAGTGATTTGATAGGTCTTCCATACGTACGGTTTTAGAAATTTCACTTGCGTGTGCTTAATGGTTTTCTAAAAGCCGAAATTAGTCTTTTGCTTTCATCTGTTTGTTAGCATGTCTTTTTCAACCTGAGAGCAAAGCCTGTTAACAGTTGCAGGCACACAGTAGGTGCTCAGTCGATGTGTGGTGGGTTCTCCGCCCCCAGTAACACGGAGGCCGGAGTTACTGCAGAAGGAAATGGTGACGTTCGCGATTCTTGTGACAGCCTTCATCACTGGAACTCTTTTAAAACAATAAATCACTTTAATGCATTCTAGCAGAATAGCTTTAGATTATTCTTCAAATGAATCTGCCCCTCTTTTTCAGTCCCTTACTCGCTTCCTGACCCACTTCTTTTCTTTTCATTTCTTCTTTTTCCAATTACATCTGACCTTTTCCTGCTTTTCCTCAAAATACATCTGTATTTGCTTGATGTCCACTTCAACGTGACACAGTTTGCAAAGGGTTTGGAGTACGATAGGAAGTCAGCTCTTTATCGTCACAGCGCTAGGTGGACGGTTGCCGGACAGGTGCAGACCCGCACATCTGTCCACGTACAGTGCCACGCGGGGCTCACCGAGAGCGCGCAGGTGAAGAGCGCTGGGCTTCGCCAGGCGCACCGCTCCGTGGGCTTGACCCCTTTAGGAAGGGACACGTCAGTGTGGAGACAAAGCAACCGGGAGTTGCCGCCTCCTGCCCAGGGTGAGCGGGGCGGCACAGCTCCGAGATGGAAACCCTGTAAAAACAAAGAGCTCCGAGTTCTGGTCTTTCCCCACCCCCAGCTGGGAAACACCCCACAGTTCCCTTGGCCTTGTGCCCTCCCCAGCCTCAGTGTTTTGTCTGCATCGTGAATTTTAACTGAAGCCCCCAGTCGCGTCTGCTTCACCTTCGCAGAAGATCCATTCGATCTTTTTTAGTTACTGTTGAGTAACAGCCTGTTTTTCTGGTTGCTGTTAACGTATGGAGGAGTAATTTATAAACTGTGTCTATCCGCATGGTGGCTTTAGGTGGCCTTAACCAAATGAACAAAGTAAGATGGACTGATTAGTACAGTCACCTGTTTGTATTTAGAATTCTTTGTTCATTGACACATGCACGGTTCCAAAGGCTGTATATGCTAAGTCTCTGTAATAAACATGTGTGATTTTTGTAATGAGGAGGAAAAACCAGCCACAGGCCTGGCACCTCCTCTCCTTTGCCATAGCCAGACATCTGATTGGCTTTTCCCAGAGGCTGCTGAAAGGGTCTAGAGGTGATCTTTTGGTCTCTGACCTGGGAAGCAGAGAATGAACAGGTCTTTGGTTTTTGCCTCAGAAGATTTTAATTCTTTGCCCCGTTAAAACAGCTTTAAGTCTCTGACTGGTCTCTAGTCAGTGTTTAGACTATTAGTAAATTATCAGTCCAAATGCATCTAGCTGATTTGTCTCCCTGTTTCTAAGCTGGAAGTGAGAAGCTGCTAATTAACTAAATTTTAGCCTAGCATATCTGAACACTTCAAAAATACAATGTGTAACACATACGCTAATGCCCTTTGAAATAAACCTAATTTTCTGCAGATATTTTAGCTGTGCTGAATTAAAAGAAAACTCTGTTCTGAGTTTATAAGTTATTCTTGTGTGTCGTACAATATTTTGATTTCGTTTATAAATGCAAAGGCACTTTGTGGGACCTGGTGTGGAATATGACAGAATCAGAGATTAGTGTGGTGCCTTTGTGAAGCCGTTTTCTGTTCAAAGAGAACCAAAATACACACTATCTGAAGCCCAGGATGTTGACAAATAATGAAATGAAGCATTTGGAGACAGTCGGGAGAAAGAAGCTGCCAGCGAATTGTTTGGAATTTTACTCGTAGTCTTGTAGAAATAACACACTAACTTACATGCTATTAAACTGGAAGGGTTTTTGTTTGTTTGTTTGTGTTTTGTTTTTTTAAATTGGTCTTTTCCTGTAGACCATTGGCCCTTTCTGTCAAAACTAAATACGTTCTCAGAAAAGTTGGGCTGGAGATACGCACCGGAGATTCAGTGTTCTACCTACTGCATGATGCTTACAACACGGGTGGTTTGTTTTTGCTTGAATACTGGCTGATTTTCATTCCTGTGTCATTTACCTGCATGGAGAGTAAGGAAGCTCTTTTTTTTTTTTTTTTTTTTTTTTTTTTTATTAAATAAGCTTGAAAACAAGATGAACACACTAGGTTCTTTAGAATGTATTGGATAGCCCCCTTTGTAATGAGCACTTAAAAAACTGCCCCCTCAAGATCGGAAAATGCATTCTTTCCCATATGGAAAGCAATATAGTAGTGAAATATTCTTCCTTAATTTTGGTCCGAACGAACAAAAGTGTCTGTGTTTATTCCTGCCTAATGCATCACAAATCTGCTGACATGCTAACCTTGGAGTCTTGGCTGGCGTTAATCAGGCCTGTGCACCGGCAGGAAAGATGTACCTAATGCACTCCATCAGTGCAGTTTGCATATGGAAGTTCTCACAGGGGAGCTGCCCTGTGCCAGCTGAGGGTTACCTGCCCACTGCAGTTATTGTATGTAATTATCGAACCAATCTGTTCAGCCCAGCAGGGTTTAGATGGTAATCATGAAGCAACACTTTGGGAAAGAAAGATGTAAGGCACTCTCCCCTTCTCTCATCAGTTATATGAAGTTACAGCCACTCTCACAGCTATTTTTGAGAGGCAATACCTCCCTATACAGATCTGCTAAATGAACGCCTTTTCAAGTTTCTTAAGGTGCCGTCAGGTTCTTTTTGTGCACGTGAAGCGTTTGCTTTAGGAACGTGGTGGGTATATGTGAGTCCCGATCTTTCCACGGCCACCTCAAGAATATTTTGAAACAGTGGGATTGTTCGTAATACGTGCGTAATAACAGTTCTGACCATTCGGGGGTTTTAAGATAATGTAGTTTGAGTCGAGTCGAGCTTTTCCCGTGTCGTTCTCTGTGGAACGGAACCCGCGGTTGCCATCAGGCGAGAGAGCAGAGTGCAGAATGGCCTGCGGCAAGGGAAATGCCCAGGTGAAGTTTAACTTCACGTGAATTGTTGCAAAAGACAAGCCAGGACGTTCCGACGCGTTGTGAATCTGAAATCGGGGACAAATGAGAGGATTTCCTAAATGAAATCCAGGCAACCGAGGGAAGCTTTGAGTAGTCATTTGGATTTTAACACATTTAAATTGGGATAAAGGTACACGAGAAATACAAAGTTGTAAAGTTATTACTAGGGTCTTCCATTTGTAGACGTGTTGAGTAATTTAAAAACTTCACACAGGACTGAACTAGTTAGAAAAGTGATCGAAAATAATAAAAAGAAATTGAATGAACACTTGGGAAGACGGGCCGGTGGCAGAATACGAGCCTTAACTTTTAAGTAACCCTCAACTAGAAAAATAAATAGAAAGTTGGAAAGGCCCGAGGGAAGGGTAGAAAAGCCAACCTGCTTTTGAGGTTTTAGGAGAGCCGTGTACTTCCTCTTCAGACTCCTCCTTTACAGGTAGGTTTATGCCCTCCTAACCTTTTAATAAAAAGTGTGCCAAAAGAATACATTTACTGGAAGTTTGTCATTAAAGTAGACTTTTACCACCGATTTGTAGGATATAACCAGTGATCCATACTATATGGACAAGGTGTGGATTTTCCCACTGATCAGGTAGAGAGATTACCCCCCCGCTCCCCCACCGCAGACACAACACACACTGTGAAACGGGGAGAATAAGTATCGTTGGCCTGAGTGGTGATACCGTTTTGTTAAACGCTTTGCTTTAGGAGAGAGTTTCTGTATGATCCATCCCGATGGTGAGGCTTTCAGTGGTAAATGATTCTGAAGAAGCATAGAAAATTAGAGGTGGCGGTAACAAATCAGCTCACATTTAGACTAAGTGTATCCTTGAAGATTGTCTTCATCCCACTGGCTGCCATCCCCAGCCCCTTCCCTTAGGGGCGGCCACCACCCTGACATTGTGAACGGTCTTCTGCTTGTTTTGATACGCCCACACCTGGATAGATTCGCATATATGGTGGTTTTATGGTAGGTTCGTGTGTTTGCTTCTTTGACCGTCAGACCACATCTCTCTTTCTCTCTCTCTCTCTTAAAAAATCTTTACACGTAAGAAGCGAAAGAAAGGAATCGAGAGCACAGAATCCAGTGTTGAAGATATGGAATGCTCAGATACACAGACAGAAGAGGCCACACAAACCCGTAAGTTGAACAGTCTTGCCTGTTAGCTTTCTCCTTATGTAAACACAGATTTCATTTCCTTCCACTCAATAAGAGGTTCACTTACGGTCGTAACATTTTGGTTGTCTAATAAAATACTGTGCAAGAAGAGCTCGTGTTTGTAGAGTGTGGTCACAGTGTCCTCTGTACATACACCGTATTATTTGCTGTCCATCGTGATCATGAAGTTGGGGCGGGAGGTGCTCTCATTTTGCATCTAGGGAGCCCACGACACGGAGCATTCAAGTGCCGGAGCCAGAACTCTCTCTTCCATTTCCGCACATTGATCTACGGAACGGGGTGAGCGGACTGTCCGGACCGGGCGAGGAGTTCCTGGGCTTACTGCAGCTGCCAAGCCCCACTTGCCTGAGCCGTCCGAGTGCTCCCAGCAAAGTGTGCCAACTCCTCGTTTCTCTGGACAAGTTGGGACGCAAGGAGTTAGAGCCTCGGGTCGTCACCTTTCAAAGCTCTTGAAGCAAAAAGCAAAGTCTACAATCATTTCCGAGGGGGCTTGTAGGCTGGTGCCGAAGGCTCCCGCAGTGCGGGGCGGTGCCAGCGCTGGCGTTAGGAAGGTGGCGCCTGCAAAGGGCGCAGCAAGGGCCGGCTGCGGTGTGGTTGGCTTCGAAAACGGCGCACCTGTGGGTGGCTCAGGAAAAGGGGCACCTGGTCCAGGTTTCACAAGAGGGGATTTGTTGGACTCGGTGAAGAAATTCAGTGCTGGAGTGGTACCATTTTTTCTTTTTCCAGACTTCTATCTCTCTGCCTTTTGTTGGTCCTGAAACAACGTTTCTGGATTTCTAATAAAGGCGTTTTTTTTTTTTTTTTTTTTTTTTTTTTTTTTTGGTGAAAGTTGTGTTAAAGCACAAGTGGCCTATCGAGTCCAGCCAGGGATGTGTCCTACCTTTCCTTTGAGAGTGTCACCTGTGTATGTTCGTGGACGGCAAACACTCGACCTTCAAAGAGAATCCTTTTCGCTCCGATTCTGTTAACATAGTCTTTATTATGTAGTATTTATTAAGCGCACGTCCTTAGGTTTATCTGAATTTACCCCAGAGAATACTGGGGGCATCCAGAGAGGGAGGACAGAACCTCACCCTGGAGGCTAAAGGTTTTGAAGAAGTTCCTCTCTCTTTTCTGCAGCCACTTCCATTTCCTCATTTCCACCCTCCCCACCTCCCGTCTTGTCCATGTTTTTGTTTTTTTTTTAATTTTTTTTTTTTAATGTTTATTTATTTTTGAGACAGAGAGAGACAGAGTGTGAATAGGGGAGGGGCAGAGAGAGAGGGAGACACAGAATCCGAAACACGCTCCAGGCTCTGAGCTGTCAGCACAGAGCCCGACGCGGGGCTCGAACTCACGGACCACGAGATCATGACCCGAGCCGAAGTCGGACGCTTAACCGACTGAGCCACCCAGGCGCCCCTTGTCCGTGTTTTATTAGGAGGTGAGGAACCCCGAGGAGCTGTGCGTGGAAGCCTGTCTCAGCCAGAGACTAGCAGCAGCCATGACAGTGAGTGGGGGGGGGAGATTGAGCAGCATTTATAAAGATAGAACAATATTCTAAACAAAAATCCCTTAAATTTCAAAACGGGCAATATGAGCTGAGCAAAGGGCCTACACTGTCAACAGTAAGGTTGGTGCCCGTTTAGACCAAAGCGGACTCAGTTGTGCGTGGAGAAGACTCGGGCCCCTCTTGACTGCCTGCGGGTTGTTCGTGACCTGAACGTGGCTTAATGAGATACAGAAGTGATTTTAAATTCGCCTGTACCCGGGAACAATGTTTTTTATACCTAAAATTTTTGATTTAAAAATTTTTTTTTCAACGTTTATTTATTTTTGGGACAGAGAGAGACAGAGCATGAACGGGGGAGGGGCAGAGAGAGAGAGGGAGACACAGAATCGGAAACAGGCTCCAGGCTCTGAGCCATCAGCCCAGAGCCCGACGCGGGGCTCGAACTCACGGACTGCGAGATCGTGACCTGGCTGAAGTCGGACGCTTAACCGACTGCGCCACCCAGGCGCCCCGTAAAATTTTTGATTTAAAGTCCTTAGAAGAATGTGGACCCCATTGCAAATTTAAGGAGAACAATCCAGATTTTTTTGTTTTGATTTAAAAAAAAAAGAGATAAAGAATAATCAGATTCTCCTTTATTCCTATAAACTCTGCATTGCTTAATGCTTAAGCTTAATGCTTAAATGCTCTTTCGCTTCTCATTGCAATTCATCTTTTCCCCGAAAGTATAGGGGTAGGTAAGGTATTTTACTGTCTAAATATTCACAAATGAGAGAAATATTACCTGAGATGGTAAAATGTTATTGCTTCTGGCAAAAAAAAAAAAAAAAAAGCCAAGCGTTCATGAAAATATATATTTATATTTCATCATTTTAAAGTAACTTGAAGAAGGAGGCACATTATTATGTTTGGATTTTGTTTTAAAGAAATATATAATGCAATTCGGTGACTTCTGTGTTTTAGAGCTTTTAAGATTTTGTGTCATAAATGTGTTTCAAGAATGGTTACCTCAAACAGCAGCTTTAGAAATGTCAGTTTCTTCATTAACAATTTTATTTTCAAACACAGTTTATGGTTTACAATATGGTAAGAGATTTCTCTCACTGTGCGATCTTTCAGGATACTGTGCCTGGCAGAGTGGGAGCAACTTTCCTTTAATATCTATTTAGACCGTTTTAAAAACGTGTATAATTTTCTTGATACACCTAAACTCATTTTGACTAGTTGGGGGTCTATTGTGTAAGAACACATTCTGAAAGCTTTCAAAATGTGTATTGTGTGGGTTTTCTCAAAGAAAGAGAGGGGGTGATGGGGTGGTTTTCAAGAAGAACAGAGGCCTCTAATCCTTTTATTTTTATGCAAGGCATAATTTTTACCAATTGAGAAAATTTGGTTATTTGCTGCAAGTAATTTTTCCCCCCACAAAATGATAAGCCTTAAAAAGCCATGCGTATTCTGGCATTTCAAAACCATGCCAGTGTTTCAGAATTGTACTAAAAATTAGTTAATGTAGCCATGATATTTATGGCTGCTGTGCTTTGTCCCTCCCGTTCATGAAAGGACAGTACTCCACAGTCTCTTCTCTTGTTAGTAGTATTTGTGAAGTGCCTCGAGTTTTAGTCCAGTCTTGACGAAGCCGAGGCAAGCAGGATTTATGTTTACCTCTCGAGTATCTGTGATAGAGTTAAAAAAAAGGGGGGGGGGGGATATTTTAAGGCAAAGAAGCCCCCCACTTGTTTCTTACTTCTGCATTAATAAAATCATAGAAGAGTACCCAAACTTGTATTTTTTCATTTTCCACATATTAAATTTTATGCATTAGTCTTACAGCTGGACCTTTTTACCAGTGGGAATATATTATGGAAATGGGTATATTTTTAAAAGAGATGAGGAGAGGAAAAATACTGTTTCTGCCACAATCAGAATTGATTGTTAGGGAAAATACTGAATTGATACATGCAGCAAAGACGCCATGTTGCAGAATCCTGATTATGTAACAAATTCCAGGTGGTGGTAGTGTTTCTAGTTGCAGTGGAAAATTTTAAATCTACATTGAAGGGAATCCGCAGCAGTGGTATTTAAGAGTCAGGTGACAAATTAGGATGTTAAATAGAATAATACTCCTTGAACATCGTAATAACTATTGTTAAGTGTCCTCTGTAACATGACGATAGATTCCAAAATTTCTTGAAAAGTAGATGTACTACAGTACTGGTTATTGACCTTGCCTTTGTGATGTCCCATTATGCCAGCGTCTCCCTGTCACAACAGTCTTCGTTTCTGTGCAAAATTAATCTCAAAATTCTTGAATAAAAAATGAAAAATCTACCGTGGGATAGTTTTTATATACCAGAAAAGTTGAAGAAAAAGCTTACAAGTTTAAGCCAGCCATATAGTCTAAGTATTAACAGTGGCAGGAAAAGAAAAAAAGATACGTAAATTTGAAGTTTGCTCTAATTGGAGTGTATGGCGATTAAATAAAAACTGGCACTTGGAAAAGTGAAAAAACACTGATCTTTAAACGGATCTTCCGCATAAGTAACTGAACAAAAAACCTTTAGAAATTGTTTAATAGAAGACGTGTGGTAAATACCTTGTCCTCGATTCAAAGGGTGTTTTGTACGTTTCAGAAAAGAAGTTATTGATCTGTTGCTGACTGCATTCATTGATTAATTATGGGCGACCCGCCGCCCCTCAGCCGGTGCCGCTGCTCGTTTCCTGGCAGAGGGAGGCGCGAGCCAGTGGGAAGGCACTTGGTTTGCCGGGCACTAGGCAGCCGGGATCAGGTTTAGATGCATCCTTCCCACTGCTGTGCTCTCCTTGGAGCTGGAGTGGGGGTGCTAGGTGGGAACCGAGTCTCCTCAGTGAGGTGGATTGCCGCAAAGAATTCTGCCTCCGGTAAAGAATCACCGATTTATCCCAGCTCAGGAGTAGATGGGTAGGAACTGTCATGAGGTACTTAGACCGGTGTCAGGCCTGAGGCTTCTTTAGAAGGCTGCTCAGTTGGGATCGATTTCATTCCTGGTGGAAAAGCCTTCGGGTTTTGGAATGGCCCAGGCCTCTCCTGCCCACAGAGTATGTAGGTAGCAGGCTTTACAGGGCAACACATTTTATCGTTTTACTCTTTGCTTTTCACAATATGCGTTAGTTCATCGTTGCCAAGAAATGAATGCCTGTCTTGTTGCTTATAGCTTACATTAGCAGTTACTGTATTTTAAATTGCACAATAAAAATTTGGGGGAGAAATATTTCAGGGCCCTTGTAGATTGGATATGTTTTACCAGTGGGAGAGTTCTAATGTACTGGAAGATGTCGGCGTATCTTTTCAAGTATTAAAAAATGGACACAATTTCCTAAGATTTTCAGGCTACTAACCAGTACCTTTGTGTATGACTTTCATCTCCACAGATCATCATAGTCAATTAGATTTTTAAATATGGAAAAGTATATAAAAATGCATGTATTTCTGATGTTTAGGTTTGGTAAGTTAATGATTTGAATTTCTTTGTTTTTTGTCTTCAAGGTTCGAAAGCCAGGAAGAGAGTCCAGAAGTAAATCAAATGCTGTCAGCTGAATTTTCTTTTCTTCCTTTCGTTTGGCTTTCTCCTCTTTTTCTATTTTCAACGTTTCATTTTCATGGGAGTCTTTTAGGGTAGGGCTAACCATGAAGTACCTATGTCTTTGAAAAATATGAACTTTTTTATTAAATGCTTTGTACAATTTATTAAAGGCCAATTTATAAAATTTAAAATCTTTAGGTTATACTCTTGGAGCTCTCCCAGGCTGTGTGTGTTTGAGGTTCTGGAGTAGAGAGGAGAAAAACTCCCGTGCTGTGTACTTTTCAAATCCGTGTACGTTGCCCAGAGTGTGTAAGTGTGCTTAGGCAAAGTCCTTACCTTGAAGGAAGTAACAGCCTTAAAATAAAAGTCTCTTTGCGTGATAACAAATACACCGTTTGTCGTGGCCGCAAGATTTGGATTGTATTGATTTTGTTCAGTTCCGCGGGCATTTATTGAGCACCTGCTGTACGAAACAAGAGGACCAAAGAAGGGAAAGGGTTATGAAAGCAAAGGTGGGGTAGTAAGTAGGCCTGTGAGATAAAACACAAACATTTGAAAGTTAGATTCCATGACAACCAAGTCAGCACGCAAGGTGCACGAGAAGAAAACAGGTGACAGATTGGCAGGTTGGGGGCATGATCAGATCTATCGCCTGGCTTCTTTTAAGGAAATCCTGTGAAACAAACAGACAAACAGACAAAGCAAGCTTATTCATTCACAGGAGACCATCTTTCTTGTCAGTGTCTTTTTTGTGGCAAATAATGTCTGTGCAGTAAACCAAGCGTTGAGAGTTGCGGTGATCAGAAATTTTAAGATTTGGACCTTTTGTAGTTGCCTTGGCAATAAAAGCTTGGGACTTAAACATTTATGAACAATTTCAGAGTTTGCTTTGTTGCAGAACTTGGAATTAGACTGTATTTTCTAAAGAGTGGTACACCTCACCACTTAATGGTGCATCCAGTATTTTTAGATGCTGTATACACATAACTTTTATTTAAATATTTAAGCATTAAACATTTATTTTACTGTGTATTCAGAACGTAAGTATGGCACATTAAACTGGTGATTTCTCTATTGCTTAGGACAAACCAGCCTAAAGTAGGTATTTTTGTTTTTAAAAAAGTGAGTTGATTTGAAGAAAATACTAAATAAATAATAGTACAGGTGGAACGCAGACAGATCCAAATTGTCAGACAGCCCTGAGCAGCTCTGAACCAGCACTGAGATTTGAAAACTTTGGCTCCCTGATGTGGGTGTTCAGTTGTGGCGAGAAGCGTTTATGACTGTAGTGGTCAGATGTTGAGAAACGCAGAACAGATCTGCAGACTTTCCCTTGCAAGCTAATCTTTTAAATACCTCCTGAAGTTCCCGAGCTGTGTGTCTTTGCAGAATAGAGAGCTCGATTTTGGGCAGAGCCTCCTCCTGTTTGCTGTGGAATGTCAGATTTTAGTGCTCATCAGTGTTACGGTCCCAAGTTTATTTGTAACACCTAAATCAACTCTCAAGTTCTGTTTCAAACACATTGACGCTTAAAATAGGATCAAATGTGTGTGGTGTGTTTTTGTGTATATGCCTTAGCCTTTTTTTTTCTTTTCCAGAACACAAAAACATAGCAAAACCTGTTGGTTAAATATTAAGAAAACAAATATTTCTTCACATATTGTTTTTAGCAAGTGCTGGCATTTTCTCGAATGTTACTCTGTTGGCAGGGCCTCAGGAATTAAAAACTAGTAGCCATAGTAGCCAGTTGGACCCATCGGCCGTATCTCCTTCTTCTGCTTTCTTCTTTCCTGCCTGACTTTGGTTTTTCTTATGCTCCCTTCATTTGGAAGAAAAAAAAAAAAAAAGATTGAATAACCTTGTTGTTCTGAGTTTTACTTTTTTTTTTCTTCTTGCCTCTCTCAATTCTATATTTACCCTTTTTATCTTGTCTCATTTTTCTTTCCTTTCCAACACGTGTTTTGGTGGACTTCACCAGCCTTGGTTCCTTCATAACCCAGCGTCCGTGTTGCGAAAGGTGTTCCCAGCACCGCGTGGCCCTGCCTTTTCTGCCATTTTCCTAGGTTGTTAGTGAGCTGAGAGTTCGACACCTGTGCCAAGCTCTTGTCCCTCACACAGGGGAGGTAGTGTGTGTGCTACGTGTTCTAGAAAGCGACTGATAAATCTTCGATAACCAACTAAGCCCTGAAGTAAAATAGCTTCTAGGTCTTCTTCAGTAGTGATCTCTTTTTTTTTTTTTTTTAATTTTTTTTTAATGTTTATTTATTTTTGAGACAGAGACAGAGCATGAACGGGGGAAGGTCAGAGAGAGAGGGAGACACAGAATCGGAAGCAGGCTCCAGGCTCTGAGCTGTCAGCACAGAGCCCGACGCGGCGCTCGAGCTCACGGACCGTGAGATCGTGACCTGAGCCAAAGTCGGACGCTTAACTGACGGAGCCACCCAGGCGCCCCAGTAGTGATCTCTTAAGACAAATAAAATGCTAATAGTTCAGAGCTATAAATCCCAACTATTTTTTTGAATTACTAAATTAAATGTGCATATAAAGGCCTGTGTTGCGAAGCAATAAATCAGTGGTAGAAATAGAAATAAATAATGTTTTTTATGTGTGTGTGTTTATATGTAGTTGAGCGGTATGTGCTTGATTATCCCTTAAAATTCTGTTTTGTTGGCGCTATTCTTGTGATTATGAAAATTTATTAATGATACCTGGTCACTGTAGAAAATTTAGAACACACGGACAAATATTAAACGACAAACCAGCCGTACGACTCCCACCCACAGGCAACCACTGTGAATGTCTGGACACATTTTCTTCTAGTCTTTTCTATGCATTTTTATCTTCAATAAGTATTGTGCTTTATATAAAACTTCACATATTGCTTTTTAAAGCTCGAATTAAATACTTGCCATGTCATTTCAGATACTTCATGAATATAATTTTTATGTTTCTATAATATTTTTTCTTGTGGATTTATGACACTTTCCTGATCATTTCCCTAATATTGGACATTTAAGTTGTTTTTAGTATTGAGATATTTAAGTAATATTCTTGACCAGATTGGGCAGAAACCTTTGTCCACATCCCGAATATTTCCTTCGACTTTCGGAAGGGCACCACTGAGTCGAAGACCATGAAAATGGAAGGTCACCGACGCATGTTACCAAGTTGCTTTGCAAAAATCCACCAGCCCGTGCTTTGCCCACTAAATCAGGGCGCACGACTTAGATTTGTCCTCCTTCAGTATTACTAATTTTTATATTTTGATGAGGTGAATTTTTTTTTTTTTTAATTGCTGGTGAGCCTGAGAAATTTTGCTTTTGTAAGCTGATCACTCCGTTTTCTCCCTGGTGTATTTGTTCGTACTGTTTTTATAGCGACAATCTTAAACCCTTCGTTATATTTGTTGCTGACTTTTTCCCGTTTGTTTTTGTTGGGTGGCATTTTTTATTTTTATGAAATTTAACATTTATGGCTTTGCTCTTTTGATCCTTTTCATTGTAATTTCTGCCACTGTTTTAAAATATTTCCCATCCTGAATCAGAAATATTTATCATGGATTTTTCTAGGCTTTTTGTTTTAATGCTTCTATATTTTTCAACCTATTGGAATTAATTTTGGTGTTTGTATGCCAGGAGCTAAGGATCACAATGTAATTTTTTTCCAAATAGCTAACCAGTAGCTCCAGCACCTTCGTCAGATAAACTCTCTTCCCCGGCCTCTCATGCCCTGGTTCATGATGCCTGTTTTATTATATATTACGTTATTACACCAGGGTCTGTTTCTGGACTGTTGGATTTCATTGATCTGTCCATCTGTCCTTAGGCCGGCACCACACTGATTTAATTAATGCAGTTTTACTTCTTAATTGTTATTTGTTGCCCAAACCACATCAACTGAAATCAGAGTGAAGGAAAAAATTCACACTACAAACATCAAACTCTTGTTCTTTTACTACATTATTTTTTAAGTGCTGTTATCATGCCTACATAATTTTTCATAATTATAACAGTGGCATAGCTAAGGTTTTGTGGGTTTTGGTTTCTTTTGAAGTCCCACAGGTGTTGTGTTCCTCATTTGTTAGGCTCCAATGGTATAAGGAAGACCAGGCACGCTGAAGAATCGGTCCTGGAAAAGGGTCTTTGGATGAATACCGCCTCACACACCGTAGCAGTGATTCTGTGCAGGATACCGCTGACCAGGTGGTTTAGGCAACTCTGTTCCTTGGGTGTTATTTTGCAAATAAAATGCATACCATTTCCACTGTACTAATAAGCAGGTGTTATTCATAGAGTGGTGAGTGTTCTTGTATTACGGCAGTAGGGTTTTGCGATTTGTGAGTCATATTCCTGAGTTTTTGTAGTTTTGGCTCAAGATCAACCTGTAGAATTTCTGCACTGAGCAAATTACGGTCTTATTTGCAAGCCACCATAAATGATCTTTGAAAAACTCTTGACCTCTTTTTCACTTAAAGTGCAGCACTCATTAGAAATCTGAAGTATCAAAAGGATGAATGGAGATGATCTATAGGATAACTTTTGTGCCTGGTCTGCGGAGGCGGGAAGGAGTCCTAAATGCGAGTCCAGAGTTTGGAGGGGGAAGAGAGGGGTCGGTAGTCTGAACCTGTTCTTGCTTTTCTCTAGGTTGTCTTTTCTGCTTCTGATATCTTTCCGAAGCGAGTGAAAAGTGATCACAGTTATGCAAACAAAAACCTGGTAACAGCGAGGCCACTGTTTGTTTAAAAACTGAAAAAAAACTGCCGCATCCAGTGTTCTTTCTTTCTGACCTTGACACAAAAATCTTAGTATAGAAATTCATGCTGATCCTTTTTGGTATGCTTCTCAGATGGGAGTGATGCCCCTACATGCTTTCCCGAACTTTCTTCCTAAGGGTCCAGTATGTGTTAGTACTTAAATGTCAGAGTAAAGCAGCTGACGCATCTGCCATCTGAACACTGGAAAGTTCCAGGGCGGTACATCACAGGGAAAGTTTCTGTTGGGGTTGCCTGGTGAAGAGAGAAGGGAGTAACAGTTCTTGAACTTTTCTAGATAGAGACATGTGCTTCGAGATCCTTAAGAAGACCTCACCCTCATCCCCGAAGTGGGGGGAAGAAAGCTGTGTTCTTTTGTTTTCATTTATTTCATGAACTCTTCCAGAACATTCTGGTGCTAATGCTTGAGTCCATTGGACTGGAGAAGTATTGTGCATATCCTGATGTAACACTGTAGTTGCAAAGGTATGTGGTCTGGTCCCTGTGCAGTAGCCACCCACCCACCCCAGCCCTTCAGGTTTCTAGCCCGGAAATCCTTGGCGGAGATTTCAAAGCTTACGGCAAAGGTCTGTAATTTGCCCTACCCTTTGTAATTTAAGGAAGGATCATTTAGACATTTCTTAAGATGCACGTGTAGTCGCAGTGATTTGCGTTTTCCGTTTTTTCAGATTCCTAACCAGGTTTCGGAAAGAAGTCATCTGTATATTCCAGGTGCCGTAGCCCCCAATCGGTCTTTGATAGGCCATGCAAAGTGTTCGGAAAGCAAAGGTGGCTGAAATTACAGGAAAATGGTTTCCAAGGCCCTGCCTGTTCCTGTAGAGGTCAGAGAAACCACGGCCTGCCAAAACACAATTCCAGGTCAAGAATCCAAAACACCTGCTGTTCCCAATGAACTGTATGATGCACGTAGAATCTGGAAGCGAGGGTCGAGCTAAGTGAACAGTCGTGATAATACCTGGTTGGTCTTTCAGCAGCAGAATTGGGGGGAAATATGAAACTTCTAAAAACGGTGGTTTATTTTTTATTTTTTATTTTTTTTATTTTGGTGTTATTGTTGATATCCCTATTTGAATGTAAAGTCCCTAACAAAAGAAGCAGGCTGCCTTTAGACTGCATTTACTGCTCTTGATGACTCCAGTTGTGTGTAAATATTAGAAAACAGCAGGGTCCTACATTCCAAGAATCACTTGAGCAGTGCCACGAAGACAAGTGTCCTTACTGGTATTGTAGTCATACTCCCAAGCTCTCCCGCTGTTTCTAATCTGTGCGCACAGCCGTGAAAAAACTGGACTGACATTTACAGGCACAGCAGGGAGACACTTGACTAGGGAATGTTAAAGACTCCAGTACCTCCGATTCAAAGTGGCCACCACACATGATAAATCTTCACAGGAGAGCCAGTCTGCACTTCAACTGATGTCATAATGAGGGTATCTGTAATGAAGCAAAGAAGTAGAACATTTTTTTCCCCTCAGCTCAACTTTTTAGCGGTCAGATATTTATTGTTGTCTTTTTCAGACCTACGTCTGCATCTCCTTCTGTGTAGGTGAAGGATCTTTTCCTTTCGAGCCGTGCTTTTTGGGAGGGCCTCTTTCCCTCTCCATCCCCTGGCCTCTGTGCCTGCTCGGTTGTAGACAGGAGCGTTCCTCGGCGCAATAGCACTTGCCCATCAACTGTGAATAAAAATAAAATTTCCCGGGATCTGCTGTAACGGGGCCGTAAAAGAGGGTCAGTTGCTTTCTGACTCGAGTTTGACAGACTTTACTCCGTGTTCTGTCCCAGTGAGCTGCCAGATTTGTGTGCCATAATACCAGTAATGCAATTAGGTTTGCTGCACATTGTCTGGTTGACTTCTCAGTTAAGAGTTTCTTTCCCTATGGGAATAAGACTAGACAGACTGTCATTTGCTATTACTAATTCTGCTTAGCATTATCACTGGAGCTTTTTTTGTAATTAGCTATCTTAGTTGGCTCTTAAATTTTAATAGCCAATTGAAGCTACGTTTTAGCCAAGTTCCATATCTAAATTGCATTCAGTCCATTAACAAAGTTGGTTAAAAGGCTATTAAAACAGAAGCCAATGTATGGCGGTTCGCACTCCTGTCTTTGTGGCCCCGGCAACGCCAGCCTCCCCCGAGTTCTCCAAAGGAGCTCACTCTCCTTGAGCGAAGTTACACGCAAGCTGGACCGAACTTCCAGGTGACTGAGAAATTAACGCTGACAAGATTTTTGTTACATTAACGTATTCAGAAATGTCACCGCTTACACCCGGTTCCCTTTTCTGTGGGTTCTTCCTGGGGTTGGGATTTATTTGGTTGGTAGCGGCAGAGAGGGGGGAAGAAAGGGGCATCTAGTATATTCCAACTTAAAATTGACGGTTTTTGAAAGCGAATAATTGAAGTGATGTTTTTCTCCATTTCAGCTGATCAAAATTATTAGCAAAACCATCTGAGGCACCTTCTGGTAGAATTGTAGTCTTGCTGGGTTTAGTTTGTAAAACATTCTGCCAGGCATTAAAAAAAAAAAAAAGAAAAAAAATGTAGGCGAGCCAGCACATAGGCGCCCGGTGCCTAATTGACAGTCCCCATTGTTATTATTTTTAAGTTCGGAAGACCATTTCTAACACTAACACCCCCGCCCTTTGCAAATTAGTTTACCACGATTTTCGATTTTCGTTTCTCCATTGATTCTTCCTCCTTCCAGATTGGGGCAGTGGGTCTGTTTTCCATGTTCAAAGATACTTAATTTCAGAAATCTGTGTAATTTGTGAAGCAGGCTGTCAAAAGGAATTGGACTGGTACAGGGCGTGTTCAGTTGACATTTCATCTCTGAATCCCGAAGATGTGGGGAGAAACCAGCAGGCCCATGAGGCTGTCACCTTGACTCAGCCAAGTGCGGAGGAAACGCTTCCCCGCCCCCACACCGCCCGTGCAGCCACTGTCCTGTTTTGAAATGAACAGGTCATTTTTCTGCTTCAAAAGCACTTATTTTTTTTTTTCAACGTTTATTTATTTTTGGGACAGAGAGAGACAGAGCATGAGCGGGGGAGGGGCAGAGAGAGAGGGAGACACAGAATCGGAAACAGGCTCCAGGCTCTGAGCCATCAGCCCAGAGCCTGATGCGGGGCTCGAACTCACGGACCGCGAGATCGTGACCTGGCTGAAGTCGGACGCTTAGCCGACTGCGCCACCGAGGCGCCCCCAAAAGCACTTATTAAAAAAAAACAAAACCCCAAAGAGTGGCTCTGTTTCCCTATTCAGAAGATGTTGGGAATTGCGGTTTAACCTTAGAACTTCAAAGCAGTGAGCGGGTTGGAATACTTCTCATTTCCCCGCATCTGGCCACTCTCATTGGCTTTCTCCGACACCCTCAGAACTGCTGTCAACCTTCAGCTCTGATGGTGCTGTCGTCCCTACCGAAGGCCACCTGGCAGACTGATTCTAGTGAAGCCCAGCCGCTCCTTAGACTTGCGTTTCCGTGTGAAATGCGTCTGGTAGCCCACGCTCGCTTAAGGCCTTTTGTCCTGATTTGCTTTTTCATCAGTGAAAGTGCCCTCATTGACAAAGAGGTGAAAAGCTTCGCTTGTCTTAGCAAAGGACCAGAAGTGCTGGGAGGCCCTCTCTGGTGATTTTGTTCTCTCTCAGAAACTGATGGAAGAGGGCAAGAGAGGCCATTTTATCCAGCGTTCAATTATAGGAAGTTAGCATACTGTTAAAAATGTACATGGAACTCATTGGCCTTTAATAAAAATGGAACTGGCTTTGAAGATGAGGTCACCGACTCTCCAAAAGGTCAGAGTCTGCTGGCCTCTTCCATAGAAGACTGAAGGCAGGGCCAGCTCTCCCGTGGCTTTTCAGGGAGCCCTCTCGCTATTGATGGGTGAACTCTGTGGCTTTAAGTGAATGTCTGCAGTGTATGTTAGACCTCACCCGCCCGAACATCATTTTAAGCTAATTGTTAGCAAATACTCGCTTTTTGAACAGGTAATGCATGTACGTGGCACATGATACAGAAACCAATAGGGATAAAGTAAAAAGATGAAGACTTAAATTGATGATCACGGGCCTCCAGGGGATCTAGATAGAAAATAATCCCGTTTGGGGCCCCTGGGGCGCTCGGTTGGTTAAGCATCCGGCTTCCGCTCAGGTGGTGATCGTTCTGTGAGCTCGAGCCCCACATCGGGCTCTGTGCTGACAGCTGGGAGCCTGGAGCCTGCTTCGGATTCTGTGTCTCCCTCTCTCTCTGCCCTTCCCCTGTCCACCCTCTGTCTCTCAAAAATGAACATTACAAATTTTTTTAAAGAAAAGAATTCTGTTTTATTTGTTGCATTAAAAGCTGTGAAGCTGTGAAACAGGGTTGTCTGGGTGGCTCTGTTAAGTGTCTGACTCTTGATTTCGGCTCAGGTCATGATGTCACAGTCGTGAGATCCAGCCCTGCTTTGGTCTCCACAGTGGAGCCTGCTTGAGATTCTCTCTCCCTCTCTGCTGCTCCCCCACTCATGCGCGTGCACATGCACATCTGCTCTCTCAAATTAAAAAAAAGTAACTATAACAGAAAAATTAAGACCCTTTCTTTCCCCCTAGTGCCAGTTTCCCTTCCCCAGAAATAATAGCTGTTATGGGTTTGGATAGCTTTCCAAAGCCACAGTCTGCATATCTGTGTGTGTTTGGCGGGGAGGGGGCATCGAGAGAGGTGAGGTTGGGGAGATGGAAAGTTCTTACATTTTCTGCGTTGCAGTTCATTGGATAAAGCCTCTAGTCAAAGTATGGGGCCAAATGCCAGATACAAAAAAAAAAAAAAATTATTTGTTTTGAGAGCGCCACTTGAGGCAGGGAGGGGCAGAGAGAGGGGGAGAGAAAATCCCAAGAATTGTGCTTGTAGCATCAGCCGTGATGTAGAGTTCAAACTCACAAACCATGAGATCATGACCTGAGAAATCCAGAGTCAGACAAACATAACCCACTCAGTCACCCAGGCGCCCGCAATGCCAGATTTTAACGTAACTACTCGTGATGTGAGGGGATCTCTCGTCTCATTCAGTCTGAGTTTTACATCATTACTTTTGAAGATCTCTCAATGATCCATCAACAGAAGTGACCGGCTTTGCTTGTTCACGCTGGAGACCTGTAGCGCTGGCTCTGGAGCCCGGCATGGTCCTCGGCCACAGGTCTGCACAGCCCCATCTGTACACACGATGGCCTTCCTGGTCCCCTTCTCCCCCACCCTGGGGCTTCCTCTCTGCATCTCCTGTGTGGGGTCACCCCTTTCCTGGTCCAGTGTAATCCTCTTGCTTGCTGGTGGAGTACATCCTCCATTAGTTGCTTGAGAAAGAAGATGTGTGGGAGGTAATTGTTTTGAAATAAATGTCTTTGTTCTACCCTTCCTCTCGCATAGTTTGACTCATACAGAATTACAGCTTGGAAATAATTTTCTTTCGATATGTTGAAGGCATCACTCTGATGACTTCTAGGTTCCAAGATTGCTGTTGAGCACACTTGTCTGCCCTCTGTTTCTGGAACTTCTGTTATTCAGATGTTGGGACTCATGGGCTGATCTCAGTCCTTTTTCCTTCTCCCGTGCCCCCCCTCCCCCCACTTTGTCTGTTTTGTCTTTTTTCCCCTCTACTTCCTGGGAGATTTCAATATTTTCTTCTATGCTTCTGGTTTTTAAATTTTTCTGCTATCATGTTTTTAATTTCCAGGAGCTCTTTGTTCTCCTCATGTCTTTTATTTGAAGTGTCATCCTGGTCTTAGTTCGTGGATGTGGGATCTTCTGTGTCTGAGGATTTTAATGAAAATATTTGGAAACTTTCTTGTCCCTACATAGTCTCTCTTTCTCCAAGTTACATTGTCTTTCATTTGAGATGTTTTCCCTAAATGTCTGGTGTTTCTTGGTTAGCTGTTCATACATAAGCCACTAAAAGGTGATTGGGAGTTCTGGGTCTGTGTGATGGGGAGAGGTTTGGAGCGGCCATTTTTTGGCTTCCCTGTAGCATGGGCCGTTTTTAAAAGAATCCCATCTCTTAACCTGGGATCTTCAGAAAGCTGAGCCGGAGATAAAGGCTTGCGTGCAGGTGGTTTATTTGTAAATGTCCTGGGGAGAGGAGTGGGAAAGGAGGGAGCACAGTTGCAGGGGTGCATCATCAAGTTGGCTGCGAACTAAGGGCGACTGGCACCTAAATCTTGCAGGACCTTCTGAATAACCAGTGAAATGCATCTCACAGCCTTTCCGTGGGTCCTCACTTTCCCACAATTCTGAGTTGCATATGTGGAATGCCCACTGTTCCTGGCAGACATTCCACGCAAATCCCAGAGATGGAAATAAGGGGGTCTGTCAGGTTACACTCGGAGCTGGTGGAAGCCTGTGCAGAGTCTGTCACTGCAGCTTGGGCTGGAACAAGTGGGTTTGAAGTGACGCCCAAGAGGTAACCCCACATGCTGCTGTGTCATTATTTTAGTCTCTCCTCTCGGACTGGTCAGTTTCCCTAGAGAAGATGCGTCCTGTCCCTTGCCCAGAGGGTTGAATTGTGAAGAGAGCCCGATTGTCCTGTCTCAGGCTGCTGTCACAAAAACCCAGTAGACTTGAGAGGCCTATGAACAATAGAAATTTACTTCTCATAGTTCTGGAGGCTGGAAGTCCAAGATCAGAGTGCTAGCGCAGTCAGGTTCTGTTGAGGACCCTCTTCTGGGTTGTAGACTGCTGGCTTCTTGTATACTCACATAGTGGAGAGCAGGGTGGGGGTGGGGTGGTTAATAAGCTCTCTCCTGACTCTTCCACTAATCCAGTTCATGAGGGCCCACCCTGGACTTCATTTAGCCCTGATTTCCTCCCACGAGCCCCACCTCCTAGCACCATCACATTGGGTGTTGTGTGATGCATTTCACTGGGTTAATTAGAAGGTCCTGCAACATTTGTATACCAGGTAGGGTTCCACATGGATATGGGGGGACACAAATACTCCGTCCTTAACACCTTTCTGATGTATTGATTTTTGCCTTGTATGGATTGTGCTGTTGGTGTTAAGCCTAAGAACTAGGCCCTAGATCGAAAAGATGGTCTATTTTTCCTAAGAGTTTTATGGTTTCGTGTTTTGTGTGTTCATCTGTCATCCATTTTGTTAATTTTTGTATAAGGCCTGACTTTTACACTTTATCTTAGCCAAACAGCTAAGCGATGATAAGGCCTGACTTTTTTTTTTTTTTTTTTTAATTTTTTTTTTCAACGTTTATTTATTTTTGGGACAGAGAGAGAGCATGAATGGGGGAGGGGCAGAGAGAGAGAGAGACACAGAATCGGAAACAGGCTCCAGGCTCTGAGCCATCAGCCCAGAGCCCGACGTGGGGCTCGAACTCACGGACCGTGAGATCGTGACCTGGCTGAAGTCGGATGCTTAACCGACTGCGCCACCCAGGTGCCCCAAGGCCTGACTTTTAAGTCAAGGTTCAATTTTTTTTTTCTTTTCTTTTTTTTTTTTTTCCCTAGAGACGTCCAGTTGTTCCAGGACAAGTTTGTAAAATGGCTATCTTTTTTTCCATTGAGTTGCTTTTGCACTTTTGTCAAAGATTAGTTGGACGTATTTATAGGTGCATCCGTTTCTGGATCTTCTGTTCAGTTGATCTGTACGTCCATCCTTTTGCAGAAGCATGCTGTTGATTTCTTGCAGCTGTATATATGCCTTCATGTTAGAGTGATTCTTCCCACCTTGGCCTTTAAAAAGTTTTATAATTTTGAGAAAGAGAGCGAGTCGGGGAGGGCAGAGAGAGAGAGAGAGAGAGAATCCCAAGGAGGCTCTGTGCTGTCAGCATATAGCCCAATGTGGGGCTTGAGCCCACACACTGAGATCGTGACCTGAGCAGAAACCAAGAGTCAGATGCTTAACCAGCTGAACCACCCAGGCACTCCATGTCCTTCTTTTTTTGAAGACTGTTTTAATTATAGAACTTTTGCCTTTCTATATAAATTCTAGAATAAACTCATTTCTATCCTCAAAAATAACTTGGTGGAATTTTGATAGAAATCACAGTAAAACTACAGATCAACTTGGGAGAATTGCAATCTTTGGCATATCCAGTCTTCAGATCTATGAACATAGTATGTCTCTCCGTTTACTTAGGTCTTCTTTGATTTTTTTCATCAGTATTTTGTAAGCTCCAGAATGCAGATCCTCTGCTTATTTTGTTAAGTGTATAACTATTTTTCCTTCTTGAAGCAATTGTAAATGGTGTTGTGTTTTTAATTTTGGTTTCCACATGTTCATGGTTAGTATAAAAAAATGCAATTAAATGTATGTGTTGATCTTGAATCTTGGGGCATTGATGAACTTCCTATCAATTTTAACACTCAAGTACTGAGTTCCTGTTATGATAGATGAAATCCTCATTCTTTTCTCTCTTCCATCTTCTCAATACAACTACATATTTTTACATAAATTGGTATTCAGTGTTTACATTATTTTGACCAGGTAGGTATTGTTTATTTCAATATACTGTGGTACTTCCTTTTCTTGTAAAACTTTGTTTCTCCTGGAATTAAAAGGGACCTCACTGATTTTGTTTTATTATTTTAAGACTTTTCTACATAGTTCTGATTCTTTATAGTTATTCCATCGGATCCATTATAATACCTATCACTAGCTTTTTTCTTTTCTATGCTCAGTCATATCAGAAAATCTATCAATTTTCCTTTTTTAAATTGGAGACTCTCTATTGAATATCGGTGAGTCCTGGGCTCCCAGAGCTCCCCTCACCATACCACTGGGTCCTCTTTACCACTTTGCTGTACTTTGTCTCCTGTTCTTATTTCTGTAGCTGCTTTTCTTGATTTTTTCTCTTGCTTCCCACTAATATATCCTCCAGAAGCTTTCTTAAAAACATACATGGGAGGTTATTAACTTTTTAATCCTTGCATTTCTGAAAATGTCATCTTTTTTTTTTTTTTAACTTATTTATTTTGAGAGAGAGAGCAATCATGGGAGGGGGCAGAGAGAGAGAATCCCAAGCAGGCACCACAGTGCCAGCATGGAGCCCTACATGAATCTCGAACCCACAAGCTGTGAGGTCATGACCTGAGCTGAAATCAAGAGTCAGACGCTTAACTGACTGAGCCATCCAGGTGCCCCTGAAAATGTCTACCTTCCCATCTGATAGATAGTTTGGCTAGGTATAGAAACCTAGGTTGAAAATTCTTTACCTTCAGATTTTTGTAGTGTTGCACAACAGTCTTCTAGCATTTAATGTTGATGAGGGGAAGTCTCATGCATTCTGATTACCTTGGCTCTCTGAAACTCTTAGGATCTTCTCTTTATCCTTACCTTGGCGAGGCTTCTTGTCATTTGTACTGGGAACTCAATTATTTGTCAGATACCGAACACTTCCTTAGTCCCAGGCACTGTCCTAAACCCTGGAGATTCTGTAGTGAATAAGATAGACAAGATTTTCACCTTTATGGAGCTTATAATCCAGTGTGTGTGTGTGGGGGGGGGGGGGGGTGGTGGGAAGATAAGAAATAGGAAAATAACCCAATAATTTCAGATAATGACAAATACAATGAAGAATACACAACAGAAAAATGACTTTGGAGGATGTCTGGCCCAGGGAAGAATCTCTGTGAAGAGGCAGTGTTGGAGCTGAGGCCTGGAGGGCAAGGAGGAACCCACGAGGGGAAGAGATTTCCAGGTGGAGGCGTAAACAAGCGTAGATGTCCTGCGCTCAGCAGGTTTGAGGAGCAGGGAGTGGAGTGTGGCTGGAGAAAGGTGGACAGAGGAAGCAGGGGTGGCGGGGGCGGGGGGCAGTGAAGTCCTAGAATTCTGCAGAAGCCGTATTTTGCATTCAGGGCTGGGGAAGGGAGGTAGGGTTCCATCCTGTTTGCAGTGAGAAGCCCTAGGAAAGTTACAAGCAGAGAAGTAACAGGCTCCATTTTTCCCTGTTTAAGACCACCCCAGCTGCTCTGGGAGGACGGGCCAGAGAGGAACAAGCATGGAAGCAGGTGGCCACTGAAGAGGCTTGGACTTTGACGTGGCTCAGTGGCCCTTTCAGACCAGAGGACTTTATTTCTCATTCTGGGGAAATGTTCTTGCTTTGTATCTTTGTTTCCTCCTTTCTGATTACTCTGTTTCTGAACCTCTTAGCAGTTATTTTCTTAGGCCTCTGTTTTATTTTTCTAGTTTTTGTTCTGGTTTTTTTGTTTTGTTTTGTTTTGTTTTGTTTTTTTGAGAAGTTTCCTTTGTTTTAGCCTTCAGCATGCTGAGAGATGTTTTTAAATTTTTTAGAGCTGCTAGGCTGTGCTGAGTGGGGAAGGAAAAGTAGGGTCCCCATGAGCACCCTTGCTTCTAGCCCTGCCCCTCTTTCCACCGCCCCCCCCCCCAGGAATCCGGGGTCAAGCCCTCTGCTCCCCTAGGTCAGTTCCCACCCTCCATCCTCTCTTCAAGTTCACTTACTTAACAATTGCTTATTAGGTACTCGCATATCTTTTCCAATGAAAGGGTGAGGGGAACTATTTATGTGTTAATTTGTTTCAGTTTTCCCAGTGGAGGAAAATTTTTCTTAAGGGATGCTCTGAGCTGAAGAGAAGTATGGAGCTGGAAGGAATACCCTTCAGATGAATCCAGGTGCCCACTGACCTGTTGCCCCCGCAGCGAGCAATTAGAATGTACATGATGTTCAGTGGCAGAAACTGTTGGTGATCTTTTGAGTAATGGAGAAAGTGAAAAACGTCGGAGACCTGGGATGGGCAGATCTTCAAATGTCAACGTCCTACCGTATTCTGGATTTAGCCATTCAAATTGATGATGCTAACGTAGTCTTTGTCTTTTCTTGTTTTAGAGTTTTCTTTGCCTTTTGTCCCTCCTTCCCTCTCTTCCTTCTATATTTACTTTGCTAGCTTTTAGGAGGGATAAAAAATACAAAACTTTATTTTAGCAAGGAAGAGGGAGGGTGCTAGAAAAAGCACGGAACTATAGACGCTGTTTTGTCAGCGTTGTAGCTGGCTGAGGGAGCTCACCTGGAGGAGCCCCCACTGCCCTGCTATGTTCTCAGTCCTTCCCTCCACATGTTACTTGTTTTATGTAAAGACGAAAATCTGCTTATCATGTTTACAGACGAAATAATGTACTAGGACTAGCAGTTTCCACTTTGGACGATACCAAGAGTCAGAAGAGTCTGCCCAGTCGTTTTGATGACTGATTAGCCTCCCTCAGCTGCCTGTGAGCATCTTGTGTTGGTCTTTGTAGCCGCAATACTAAGCACGGCGTCTGGCACCTGGTTGATGTGGGCTAGGCATTTGTCGAATGAATGGTTAGAAGACAGGAGAATTGGGAAGTGAAATTAATTTGCCAAGCATTTATATGAAGGGAAAAAATATCACTTACCCAAGAACAGGATGAAGGAGACAAGGCCCAGGAGCAGACCCTGGGGAAGGGCGAGGGGCTTGGGTTGCAGGGCTGGGCTAGGTCAGCAGAAGGGGGATGGCCGCGTGGAGGCCGCCATATGACTCACTACTCTGCACGCAGTAGAGCACATCCTGGTGCCCCCCCTCTGCCTGGACCTGGACAAATCGAGGGGCTTCCAGGTGAGGGTGACAGGGATGGACAGTGGTTAAGGAGCCACGTCACATGAAGAAACACTGGAAAAACCGGGACCATTTAGTCTGGAGAAGAAGACAGAAGTGGTCATTGGAGTGTGGTGAAGAAGGTCTGTGTCTGCAAATACTTGAAAATCTGTCCTATGGAAGAAGAGTAAGACTTTGCTGAGTCACCAGAGAAGCAGAACCAGCCCTAAAGAGGCGGAAGTTAAAGGGAGCTGGCCCAAGGCAGAGGTGACTGAGAGCTACGTAGATCCACGTAGAGCCAACAACCCTAGGAGGCTTCCATTTAAGACTGCTAAATCTGTTGTGGGGATTCCTCTTATTAGACCCTCTACCCTGAAATTGTAAATATAAGAACATACTAATATTAACTCACTTTTATTGAGTGTTTACTACGTCCTAGGCGTCGTGCTCTATGTATATGCATTATCCCATTTAATCTTCGTAATGATCCTGTCACCAGGGTGCTATGATTTTCCTTCCGGGAATCTGATGCTTAGAGAGGTCAAGGGATGCCCAAAGTCACAGTTACGAGACGTACAATGTGATATGAGCTAAACTTGGTCCGGGTCCAGAGAGCCACGCTGTTTGCTGCTATCTGCTGTGGCCGCAATCTCTGTGAGTAACCTGATACTCAGCCATTGCAACCTGGCCCTGCACCCCTGAGTGTTTGCAGTCCTGCTTCTGTCAGTGTGGGATAGGCCATCCTAGAATCCCAGGGGCTTAAAAAATCACAGCAATTTGTCCTTCCCCAGGTTTTAGGACCCAGGCTGCCCTGGAAAAAAGTGGAAATACTTGGTGACCAACAGAGGCTTTCACGTAGGACAACAGCAAGTTAAAAATGGCAATGAATTATTGCCATGACCTAAAGGGCATGGATGTTCAGTAACGAGACTTCCCTTGTAGCTTATGGAGGGCGATCTTCTAGTTTTATTGTTACAAGTGGGCTGTGAGGACTTTTTCACTCAGCAGCTCCCTGGGTGCAAGCCTTGGGGGCTGAAGCGTAGGCCATGAGAGCGGAAATGTAGAAACTTGTATCTGTGGGGGGGGGCCCACCCCTTTCTTCTGCTATTCGGTCCAGAAACACAGGAGGAAACCAGGCATTCTTCATCTACAGCCATCAGCAAGTCTTGTCCTGCTCAGTTTCCGATTTCTTTCGCTCTCCCTCCCCCTTCCTTCCCCACCTCACCTTCTCAGGTATGGCATTGTCCTGTGCTCTTGGTTGGACACTAAGGCACCTCATTCCAGCAATAAACCAACTTGTGAAAGGGCAGAGGTTCGAATCTTGACTCAGGTTCCGCGCCCCCCCCACCCCGTCCCCGCCCTTCTCAGAAGAGTGCGGAGAAGGTGGGCACTGGCAGGAAGTACTCATGGGGCAGTAACTGAGGTCAGTGAGGGGACATTCTAGGTGGCCCAAGCTGCATTCAATGCATGTGGTCTATGAGGGTGGGGGGACTTTTTCCTCTGTCTTTTCCCCACTGCTCAGTGAGTCCTCCAAAATCGAGGAGGTTTCAAAGCTGGGAAGTTCAATTTCAAGTCCTTAGAGTGTTGCCCTACTCCGGTCTCCTCTCACGCACGGGCCTCGTCCGGCAGCTACAGGGATTCAGACGGCGCGGGGATCGGATTGGTCAGGGAAGACAGCTGACCATGATGCACATCTGTGACACAAAATAACACTGGCTGACACCGCTTTGAGTGGAGTCTCAGATTTCTCTTACTCTTTGGAATTTCTGAAAGTTTGCTAAGATTCGGGTTGCTAGGTAAATCACAGTTCAAACGTGAATTTCGGATAAACAACAAATAATTCTGTAGTATAAATATGCCCAAATATTGCCTGGGACGTGCTTATCCTAAAAAAAAACAAAAAAAAAAATTATTTATCTGAAATCCAAATGTAACCGGGTGTCCTGTTCCTGATCGCTAAACCCCTTGCCCCAAAACGCAAGTGCTGCTGAGTTTTAAATAATAAGGGACGGCTCAGGAAAGCACATCGCCAACACGCTCTGCGGAAGCAGCGTCTCCAGTGCCCTCACGAACGGTGATTAGGGAATTGGGAAGGCGCACGACAGAATGCAAAAGACAAATGGCTTTCATCTGCTTCCAAGAAGGCATGGTTCCGTGGCTTGGGTTACTGGAAATCCTGACGCCCCTTCATGAGGAGAGAGCTGGGGTAGCAAATGCCCGAAGCGGGATGAAGGTAGATGGGCCAGAGCAAATCTTTGTTGTTTTCTTTTAAAGGATATACATTGTTTTCAATGTTTATTTATTTTTGACAGACAGAGAAAGAGCATGAGCAGGGGAGGGGCAGAGAGAGAGATAAGGGGACACAGCATTCGAAGCAGGCTCCAGGCTCCGAGCTGTCAGCACAGATCCCGACACGGGGCTCGAACCCACAAACCATGAGATCGTGACCTGAGCCAAAGTCGGACACTTAATTGACTGAGCCACCCAGGCACCCCAGAACGAATCTCTTATGCAGCCAGAGCGTGACAACAAAACCCAAGGCAGACCCTTCCAGGTGTGCTAACCAGCAGCCTGGCGGGTCTAAAGATGTGGTTTAATTTAGCTCATAGAATTCTCCACTGTGTTCCGTTTCGGGCAGCATCAGAGGAGAATAACGTGAGCGGACGCCTTATGTGTGGATGGTTCCCGTGCTGTGTGCCTCTGTGCTAACAGCAGGCCCCGGATGCTTCGTCCAGTCACCTGACGCAGTTTTGAGCCACCAGGTTCCGGGTGAGTAACGAACCCTGCTCCCGTGGGGACACGGTCCGGGAGCCCTGCACTCATTTGCAAAGAGACTGTCCCAGGCTGGGCACCGGCTTTTGTCCACTGGCCTCATGTATTCCTTCTGACAACCTGGGACTTGTCCCCATTTTATAGATGAGGACCCTAGGGCTGAGGTCTCGGGCCTTGCTGGGACGGGATACCTTTTCCGTGACCTCACACACACCCTGAGTGCCTACTGTAACACAGTCCCAGACTCACAGATGTAGGCCAAGCCTCTCACTTGAGGTACAGAAACTAAGGCTTGGTGAGATTAGATGAAATACCTCACGTCCCAGGGGTGGAGGCAGGGCCGGCCTGAGGAGGGGCCCCACCTAAGGTCAGCTAGTGCCTTAAATCGGGTCCCCAAGACACAGACCCTGAGATGGAGAGGAACCTTGAGTTAGGATGTTTGCCGAAGCATGCCTGGGCCAGCAGCACGTTGCTCAACGTTTCATCACAGTTTCCTGGTGGGGAAGTAGTCCTGACTTGTGGTTTGCCAACGTCCATGGTGTAAATTCTCCCACCGGGGCCGACCTGCCCCGACAGCCGAGTTGGGGAGAGGCTGCTGCAAGCTGGTGGCCGCAGGTTCCAGGCCTGGGGGGGCAGTGAGGGTGACCGGCGGGGTTGGGGGGAGCCGGTCAGCTGCGGTGGAGGCATCACAGAGGGAGGCCCTGCCCCGCAGGGCCGTCCCACACTCAGGTGAAGGGCTGAGCCTGCTCCCACATTAGCCTGCTGCTAGGTTCGGGCTGTGCAGGGGGCTCTGAGGGCGAGGCCGGGTGTGCTTCGTCCTCCACAAGCCCATGGCACCGTACGTGCGGCCCTCGCAAGGTGCAAGCCCAGGCGGCAGTCACGTCTGACTCTCTTCTTGCCCTTTGTTGTCAGGAGACACCTGGCTTCTGGTTCACGCCTGTTTCCCCCACGTTTTTAGGCACGTGGAAGGTGCTTGGCAAACACTGGGCGATAGATAGACGGAGGAACCTGTGGTCGAGTGAACGTTCAGTAAGGGTCTGGCAGCTAAATCTCCCGGTCAGCCCGGGTTGCAGGCTCTTGGCTGTGTTCTGTTCTGTGCTGTCGTCTCCTATGTGAAATGTTGTTTCCCCGCCGGGGACTGTGAGCCCCTCGCACTGGACCTTGAGCCCTCAGCTTCTGTGATCCACGGAGCAGCCGGCCTCACTCTCGCTCACCATTCGAAGAGATTGATTGAGCGGCAGAAATAGTGCTTTGGCGTGATCAATGCATTTGATAAGGAGTTTCCCTTGGGTGAATTGACTTTAGGAAAGAGTTCTGGTTGTACATTTCCCCTTGGAAAAAGATGGGGAAGTCAAGAAATTAAGAAAACAGTTAAAAGTTACTGCAAGGTTACGGAATTCGAGTGAATGGAAAGCCCTGGAAGGTATTTGCGTCGTATGTTACGTAGGTGGGCATCACAGAGAAGCAGCGTTTGTGGAGGACCTCAGGAGGTCAAGGTCATCTCCTCCCCCGTAGCCATAGACACTCTCTTTACTGAGTGGACGTGTGGGATACCCTGGATTCTGTGGCTGGGGGTTCCTGGGCTGCATACGACTTGGTCTCTGCTGTGCAATTATTCCTTTCGGACCGAGTTGCCCAATTTATTGCTGGGTTTGCTTTTCCCCAGGCCATGCAATCACTGTTGCTGGTCTGGTCAACCTTCTGCCTGAATAAATGACCAAGAGCCATCCCAGATGACCTCGGGTTTTGTGTATGCGTGTGTGTGTGTGTGTGTGTGTGTGTGTGTGTGTGTGTGCCTGTGCATGCATACGGGGAGGTAGGAGTGCAGAAGCTACCACTTTTGCACACGTGGGCTTCGTGTCTGCTGTTTCCTCTGTGATGGTCAGAGTCGCTTCCTGTGGCCCGTGACTCTGCATTTCTTCAGGACTTCCTCCGAGAGCCTCACTGCCCTCAGGTGTCTATTCCCATCCATCTCTCTAGAAATCTCGGTTACCCTGGCTTATGTATCCTCTCTACTACTGGCTGGCTTCTAAAGAAGTATAGACTTACGGCACCGATTCACGGTCATCCCCTGAGGGAGAAAAGAAGGAAGATTCAGTCAGGAAGGTGCTCTAGTTATTGTGCAGAAAAACTAATTAGAAGTAAAGGGCTTGCCACTCTGGTTCTTGCGGATGCAGTGACTCTTAAAGGAACAGCATGCAGGTCTTGGGATGAGCTGCTCTGTTGAGCCCCGTGTCTTTGCACCCAGAACTGCCTCTGCTCCAAAAGCCTTTTGTCCTCTTTTCCCCTTAACTGATTCCTGTTAATCCTTTAAGAGTCTGGTTTTGTTTCCTCCAGGAAGCCTTCCCTGATCCCACCAACCTGGCTTAAAGATCCCTCCTGTTTGAGCTCTATTAAACAGCTATTTTTATTAAAAAAAATTTTTTTTAATGTTTATTTTTGAGAGAGAGAGAGAGAGAGAGCGCATGCACGCGCGTGCACATGAGTTGGGGAGGGGCAGAGAGAGAGGGAGACACAGAATCCGAGGCAGGCTCCAGGCTCCAAGCTGTCAGCACAGTGCCCGACACGGGGCTCGAACTCATGGGCTGCGAGATCACGACCTGAGCCGAAGTTGGATGCTTAACCGACTGAGCCACCCAGGTGCCCCTAAACAGTATTTTTAGAATTAAATACCTATAGATTGTCTTTTTTCTTAAAAGCGTACAGAAATACTGGAACAATAATTGTCTGCTGACTTAATCCTTAATGCCTAGAACATCAGGGACACCCAACAGGTTAATTTCTAGTGGGATAAATGAATTATGAAGTTATTTTAGGGGAATCGTAATCACATTGCTTCCAAAGGCATTTGAACCTTAAATAATACAGAGCCCGTATTTGCAGAGTTTGGGGCACAGAGAGATTGGATACCAAGCAGTGTGGGAGGACACGATGGCAGATGTGACGTTCACCCATCTTATTTCAAAACCTGATTGAAATAGACAGAAGTCAACAAAATTTAATTCATTCAAATAACATACTATGTATGTATGCTTCCAAACCTAATGGGTGAAATTTATACCTTTTGAATTTTCATAATGAAATTCAAGGACAAAGAGTAAAAAAACAATGATTGGTCACATTACTTAAGTATGAAAGGAATACAAAAGATTCTAATATAAGTGACGTTTTCATGCTATTTGTACAGAGATTGCTTTATATGTAGTAATGTGGCGGGGGTGGCAGCTTAAAGAATTTTGCTATTTTCCGTGCAGCTGGAGGAAACCAAGGTCTGATGGGTCTCCCCAGCTCTGAGGTTTGCTCCCCCTCGTGCACAGCCCTGGGGGTTAGCTGCTCAGAGTAATGTATGCTCTTCCGTATCTTCCCTGTAATTAGGCAATTTTTATGTACGAGGTGGTTTATAACACGCACACCTACATCATTCTGACCTTTCTTTCGTTTACCTGCAGCGTGTGGTATTTTGGGAAGTGAACTTTTCTCGGTGAGTGACGGCGTCACATTGCTCACCAGCTCCCGTGGAAAGCGGGCAGCCAACTGCCCCGGTCGCCCTCAGGAGCAGGAACCACAGACCCCACCAAGTCGCCTCGATCTGTAATCCCCAGCCCAGAAATGCCAGTCCTTCTGTAGGACGCGGGGTTTTGTTTTCAATAGTTCACAGCATGTAATTCCGAGAGCCTACGTGGGTGTCATAGGACCGCCGGTCCTCCTTGAGGTGATGGATCTGGGCCGGGGGTTCACACAGCAGCCTGGGGGGAGGCGCCCCTGTGCATGGAGACAGGCACATGAAGCTCTGAAGGAGGAGAACCTTGCGACTAGCAGGCTGGTCTGGAAATGCGCGCTTGGTTCCCATCATCGGTCGGATTCAGACTCCTGCTCCCTCGGAAAGGCTTTTGCCAGCATTTTTAACGGAAAACGCTTTGCTACCCTCCCTAGCATTGACTGCCTACGAGGTGTGGCTTTTGATTAGTCATCAGAAGTTTTGAAAGAAACATTCCACATTGTTTGTGTCTTTTTTTTTTTTTTTCAACGTTTATTTATTTTTGGGACAGAGAGAGACAGAGCATGAACGGGGGAGGGGCAGAGAGAGAGGGAGACACAGAATCGGAAACAGGCTCCAGGCTCTGAGCCATCAGCCCAGAGCCTGACGCGGGGCTCGAACTCACGGACCGCGAGATCGTGACCTGGCTGAAGTCGGACGCTTAACTGACTGCGCCACCCAGGCGCCCCGACATTGTTTGTGTCTTAATGAGTATGTTGTCTATCAAAACAAGTGGAGGCTTCTGTATTCCAGATCTTGGGGTTCATGGTGGGATTGGGGACGGGTCCAAATAGAAGGCAGAAGACAGGTGCTGCCTGTGGATACTCAAGTCCTTGGCCTCCGGGCCCCAGCTCCCCTGCCCAGAGTAGCCAGGCCCCTGTCCTGGCAGCTGGCTGGTCAGACGGAGGTTCCTTCCCCCGGCAGGGGTGAAGAGAGCGGCACACGAGGTGCCCTTATCTATAGGAGTGGGTTTCTTGGAACATGCTCAGTGCAGCGACCATCACCAACCCTTGAGGCCAGATTGGGTGTTTGGAGATGGTTCCGGTGCTCTGGAGGCAGACCTAGCAATGGGACGGGCAGTCGCGCTGAGGGGTCACAGCGCTGGGAAACCAAAAACAATGTATGGCTATAAAAACAAAGGCATTTTATGACTTACAAATGGGCTCCGGTGGCAATTCCAAAATAAGAATCTAAATGAGGTTGGAGCAGTGACAGTCCCAATCAAATGAGTGTGTGGCTTCCCCAGGGGACATCATAAAAGGTCCTATGCAGGCACAGAGGGGGAGGTATTGCCAAGCGGTTAGGTATCCCACAAGTACAAAAATGATGGATGTTGAGTCAAGGCCAGGGGCTTGCAGTCAGGCTGTACTCTGCCCTGCCCTCGGCATGGGGTCCTGGAGAGTGTCCTCCTTCCCTGCGACAGGCGCTGTTTGCTGCTCAAACTGGGGTGCCTTAGCCCCCTGTCCACCAGGCCGGCACCTAGACATTCTTTTTTTTTTTTTTTTTAATTTTTTTTCAACGTTTTTTTATTTATTTTTGGGACAGAGAGAGACAGAGCATGAACGGGGGAGGGGCAGAGAGAGAGGGAGACACAGAATCGGAAACAGGCTCCAGGCTCCGAGCCATCAGCCCAGAGCCCGACGCGGGGCTCGAACTCACGGACCGCGAGATCGTGACCTGGCTGAAGTCGGACGCCCAACCGACTGCGCCACCCAGGCGCCCCTAGACATTCTTCAAGATTCACCTTGACCGTCTCCTCCTCAATCCCCACACAGTTACTCCCGTCAATGCCTCATTTCACATTTATGGAAAGGTCTATTATGTAGACTTTCCCGCTGCACGATTACAGTTTGTTTGCTTTTTGCCTCCCTGCACCCCCACCCCCACACCGTGAACATCTTAAAGACAAGAGTTGCCATATTTGCGTCTGTATTTCCAATGCTTGGCATATAGTGGATGTGCACTAAAACCTTTGTGGACGACCTCGCCACAACTTTGACGAGCCTGTTTCCTCACTCACCACGTGCCCTTCGAAACCCAAAGGATCTTGCCAAATGAAGAGAAAAGATGTGGGGATTCTGTAATCCTGTGTATGATGGCCATATGCACACATTCACGACACCGTGATTTCTCGACACTGATAATCGTGTCAGCGTATCTCACGGGCTTGTGTTTCTCGAGCACTGATGTGTGGCAGGCACTGTGGGGGTTGCCCTAGATCTGTAGAGCTGGTTCCTCTAATGAAATCCACCTCTAGATCTGACGTGCAACTCGGCCCTGCCAGAAATACTCCCATTTAAGTGCGATATGTAACAAGGAGTATTTGAAAGTCAATTACCAAAAGGATACCACTGCAGAATAAAAAAGAACTAACCGTGGAAAATTAGAAAGCTATGCAGAACAGTCTTTAGTCTCAATTAGCCACATTTCCCCGTCTTCCAGCAGCTGAACTTGGAGTATCATTTGAGCAGAAGCTTGGGCCTGGCGGCCCGCGGCACTCTGTTGCTTCTGATGTCCCCAATTATGCAATAATGGTAATCACTGATCGAGGGCTCGGTTGAGAAATGTCTGTTTCCCCGTGTCTAGAGCTCAGTAATCATGGGGGAGGAGTACGTCTGAGCAGAATTCGTTGATTTCAAATTATTGCTTGAGAAGGCAGCAAGTGCGATCAGGCTTTTCCCGCCAGGATTCTGGTGGCGAAGGGGTGGGGACCGCCACCCTCAGAAGGGTGCCTCGGGGAGAGAGCTCTGACCACCCCCTAAACGGTGCCTGCTCTACGCCTGGCCCTCATCCGCATCGTCAAAAGTTCAAGGGCCATTTGAGATGGCATTTCTGGCATTAGCTCACTTACCACCGAGAATAACTGGCTTTCATCACAGGGGGCCGGAAGTAGGATGAAGGGATGGGACGGGCTGGTTTCCCATTTCTCGTACCCAGGAGGGCTTCCGGTCTCCCATCAGATCTGGCCGTTGGCAGAGGCTTTCTACATTCTCTTCAGAGGTCTTTAGCGCCTCTGAAAACACAAGAGCAGCAGTAGGTGACAAAAATAGGTACAAATTCTTCTCGCATCAAGAGGTGGGGTCGATTTCTGTGCTCCTTGAAGCTGGGTTGGCAGAGTGGGAGGTTGTGGCCAGTAGGATATCAGCAAACTGCTGGGGACAGAAACGTGACAAGCACTCGCACGCCGGGGCTTCCGTTCTCTTTCTGCTTTTGGGGGTCACTGCGACAACCACCAAATGCAAACAGGTCTGCGCTGGCCTGCTGGAAGAGGGGGGACACGCGGCCCAGCTACGCCTGTGACCCCAGCTACATCCTCCTAACTACCTGCCGCGTGAGTGAGGTCATTGCCTGCCAGCACGTGCAAGAGTGAGCCCGGCCGCGACCAGAAGAACCTTGTGGCAGAGGTCAGCCCAAACTGCCAGATGATAGAATCACGAATCGGATAAGTGATTGCCATTTTTTTAAAAAAAAACAAATGTTTATTTTCGAGAGAGCGAGAGAGAGCGAGCGAGCCTGTGTGAGTGGGGGAGGGGCAGAGAGGAGACAGAAGATCCGAAGCAGGCTCTGCGCTGACAGCAGAGAGCCCGTTGTGGGGCTGGGAACTCCTGAACCCGTGAGATCATGACCTTATCCAGAGTCGGATGCTTAACTAACTGGCTGAGCCAGTCGGGCGCCCCTAAATGGTCGTCGTTCTGAGTCACTGATTTTTGTGGGTTTGCTACACAGCGCAAACTAGCTGATACATGCCTAACACTGACGTTGCGAAGGGCACATGCTGGGCACTGTTGTGAGACACCCCATGCGTGAACTCCTTCCCTCCTGACAAAACCTTATGAAGGAGATCCTATTGTCACCCCATTTTGCACAGGAGGGGGCTGAGGTTAAGTGGCTCTTGAACAGGGTTACACAGCCAGCCTGTTGCAGAGACGGGAGCCATACCCTGGTGGCCTGGCTCGAGTCTTGGCTCCTAACCGTCGTCATGCCCCCCGGTGCTCCCCTGCGGTCGGAGCACATGGCAGCCGTGCTCAGAGTCTCCAGGGGCCGCTCTAGTGCCTCGGGAGGGAAGCCATTTCAATCCTTGGTGCGGGTCTTGATTTCGCTCATTCAGCAAAGCTTTTACTGGGGCCTGTGCTCTGCAAACGTCCTTCTGGGTGCTGGGGGTGCAGCAGAGAATAAAGCAGGCTGACACCCCACCCTCGTGGAGGCTACAGTCTGCCAGGGGCAGAACAAGAAGTATGTTGGAGGGAGAGAAATGCCAAGGGCGAGTCAAGCTGCCTGACCGCCCTGTAGTTTCATGGCGGGAGTTGGGACCTCGCCCCCTCACTGGCTGCGAGAGTCTCGTGGGGGAGCGCCAGGAGAGGAGGTGGGCCGCACTTCCTGTGGGGTGGGCAGGGGGCCTCGTCAGAGCCTTGAACCCAACCCCTGCCCACCCCGGCCTCACCTCTGCCCTCCGAGCTCTCGTCAGAGGGAGGATTGAGGTTCTCCCAGCCTGTTTCGCTTCTGGACAGCCCGTTTTACCCAGGCGGGAGTTCGGCCTTGACTTTCTGTAGGGTGTTGTAACAAAGCAGCGAGGGCGGGGGGTTTTAGACTTAGGCCCACCCAGTGAGTTGGAGTCTCTGGGTCTCTGGGACTGGGATCTGGCATCAGGAGAGCTCAGGCAGAGCCGGCTGCGGGGTGGAATGAGATGTGCGAGGCAGGCGCTGGAGGGCACAGCACTTTCGCCTTTGCCCTGTGCTCTCCACTACGGAAGTGCTCCTCTCCGCCTTGGTGAGCCGCAGCCCTTCCCCTGACCCGCTCAAAGGTCACTTCCGAGAAGCCTCTCTGACTTCCAACCTGTGTGTAATTTAACACTAACCCCAGTGTGTCACAACCATCCCTTGGGGCATCCATCACTCCCCCCCAGCCCCCGGCCCCGGGCACACAAGTGTGCCTAGGTGGCTGGAAGGAAGGACGGCCAGGGGCTCAGGCACAGATGCTCAGAGCCTCGCCTGGAGGTCCAGGCAGAGAAGAATGTGGCAAAGGCACTTGTGTCGGTCTGTCCACCGAGCCTGCCCGTGTGGCCGCAGCCCTCCTCGGCCATTCCCCTCTACCCCTGGCGATCGATGCCATGTGACAGCCCTGGGGTTGCAAGGTGTGAGGAGGGATTTGCCTCCTTCTCTGCCAAGTGCACCCCTTACCCTCTCCTTGCCCATGTGCAGCCTTGGGCTCCAAGTCCTTGGAATTTCTTCTGCCTCCCTCTCCTGGCCTGAGCCTTTTGTGGGTGCCCAGGGAAATCGGCAAATTGGGGAAAGACTAAGTTCCAGAGTCTCAGCCTGGTCCTTCCGAGCTGTGTGTCCCCAGGCGAGAGCGCTCCCTCTCTGAGCCTCAGCGTCTGCATCTGTAAAGCAAGGGCAGTCACGCCTGCCTTGGCAGGTGGTTATGAGGTCGAGTGGGTACCGGATGCATGACAGGTACCCAGTAAATGGGAATTCTCCCTCTCCTGGACCCCGCACTCCATCCCGCTTTCTCAGGGCCTCCTGGGGGTGCTCAGAGCTGAACATGTAATTACATGAGCTAAACAGGTGGCCTCTCTGTTTTCAAGACCCCTCTCGCTTTTTCACTCTTAATTCGTGTTACGTATGTAGCGAGTGCTGCTCCACTTCCTCCCCACTCCTCTCTCTCTTTGTCCTTCCCTCCGCATCGACACCCATTCCCGTCGTTCCCAGATGGGGACGCCTCAGGGATCCCAACATTGCACGTCTTTGGTTACTTTAACATCTTGTTTTTTTTTAATTTTTTTGAAAGGTTTTTTAAAATGTTTATTTTCGAGAGACAGTCATTGAATGGAGGAGGGGCAGAGAGAGAGAGAGAGGGAGAGAGCATCCCAAGCAGGCTCCACGCTCAGCATATACCTCGACGCGGGGCTCGATCCCACAAACTGAGATCACAGCCTGAGTGGAAATCAAGAGTCGGACGTTTCACTGACGGAGCCACCTGGGCGCCCCTGGTTACTTTCACATCTTGAAGTTGGCTGGCTCCTTGTGCCTGCTGTTGTCGTTTGTGACACGTTGCCACTGCCTGCCCCTCCCCCTGCCCCCCCCCACAGATATCGCAGCAGGGGCACTGGAACCCGTGCAGGGCGACTGTAGCTGATGGGGGCTGATGGCCGTGCGTTGTTTTAAGTACCGCTCACGGTGAATGCCGTGGAGCGACGTGGTTTGGGGAAAGTGGGCACCATCAACAGCAAGTCCAAAGCTGGTGCGTAATTGCCGGGCCCGGGCAGGAAGGAGAGCTAAGACGACCCTACTCAGTTTGTTTCACTTATGTTTCCCCTGTTCCATGAGCCTAAGAGAGGAAGATGATTTTGGAAAAAGAGCTGTGGCTAAGCAAGTCTGAAAGAGCCCTTTCAATGAGCACAAAAATCCTAAGTGAGAAGGGAGCATTTTGCCATTTGATGAATTGGCTGCGATTTCCCCTTTCTTAGAAGGATGCAGAAAACAGGTGCTTCTCACAGTGGAGTGAGGCTTGGCTTCGGGGAGATGCGGTCTGGCTGTGCCCTCATGGGTCCTCCTGGGCCAGTGGGAGAATTCCTTGGGGCTCCACACCCAGAAGGAGGATTGTTGAGTCGTGGGGCATGTAATCTGACCGAGTGGTGTCGCAGCCCACATGCCGACACGTGGCATGACTCGGCTTTCTGATTTTTGCCCATCTAATACGTGTAACGCACTGTCTCTGTTTTGAATAACATTTGTCTGATGACCAGTGCATTCCAGAATCTCTTCACAAAGGTGTCGGTCCTTTTGGTTTCTTCCTCTGTCGGTTGCCTGTTCTTTCCTTTTGCCCGATTTTCTATGATTAGGTCGGCTCTCTTTCTTATTGATCTCTAGGAGTTTCTTGCACCGTCTAGCTATTAACCCCTTGCAGGCTTAGACATTTCAAATATAGTTTTCCTTTCTGTCCCCAGAGCTCTTTGGAAATGGCAGCACGCCTGGTTAGTTGTGGTTTCTCACTGTGAGGTGGAAATGATGACATTCAGCTTTCCAAAGGACCATTTGGCCATGACCTGGCCCTTCAGGGCACCTCACCTTCCTCTAAATCAGTTCTCCCAGGAACTGTGTTTTGAGGGGTGCTCATACCATGCTCACGAGACCCCTTGCAGGTGCAGAGACTGATGCTACTTTGCAGTTACCTCTGTCTGTACCCGTGGGTGTCTCCATTAAGTCAGTAGTATTTTCTGAGCATCTTTGAGTAGAAATTAGGCTCTGGACTTCCAGGCACAAACAGGGGAGCTTGGGCATGACAGAGGCATGCAGATCCACAGATAATGATGTGAGAGACTCTGCTCACCACCTGCTCCCAGGGCACAGAGCGGGGTGGAAGGACCAGGAAGGCTTCCTGGAGTAGGCAGAATTGGGATGGTGCCTTGAGGATAGGAGGTATTTCTTGCCTTTCTTCCTACCCAAACTGTAAAGTCCCAGAAACAGTGACCACGTTGGACGATTCTGCTGCTTGTGAACAGCTGTGACTCTCATGTAGAAAGAGTGCACTGTCAGGGTGCCTGGGTGGCTCAGTCGGTTAAGCGTCCGGCTTCGGCTCAGGTCATAATCTTGCGGTTCATGAGTTTGCACCCTGCACTGGGCTCTGTGCTAACAGCTCAGAGCCTGGAGCCTGCTTCTGATTCTGCATCTCCCTCTCTCTCTGCCCCCCTATCCCTTACGCACACACACTCTCTCTCAAAAATAAATAAACACTAAAAAATTAAAAAAAAAAAAAAAAAAAGAGAGTGCTGTCCTTCAGAGGTGGCCAAGCACAAGGACAGGAGAGATGGAAAGCCACACACAGCCCTGGGAGAGGACACTGACGCTGCAGAGACAGCACTGAGGCTCACCGGGGCTCTCTGGGGATCAGTGATTTTCCTAGGGTCACTCAGAAAATGACCCTCTGCACCCAACCCCAGACTCTCCCGCGTGCCGAGCCCACCACCCCTGCTGTAACCACTTGCGACTGCTTCCTGGACCAGAGCAAGCCTTCTCTTCAATGGGGGCGACACCTGGTGCCACGGGTCCAGAGCACCAAACCCCTGTGTACCCTGCACGTAAGCATGCACAGGCCACGAGCCCCAAAGCTTGGGATGACCACAGAGACTGAGCCTGCGCTGCAGCCCCGTGGGGCCCCGTTCTCGTTCGGCAGGTGAGCGGCAAGAACTCGGGACCCAGCGCGTCCTGAGGATGGGCCCAGGGGAAAGAGTTAACCCAATTCCGTTTTGGTTTTCCTTTCCAAGAAGTCAGACACTCTGGAGGTTAGCGTGCATGCTGTCTCCTCATGTAATATCGTAGTAGAGAAACATTCATTCATGTTAAAAAAAAAAAAAAAAAAAGAATGCGACAACTTCCAAAAGGTACGCATTGATAGAAAACACATTGCTGGGAATAAAAAGAAAGTAATGAATAACATTCCACATAATAGTGACTACAAGCAAAATAGTCTTCAGCTGAGGTTACAAGTTGAGTTCAAATTGAAGGTGCTTTGTAATACTGATAAAATACCATCCTTTCCGGGGGAAACCTATTGTGTTACACTTGTATCAAGTGGCCCAAAGAGGGGGGAATTAAACAGGAGGAAACGGCTTTGGGAGGACCAGGGATGCGGTGGCCGGGTGGATGGTGACTTCTGCCTGAGTCCGCGTGCTGCTGACTTCAGACAGGAGCCACTGCAGAAACGCGGGGCTTGGAACACCTGTGTGGCTCAGCCGGTTAAGCATCTGACTTCTACTCAGGTCACGATCTCATGGCTCGTGAGTTCGAGCCCCGAGTCGGACTCTGTGCTGACAGCTCGGAGCCTGGAGCCTGCTTCCGATTCCCTCTCTCTCTGCCCCTCCCCTGCTCACGCTCTGTCTCTCTCAAAAATAAATATTAAAAAAAAGTTTTTTTTTAAATGCAAGGCTGGACCCCAAGGGGCAGTGGCCATTCACAGCCACCTGCTTCGTTGCCACTCTCAAACTTCTTTTGGTGGTGGGGGGAGCACCTCTAACCCTATGTCGTGGGCTGTTTGGGAACCGTCTGGCGCCCTTCTCTTGGGGTGGGGCTTGCCAAGCTGGGCTGGCAGTGCTGACCCGGCTGTGCCAGGCTGGGGCACAGGGCCCATCACTAGTTACCTAGGGATGCCTCGTGCAGCACGTGCCCCTTCTGGCCTTGCCTGGCTCCCCTCCCGGGTTGGCCTGGACATCCGCACCAGGCAGCCTCGGTGGTGCCCCACTTTGGCACTGATCTTGAGGAAGGCTGTGTGGCAAAGCCTGTTCTATCCTTCCCTCACCCTTGCTCACCTTCCATGCTAGAGGCTCAAAAACCCTGTTACTCCCTTGGCCGGGCTCCCTGGCGCCATCTGCAAGGGAGTAGTCTTACGAACTTCCAGTGTTGGGTTATGAGATGAACAGGAAAGCTTCTGGGAAAGATTTTCCTCTCCGACAAGAAGAGAGAGGTGTATAGGAGGCGTTCCTTTCGCTAGTCTCCTTTTTTGCTTCTTGCTCTGGATGCTGCAGTGTGAAGATGTAATGCTTGGGGCTATGGCAGCCACCCTGCCTCCATGAGGGATAAATCTAAAAGCAAGAGCTAATTCGCTGAGCATGGTGAAACCCACTCTTGGGGGTAGACATGTCTCCTAAGTTGGACTGGTCGGATCCAAGAGCCAGAAGAGGAGGACCTATATTCAAGGTGGAAGGTTTTTTTTTTTTTTTTTTTTTAAATCCCCTCTCCTTATCCTACTGGGCACAAGTCAGATGACATATAATCCTGATTCCCGTGGCAGCCCTTTTGTTTGTTCATCCAACCAAGATGTATTGCGGGTCTGCAAGGTTCATGGCACTGGGGATACATTACAGGCTAGAACAGACTCATCTTTCTGCCTTCACGGAGCTCACGTGCATCCTTGTAGGGGAGACGGGCCGTGACCCGTCCCCTACTCCCCATCCATCGTCCAAGACTTTTCCCTTCCCGTAAATCCGATGCAGTTGAACATGGAAACATTGGAAGCCTCACACTGAAGACAGAGTAGCCCCAGGGTGGAAGGAGCCTGGGTCCCTGGATCACACTTTGGAAAGGAGACTCCTCTGTCCATGAGAACCCTGCTTTGGGCTTTACAGGAACGAGCAATAAACCTCTCTTAGACTGGTCACTTTTGAATGTGCCCGTGCTTGCAGCTGGGGTTTCTTTAACTCAAAAGGCCTGCCTGGAGCTGCCCCTACTTCAAGCCTTATTCTTTTTTATTTATTTATTTATTTATTTATTTATTTATTTATTTATTTTTTAACGTTTATTTTTATTTTTGAGACAGGGAGAGACAGAGCATGAACGGGAGAGGGTTTGAGAGAGAGGGAGACACAGAATCTGAAACAGGCTCCAGGCTCTGAGCTGTCAGCACAGAGCCCGACGCGGGGCTCGAACCCACGGACCGCGAGATCATGACCTGAGCCGAAGTCGGCCGCCCAACCGACTGAGCCACCCAGGCGCCCCAAGCCTTATTCTTTAAGGAAGTAAACTCTTTCCTTTGAGATCAAAGCAGTTCAAGGTGGAGCTTTGGTTTATTGCAACCCTTAGCATCCCAAGTGATTGGATTGCTAGGATCTCCTGTTCAGACCTGTAGGGAGTGGTCCCAGCAAGCTTTCCTGGGAAACAGAGGTCTCCTGCCACCTTCCTTCCACCCGGACCCTAACACTCTGAGGGGCATCTGGAAAGCAAATCGCAAGTCCCTGTGGTCTCAGTGGAGGGCGTGGCAGCCAGAGAGGCGGGAGGCCGGGCTTGGGCTGGGAGTGGCCAGGGAGCGGCTACCAGAGTGCCTCTCGAATCCGGAAGGACCATCCATCCTCTCAAGCCCCAGTCAGCCCCGGAGACACAGGACTTCCCTAAAGCTTGGGTGGTTCCTCCTGGCATTGCCTGGCAAACGTCCTTATTCAGACTTTCAGGGTGATGGCATGTAGGTTCCCTTCCTGCTCGAACAGGACCCATTCTTCCCCAGCTTCTCTGGCTACCTGAGTCACCTCCATTCCTGCTCCCGCTGTGGCTCATCTTAACCCCTTAACCCCTAGGCTGTCTAGGCTAGGGTGGTCAACCCCAGAGGACTTGACCTGGCTCGGGAGGGTCCCTCTTCCAGTTAACCCAGAGTTTGTGGCAGATCGCACTTTTCATAGGTGGTCACTGCCTTATCTGCTGTCCCTGTGCTCTGGAAGGAGCTTTGCCACCTTCCTTCCAGAGGTGACGCCTAATTCTCTTCCCCTTGAATCTGGGTGGGCTTGTGTCATAGTTAGCTAGAGCCACCATAAAGATCGCCATGGACCGGGTAACTTAAAACAACAGAAATCTCTCTTCTCACTGCTCAAGGTGTTGGGCAGGACTGTGCTCCCTCCGAAGGGTCCAGGGAGGAGCCTTGGACCTCCTGGATCAGCCACCTGCTGGTGGCTGCCGGCAGTTAGTGGTCCTTGTGGCCACCCTGCTCCAGTCTCTGTCTCTGTGTTCACGTGGCCTTGTGCCACTGGGTCTCCTCTGCCCCTTGTCAGATTCTCCCTCTCCTTTATGGACGCCGGTCGTATTGGCCTGAGACCCTAACCTACTCCAGTATGACCTCATTTACCTACTTCTGCAAAGACCCTGTTTCTAAAAAAATTTTTTCAAATCTTTATTTTTGCGAGAGAGAAAGACAGTGCAAGCGGGTGAGGGGCAGAGAGAGAGGGAGACACAGAATCCGAAGCAGGCTCCAGGCTCTGAGCTGTCAGCACAGAGTCCGATGCGGGGCTCGAACTCACGAGCCGTGAGATCATGACCTGAGCCAAAGTCGGACGCTCAACTGACTGAGCCACCCAGGTGCCCCTAAAGACCCTATTTCTTTAAATTGTTTTTTTTCAATGTTTATTTATTTTTGGGACAGAGAGAGACAGAGCATGAACGGGGGAGGGGCAGAGAGAGAGGGAGACACAGAATCGGAAACAGGCTCCAGGCTCTGAGCCATCAGCCCAGAGCCCGACGCGGGGCTCAAACTCACGGACCGCAAGATCGTGACCTGGCTGAAGTCGGACGCTTAACCGACTGGGCCACCCAGGCGCCCCTAAAGACCCTATTTCTAAATAGGGTGACATTCTGAGGTTCTGGGTACACAAGACTTTTGCGGGGACACTCTTCAAGATGGTACGCTTCGTGACGTGAAAGCGATGCCATGGCCTGCTTGCCTGTCTGCCAGCCTGTTGGCGGGGTCACTCGGGAGGGAGCCCTGTCCTGCCATGGGAGCCGCCCCGCTGCCCAGCAAGCCCGGGCCGGTCCACAGAGACAGACCTCCTGGAGACGCCCTGAGTCTATGAGGAGAGAGAAGTGCCCAGGCAGGCCCCAGGGGCTCCAGCCTCCACCGTCCATCTCCAGCCACCATCTGACTGCAACAACAGGAGTGCCTTTGGCCCAACTGGCCATCTGAGCGCTCCCAAATCCATGGCCCGTAGAAACGGTGATAGACAAGGTCATGGGCGACATTTTGTCCCCTTCTTCAAGTTTATATGTGGCAGCCCTAACCCCCAGTACCTGCCAATGTGACTGTCTCTGGAGTTAGGGCCTTCAAGGAGGTGGTTACGGTTAACTGAGGGTGGGGCCCTAATCCCATCTGACTGGTGTCCTCGTAAGAAGGGGAGAGACAGCAGGGATGTAGGTGCATAGAAGAAAGGCTGTCACAGAGACAAGGTAGCCGTTGGCAAGCCAAGGAGAGGGCTTGGGAGAAACCAGCCTCGCCAACACCTTGATCTTGGACTTCTAGCCCTCCCAAACCATGTGAGATGAATTTCCATTGTTGAAGCTGCTCGGTCTGTGGTGTTCTGCCCGAGCGGCCTGAGCAAACTGATACAGGGAAGAACGTGATTGTTGTTGTTTTAGGTCACCACTGTGTTTGGAGGGGGGTTGGTATTTGTTACGCAGCGGGAGTGGACTGATACAGAATGTATAGAGCAAGAGAAGTGAAGGGGAAACACTCGGGAATCTGGGGTTCTGCTTTTTGGCTCCCTGAGTGGCCTTGGCCAATTCTTTGATCCTCTTGGGGACTTGGTGTCCCCGTCTGTAGAATGGGCACATCAAATGACTTCTAAGGTCTCTCACAAACCCTCTCACAAACAGTAACGACCTGACTTGCCGAATGAGTTCTGGAAAGGGTTCTTCCACAAAGAACCAGATTTGCAGCTGTGTTCCAGGAGAGTTGGTGGGTTTAGGAGACATTTACTGAGAGTCTCGGTAATCTAAGAATAATAGCTTGTGTTTGAGGAGCTCACAAGGATCACGTAGTGATCTACGTACGTTTCCCATTAAATGTTTTCCCATTAAATTAAACCCTCAATAACTCTAAACAGAAGGGGTTCTTTTATGGCTAAGACAGCTGAGTGGAGAAGTGAAGTGACCCGCCTAGGTCGCACAGCATGTACGTGAGAGATCAGGTCCTAACCACAGTCTGTCTGACTCCTGGGTTCATGTTCTGTCCTCAAGGTGGGTGAATTTCATCTGTTGCCCCAATTAAGGGGCTCTCTGCCTGCCAGTGGTGTTATCAGCCTTACTCTCACGTCAAAGTGACCGTCCCCACCCCCGACTCTCCCAGAGGGAGGGCAGCCTTGGGAACAGGCGACTGTCCAGCCATCTGTGCAGGGACGGGGTATAAATGCTGTTATTGTTTCTTAAACAAGAACAGATAGGATTTGTATGTCAAGGCCAAGTGAGGGGAGAGATGCCCTTTGAGCTCTTCTGTGGGCCAGACCCAGGACAGGTGGCAGACTCATCATTTGATACGGAATTAGGCCAAGTCGAAGTTCAGGTTGAGAGCCTGCAGTTCAGGTTTCCATTCAGCTGTCGGGAAAATGAGCTCGTCTAATGAATGGCCACCCCCTGGCCACTTGGATCCCCTTTTCGGTTTTAAAAACAGCTTTTGTGTCTGATGGCTCCGTTTTGATCGCGGCGGTACTGTTCAATGGGGCGATTTATGGTGTCCTGGATGCCTACCCAAGGCGCGTCTTGTCTCAGGGGGCTGATATGGGACACAGAAGGCGGCCTCTGTAGTGGAGAGGTGGGAGTGAGCCCCGAGCTTTGTCCCTGTGTGATCTCTGGCAAACCACTTGCTGTCTCTGAGCTTCAGCCTCCTCATCTGTGCACTGGGGGTAAAACGCCAAACCTCGAGCTCGACTAAACGCTGTCATGTGACTGTCCCTTATAGTAAGTGCTCATTGAATACTAATTCCTTTTCCCCAACTCCTTCCCCTCCAGGGCTGACTTATCCAGTATTCACTTGCTTACTCAACAGGAATTTATTGAGTGCCAACTGTGTGCTTGACTGCAGGGACACCCTGGGGCGCAAGACCAAAAACTCTCCCCTTCTCGTGGGGGACGCAGGCCATGGACACGTGGGCAGGTGAGGACACGTTGAGGAAGGAAGTGCTCTGAGGAATAAGAGGGGTTAGAGATGCCGTGTTAGAGAGGGCTGGCGTGGGACCTCTTCTTGGGAGTTTGCCGGAAGGTGATGCTCTAACCTGCGGGGCCTCCCACAGCAGGGCCCTTCCCCAGTCCTTCCTGGAATGGCTTCCTTGTTCAACCCGGAGAGCGTCTGGCACTTTCCCTCACCTCTGAGTCAGGAAGGCTCTTTTTTTTCCTCGCTACACCTGTTCCAAATTTCAATTACACAAAATATCTTTCACACACAGTTCCGCCAGATTCCTTAGGAGGAGGGGGGGAAATGGTGCTATAAGTATTCATAATGTGTTTGCATTATGGAATAATTAGACATAATTGCTCTGCCTCGTAAATAAGTATAAAACATTTACCAGTCTTGACAGTGGGAGAAACCGCGAAGCTGCCTTCTCCCACGGAAGATGCCCTGGCGGAGACGCGCGGGGACACAGGCCATCTTTTCAACTCACCAGCACTTTGGTTTTTCCCCATCAGCGAGGAAGCTTAGTGGCCTTTCCTAAGCCTGCCAAAAGTGGTGCCTGCTTATTGGTTCATTTGTATATGTTCTGATTCTCTCCCTTACTCCCCACGCGTGAATCAAATGCCCACAAGGTGCCCGAGCCTGGGGACATAGGACGGTCACAACGTGTGCTGCTTGCCGAGGTTACAGGCGTGCATTTCACGGGCTCCTTGTCTGTGCATTTCACAGACACCCCGGGGGCAAAGTATTGAGAGTTTATTCTCACGTGATAGAGGAAGCAACTAGGCCTTAGAGGGTTTAAGAAACTTGCTTGAGTTCACAGAGTTAGTAAAGGACGAAGCTGGGGCTTCAAACCCAGCCAGGGTGTCCATGCACTTGACCTGTCACCACGTCAGTTTAGCAAATGCCACCCCAGGTGCCGCTGTATCCCTCACCTACCTCCCCAACCAAATGGTTGACTGACTTCTGGAAGGATCCATGCCCTCTAGTTATTGTTCCAGTGTATGAGTCGAATTGCGTCCTCCCCCCAAATCCGAACACCCAGGACCTCAGAATGTGATCTTATTTGGAGAGGGGGTCTTTCCAGAGGTCGCTGGGCTACAATGAGGTCCTTAGGGTGGCCCCTAATCCACTATGACTGGTGTCCTAATAAAAAGGAGAAGTTTGAGCAGAGAGACCTGCCCGGAGGGAAAACACCAAGGAGACACAGGGAGAAGACAGCTATCCATAAGCCAAGGGGTGCTGAGGCTTCCAGAAGCTGGGAGCGAGACCTGGAACATGTTCTCGCTCCCGTCCTCAGAAGGACCCAACCCACTGACACCTGGATCTCCAACCTCTGGCCTCCGGGATGAGGAGACAGTACACTTCCGTTGTTTAAGCCGCCGGCCTGTGCTACTTTGCTAAAACCGCCCCCCCCCCCCCCCGGGCGGGGGGGGGGGGGGGCGCCACTGCCCCGCCCACCAAGGATGGAGATGTCGTCACCATGGTGACTTGACTCAGGGCAGTCTTGCCTAACACACACATACTAGGGCCCCTGGTGGGTGGTTTCTAAGGGTCCAGCGCTAACATCTCTCAACAAGACCTCCGGCACGTGGGCCAACAGGCGCCCAGAGAGGGAGGTGACAGTCCCATGACTGCACAGCACAGAATGGTAGAGCCTGAGCGCAAACCAGCCCCGTTCTCCCTGGTTGGTGCTGTTTGTCTCTTGTGTCTAACGGGCCATGTGTCTGTCCATTGCTTCCTCCTGTGACAGGACAGCCGCACTGGGAGGCCACCATGCCAAGACCAGGGTCACTAACGGTGCAGAGAGACGGCTGGATCAGCCGGTGGGTTTGCGTGTCCCCGCAGTTACGATGGCACAGCCCCGCTCTGAATGACGAACAAAGCCCACCCCCTACTTCTGGGTGGCAGGTGGGTCCTGTGTGGGCTGGCCGTCTGCGGAGGCCAGACGGGGCGTGTTCGTGTCCCATGGCTTCCGCCGCAAATGACCACAAACTGGTACAACGACAGGGATTTGTTCTCACAGTCCTGGAGGCCAGAGGTCCTAAACCAGGGTGTCAGGGCCGAGCCCCCTACAAAGGCTCGGGGGAAGGGCCGTCCCGTGTCTTCCAGACTCTGGTGGCTCCTGGCGCTCCATGGCTTGAGGTGGTATCTCTCCAGTCTCTGTTTCTGTCTGCGCGTCACGGCCCTCTCTGCTGTGCCTGGCTCATTCTCAGATCTCTCCCTCGGCCGGCCTTTCATAAGGACGCAGCACTCCTGGGTTTAGGGCCCACCCGAGATCCGGCACGATCGCGTTTTGAGATTTTCAGCTGAATTTGTATCTGTGAAGACCCCTCATTCTGAGGAAAGGCCCACTCATGGGTTCTGGGGGTTAGGACTGAGACGTCACTTTGGGGGACGTGATTCAAGCTACCACACAGGGCTTGGACCATTGCCTCCGCGTCCATCAGACGTCGCATCGCGCTGCCCGCACCCTCCTGAAACGGACAAAACGGATCTTGACACGGATCCTTTGGAAGAGCTCCTACGCCCCCCGGGGAGGAAGACTGTGCTTCTGGTGCATCCCCTCCAGATCCCTCCCCCTGACTGACGGACGTGGCCCCGCCTTCCGCACCCCTGCAAGATTCAGAGGCTGCCCCATGGTCCCCACGCTGCCTCAGTCCCCGACACTCCCTTTTTTTTTGGCTCAGGAATGTTTCACGCACCCTTCAACCCAAAGAAACACCCACACAATTCTGTTTATTAAGTATTAGGTCCAGCCGACCTGCTGGTGTCCTAACAGCTTCGTAGACATTTGAAAGAAGTAACACGTGGAAATTGAAAAAGTATGTTCGTATTTTATCCTTCAATAATCACAAGCGCCTCCTAGCGGGCCGTGTGCCCCCTTGCGCCCTGCACACGCGCAGATCCGCGGGGCAGCCCGTGTGCATCTCCTAATTATTTGCCGAGCCCAGCATCTTTTCGTCCGCTTGGTGTTTCTTCTTGCGTGGAAGGCCCGTTCAGAGCCTTTCCTCTCGGATTGTTTCTGTCTTTTCCTTACTGATCTGTAGATGTTCTTTATATATGTTCTGATTCTCTCCCCTGGCTGTTGGTGCGCGGGGCAAACACCCTCTCAGGGTCTGATTCGTAGTCTCGCGTTTTGATGCCTGGAGATTTCAAATCCGAATGCAGTCTGGCTTCCTGCTTTCCCCCCTCGCCCTTGTGCCACGTCCCCTCGGATGGCACATCCCCCTCCACCCCCACCGCCGACTCTTCCCCACCTCCCCACCTCTCTGGTTCCTCCCTGCTTTTGGCTCCCTCTGCCCCAGGCACTCAGGGGGTTTTCAGGGTCCGGATGCCCCCAGCTCATTTTCACCTATGAGCCCTGCACAATGTGCGCCCCCTTCCACCCCTGCCTTCTTCCTCCCCTCACTCTCCCCTGGGTCTGCCCCTCCTGGGGGCTCGTCTCTACCCACACCCTCCTAACCCACTCCGACTCCAGGCTTTTGTGTTACAGTCTGCTGCCATATCCTCACAATCAGATTTGCGCATTTACTTCTTTCTTTTCCGAGGCTTGTCTCCTCCACCAGCTCCAGGACAAGGGACCAACCCAGTGCCCAGAACAGTGCCCAGCACGCAGCCAGTCGCCCTGTGCGCCCGGAACAGCCCTCTCTCCCACCATTGCGGCCAGCTGCTCAGGGACAGCCCTGCGCCCCTGTTGTCCCGCGGGGCTTTACCCCCCCCCCCCCGAAGCCATCGAGTCCCATCCCGCACCCTGGCACACAGCTGAGATCCATAAACTCACTTGTTGCCCATGGGAGGACTGGGCAGCCTGGGGCCCCCTGCTTTTCCTGTTTGAGGCTGGGCAGGGGTGGCCACCTCTAGGGGAGGGCTGATGGTAGGGAGGGGAGATTGAGACCCATCCCCTCCCCCCCCCCAGGAGGAGCCTGGCTGGCTGGGGGTACATTTGAGTGAGAACTAGGCATGGGGGGGGGGGGGGAGACAAGGAGAGGGAGCCTTGTCCAATTGGAGGTCTGGGATTTGTCTTCAAATTTTCTCTGATTTCCCCAAACACTTGAAATTAATTAGGTGGTGGACCGGAGCCTTTGCGAGCCTCTCTCTCTCTCTCTCTCTCTCTCTCTCTCTCTCTCTCTCCCCCTCCCTCCCTCCCTCCCTCCCTCCCTCTCTCCCTCTCCCTCCTTCTCCCTCTCTCTCTCTCCCTCTCTCTCCCTCTCCCTCCTTCTCCCTCTCTTTCCCTCCCTCTCTCCCTCCCTCTCCTTCCTCCCTCTCCTTCCCTCTCCCTCCTCTCCTTCTCTCTCCCTCTCTGTCTCCTTCTCTCTCCCCCTCTTTCTCCCTCTCTCCCCCTCCC
>NW_024412396.1:68784092-68817627 GCF_014898765.1 Herpailurus yagouaroundi
CTCAGCTGGAACCTCACCCCTGCCAGCATTGCATTTGGCAGGCCTCCTGCAAAGTCCAGGGATTTCTCAGGCTGCCCTGGTCGTCTTGTGAGTCTGCAGGCTCCTGGACCCTTCGGCTGAGCTGAGCGGGCGAGAGCCCCCCTGCGTCAGCCGTCCTGTGCTCACACACCTGCCAAGTACACAGCTGTGGGACAATTCTGGGGGCGCCTGTCCTTCTGGGGCCAGAGGGCAGTGCGAGCGAGCGGCCATTTCCAAGGTCAGACATCCTGCCCAGAGGCCTGGGGAGGGGATGACGCCGAGGAGGCAGAGGCGGGCTGCTCCCTGCGGTATTTGCTCCCAGTGCTTTCGGAGAAGTTGGGCTGGATTTGGAAGTGGGGCGTGCGCTCCCCTGGCGTGGGCGGAGTGGCCCCTGGGCTTGCAGCTGGGAGCCCAGTTCTGGCCGCCAAGGTCTCCCTCCCTAGTAGCGAACAGTTCAGTTGTCTCTGATCTGCCTGGGGCTTCCTGACACCTTGAAAGATCTGACACCTGGAATCAGCCGCTGTCTGGTGTAATCAAGACAGGAGCCCCTCCCCCAGGCCAGAGGGCACCGTGAGCAGTGACCACCAGAGGACAAAGTCTGCCTGGAGGAAAGTGACCTCCTTCGTGCTGTTGGCAGCCACAGCTGTGACGTGGTGGCTTTTCTTGTGCCCCAAAGAGGCAGCCAGCAGCTTGTCAGAAACGCTGGGGCGTGCTCATGGGGTGTGTGTGTGTGTGTGTGTGTGTGTGTGTGTGTGTGCAGGCTCCTGCATCTGGATGTGGGGGCTCAAAGTCCATTTTCATGAGGGTTTTTGCAAAGCGGTTTAGAGACTTTTTTGAACAGGTCACATGCCGACAATGCTCCGACATTCAGAAGGTGGAAGAGGGTGGCAGTGAAACTTGCCTTCCCCTCCCCGGTTTGGGAACACGCATCCCTTTTCTTAAACACAAGCAAGGTCACCGGCTTCCTGTGTCACAAACCTTTGACGAATATACAGTCAACTGAATATGTCCCCTCCTACCTGGTGGCAGCGCTGTACATTCTGCTCTGCGCATTTATTTTAGTTTATTTAGTCGATTGATTTATTTTTGAGAGAGAGAAAGAGAGAGAGCAAGGGAAGGGCAGAGAGAGGGGGAGACAGAGAATCCAGAGCAGCCTTCGCACCGTGAGCGCAGAGCCCGACGTGGGGCTCGAACCCATGAAACCACGAGATCATGACCTGAGCTGAAATTAAGAGCTGGACTGAGCCACCCAGGCGCCCCCTCTTTGGAAAATACTTTGAGATGATTTCATATTGATATGAAAGTGCTTTCTCTCTCTCTCTCTTTTTTTTTTTTCTGATTAAAATATATTCTAGGGACGAGTCCAGCGATGAACTTCATCGGTTCCCTGTCGCAGGGCAGTTAGGCTGTTTCTAACCTTCTGCCGTGACACGGTGGGCATTCGATGGGAGACTGGCCTTGTTTTGTTGCCACAGGGTAGGCTGGGGCAGAGCCAGCAAATGATCTGTTGGTCTCCCCCACCTGCCCCAGGCCCCTTGCAGTTGGGTGTGGTCATGTGACCATTCTGTCCCCGGGGCGGTGCCCCTGTGCCACACTTCCAGCAGGAGACTTGGAAAGCTCCTAATCTTTCCAAGTGGGGTTCCCTAATCTCTCTCCCTCTGCCACGTGAAGGGGCGGAATGTTCCAGAAGGCAAGACTACACAAGGATGGAGTCTCTGTTGGCCTGGGCCCCTGAGGGACCCATTGAGCAGAGCCTCCTCCAGACGACCCCTCCCCCCAGCACTGATATTTTGCTTGAGCAAAAAGTAAACTTTGTTGCACTCAGCCAGGAGGCGTTTAGGTGGTTTACTCTGTCTGGCCCATCTCCTTCACAGTGAGAATCAATACACAAATGTTTGCGACACTGAATTTAATACGTGACTTTTGGGACACCTGGGTGGCTCAGTCGGTTGAGTGTCTGACTCTTGATTTCAGCTCAGGTTTGTGAGTTCGAGCCCTGCGTCGGGCTCGGTGCTGACAGTTCAGAGCCTGCTTGGGATTCTCTCTCTCTGCCCCTTCCCTGTGCGCGTGCACTCTCTCAAAATAAATAAATGATCTTAAAAAAAATGACTTTTAAGTGAATGGTATATTAAGTTCCCTGGAGAGACCATGGAACCAGTGGACCCGTGGGCGCAGATGGGAATTCTTAGAGGCACCCTGGGTATCTGCATCTCTCCTGTCCCCCCAGGTGGGATATGGTCCCTAAGTAATCCCTCGCCACCAGATCCCTGGTCCCCAGCCTCAACTGAGAGCATCTAGGCATTCTGTACCCCTGTCTTCTTCTTCTCTCTCCCTTTGATCACCGTGGGGCTCTGGGGAGCTCTTGCAAAGAAGATCAGTTGCATTAGAGGCAAACATCACAGGAAGGCATAGATAACCGTGAAAACCCAGAAACAATCTAAACGCCCACAATAGGGAATATAGTCAGTAATTTATGACGTGAGTTGAAACAGCCATTAAAAATGAGGTTAAAAAAAAAAGGTACATGTCCATGATATTTTTATTAAGAGAAAAACAGAGCAAATCACAAGCCAGTGTCTAACGTGTAATCCCACTTAAAAATATAGATCTGCGTGTAGAGTGTTGTACTATAGGAATGGGCCAACGCTGCCCCTTGGGTACTCTTCAGTGTTGCTGAAATACAGTCTTTGATTACAGCTCCCTCCTCCTCCTGCTGCAGATTCAACCCCCGCCAGTGTGCTGAGGGCTCCCCACCGGGCTCCTTGTTAGGATTTCCTCATCTACCGGCGGTCACTCCATCACTGCCTTCTCACGCCTGCTATTTCTCTGTGCTTCTGTCGCAGCTCCTGGTTCCACCATCGCACCAGCGACCTGGGAGTCATCCAGGGTCTCTCTCTCCGTGTTACGAATCCAACCAGTTAACCAATTTCTTCGGTTATTTCTCTCTAACATCCCTTCTCTCTCTCCCTGCTTTCAGCACCTTATCTTGGGCCTTACTTACTATGTCATACCTGGTACATTGCAGCAGCCTCCTCCCTGGTGACCTTTCTCCACTCCCATCTGCCCCCATTGGTTGCCACTCTGAAGCCACAGTGATCTTTCCACCATGAGGACCTGGCCACTCACTCTCAGCTTAAAATCTTCCAATAGCTGCTGACCACCTTGGACAGTCCACGCTCTCATGTGACATTTGATTACACCAGGGGGCTGTCCCAGCCATACCTGTAGACTCAACAATTCTTGTCTTACCTCTGTGCCCACCCATCCTTCCCCCCAACCACCATCCATCCATCCATCCTCCACCCATCCCCATCCATCCATCCACCCCCCACCCATCCCCCATCCCTCCATCCCCCATCCAGCCCCCACCCATCCCCCATTCACCCATTCCCCCCATCCCCCAACCACCATCCATCTATCCATCCTCCACCCATCCCCACCCATCCATCCACCCTCCACCCATCCATCCCCCATCCATCCATCCATCCATCCATCCATCCATCCATCCATTCCTCACCCTCCCCATCCATTTCACCATCTATCCACCCATCCATCCATCGCCCACCCATCCCTATCCACCCATCCATCCATCCCCCACCCATCCCCCATCCCCCCTCCAACCTCCTCCCATCTATCCAACTACCCAATAAAATCCAATAGCATGTCTCTTTTTTAATTATTTTTTTAAAATTTATTTTTATTATTTATTTTTTTGAGAAAGAGAGGGAGAGAGACAGACAGGGTGAGCAGAGGAGGGGCAGAGAGAGAGAGAGAGGGAGACACAAAATCTGAAGCAGGCTCCGGGCTCTGAGCTGTTGGCACAGAGCCCAATGTGGGGCTCAAACCCACAAACCATGAGATCGTGACCTGAGCCTAAGTCGGATGTTTGACTGAGCCACTCAGGTGCCCCCCCACCCCCACCCCAGCATGTGTTTATGTATCCCTGTGACTTGGGTATAAAAACATCACTGTTCATCTGGACAAAAAATTCTGGAGATCCCATATGTGAAATTAAAGACAAGAAAACAATAAGGGATTCTCTCTCCCTTTCTTAATCCTTCCTATTTTTTGTGGCCTCTTGAGTTAATTTTTCATAATGATACCTCTTGCCCTCTCTCTCTCTCTCCCTCCAACAGTTTGCATTTTGCTTGGGGTAAAAAATACAGTCATTTGCACTGGAGACCAATACAAAATCTGCTCTTTGGTGCTCTTGTGAAATGTCTGTGTGATGGCCCCTGCCTGCTAAATTGGACCGTGTCTCAAGTCCTCATAGACTTATTCATACAAACACACAGAGGTAGGATCATTTCATTCTGGAGTGGGGGTTACCTTGATCTCGGTGATGTTAAAGACAGAAAGAAAGAGACAGATCCTGAGTGTGGGAGAAGAGGTCCCAAAGAAAGGCCTTATTTTATTTTAAGCTCATTTATTATTTATTTATTTTAATGCTGGAAACCCCCATCGAAGGAGCCCTAATGAGAGCTCACAGCGACGGGAGTGCTCCTAGCATTCCGCCCTTAGCCTCGCGCGTCCTGAGGCTTCCTGGCATGCATATGCCTCATTACGGACACATGCCCTGTCATGTGTTATTCCTCACTTAGTGACAATTTGTCACTGTCACCCTTGACATGTCACTCCTCGGCAGACGGATTTGACTCCGATGCCAAGTCTGACACTCGGATGAGAGGCAGTAGTAATCTGAATTGAAATAACGGGTCGAGAGTGGCTAATTTCACTCTGACATAATTCTAATACCACGTAAAAAGAGAGAAGTACTGTGTTTAAAGGGGAGGGTTTTTTTTTAAGCTCCCCCCCCCCCCGCCGTCTCTCCTGCTCTGAGTCTGAGTATTCAATTATTCTTTAGGATAATGCTTTTATTTTTGAAGGATTAAGTCTCACGTTTTAATAACATGCATTTTCAATTAAGTGCACGGAGATCCATGGATATAACTATTACTTAAAGTATAAGTAATGGTTGCATGTAAAAATTAGGAAACATTGTGCTTTAGATAAATTACATTCAAATTAGTTCTTATTATAAATGAGATAGAAAATGGATTTTTTAGCTCTGGCTGGCCAAAGAGCCAACATTTGTATCTACTTCATTTGTTTAAATATATTTCAAGCCAGATTGAAATCCATACGGCCTGACATTAATTGAGTGCTGCTGCATCAATGCACTCAAGTTTTATAAACCACCGAGGAGTGAGTTTTTACTGGCTCGAATTAGAAATATTCCAACCCTCTTACATGGAAATAGTATTGTTTATGTAGTGATTCTTTAAGCCATCATTAAATGGTACAAAACTTAATAAAACGCAATTAAAGAGAACATACGCAGGGTATGGCTGGGTGTTTTAGGAACTGTATTCCCCCCCCCCCCAAAGAAATGATTCTATTTTGTTTCCCGGGGGAAGGGATTCTTCTGTAAGGTATTTTTAAGTAAACGCTGCTTTCCTTTTGCAAAGCGGAAGAAGCCGCAAGGTTAGTGCGGCTTTTCTCTCCTTCCCACCTCGCCTGCCTTTCTTGGGGACAGGGAGGAGACAAAGGGAGAACAATTTCCATATTTGTCCTGGGAGAGCGGGTGAGAGCAGGCACGCATGGAGACAATGCCCTGCCCCGCAAGGGAGTTGCTCTGTGCTTGCTTCTGTTTTTAGGGAGCCAGAATCCAATTTGCTAGTTCACAGTAAGAATCACAAACAGCCACGTGGGTCAGAATTTTTGAGTTCTGACCAAGGCGTTGTCTCCCACTGGCAGACCTCACGGGAGAGGCTGAGTCATCATCATCAGAGGGTTGCTTGGTGATCATGGAACCAAGCAAGGGACTTACAGAAATCCCATGTCCAAATGTGTGCGCCCGTGCAAAATGCATTTAGTCGTGCTTCAAGTATCTGGTGAGCACCTGTGCAGTGTGGAGTGCTAGGGATGCTGCAGGGAAGGCCTGAGAACCAGGCAGGGCTGGCCATCCAGAGTGGAACAGATGAGGCAGCTGGATGTCAGGGGAGCGCAAGGCATTATGGGAGCCCAGTCAGAGTGGGAGGGAAGGACAGCATTTCCAGGAAGCCACATGTAGGTGGCGACTTAATGCACAGGTAGGAGACCACAGGTGCGGGAAAACACCTGGCGGTGTTTGGGGAAAGCTGGAACAGGAGGAGGCAAGGCTTGGTGCTCGGCGCCCACAGGGGTCGTGGAGGAACTGGATGAGGTTAGAGGGAGCAGACATTCTGGCAAAGCTCCCCCCACCCACTGACCTCACAGGCTGTGGGACGGCTTTGCCAGTGGAGCTGACCCCTGGCAAGCCTCTGCTTGACCACATGTCAGTGGGCCTGAGCCACAGTTCTAAAAATCGCAGGCCCTGATATCACCTGTGTATGATTGTCCCTATTTTATGTGGTGTGTTGGGTTCGTTATAAAGAAGCAGTGTCTCTGGGAAAAGTTGGAGACACCTGCACGGAGAAGAACCATTCAAGAGCTGAGGGGCTCTCCCCGGTCTGCTGGCTGCCATGTTCCTGGTTGTCCAGTCCTACGAGCTCACCTTTCTTACCTATTTTTTATTAGTCACTTATTCATTCATTCGACACATAGCAAGTGCCGGTACTGTGCCGGGCACTGGACAAAGTAGTTGATACTCGGTCACTACCTCAGCCTCCCTGGAGCTTATGGCTTAGTGGGGGATGTGTGATAGTGTCATGATAAGACATACAGTGGGCACTCAATCCTAGAGGAATCGCCATGGAATTGAAGCCTCAGGATACACAGGGATCACCAGACAGGGTGGGATGGGGGCTTGGCAGGTGGAAGGGAGAGAACCTACCAGGTTCTGGAGAGGAAAGGGACCCCGACAATCTTGGAGCCCGAAGACAGGCTTTCAGTCTGAGCTCCAATAGGTCGCTGCTTAGATCCTGAGCGAGTCAAGGGGCCTCAGTTTCCTTGTCTGTAGAATGATAGCGATAACAATGGTGGGAGCCCAATGGGATTGGCAGGGGTCCGTGATAGGCAGGTGAGTCTGAATCTAACACTAAATCTGTGGATTTAAAGCATGCCATCCAGGGGCGCCTGGGTGGCGCAGTCGGTTAAGCATCCGACTTCAGCCAGGTCACGATCTCGCGGTCCGTGAGTTCGAGCCCCGCGTCGGGCTCTAGGCTGACGGCTCGGAGCCTGGAGCCTGTTTCCGATTCCGTGTCTCCCTCTCTCTCTGCCCCTCCCCCGTTCATGCTCTGTCTCTCTCTGTCCCAAAAATAAATAAACGTTGAAAAAAAATTTAATAAAAAAAAAATAAAGCATGCCATCCAGCCAAATGGTAGAGCAATATGTATTGATTGCCAACACCAACCATTATGGTAAGCTGCTGTGCGTGCTGTGTGCCATTATCCCCATTTCACAGGTGAGGAAGCTGAGGCTCGGGAGGGAAAGCAGCTTGCTTGGGGGCACACTCAACTGGCAAAGAGGGCAGTGAGGATCTCACCGGCAGGTCTCTGGTTCCGTGCACCTCTGCCTTTGCTCGACGTGCCCTCAAGGAGCTGACAGTCTCGCCCAGTGATGCTCGCCCAGGAGCCACGCTGCCCCTGGGGACACGTGGCAGTGGATGGGGGACATTTTGGTTGTCACAATGCCCAGGAAGCCCCCCGCGCAACGGATACACAAGCAGCCCAAGATGTCAGTACAGCCGAGGTGGAGGGACCCCGTTCCAGCAAGAAAGACACCAAATGAATGAGGTCAGGTCTCTACAGTGGACATGCTGTCAATACGGGCTCTCGTGGGAACAGAGCGAAGGGAACTTAGACCCTGGCCTGGGGCTGCGCTGGGGGCGCAGAGGGCGCGGGGTGGGGGGGGGGCGCTTTCCTTAGGGGGATGAATGCAGTGAGACTTGGGGGCTGGGTGAGAGAGGGTGTGGCTGAGCCAAGGCCAAGGGTGTGGAAGGGGAAGGGGCGCGAGGACCACAACAGCTCGGCATTTGCCGAGATCAAGTTTGAGGAGGCACATGGGGCTACTGAGACTAGACATGCACACTGAGGCCTCTATTACACTGGGAGGAGCCTGAGTTTTACAGCGAGGGCAGTAGGGAGCCATTGAAGGATTGTGAAGAGGGCAGGCTGCCATAAAAGGTGCCTTTAGCTAGAGGTCTTAGGAATCTCGGCAGTGCTCTCCTGAAGAAACAAGGAGGTTCTGGAGAAGAGACCCTCATCCCAGCCCTGCTGGGATGGGCTCATTTCTTTGCAGCTCCCCACTGGTGTCCCTGGGGCTCCCTCTTTGGCTTGGCCCCACTGTTGCCATGGAACCACTTTCCAGCCAGCCAGGGAACGGTCTGAAGACGCGGGTCCTATGAGCCTCGCCCTCCAGGGTCACCGTTGGGACCCGAGTGACTTGGAAGGGACAGGTGGCATCTCGAGGATGGAAATTGATTCTGGGCCACCGAGGGGCCTGGTGTCCACTGCTCAGATGCTGGCCACGCTGGCCTTTTCCAGGGAAGGAGGGCAATTCTGTCCTACCAATCCAGCCCTCTTTCCAAGAGCTGGCCTGAGAGTTGCTTTGCCACTCTGTTTTTTGAAGCCTGGGGTTAATTGGGGACTGCTGGATATTTAATGGAGAGCTTCTGAGACAAAGCTGTGCGGGTTTTCTGTCGTTCAATAGTCCATTAGGCAGGGACTTGAGAGTCAAAATGGTCATATGAATCTCTGGAGAGAGAACTCATTAATGGGACGGTAAGTTCCAATTAGTGGCATGGCCCGAAAGGACCAAGGTGCAAAAAACACGGTCCTCAGCCCCTCTCCCAAAGGGGCTCCATTATCCAGCCGCCTGCTTCCTGCTGCACAAACACGGTCACAAACGACACGAATATTCGCTCTGAAAATCCATCTCTGTCATCTGCGTTGTCAACCGGAAGGCAAAAAAACCCTTCCAACCATTTAGAGAAAATGGGAAAGGCCACTGGCTTTCACGAGGCAATTTTTTCCATCAACAGGGAAAGAAAAAGCCAGGTGGGCGTGCCCCAGCAACGGGTGTTTTTTTGTGTGCGGTGTGTGAAGCCGTGGGATCCCAGCTATGGGATAAGCTGTATCATCTAAGCACTTGATGCGTGGGTTCCTGTTTCTTTCCTGCCCAGAGGCCCCAAGAAAAGCCCCCACTGGTACCTCGGGAAGGCTGGCTCCCCTCACCATCTGCACCAGAGACGGCACAGAGGGCACTTGCCTTGGCCGGGGAGGAGGACATTTCTCCTTAGGGAGGTAGAACATGGGCTTTGACCTTTGCAAGACATGATTTTAGTGCAGACAAGTCAATTAGCCATTCTGGGCCTCCATATACCTATCTTTAGAATAGGGACATTGATGCTTATCATGGCTGGTGTCTTACAGGCACAACACACACACACACACACACACACACACACACACACACACACTCCCCAAGAGCATGCTGTGGCAAAAGTAATGGAAAGCTGACGTTATTAGTACACTTTCTCATCCATTCCATCATCCCAATAGCCCATGCTGTGCACAGGTGAGTTATTCCCATTTCAGAGGTGGAAGGAGTGAGGACCAATAAAGGCCACGGGTTTACTGAAGTCTTGAGCCACATCGCGAGGCCTTATGGTGCCTTTTGCCTGGTTCTGACCCCCCCCCCCCCCCCGCCCCGCACTGATTCTGATGTCCAGCGCAGGCTCGGGAGAGAATCCTGCTATGTGGACAGCAAAACCTGAAGAGACGTGAATGGATCAGCAAAATTGGCTGAGTGAGGCAGGGCTAGGGCAGAGGCTTTGGGGCCCGGCCGGCCAGGTGTGGGCCCTGGACCCACCTGGACTGTCACGGGTCCTCCCTGAGCACAGTGGGGGTAGCAGGACCTGCCCCTTTGGGGTGTGTGAGGGTCTAAACAAGCTCCTGTTCAGCAAAGGGGACTTAAGGAGCAGCCCAGAAATGGTGGCTGCTCTTCCTTCTCTGTTGGTTTGGAAAGAGTGGGTCAGTGGACCCAAAACTGGGACCCCTTCCTTCGGTTAAGGCCCCTCATCCACACCAGGCCACCCTCTTCAGCCGTCCTCCCTGTTTATGTCCTTCAGAGCGTTGATTGCAGCCCGCACTTGCCTTCTTCATTGTTCATGACGTACTCGGGCTTCTCCACTGGGGCCGTGGCATCTGCGAGGGCAGGGCTGTGTGTCTGTGCTTCTCTGCAGTATCCCCAAGGCTTACAACAGCATACGCCATGGGCGTAGTCCATGATGAGTTGTCCAGTGACCGGATGAATGCACCAGCCACCTTCCCACAAGCTCTCGACGACCCAACCATCTCTGTTTCCTTTCCACGAAACAGCGGCCACATACAGTCAATGCCCGTGTCTGCTGCTGCCCTGAGGACCTCCTCCCATCTCCATGCCAGCCGGGCCCACGATTATGGCTGGACTGCCCAGTTGGAAGCCTTGGGCTGTAGTCGTGGCTTGGCTGAGTGGCATCCTCTGTAAACCTGTTTCTTCCTGTTTTTTGAACAAGTAGCCTCGACTTTCTGATCCCCTATAACCTCCTCCTCGGCCGGACCATCTGTTCCGCAACAGAACACTTGGGTTGAGGTTAAACTGGGCAAGGTGTTAAAATCCGTATTCTCACGCTCAGAGGGCAGAGGTCTCTTGGCTACACATGTGGCAAATTCTGTGAGAAGACTGGGGGGCTGTGTGCCCACCGAACAAATGCCTGTTTCAGCAGGCATGTGTGCTTCTCCTCATGTTTTAACTTGTCCGTCGCTCTGTCACGTGGCCATGCTAATGGACACTGAATATTACCATGACATTCCGAAATTATGTTTAGTGATGCAGCAGAAAAAAAATTAATTTCATTCATTGACAAGCTTGTCAATTTACTCATATTGACTTTTTGATGTCTGTACCACAGATGGCAAAGTTCATATACTATAAAATACATCATTATTAATACTGTCTCCAGCCATTGTAAATCCTCGGGAGCCAAGAGATAGGGGGCTGTTTCTTCAAATCAGGTAACTATGAAATAGTATAAGGTCTCGTGTGTTTATAGTTCTATTTTATAGTAAAAACACCGAAGACATCTGGAGTAATCCACCTTCGACCCCGTCTCATTTGCCCCCACCTCCGGTCAGTTGCCAAGTCTTGTCAATTCTACTCCATATTTCTTTTTATTTTTTAAACATCTATTTATTTATTTTGAAAGAGAGAGAGAAAGCGAGGAAGGGGCAGAGAGAGAGAATTCCAAGCAGGCTCCATGCTGTCAGCCTGGAGCCCGATGCGGGGCTCGAACTCATGAACCGTGAAATCATGACCTGAGCTGAAGTCAAGAGTCGGACACTTAACCGACTGAGCCACCAGATGCCTCTACTCCATATTAATTCCTTTCTTTCCATCACTGCTGCCTTTGTCCTGGTTTAAGATGTCATTACTTTATGCTTGGGCTATTGCAACAGCCCCCCATGGGGACTTCTTGCTTCCAGTTCCTCTCCTCCCCCAATCCATCCTTCCCCTGCATTCATAGCAGCGATGGCACCATGCCTTTACTCTAAAACCTTCCGTGGCTCCCTCATGCCTTTGGACTACAGTCCAGTATTCAAGGGCTACCATGGTCTATCTTTACCCACCTCCCCTCCCATCCGTTCGTGAACTTGTGGGTCCCTCCAGAGATCTGCTTCTGCATCTGAATCTTGTGCAGGAATTGATTAGAGATCATGAGCCTGCCCCTTTGCAGGTCCTGATTCTGGAGGGGCCTGGGAGGCTGCACCTTAAGAAGAACCAGTGTGATCCCCACTGGTCTGCTCAAACCCACACCAGTTTTCATCCCTCATCTGTTCCTTTGGCCCTCCCTGTGCCACCACCACTCAGCCTGTCTCCCCATCTCCAAGCTGGGATGCACCCTCCACCGCGAGGCAGCTCTCTGACTAACCCAGCTAAAAAGAATCTCTTCCTTTGCCCGACTCCCGCAGCCCTTCAGCGTCTTGTATGAGACTTCATTGTTGTCAGGGTGTCCCTCGTTCCATTAACCGAAACATCGAGAGGGCTCCTTCTTTCCTTTCCTTTCTGTTGCTTCTTCTGGTTGTCATCTCTGGCTGAATGGCTAGGACATTGAGTGTCATTTCTGTTAATAACAATTTACCTTCTTAGAGTACTTTAGAGTGTTTTCAAATAGTTTTCATGGCCTTCACTTAGCCAAGCTGGAGAATCAGCCATGCTACGCCGTGGAGTTAGAACACTGAAAAACCACTGTCCACTGGGTGAACAGGCGGGTCATCAGACACTAAGAATAAAATACAGGCATTTGATGGTTGACTGTCCCGGAGTCTCATATCCACCATTATGGTCTCAATGTTTAGGACAGTGCCTGGCACATAGCAGGTGCTACAATTAAACCACTATTTACTGGGAGCTATGCAGTGTGTCCAAATTAAAGACAAGTGGGTGGGTAAGGAATGTCTTGAGAGGATAATGGGCTGCTCTGTCTCATGAGGCACAAGGGGATAGGGAAGTGTGGGTTCAGGGTCAGTAAGATTTCATAGTCTGTTTAACTACTCTGCGAGACAGGCAGGTGTCACAAGCCCAGTGCATTAAGTCCTCAGAGTGTCTTATGGAGTGACGTGGGTTACCAGGAAAATGGCACCACTAGAATGACCATCAGAGCCTCTGACTCTTCGGCCAGTGGCTACTTCATGAAGCCTTCGCCTCTGTATCTGGGAGGGCTCAGGTGAGCAACTCTGGACTCCAATCCTTTAAGCTCCACCCCTGGCAGCAGTAGATGTTTGGGGATTCCTGCAGCATCAGATTGGTTTTCCCGGGTGTCTCTTTTGGCTTGGTGATTCTTGAAGGGAGCCCCGCTCACAAGCAAGAATTCAGGGTTGCCAGTGAGGTCTTGGCTTCAGTGCAGAGCTCCACCATTTCCCGTTGGCTATCCTAAGAGTAATCTGTGAGCGGGTGTCTGGCTCAGGCAAGATTGGTTTGGGGTTTCAGGATGTCACCTCACCTCCTCACTTCCTCAGGCTGACCTTGAGTTTCCGGTAGTGGACTTGAATTCTTCCATGGAATTACCTTAGGAATGGCCCCTGCTTGAGGACTTTGCAGCCACCCCAGTCTTCCTGTGGGAGAGCGGGCCCCCAGGGACAGAAAGGAGTGAGAGCCGACAGAGCAAGTCCCCTCGGGCTTCTGTCCTATAATGGGGAGATTACATGTAGCATCAGCCTGGGACCCGAGGCCCAGGGGAGCCCCGAGATCCTTGCCTTCAATTAAACATCTACCCTTTTCCTCCCCCACCCGGCCCCAGGATCAGAGTCCTAATGGGTTCTACCTCCCACTGCCACACTCACAGAGGATGGTCTATGGAGCTTCTGTCAATTTTGATCAAAATGGCACCAGGAAAAAGTCTCCAAATGGAGTCCTATAAATTTGAATGGGTTCCAGCAAAATTCAGACCCTGGTTTGCTAATTGTGATGTGAAATTCATAAGAGGAGAAAGTGGCTGTTAATATCCTGTACGCATGAATAAGGAAGACAGTCCACAGAAGCCCAAGTGGCCAAGGGAAGAATTGGAGGGGGAAAAAAAAAAAAAAAAAAAAAAAAAAAAAAAAAATCCGTGTCTCTGTCCATGGTACTGACCAATCACCAGCTTTAGGTTGCATTACTTCTGTCTTGTTGCCGGTGACTCCTGACCCAACTTTCCAGGAATTTCTAGCCTAGTGGAAAGGTTGTGAAGCAGGGTGTGAAGACAGGAAGACAACGGGGCAGAGGTTGTTGGAGTAGCCTAGCCATAAAGAATTGTGAGGAAGAGAAAACCTCCTGCCTCTCATATAATTGCCCTTGCCAAGACAGTTCTCTTTCTCTCTCTCTCTCCCCGCCCCCTCTCTGAATTAAGGGATACTATGTTGCCCTGGATCACCCACATGCTATACATAGCAGACTGGAGTGTTCACCTTGACCCTCAGCCTGATGCGAGGCCCTCATCCTCCAGCCATGCTGATTCGTCCTTCAAGGCCCAGCCTGAATCTCCCCGGGAAGCTCTCCCTGCATCTAGGAAGAGCTGAACATTCTGTCCTATGCTTCCTGAAATGTTTACCTAGATTGCCTATCACTTTCTATTGTGACAGTGTGCCTGGCAGGGGGATGGATGTGATCTATCTCCGTGTCCCAAGCATGAGCACTGGGCCCTGAATAGACCAAAGGCTCAGAAGTTGTGTGCTGGGTGGATCAGCCCCTCCCCAGTACCGTCCACCTGCCCAGGCCCTAGGGTCATCTTCCCTGCATCTACTCTGCCACCTGCATTGAAGATAAATGCCCGTGTAGACCTACCAGCAGCCACCACACCATGTGACCACCCTGCCCGATTATCTGCCTTGCAGACTCGTCTTGTGAAGTTCTTCGTTGCCTGACCGCCCTGGAAACCCGAGGTGCGTGGAGGGGCTGGGAGTTTTCCCAAGGATCCATGGCTCTGCTGTGGTACAACTGTGACTCACGTCTTCTCAATTAAACTAGTGGTTTCTTTTCTTTACTTTCTTATTTTGATGGGGAATTCTACGCCACCCCTGTTGTCTGGACTTTAGAAGATGCCAGTTCTACATTGCTGGCTGGAAAGTTCTCACTGCCCATTTTGGCCTCTGCCACAGTCTCGCTTCTCGATACTTTCACACTGAACTTTCCCTCTCTTGGGGCCCCCACCAAAACCTTTACTGCACATTTATCGTGTGCCAGGATCTCACAACAGCCCAGTGAAGCACACATATAGTCTGCATTTTATAGATGAAGATCTAAGCACAGCTGGGTTAAGTGACTGGCTCCAGGTCAGAGCCAATAAATATGGCAGAACGGATTCAAACCCGGACTGAGCTGCCTCCTGTGACGCTGCCTTCCCTTTGGCCTGAAATCCCTCATTACTGATGTCTGGGGAACATCTGGTCAGGTATCCAGAGCAACAGATCTGCAGGAAAGGGCCCGCCCTGTGATTTATTTTCTCTGAGGTTCCCAGGATATTTTTTTTTTCCTTCTTTCAAAATCCAGTGCTGCCATATTCCCACCTGAGGTCATTAGCCTCAGCATAGGTTAAAAACAAAGTGTTTGTGTCCATCCCTCTAATTGCACAGAAACCATCAAACCCTCATTACCATCAGCCTAATTATTTTGAAATCCAGCATATTATCCTGTTGAACAATTAGGCAGATGATAAGCGTTTGCCCCACCTGCCCGGGGACAGGAGGTAAACCTGGCATGAGGGAGGTGGACGGGGTGGGGGGGGGAGGGCGCCGTGGGGCTGCTTTGGGAGGAAGTGTGAACCGTCTACACTTGAGTCTTGAGACAGGGGAGCGAGCAGGCGCCCACCCACCTGCTTCTGATTATTTTCCATCCCCAACTTGCAAAACCACTAACAAGAGATTCACCCTAATGAGCAGGGAGGATGGGACTCAACCGGTCGGAGGCGACATCATTACAGAGCTGGTCCTAAATGTCCCCACACGGCTTTCTGGGCATAAATAAGGTGCTTACCTGAGCGTGGTGAAGCAGAGGTTTTCTATGAGTTGTAAACCCGAGCACAAATGTCTCTGCACCATGGCCCCCCTGCCCCTTCACGCTGGTGGGTTCCTTGCCCAGCGCTGGAAGTGACTCAGGGGACAGTCCTGTGCATGGGGGTGGGGGTGGGGAGGCCTTTGTCCACGTGGCCGTCTGAAATGCATCACAGAGCTGGGCAATTTAGGGTGGAAGAGAGCATGGTGGTCGGTTCATCCAGCCGCCTTGTTTTATAAATAGGGAGGCTCCTCCGTGGGGGTAGAGTCCTTAGCTCAGGGTTGTGGACTGGGCACTCTGACCTGGGGAGGCAGGAAGGGGGATGCATGAGCCATTCAGGAGGATCTGCCGTTTACCGAACTCTCGTGGTGGCTCTGCCTTATTCTGAGCGGCTTATGTGGACTTGAGCCACGTGATGCTCCTGTGTGTCACTTATTCTCTCCCTCTTATGGATGAGGAATCTGAGGCACAGAGAGGTGAGGCCACATACTTCAGTTTCTGCATAGCTATTATGTCGCGGAGTCAAGATTCGAACCCGTGACTAGTGGCCCCAGTTGTTAGGCAGCACCCTGGTGCCCTGCCCAACCCCAGCCGAGCACCACGTGGCTACAGATGAGCCCTGGCCACCACGCGACAGCCCGCGGGACTGTCCCTTGGGTCACTTCTAACACACCAGCAGAAAGAGGCCACGCGCTGAGCCTTCCACCGACAGCTCTCAGTCTGTTGGGGGAATAGCCATCAGATGTTGAGGATGAGGGATGCATAGGCAGAGGACGCACTGGCCCTGTGGGCCCCTGGCCCTGCTGTGCTTGGTGGCTGGGGGCCCACGAGGTGGTGATGCCTGGTTGGAGACGAGGCTCACAGCTAACTAGGGCTTGCAGGGGTGAGAATGCGGCACTTCTGCCCCCCCCCCCCCCCAGCCCATTCCATCCCACCCAGAGACTTTCTCAGAACTCCCCCTGGCCACGTGTGACTTGACCCCATGGGACGGCGAGACGAGGTGACAGAGAAGGGATGAGCCTCTGGGATGGAACGTTTTGCCACCGCATAGGGGAACCAGGCCCCGGCCCCCGGGGTCCCCATACTGTGGCTCCTGTGTGTGCAGCTGACAGACAGCAGCCTTTCGAGGGCTGGTTCTTAAAAGACACAGAAAGTGTCCTGCGAAGACGGGGGCCCTCCCACGTTCCAGTTGATGTTTTCCGTAGGGATTTGTCTGAAGCAGATCGACCAAGAGGAGGCGTCCCAAGATGGGCCTTAACTTTCCTGAGCGAGGCGCGTGACGCAGGGCTCCAAACCACAAGCAAGGCAGGCTTTCTCTGAGGCTAATCACCAGCCAATTATAGCGGCCAGTGGCCTCCCAGGCCTCTGCTCCCTTAACCAGGGCTCCGCGGGAGGGAGTCTTGGAGCTGTGCCTCCCTGGCCCTTTGTGAAATCTGGGCCCAGAAGACCACACACAAAGCACCGGGTTCCCACCGCCTGCAGCTGCTGGGGGCCCGGAGTCAGGGTGGGCTGGGTTCACGCCCGACTCTGCCTCCTGCCAGCCCTGAGCCTTGGGCCACCCCTTTCCTTAGAGCCTCTGTTTCTCATCCGAAACACGGAGACGACATCACCTGCCGCATTATCTGTGGCTGCTGTGGCAAAGTACCGCGGGCTTGGCGATGTAAACCACGGGAGCCCGTGGTCTTACGGTTCTGCAGGCTGGGAGTCCGAGGTCAAAGCGTCAGCAAGCTGTGCTCCCCCGGAAGGCGCTCAGGAAGGGTGCGTTCAGGCCTCTCTCCCAACTTCTGGCGGTTCCTTGGCTTGTGGCAACACATCTCTCCTCTTCCCCTTGAGTTCTCCACGCGTGTCTGTCTGTGAGGGCAGTATTTCCCTTCTCATCAGGACAGCAGTCCTATCGGCTCAGGGCCCGCCCTCCTCAAAGCCCTCATCCTCACTTAGCTAATTCCCTCTACGATGACCCTGTGGTGGGGACACAACTCGACCCACGGCCCCACTTGCCAGGGGTTTGCAGCCTCGTCGAGTATTGGAATTGAAATCATTTCTTTAAAGGGACATTCAAATGTGGACTGTTCACGTGAGCGTCCTTCTCAAGTAAAGCGTTGAGAAGGGCTCCACTCACAGTGTTCAAAACGTAACGAGCGCATCTTGGGTGTGAGATGCTGAGAAGCCACACGTGCCCATGGGGAAGTGGGCGGAGCCTGCCCAGTCCGGTTTCTAGAAGACCAGGAGGGAAGGTGGGCTGAAGAGAAATGGCAGGCTAGACCCAGATCCCTGGGCAGCTTCAGAGCGGGGAGGGGAGCCGTGAGGTGATAGAACTGGTCATCGGAGCCAGGGTGGTGTGGCCCAGGGACCGGTCAAGCCAAGGAGATGTCAAAGGATGTCACAGGCTTCTATGCCGGAACCTGCTGCCTGAGGATGGAGAAATCATTCGGTCTGCATATGACGGGGACAGGCCCAGCTCACCTTGACCTTGAGGGATAACCCAAGTGAAGGGGGGCGGATAGGAGAGCCAGTGCCCCAGGCAAAGAAGTCGCGCATGGACCCAACATGCGTTGTGTTTGCAACAACAAAACTGGTGTCTCACAGTCTGGAGACCTCAAGTCCAAGATCAAGGTGGTGGCTGGGTTGCTTCCTGCTGGGGCCAGGAGGGAGAGTCTATTCAGATTCCTCTCCTGGCTGCCGGTGTCGCTGGAGGCCTTCGATGATCCTTGCCTCGTCCCCACACCACCCTGACCTCTGCCTTTATCTTCAAGCCACACTTTCTCGGTGTGCTTCTCTGTGGACAGATCTCCCCCATTGATAAGGACACAGTCACACTGGAGTAGGGGCCTCCTTCCCACGTAATGACCTCATTGTAACTTGATCAGCTGCAAAATTCCCCTCCCGAGTGAGGTCACAGTCACAGGTCCTAGGAGCCTGGGTCTCCAACATATTTTGGGGAGGGGGACACAGTTCCCAACAGAAAGTAAAAAGATACGACCCCTGTGTTCCCAGCGGTCTCAGCTTTTTGGGAAACGCAGAAAATTCTAGTTGGGAAAAGTGGAAAGAAATTGGGGGAGGGAGGCAGATTTACTGGCTCAGAAGTAGTCTGGGGGCTCCGTCCAGGGTGGCCTCCATCGCCTCCCTCAGCAAAGAAAAGCATCCTGGCAAGGAAGTAAATGAAAACAAACATCTGTAAAATGGGGCTTAAACACTGCAGCCACTTAGCGGAGCGGTAATGACAATGAACTGTGTCTGAGTCGCTTTGAACGTGGTCCTGCACTGTGTGAGCGCTTTGCGGATGTGTGAACTGCCCCACGCTCTGGAGCACTGAAAAAATCCTCGATGCCCTGCTTCCATTTTAAGGCATAAATGACACACTTATGCCTGGGGACTTGGTCCAGTGGAGACCTGGGCAAAACTAACTGAGGAATACAGGGGCGTGGTGTGGAGACAGTGGCCTCCTGGGACATTCGTGGGACAAAACTCTATTCAGCCAGTTGAGGGTCCACTGCTTGCCAAGCACTGTGCAAGGTCTCTGGGATGAAACTAGAGAATCAAATAGACGTGTTCCTTTCCCCCACGGAGCTTACAGTCTATTGAGTAATGACAGGCAAGAAACAAGCAAACCAACAAATGTGGACCATTAAAAAGTGTTGATGAGGGGCGCCCGGGTGGCTCAGTCGGTTGAGCGTCCGACTTCGGCTCAGGTCATGATCTCGTGGTCTGTGGGTTCGAGCTCCACGTCGGGCTCTGTGCTGACGGCTCGGAGCCAGGAACCTGCTTCGGATTCTCTGTCTCCGTCTCTTTCTGCCCCTCCCCTGCTCGAGCTCTGTCTCTCTCTCTCTCTCAAAAATAAATAAACATTAAAAATTTTTAAAAAAAGTGTTGATAAGCATTATGTTCTGATAAATGATAGACGAAAACGGGATGGAAGTTGTAATAAATAGGGTGATGGGGAAGGCCACACCTGCAGGGGAGGGTGGGGCCAGCCCTGGGAGCGGGAGGTTGGGGAGGGTGGCCAGAGCCCTGGGAAGAGGTGTGGCGGGAGGGTGTCTGTGGGGGACACATGGCATGAGGTACACCGGGAGAGGTGGGCAAGGGCCGTGTCCTGTCTGGTCTGATGTGTCCTGTGTCTCTGGGGAGGGCATCATGAGGCTTATTCCCGGAGGATTTTTAAGGATGGAGAAAGAGCGTAAGTCTTTATCCCAGGGGTCAGTTTTCTGGCATTCCGGGTGGCTTTGCTGTCCCGTTTTTCCGATGAGAAAACAGAGACTCCCGGCCTGAAGAAACTGGGTTAAATGGAGCAGAAAGAATTGGAAGTGAGTTAACAGAAGAGAAACTGGCGATAGCCCCCCAGACTGTCATCTTGCCGGAGCATTTAATTCGGTTTCTCCTTCTAATTTTGACTTTTGTGATACGTGTATGCATTTAAAAATCAAATCATTCTCTCCGGCTCAGAGTGGAAAGCACCAGTCAGTTTGGGCTGCTGTAATAGAATACCATAGACGGGGTGGTGTATAAACAGAAATGTATTTCTCACAGTTCTGAAGGCTGGGAGACCAAGATCAAGGTGCCAGCGTGGTCGGGTCCCGGTGGGGACACACTTCTGGGTGCAGCCCGCGACCTCTCCTCTCCGTGGCAGAGAGAGCGAGCGGCTAGCCCCTTGGGCTCTTCCTGGAAGGGCACTCATCCGTCACAAGGTTCCACCCTCATGACCTAATCACCCCAGACACCCCACCTCCTAACACCATCACGCGGGGATTAGATGTCAACATGTGAATTTGGGAAGAGCATATTCCAAGTCCATAACTGGGATGATAGTTCCTAACTATCATCTATCATCTATCTATCTATCTATCTATCTATATCATCTATCTATCTATCATCTATCTATCATCTATCTATCTATCTATCAATCATCTATCTATCTCTCTATCATCTATCTATGTATCCATCCATCTACCTATCATCTATATGTCTATTATCTATCATCTCTCTCTCTCTCCATTATCTTTCTCTGCGGAACCCTGACTGATACCCGAGGCATGTAACTCCATCAAGCTACTTGATCATTTCAAGCTTTAATTCCTTCCTTGGTGCAATGGCTGTAGTAGATTTATCTCGTGGCGTTGATTTAAGAATTAAATGAGATCATGCCCATTAAACACTTAGCGCAGTGCCTGGAACATAAAAAAAAGTACTAAATAAAAACGTCGTAATAGTTGTGGCCGTGTTGCTTCACATGTAAGGCATCCCTCATTCGTTCGAGGCACTGTTTATGTGCTCCGCTAAGAAAGAAAAGACGCGGCCACTTAATTGTAAGAACTTTTCAACTGGGAGACACGTTCTGATTCCCAAAGAAGCTAAAACGAAGAAGCCATTAGAATGCGGTGTGCCTCCTTATTCTTATCGGCTGCTCTGCGCGGCTTCTCTTGTCGATGCACGTCTGTGGACTGAAGGGAGATGATTCTTGCAGGGGGTTTGTAGATGTCCGTCCTTAGTCCCCTCTCTGTGGCGGATACATAGATGACCCTTCATATGAAGAGTGAGAAGGGCCAGGGCTAGCACTTGCCTTCTTGGTGGGACTTCTTGGTCCTTCTTGGTGGGACTAAGGTCCTTCACCGGGTCCTTCTTGGTGGGACGAAGGTCCTTCACCGGGTCCTTCTTGGTCGGACTAAGGTCCTTCACCAGGTCCTTCTTGGTGGGACTAAGATAGGCCCATTTGATAGATGGGGATACAGAAGCTCACAGAGCTTAAGCAAGTCACGGAGATCGCCCAAGACCACATAACCCTGAGTATGGGAGCAACCATTTGCACCCAGGCCCGTCAGAGTTCAGATCATTCCTCGGGCAGCTGGCTGGTCACCTACCTGTGACCTGACTCTGCAAGGTGGTACCCCGAGTCTTCCTCCGCCCGGACCTCCTTCCCTGTCAAGTCTCCCCTGGGCTTGTCCCCGTGTTAGGAGGGCCCCCGGCTCAGCCCAGCTAGTTCCGCCACTTACCTTCTGCAGAATCCTGGGCAAACCCTTCATCCTTCATGGGTGGGGTCCTTCGTCCGATGGAGCCAACCAGCGTCCTTGGCATTTGAGGTTACCGTGAGGATTTGATAACTCCGAGCTAGTTCTGGGTCTTCCCCAAGACCGTGGGCAAGTGGAAGACCTGGAAACCTCGGCTTCCCCCGCTGCGGTCCCCGCACGCTCCCCAGTGAAGGGCACAAAACAAAAGCGTGGCCGGTTCTTGGGCGGGGTTACAGCGCCACGCAGCTGCGTCAATCCCTGCTTATGTGGGGGGCTGCGGGGACTTCAGGGTTGGCGCTGTCTCTGCCTCCGTGAGTGTCGAGTCTCCTCAGTGCAGCACCCGAGGGGGTCAGCTCGGGAGGAAAGAGCTCCTGCGGGCGATCCTACTGTCCGGGCAACTGGCCGGCACGGCCTTTTACCCTCCGGGGAGGCACGGGAATCCAGGCAGAGATGAGGGGTTCTCCTGGAACCAACCGCATGGCAAGGAACACTTGGAGAAGTCGTTTGATGGCTGGCCCCCTGCCGCCAGGGTCCAGGTCAGTAATACGATGCTCACGATGGTGGCGGTGATGACGACCGTCGTGCCTGTTGACCAGGCGCCGAGGCCTGGGCTTTGTGCTCCGAACACACTGACCCACGCGTTTCCTTCTCACACCAGCCCCGAGGCCGAGGTTCCTGTGGTACCCCTGTCTGCAGACGGGCGCCAGGAGGCTCCGTGAGGCTAGGCAGTGCTGCGTCGACCCGGTCCGTCGCTACTGGGCGAAACTGACATTTAAATGCAGGTTTCTCACCACAAGGCAATTTTGTCTTTTGCTTCTAGCCTATTTTGCGTATTCACTCTTTTTTCTTTTTTAAAAGTGTTTTCAGTGTTCATTTATTATTTCTGAGAGAGAGAGAGAGAGAGAGAGAGAGAGAGAGAGAGAATGAGTGGGGGCGGGGCAGAGAGAGAGGGAGACCCAGAATCGGAAGCAGGCTCCGGGCTCCGAGCTGTCAGCACAGAGCCCGACGCGGGGCTCGAACTCACGGACCGCGAGATCGTGACCTGGCTGAAGTCGGACGCTTAACCGACTGCGCCACCCAGGTGCCCCTTAATTTATTTTTGAGACAGAGAGAGACAGAACATGAATGGGGAGGGGCAGAGAGAGAGGGAGACACAGAATCGGAAGCAGGCTCCGGGCTCCGAGCTGTGAGCACAGAGCCCGACGCAGGGCTCGAACCCACAGACAGAGAGATCATGACCTGAGCCGCCCAGGCACCCCTTCATTCATTTCTTATGTCAGAATGGACCATGGATTTGAATTATTTCTTTCAATCGTTTGTAACCCATTACTATCAGGATTTGTGTCATGGCTCAGCCGTCCCAGATTTGGCCAGAGGGAGCCCCTTCTAACTGCCTCCTGCGTCCTTTTGATGTCATTCTGTCTTTCTCCGAGTGCTTTTGTCCTTTTCGGCCCAATGAGATATGCCATGTTCCTCTTCTGTTTTCCTGCCCAAGCCCCGGGAGCAGACTGTTTTCCAAGGAACCTTGGCTCCTTTCAGTGGAGCAGGAGTCTGGGGGCCAAGAGCTGAGGATGTGTGTGCCTTCCCAACCCACTTCCAAATACTCCACGAAGAGGGCAGACCGCAATCCTTTCTGGTGTTGAGAGTCTTTGATATTGTATAATTTTAATGCTTCATTCATAACAAAATCTCCTGAAGGGACCATGGAACCCCAAGACCCTCTTAACCCCCTTGACATACTTCTTTGTGTTCAAGACTCGCCAGGGAGTGGGAGCAAATGCCTGTCCTTCTCTGCTCCGAGCTGCCCAGTGATACCCTAGTCATTCTGGAAGGGCGTGGAAAGGGACAGACTTTCCTAAAGAACGTCTGGGCCCATTGTGAGCCCGTAGCATCCACTGTCTTGAATATTTTGCTTCCAGTGCTCCCTCTCTCTCTCTCTCTCTCTCTCTCTGTCTCGGGCCCTGGGGATTCTGGAGTGTACTGGTCCCTGAGACACAGCAACGAACAGTGCAGACAAAACCCTTGCCCTGGGGCAGCTAGCATTCCAACTGGGGACACAGACAATCCCCAAATAATTAGTAAACAAATATTATGAGTAGAGATGCCTACTGGGGGGGGGGGGAGGGTGTGAGCCGTGATGCAGAAAAATCAGGGGACACAGTGGTGCTGACAATGCAGCTTAATTTATTTTTCTTTTCATTATATTTTTATTTGAGAGAGAGAGAGAGAGAGGGAGGGGGAGGGACAGAAGGAGAGAGAGAAAGAGAATCCCAAGCAGGCTTCACGCTCAGCGCAGAGCCCGACGTGGGGCTCAATCCCACGACCCTGGGATGGTGACCTGAGCGGAAATCGCTCAACCGACCGAGCCACCCAGGCGCCCCAGCAGCTTGATTTAGAGAAGCGTCCAAGGAGACCTCTCTGAGGAGGAGACCTGGAAGAGGAGAAGGAGCTTCGGCGAAAGTGAGGGAAGAACATCGCAGGCAGAGGGAAGGGCATGTGGGGATGCCCAGCGGCAGGGGAGAGCCCCCCCTGGGTGGCAGCAAGTGACTGGAAGCCAGGGAGGCCGGCACGGTGGGGGAGGAGAGAGAGAGAGGCACTGCAGAAGGCCAGATCGCACAGATCCACCGTGGCTGCGAGGGTTTGGGTTTGGACAGTGCGGAAACCCCAAGAATGGGGATGCACATCTGGTAATTGAAAAGATGAAAACGTAGTAATAAAGTGCTCATTCGCAAGCAGTCGTGAGGAAGATAATGGATGGCGGCCAGGCGGACCATATGCACTTGGCTAACAGAATTAATCATGTTCGGTGTGGCACAGGACAAGAACGACACAGCACAATAAAACATTTAAAGACGAGAGCGGATTTTAATTTTAGGAGTCGTCGAAAACAATATGATAATGATGATAGCCAAGTTGGCCCCGTGAACGCAAAATCCAAATAGGACACAAATTAAAGTCATAAATAATATTTAATTTGCGATACCAAGGCACTCACAAAAGTCGTATTGATGAAAAAGTTATTAGAGGAATCAAGCGAACACTCTCGTACGTCTGGAATATTTAGTGGACCGGAGAAACGCTAGCGGAAGAAAACAAACAAAAAAAAAGCCCTAACACGGTGTCTGAGTTGGTAACTGGCTGGGAGCATTTATGACTTTCAACTTGTGTTTATCGAGCAAACCCCGGGCTGTGTTTCCAGGCCCGTTTAGCTGGATGGGAACAAATAAGGGAAGACTGATCTTTACGAACTTGTGACTAATGACACGCGGTTCCTTGCAAGTAATTTTGTAAACACCGCAGCCCGGAGATGTTTCGCGCTCTCATCAGTTACTGAGCCCCGAGCTCCGGGGCTTGAGGGACTTTGTGCTCTGCTCTCACCACCGGTTTCTGGTGGGCACCTTACTCCTGTGCACTGGGACCTCACATCCAGGGAGAGCACCTCGGACGCTGGAGGCACAGACCTGAGAGAGGCCGGGGGGGGGGGGGGGGGAACAAGAGACTGGTGGTGGGAGAACGGCGATGAATTTGCCGAATATGAAGTATGATTATGGGGAACGTGAAGGCGGCCTCTCGTTGGCAAAATGCAGAGAGAATGGGGAATTCGAAGCGGGGGGAGTGATTACCGCCCTGAATGCAAAACGAACAGAAACCCACAAAGCTAAAAGGGTCAGTGCCGGGGGAAGGGGTGACAAGCTGGCTGGGCGTGGCCACCTGACGGTGACTTTTATGAAAGACACCCAGAAATGAAACGTGCCGCGCGCTCTGTCTCCACGAACGCGCGGTGGCCTTCTGTGAATCGCGCTGGGACTGACGTCACTCCGTGGGGGTGTCCTGGGAGGAGCCTTCCCCAGCCCCAGCTCCAAGGACCCCAGATGCTTTGGGGGGAAATGCAGATCCGCCTGGGCTTTGCCAACCCTGGGAGGTGTTGTGACTGAGTCTGCAGGGGTCAGGAATTAAAACCCAGTGATGAGGGGCGCCCGGGGGGCTGAGTTGGTGAAGCGTCTGACTTTGGCTCAGGTCATGATCTCGGCGGTTTGTGGGTCCGGGCCCCGCGTGGGGCTCTGCGCTGACAGCTCGGAGCCTGGACCTGCTTCGGATTCTGGGTCTCCCTCTCTCTCTGCCCGTCCCCCACTTGCACTCTGTGTCTGTCTCTCTCTCTCAAAAAGAAATAAGCATTAAAAAAAATCCACCAGTGATGAGGGGCATCCACTTTGTCTCCGAAGTGAGCGCCTTAGGAAATATGCTGCCCCCCGGGTCGCCCGGCCTGCAGGGGCCAGGGGTTCCCACCAGACTCTCCAGGCGAGGGCCAGCTCCCGGCAGCCCCGTCCCTCCCCCTTGCTTCGCTTTTCCCTTGAAAATGGGTGCTGGCCTGGCTTTCTCGGCCAACAGCCCCAACGAGCCCTCTGGTCCTCTCCGCCGTCCCACACCTGAGACCCGTCAGTCACCTCGGCCTCTGCCTCCGTGTGGGCGCCTGGCCCGCAGCTGCCGACACCTGACATGGTCCCCTGGCTGATCTGTCTCCCTCCCCCACGTCCGTCTTCCAAGAGGCCGCCTGGGCGATCTTTCCAGGTTGCAAATAAGGCCCCATCGGCGTCTTCCTTAAAACCATTTTAGCGGCTGCCTAGGGCCGTGTGTTTCAACCTTGGAAGGGAAAAGCCCATGTACCGCTTTGATAAATAATGATAATTGCTACTATTTATTAATCGCGAGGGTTACCCGCCCCTCCCGTTCCGGCCCCTCCCCAGGGGACCGGGTCTCCCTCCAGCCCGGGGTGGGGCGCCCCCCTCTGGCGCACGTATACACAACACCGCACCGCTTTGGGGGAGTCCCTGCCTCGCACCTGCAGGGCAAAGTCCTGTGCTCCTCCCGTGGCTTCTGAGGTCCTGCGTGGCCAGCTCAGGTTTCCACGTCTGGCCCTTCTAGCCTTTTCTTCTACTTGTCCCGTTCCCGGCCTTTCCACTGGGGGGTTCCTTCCCCCGCCTCTGCCTGGACACTCAGCATAAGCCCCACCTCTTCCGGGAAGCCCTCCTTCACACCCCGGGTTGGATGAGGGGCCCCACCTGAATGCATCAAGCGCTTCCGCCCTCTATCACCACTCTCTCCAGCCAGGGTGCTCCCCGGCTTTCTCTCCCCCGCCCTCCACCGCGCTGGGAGTTCTCAGAGGGAAGGGACCGTGTCCCATTTACTCACTCAGCAGGTAGCTGTTGAGCCCCTACTGTGTGACAGGCACTGCCCTAGGCACTGCAGACTCAGCAGAGGTGAGAACAGACAAGACCACGCGCTTGTGGAAATTCCCTCTGTAGAAAGATGTTGAAATGGGAACTTAGGGCAAGATGCCCAAGAGGCAACACATGGTGCATCCCAAAGAGGCAGGGCACAGGGCCTCGTCTGCGGGGCGAGAGCACGTGGGGCTTCGGCGCGTACCTGCGCAGGCTTGGGATCCGGTGGCCTGGCCTCCACGTCTGCTCTGGCCCCTAGCCTGCTGTGTGCCCTTGGGCAAGGAACATGGCTTCTCTGAGCTGCACGACACGGTTAAAGATTCAGACTCCGTAGGGTTGCCGGGGGGGGGGGGGGGGTGGTGAAATGTGAGTGGTCGCCTGGCACTCGGCTGAGGACACAACTACAATTTGCACACGTGCCAGCGATGCATGAGATGGTCAAGGTCTTTCCTCCATTTCCCAAACCGCGCTTTATTATTCCGCTGAATTGCTAGTAAGGTGAGAACGGAAGGCTCGGGTTTTAAAGAATCCATCAAAAACAAGTGTCCAACAACTGGAAGCCACCAAGGTGTCCTTTACTAGGCGAGTGGATAAACAAACTGTGTTTCATCTCGGCAGTAGAACGCCCTTCGGCGATAAAAAAAGAAACAAGCCATCGAGCCACAGCGACACGGAGAGGCTTTGAGTGCATGTTGCTGAGTGAAAGGGACCAGTCCGAAAAGGCTATATATTGGAGGATTCCAACCAGAGGACGTTCTGGAAAAGGCAATTCCTGGAGACAGGAAAAAGATCAGTGGTGGCCAGGGGCCCGGGGAGGGAGGGATGAGTTGGTGGACCACAGGAGATTTTTAGGGCAGCGAAACTTCGCCGTAGGATGCTGTAATGTTGGGTATGTGTACATTTGTCCAAACCCATAACTAACTGTGGGCCCTGAGGTAAACTATGGACTCTGGTTAATAATAATGGATCACGATTTGTTCATCAGTCACCTGTGGTTGATGCAAAATGTTAATAATAGGGGAAACGTTGAATGGAAGGGGCAAGGAGATATATGGGAGCCCTCTGTACTTTGCCCTCAATTTTTCTGCAAACCTAAAAATGCTCTAGAAAATAGAGTCTATTAATAACATTTAAAAGAAAAAAAAGAGGGGCGCCTGGGTGGCTCAGTCGGTTAAGCGTCCGACTTTGACTCAGGTCGTGATCTCACGGTTCGCGAGCTCAAGTCCCGCATCGGGCTCTCTGCTGTCAGTGCAGAACTTGCTTAGAATCCCCTCTCTCTCTCTCTCTCTCTCTGCCCCTTCCCGGCTCACACACTCTCTCTCTCTCTCTCAAAAATAAAAGTAAACATTATAAAAAAAAAAAAAAGAGAGCAAGAAAAAAAGAGAGATTCCCTCGGAAGAATATAGATCTCATGTAACGAGGCACTGAGGACCCTCCAGTGGGATTTCAGGTTGGAATTCTTAAGCTGTAATGGAAGGGCTCCAGCCGAGACGTGGGGCCGTACATGGCCTTCTCAACAAGTTTGGGACTGGTTTTAACCCCCGGCCAGTCACCTGAAGAGTGTAGAGCTGGCTTGTCCAGCAGAAACAACAGTGAGCCAGCTACATGACTGCGAATCGTTTAGTAGCCACATCAAGTAAAGAGAAATAATCTTTAGTTGTACATTTTACGTAACCCAGTTGTCCAGAACATTATTATCATTTCAGCATGTAATTGATATAAAAGTATCAAAGAGATATTTTGCATTCTTTTGGGGGTTACTAAGGCTTCGCGATCTGGTGAGTATTTCACACTCGACATGTGGATCAAGACGGCCAGATTTCAAGTGCTCAGCAGCGTCCTGCGGCCCCGGGGCTAAAGCGGGGGACGGCACAGCACTGATGGCCATAGGACAATCTGGGGGGGAGGGGGGCGGCGTGTGGAGTTCTGGGAGGAAAGGGAAGCTTCTCCCCACCCGCTGCTCCTGCCCTTCTCTGTTCCTTTCTGTGGTGAGGGTGTGCCAATTAAAAATCAACTTTTGAGAGCTGCTCCGGTCTGGGAAACTCCTCGGGGGCAAGTGTCTGCGTCCAAGGCTCTGTCTGCAGGAGGCCCAGGCGGGCCCGGCTGCTGGAGGCCCGGCAACCTCACCCCACCAAAGCTTCTCTCCTTTCCCACCTTCATTTTGCTTTGTTTGAGGGGGAGTTAAATGTAAGGGACAATCGCCTATCTCTGCCCCACACGAACCTCCAAAGCCCCGGTTAGGAGATCTCCCCCCGGCCACGCCACCAGAAAAAATGGGACTCATTGTTTGCCCCTTCTGAGACCAGGAGGACCCCTGTTACCTGGTGGCTCCGCACCTCCATCCCCTCTCCTGCTCAGGGCAGGCATCAATAGCCGATCTCAGCTCTCTCCGATGCAGCTTCCCAAGGAAGACATAAATAGCCGATCTCAGCTCTCTCTCCAATGCAGCTTCCCTGCGAGCCCTGCTCTGCTGCTCTGGGCCAACAATCCTGGTGGACCGGAGACAGCCCCCAGCTAACCCCAGTATGCTATCCCTGCTCTAGGACATGGCCCCATCTGATCTTTCTGACTTCACTTCTCATTGTTTCCTTCTCCTGTGGACTTCATATTCCAGCAGCATCAAAGGATTCTTCATTTTCTCTAATCCCCAGGGGTGCTACATGCGGTTGGGCAGGTCGTTCACTGTGCAAGGGCACCCAGTTGAGGGGTAAGTAGAGCAGGACACCCAGCCCAATGTCCGCTCACCAAGCCACGCACCTTAGGCTGAGGACACATGCGCCTGGGTCAAGGGCACCTTTTGTCTAGTTTGCACAAAGGCACATGCGTGCTGATACTGAGTGGCCTGGGAATATCCCGTCTCTAGGCCTCTGCCTGTGTGGCATCTTTTACCTGGGTTGCCCTTTCCTTACCACTTTGTCCCCATTCTTTGACGTCTTGTTCCAATGTCTCCGAACCTTCCAGGGCTAGTGGTAAGCACTTGGAGTCTCCTTGAGTCGGTCACTGGGCTCAGCTCAGTCATTCTTAAAATTTTTTTTTTTAACGTTTATTCATTTTTGAGAGACAGAGAGAGACAGAGCATGAGCGGGGAAGGGGCAGAGAGAGGGCGACACAGAATCCGAAGCAGCCTCCAGGCTCCGAGCTGTCAGCCCAGAGCCCGACGTGGGGCTCGAACTCAAGAACCACGAGATCGTGACCTGAGCCGTATGTAGTCGGATGCTCAACCGACTGTCAGCTCGGTCATTCTTATGTAAGAGCTTTGTGGGTCACTTTTTGTCCATGGGGGGCAGTGAACTGGAGCCTGGAACCTGTGTCTGAGTTTTCTCCGTATCCCCGGTGCCAGCCTGGGGCCCGGTCAAGTTGCGCTGGCTTGGCTGAACGCGGCATTTCTGATAAGGTGGTAAAACCGACGAGGCCCCAACGGCTCATGGTACCAGCTGGAGCTCTGTGGACGCCTGTCTGTTGCCAGGCACTGGGCTAAACACGACCACGTGCTATCTCATTTAACGCTTGTAACGATGCTCTGAGCTCGGGGCTCTTATTGCCACCTTGGTCCACGGATGGGGATGGAGAGGGGGTGAGGGGCTGAGTCCCCAGGAGCCTGAGACCCTGCCCTCGGCCCCCGCTCACCACTTTCTGCCAAGGCGTGCTCACCTCCTGATGGGTCGGGGTTTCCACGGTCGCCGCGGAGAGAGGCGGTAGGCCGTGGTCAAGGGTAGCGACAGTCGCCACGGCAGGATCCGGGACCGAGGGCCACTCTCTCCCTGCCACACACTGTTCTAAGCACTTTCTGCAGATCACCCCACCTGTGCGTGCAGCTCTGTGCCAAGCGCGGGGCGCGCGTCTCTAAGTGTTCATCTCTCTCTCTCCCCCCCGCCTTTTTTTTTTCCTCCCCCCGCCTGAGCGGTAAGTTGAGGCTCAAGGTTGTCCCAGCTATAGCAAGTGCTAGAGTCCAGACTCCCCTCGGGAAGCTGGCTCAGTGCCTGGCATCTGACTCTGCCCCCCGTGGCCTCTCGGAGGCCCTTCCCACACAGCAGAGAGTCTGGGATGTTCCTACCTCCCAGGACGTAAGCCAAGCCCTGGGGAAGGCAGAGCGGTGCCCGTTGGCTTGGCCTGCGGGCCCTGAAGGCGGCCAGTCTGGTGCAAATTCCAGCTCTCCTCCACGTACCCACTGAGGGCCTTAGGTGAGTTGCCTGAACTCTGTCTCCGTTTCTTGGCTCTCAAATGGGTATGGTGGCAATGGCCTCTGTTGCTACAGCTGAGACAGGGTCCGAATAAGCCCACGCACCCGGGCCCTCCGTGCTCAAGCGTCGTCATTAACCTTTCAGGCCGAGGATGGGACTTTGGGAGCCCGGGCATTGCACGGATGGCTCACCCTCTCTGAGCCTCCGTTTCCTCACCTGTCACGCGAGCGGGAGACCGTACGTGGAATTCACTTCGTTCACGCCGCAAACCAGTGGAAGCATCTGGGCTGCGACGGCCCACCGCTGGGTGTTAGTCATTCAGCCCTGAACGAGGGCCTGCCCCTGTCCCTAAGCATTCGCTGGGAGTGGAGCCCAGAACCGCTCGTCCACGATGGGCTTTAGGGGCCAACAAACCTCACGGTGAGTACGTGTGCTCTTCCGGGAAGAGAGTTTTTCACCGGAGGCTCAGGCGGACCGTCGTCTAAAGAGCCGGAAAGGCCCCGGCGGCAGAGAGGGTAGCTGTGCCGAGTGACGGGGGCACCCCGGCCTCGAGGGCCCGGGCCTCTCCTGGTCACCGGCTGGAACCCAGGGCTGGCGTCATGCTGGCTGAGCCGGCGTGACCGGCACCGTGGTCCTTGTCGGGGACCCTTGGGTTCCAGGTATGAGCACAGAGAAGGCAGGGGTGGGGCTCCGTGCAGGATGAGCGCCGGGCGAGGCCGATGGACCCCACGCTGCCTGCCCGCCTGGCCACAGCCACAGAAAGAGCTTGGGGGGGGGGGGGTGGGGAACACATTCCTAACTAAATAATAAATCCAGGCAGAAGAAATAACACAGAAAGCGCCTGCCTTGTTCGGGACTTTGACAGGCCCGCTCTGCCGCCTCTGGGCGCCCTCTGTCTCCCCCCAGTCACGGCCTGTGCCTTCCGCGTGTTCCCATAGAAGCGCTAAGTCAACTCACCGCCACCAACCGTTGCCGGAAAGTTCTCGGCGCCCCCTCGCAGCTCCCCCTGGCTCTCCTTGGACTTCTGGGAGCCAGGTCCTACTTAGGGGAGGCCCCCATTTTGGGGAAGCGGGTGGGGGGTGTCCTAAGACGGCCAGAGCGTGTGGGCTTTGGTATCAGCCGCCTGGGTTAGACTCCCGTCCCGCTTCCCCTGCCGGCCCGGGCGGGGCATTTAGGCCTGCTGAGCCTCGGTTTCCCCATCTGGAGAGTGGGAGCAGGGACGGAGGCCGTGCTGCGGAAGCTTGGTGGCGTGATGCACACACCGGGCTCGGTCCGGGGTGCCCGTTACTGTCGTTGCCGATGCGCTTGGGCCTGGGGAGGAGACGGAGGGAGGGTGGTCTCTCTGTCCCAAGGGTACTGTGTAGGAGAGGCTGTGAGCCCAGGGCCGTGAGACGGGGGGTGGGAGGAGAACCAGGAGGGCCGAGCCGCTGCCCCGACCCCCGCCAGCCTCAGTTTGCTCCTCCATGCAATGGGCGGCTTGCTTCATTCGAGGGTCTCCTAGGCCTATTTCCTGGGGCCCCTAGGGAGGCACCGGTCTGGGAGCACACCGGGGGTCCGCAGGGGGAGGGGGCTCGAGCCGCAGGGACAGGTTGCTGGGAAAAGAGGGTCCAGCCATGTCCGCCCTCGTCCTGGCTCCTGGAAGGCCCCGGGGCACACGGCTCCCTGTCCCTTCCCGGCTGTATCCTCTGTCCTGCCCTGTGCCCCCTGTCCGGCTGCCCTCCGTCCCGGCACCTCTCACCAGGCCTCAGCCCCCAAGGCCCCCGTCGGGCTCCACCTCCCCCAGGGGGCCTGTGTCAGCCGGGAAATGGAGCCACAGCAGTCACTCCGGGAGAGCAGCCTCGGCAGAAACAAGCGTTCGGCTTCACACCCATTAGCACGCCTATTATCAGCAAGACGGAAAACAGGTGTCGGCGAGGATGCGGAGAAATGGGAACCCCCATGCCTTGCCGGGGCAGGGGGGTGGTGGGGAGGGGTGTAAAAGGGTGCAGCCGCCGGGGGGAAATGTTTTGGCGGTTCCTCCAGAAACTAAACACAGGATCATCATACGCCCCCGCGGTTCTGCTTCTGGGTATGTGCACAAGCGAAGTGACAGCAGGGGCTCGAACCCGTATTCGTCCCCCCACGTTTATAGCAGCACCGTTCACAAAGAATCCAAGTGGAGGGGCACCTGGGTGGCTCAGTCGGTTAAGCGGCCGACTTCGGCTCAGGTCACGATCTCGCGGTCTGTGAATTCGAGCCCCGCGTTGGGCTCTGTGCTGACGGCTCGGAGCCTGGAGCCTGTTTCCGATTCTGTGTCTCCCTCTCTCTCTGCCCCTCCCCTGCTCATGCTCTGTCTCTCTCTGTCTCAAAAATAAATAAACGTTAAAAAAAAAAAAAAAAAGAATCCGAGTGGAGACAGACCAAGGCTCCATCGACGGGCAAGTAGGTAAACTGAGCCAGGTCTGTCCAGACACTGAGTGTTGTTCAGGCTCCTAGCGGAAGGATGTTCTGACACCTTCCGTCCCGGATGAGGCTGGAGGGCATTTGCTCAGAGAAATAAGCCCTGTCACGGAAGGACGAAAGCTGCGTGATCCCACTTGCCCGAGGCTAGGAGAGGAGTCCGAATCATAGAGACTGAAAGTGACTGGTGGCC
>NW_024412396.1:68817727-68856002 GCF_014898765.1 Herpailurus yagouaroundi
CCCCCCCCCCCCCCCCGAACTGTGCACTTGGAAATGCTTAAGAAGGTAAATTTTGTATGTATTTTAGCACACTTAAAGATACCGAGGTGCTCACTGGCTGAATGGTTCCTGGACCGCTGCAGAGAGCACACGAAGGTGTCCTGGGATCAGGAAGCCATCCCTGGGCCGACAAGGAAGACGGCGGGAGTCCCCGCACTTCCGTGGCCGAGGGGTGGGCGCTGCGTGGGGTGCTGGGGTCTCTGCATGGGGGAGGCTGCGGCCGTCCCGGTTTGCACAGAGCTGGGGGCAGGTCCCGGCACCTAGGATTTCAGCGCTGACACTGGGGCTCCTAGCCCAGGCCGTAGGGAAGCCGGTTCGGCCAAGTCCGGGAGGACCCGCAGAGGACCAGGTAGCCAGGAAGCAGAGAGGAGGCTCGGGTCCTCCCCGCTCCACCCCCACGAGACCTGCAGGGAGCAGCAGGCAGGCCAGACCTGCCTTGTGCAGGGAGAGAAGGTGGATTGGAGCAGTGACATAAGCCTCCCTACTGCCCCATCCCCACTGACCCCCCCCACCCCCACCCCCGCCAAGCTCTGGGGCTCCCCATCCTGGCCCCCAAACCGCTTGCTGACCGTTTTTCTCATGGCATCTTTGGGCACTGACCCCGTCACACCCCCCTTGGACTCTGCCCTTCCCGAGGGCGGGCTGGGACGCTGCCTGATTCATTTTGGTGGCCCGACGGTCAGAGTTACCAATTCCCCGCCACACACCGGGCACCGCGGTGAGGCTTTGCTAAGCGTGGCGTTTAATTGTCGCTGCAACTCCTGCCCCCGTTTTGTGGTTGAGGGTATTGAGCTCAGAGACTGGAAGTGCTTCGCTCAAGGCCACACAGCTCTGGACGAGGCAGGGTTTTAAGGAAGCTGGGGTCCCTCTCTGGCCGCTTCTACCTGGCGAGCGGCTCAATTTCACTTGCGAGTTACACGCCCAGCGGGAAAGGGGGGTGCGGGGCAGGGGGGTGCAGGCCTCCCGCCTGTCTTTCTGGGAGCCTTCCCCGCCGGAGTCGGCCGGAGCGACTAGGTGCTTTTTCTTTCTCGTTGAGCTCGGGTGCGTTCTCACCTCCCCGTCCTGTGGCAGGCCTGCGGTGAGGATTAATCTCAGGGAAGGTGAGACGACGCAAGACAAGCTGCTCGGAGTTCTGCAGAAAAATAAAATGTGGGATTGAATGATGCTGGAGATACATCATTTGTATCTGACGCGCAGAAGGTTTTTTTTTTTTTTTTGTCTCCGTGCGAGCAACGCGCAGGAGATCTACGAGCCTGATCCCGGGCAGGGTGCTGGGCTCCCCGGGGGCAGGGGAGCGCACGACATGGGGGGTGGTGCGCCAGGGAGGAGGAGACGGCCTTGAGTACAAACGTGCCAGATGCCCTGGTGTAAAAGGTGACAATTTGCCTACACAGTGGGGTGGTGGTGCGAACACATCAGGGTATTTGGGGACCTGAAATCAGAAAGGAGGTGTTGGAAAACGCAGGCAGCCGGGAGCTCCTCTGGCCGCCTCCGAGCTCCAGAAGTGATGTTTTGTAATTTTGCCTTATGATCTGTGAGGGTTTATCATGGCGCTAATCGGCCTAATGATGACGGGAACTCAGTCATTCCCACTTAGATGCCAGGTTTTAAGTAATCATAGGCGCTCAGCAGGCCCCTCGGCTGTGCGCTGGGAGGGCCCGGGGTGATCGCCCCTCTGCCTGCTTCTGGTAAATGAGCTCGGCTCCCACCGGGCTGGGGAAACAGCCCCCCGCTCCGGTCTCCCCGGGATCCTCCCTCTGCCCCCTGGTCCCAAACCCGAAGAAAGGACCGCTTCCGTGCCCTCTCGCCGGGCGCGGGCCCCGGTCATCCGCAGAGGTGATGGCGGTCCCGGGTCGCCGGGCGCCCGGTGTGGCTCCTCCGAGTTGCCGCTCTCCACGCGAAAATTTAAAACCCCGTGTTGATGATAATGCCCTTGTTCCCATGGACACCAGTGAACCGCGCCACCAAGATTAATGGCGAACCATCGAGACCGGTCCTAAAAGATGGTCCCTCTTGTGGATTACGGTCTGTCACGCGGCATCCATTAGCGCCGAGCGCTGGGTCCTCGTCATGTTAGTATCATCGGGACCAGCGCAAGATGGCATTTCCACCGCACATCAACGGATCATTTTGCCACTGCTCAAGGCATCGTAAATTGGACTTATAGTTCAGCTGCTGGCATAAATAAGTCCCTTTGATAGTTAGTGGAAGACGTTATGACACTCCAGGGTACAGGAGGGGACATTGGCACTATCATTTTTTTTCTCCAGCCCTGGCACCCTGGTGCCTGTGATCTTTCTGAAGATTCAGGGCACGTGCTCCCTTCATTACGGCTTGGGCACCAGGGACTTGTTTTTTTTGCAAGATTAATGAGCGCCACGGAAATTCTCCAGCGCATCTCGATAATTAAGTCTTTGTTTATCAAAAAACAAGTTATATTAGGAGCAGAAAATTCGCAGTAATTATTCATAATTCTAACAATTCAAGTATAGCTACCTCATTTGCCTGGGTAATTCTGCTTTTTAATTTCTTGCATACATTTGCATATTAATTTTGCCCGTCGGCTGCAGCAGGCTTGACAGTTTTCCACTATGTGATGGTTTTCACAGGGGTGCGACTCAGTTGGGTGGCATTTCGACTGGGTGCAATGATAAATTATGAATTTTCTAATTTGCTGCATAATGAAGTAACCCCTTCCAACCCAATTAAGAAGAATCACCAGGATCTGGTGGTTGTGGTTTTTTTCGTTTGTTTGTTTGTTTGGTAAATATATATTTTCCAGGTATTTGGGTCTCATTTTCCTAGCGGTTCACAAACAAGGAATAGGCATTTCTGCTCTTAAAAGGAAAAGCCCTCCAGTGCCGGTATTTGCAGCCTCTCCGGGTGTTGGGGACTTTGTGTGCGTCCAAGGGGACTCAGGACGCGGGCTTCTCAGAATGGCGTTCAGGACTTTGGCGGGCGAGTCCTCGGCATGTGTGGCCGTGGGGGCCACCGGTCTGCCGGACGGGTCTCTGTCCTGCTCGGGTGGCCGCGATGTGCGTGGCGGCTGGAGGTGGCTGGGGACCCGAGGGCTGGCACACGGCACGTGTCCACAGGGAGAGACGACTGAGATGTGTCCTGGCTGCTGGGGTTGCTCCTACCCACGGGCCACGGGCCAGAACTCAAAAAGCCTCCTCCTTTAAAAATCAACCAAACCCAAATCACGACACTAACGAAGCCTGTCCAGGCGGTGCCTCTCCCCCAGGCAAGGTCTCAGGAGGGCCCGACGCCGGGGATCGGACAGTCGCGACAGTCAGGGCCAGGGCGTTTTGCTTTCCGCGCCAGGACTGCCGAGCCGGGCAGAGCATCCGGGCGGCAGGCCGTGTGCCTTCCTGCCTTTCCAGATGGTTCTGGCGTTAACGCAGAGAGTATCTCCTAGCGGTGCAAAAAAAAAAATTAAAAGCTCTATACAATCTTGCTGTGACTCCGATGTAAACAATCCCTGCGAGTGGGAGGGTTTGCGCACAGCGTGGCTTTGCTGGGAGCCCCTTAGCAGAGGGCCGTGGGGCTGGAGCGTGGGGAGGGGGGAGACCCTTGACCTTCTGCCCGGCAGGAGTATCTCCTCGGCTCCCCTCCCCCCACCCTTCCTCCCACAGCAGGTCTGGGAAGCGCGGCTCACAGGAGCTCAGACACCGCTCGTGATGGGGAGCCCTCTGCCCCTCGCCAAGCATAGTGTCACACCTCAGATGCGGGCCCGATCCTGGGGCAACGGGGTGACCCCACATTGGAGGATGCAGTTCTGTTCCATCGTCTCCTGTTCCATTTATGTCTTAGACCAGGTGTAGACCCACGGCGCCTCTGGATTCGCAGGAACCACAAAGGGCAGCTCGTCCGGCTTCTGCTGGGTTTCTTTGTAGGGTATGCCCGGGAAGCGATGTCAGACTTCTCTTGCATACCTCCGGTGATGGGGGACTCATTACTCCCCGGTACAACCTACTCTGTCTAGAGATAGTTCTGTTTGTTGGAAGTCACTTTTAAACACGCCTTCTTGTCCTTTCTTCCCACTGGGCCCTGCCTTCCCCCCCGACTTTCCTCATTCAACGTTACGCTTGTTTCTTGTTTTCTGCGAGCTTTGTAGAATTTTATCTTTTTAGCCAGACCCGTGTGGCCGTAGGGTTCACACACTGGCTTACGCTTTTCCGAATCACGTGCCTGATGCAGGGCTGTCTACGCAGTCGGTGCTAAAACAACAGTTGCTGGCTGTTACTTAAGCACGAACACAAATTCGTTGTGCAAAAGTCAATCCAGAGAGTTCAAGAGGACAGTGAGAACAGGCAGAGGTAGGATACACCTCGCAGAAAACGGGTTAGCCCCGAATTGAACAGCCTCATTCCTCTTTTTTCTTTTTGTTAATGTTTATTTATTTATTTGGAGAGAGGGAAGGAAAGCTCAAGCGGGGGAGGGACAGAGAGAGAGGGAGAGAGAGAGAGAGAGAGAGAGAGAGAGAGGGAGAATCCCAAGCAGGCTCTGCTCTGACAGCAGGCTCGAACCCACAGACCGTGAGATTGCGCCCTGAAGTGAAGTTGGGCGCTTAACCGATTGAGCCACGCAGGCACCCCAGGCACCTCTTTTATGCTGTCCTTTCTTGCTTTCTGGAGGGTTCCAGTACTTACCTTTTTAGCCAACCTATGAGCTCCTTAAGACCTAAACACTGTCCTCAGTACATATTTATTGGCAAATTCACGTGTCCAGAAGGCCACTAGGTACACAATCCTCATCTATTTTTTTAATCTGTGAGATGATCTTGTAATGCTTATTCAATCAATATTAACGGAGTTTTAACCGTGTGCAGGCTCCTGGCCTTTGTGGGTGGGAACAGGCCTGGTCTCTGACCTCAGGTTTTGCTCAAAATAGAGGCTAGGTTGAGATGAGTCATTTCCCATCCTGAGTGCCCTGGAGCCCTGGGGTTCCGTGGAAGGGTCTCGGGGACAGAATTTCAATGGCCACATCATGAAAGGATTACACAGACAAGAACATGGTTTCCAAGCCTTCACCGTATTCCAGGGACCGCTATAAACACTTTACATATATTAAGTTACTGACAAGGCAGAGACTATTTCTAGCCCACGTTGCGGAGGAGGAAGTGGAGGAAGGGCTTCCAAGTTAAATACAGGACGTCCGGGTGAATCTGAATCTCAGATAAATAACACGGTCTTCAGTATAAGTATGTCCCAGATATCGTATGGGGCATACTTAAACTCTTAAAAAAAATTTTTTTTTAATGTTTATTTATTTTTGAGAGAGACAGAGACAGAATGCGAGTGGGTTAGGGGCAGAGAGAGAGGGAGGCACCGAATCCGAAGCAGGCTCCAGGCTCCGAGCTATCAGCACAGAGCCCGACGCGGGGCTCGAACTCATGGACTGTGAGATCATGACCCGAGCTGAAGTCGGTAGCTCAACCGACTGAGCCACCCGGGAGCCCCTACTTATACTCTTTTTTAAATTGTTCATCTGAAGTTGAAGTACAACTTGACCTCCTGTACATTTATTTGCTAACTATGGTCACGGTACAGTGAGGCCCAGAGAGGTTTGGTCACTTATTCCAAATTCCACAGCTAGTAAGTGGTTTTGAGTGTGCACTTTAAAATTGTATATATTTTATTTTAGAGAAAGAGAGTGTGAGCAGGGGAAAGGGACACAGAGGGAGAGAGACTCTTAAGCAGACTCCATGCTCAGAGCAGACCCCCACCCGGGGCTAGACCCCACGACCTTGGGATCATGACTTGAGCCAAAATCAAGAGTCGGTGGAGGTGGGGGAGGGTGCCTGGGGGCACAGTCAATTGAGCGTCCGAGTTCGTGAGTTGGAGCCCTGCATCAGGCTCTGCACTGATGGCACAGAGCCTGCTTGGGATCCTGTCTCTCCTTCCCTCTGCCCCTCTCCCACTTGCGTGCTCACGGGCGCGCTTTCTCTCTCAAAACAAACAAATGCGCTTAAAAAAGATTACAAAAGACGTCGAGTTGGACGTTCAAATGCCTGAGCCCCCCAGGCGCCACGAGTCTGCACTTTTAATCCACTCTGCTGTGTTGTGTGTCTAAATCCGCTATGAACAGGGTATGAAAGAATGTAACCCAATGCCTAAGCGCACAGTGGGCTCCGCAAGTGCCAGTCTCCCCCCTTCTTTCCCACGTGCTGTGAACATGACTTGTTCCTCCAACTTCCGTCTTTCACCCCTGCGCTAACGTCACCATGTTTTGCCATAGTCGAGTGCCACCCGCGCTTTTGTTTATTTGCGGTTATTCTTTAACTCTACACGTGACCATGTTGGCTTAAAAAGGAACTTTGACATCACGATGGTAGGTGAAAACTCAGGACCTCGTACCATAAGTTGAATTGTAACACGTACAATGAAAACACGACGTCACATACTTTTCTCCGCCATAGGGGTTAAGCCCCGAGTCTGCTCTTTGTTAAATTGGGAGATTTGCGAATGTTAGAAAGGTGTGAAAGTCATGCCGGCACTTAATAGAGACTTTCTGCTGGATGCAGTGAAAAAGGATAAAAGATAATCAGCATGAGTTAATGTTGTTATGCTGTGTCTGTAAACCACCTAAAGTCACCTCTCACTACCCCAGGAGGATCTGTCCCCCACTTTGGGTGAAAAATATTCAATGAACGACTGTGACTACAGGAACAGTGTGTTTGGGGCACTTTCTTGTGCAGAATGCCAGTGACGCAAGGAGGCTGGGGTAATGGCACCTAGAGGGTGGCCGTCGCCTTCCAGATCTGACCCAAAAGAGTGGCAAACTCTGCCAGGACGTGGGTGAGATGATAACATCGAATGAATGACTATTTCACCTTTTGGCAGCTATGGTGGCTTCCAACTCTGAGATTCTATGACCGGTGGTGTGGTGTTCCCACCCATACCCCTAGCTTGGTTGGGGGACCTACAGCTGTCCTCAACTGCCAATTTTAGTACTTAAGAGGAAGAATGGCAATTTGGGCCGAGAATGGCAATTTCACATAAATTTCATCCCCTGGCCCCTCTACCCTAGCTCTCCAATGATAGACAGTATCTTATCAGTGGCCCTCAAGCCTCATCTGGTGTATTTTCTTGCATTTATGTATTTATTCATTCAGTGAGTATACAACGATGACTTATTGTGTACATTTTGTTGGATGCTAGAAATCTAGAGATGATTAAGACAAGAATCATGCCTTGGAAGACTACAGGTGACCATTTTACTGGTTACTTCCCACTTGTTACCTTCCTCAGTTCCCCGCAAGCTGGTGCTGTTTGCATCGTTGAGATGCTTATGAAGGAGGCAGCTGTGGAGGAGTGACAGGAGCTTACTCCTTGGAACTCAGCCTCACAGTCATTGCTATGGGCCTGCATATTGTGGAGTTACAGCAACAGCTTCTAGAATTTGAAGGACCCAGCCTGCTAATGTAAGACCTGCTTTAGGCTTGGACACTGGAGGTCTGGGCTGAAACATTCATGAAACTAATTGACACAGAGGGCATGGTGGAAAAACGTCCATGCATTTAAGCTCTGAAACAAAAATTGAAAAGCACATGAAGAAATTCAATGCAACAAAGAGACAGTCAGTATATCTGTCACATGGAAGAACTCAAACCCAAGGAAATAGAAATCATGACGATAGCTAACATGTATTGAAAGCTGAGTATGTGCTAGGCTCTGTTCCAGATGATTTACATGTATCAACTCATTTAGGCTACATAAAAACTCTAGTAAGTATCTATTAGAATTATCATAATTTTTAAGCAGAGGGAAATAGAGGTATAGTCAGGTTAACCTGAGATTATGTAACTAGTATATGACAGAGCTGGAATTAACCCACATCGTCCGGTTCTGAATCCATCATGCTTAACTGCTATGTTACCTAAGCTTCTGGTGATAAATCTGCAAGAATTAAAAATAAGTATGTTTCTGGGGCTCCTGGGTGGCTCAGTTGGTTAAGCGTCTGACTTCAGCTCAGGTCATGATCTCGCAGTTTGTGAGTTTGAGCCCTGTGTCGGGCTCTGCACTGACAGCTCGGAGCCCGGAGCCTGCTTCGGATTCTGTGTCTCCCTCTCTCTCTGTGTCCCTCCCCTGCTCATGCTCTGTCTCTCTCTGTCTCTAAAAAATAAATAAACATTAAAAAAATGAGTATGTTTCTTTTTTTTTTTAAAAAAAATTTTTTTTTTCAACGTTTTATTTTTATTTTTGGGACAGAGAGAGACAGAGCAGGAACGGGGGAGGGGCAGAGAGAGAGGGAGACACAGAATCGGAAACAGGCTCCAGGCTCCGAGCCATCAGCCCAGAGCCCGACGCGGGGCTGGAACTCACGGACCGCGAGATCGTGACCTGGCTGAAGTCGGACGCTTAACCGACTGCGCCACCCAGGCGCCCCAGTATGTTTCTAATTCGCAACTAAATTAAGGTCAGAATATCATCCTTAAGGTAAAGAACAGCTTGTCAGAGGCAAGAAATAATCTCTAGGAAATATTGGAAATAAAAGAGTTATATTTTTAAACAGTTGAATGGAGAAAATAAGAGATTAGAGACAGCTGGAGAGAGAATTAGCAAATTGGAAGCCACAAGTGAACCGCAAGCCCCTCCCCAGCCCCTTGAATGTGGCATGGAGAGATACAGACAACATGAAGGAGGTGTGGAGCCGTGGAGAGAGGTAGACTGGAAGGTTGGAGGCAGCGTACAAAACCAAACAGACAAATAAACACACCCATGTAGACATGGCATAGTGGAATTGCAGAATGGGAAAGGACAAGGGAAAGAAGCAAAGAGAAAAAAACTGCTTCCGTCAGTTGGGACAGTTACTTGTGTTTTATGTACCCGTGCTGTGCTGAGAGATTATCATTTTAAATTAAAATTTATTATTTTGGGATAACATAGCAGGTAATATCCAAGTCTATGCCAATGTAGGATTAAACGGTACAGGAAATATATTAAAAAACATGAAAATTCCTGTTTAGTCTCTCTTGTTCCCCCGTCAGCTCATACGAGCTGAGGGACAATCCCTGCCAATAATGTCCCCTTTGTACCTGTCTGTATTCATTTACACACCTGCATCCACGTTGTTCTTTACATGAATTGTAACCCATTATACACAGTACATTCCCAATGTTCACAACTAATAGTATGTTTGAAGAGTCCTCCTATAACAAGACATATATGTCTGTTTCATTCTTTACAACGACCACATAATATTTCATAGCATAAACATCACTCTGTTACTTTCATTATTTCTATATTAAGGAGCATGTAGGTGGGCCCTAGATTTCCTATTATGGGTAATACTAATATGCACATCCTTATCAATGCTCCTAGGGACACGTTCTAATATTTCTGCAGGATATTGGTCAAGAAAGAACACTTTCAAAATATCAAAAATTTTTTGATAAAAATTTTATCAAAAATTTTATTTCAAAAATATCAAAATATTTTTTATGTTATTAAATTTTTTTAATGTTTATTTATTGTGGAGAGAGACAGACAGAGTGTGAGCAGGGGAGGAGCAGAGAGAGGGAGACACAGAATCCGAAGCAGGCTCCGGGCTCCGAGCCGTCAGCACAGAGCCCGACGTGGGGCTCGAACCCACCGACCGTGAGATCGTGACCTGAGTTGAAGTCAGATGCTCAACTGACTGAGCCAAATATTTTTAAATATTTAAAAAGGCGCCCCAAAATATTTTTAAATTTACGATTCAGTTGGATACGACTCCATTTTCTCCCCCCCCCCCCCCCCGCAAAAGCTGCACTTGGGATATTCACGGACCCTTTCTCAGCGTGCTAATTCTCTTTCCCTCATCAACGATGGAGTTCATTTACCTCTGCAGTGTTCATCCTTACCACTCTCTGGGAGAGCAAATGTATTAGGTTACGGGATCAGGAGAAAGGTGGACTCTAACAGGCAATTAAAAAAATGAAAACCCGCATGAAGCAGAGGAGACCAGGAAGGGACACAGATATTCACTCATTCCTCGACTCCTGCTGTGGGACTTGCATTGCATAGCCCACACTGCCTCCTGCCTTCAGGAGCTCTAGAAGGGGAGTCAGGTAATCAGGAGGCGATCCCAGAGGGCTGTGTGGCTTGAATGGGGAGGTCCCGGGTGCTGTGGGTGCTCAAGGCATGACACCCGCCTGGGCTTGACGAGTGGTATAGACAGTGCTATCTTCCAGGAGGGAAGGAGCACCAAGCAAGCGGAGGCCCCGCCTCCCAGATGCGGGGGCAGAGGTGGGGGGAGAGTTAGTCAAGAAAGGTGTGCAGGGTGGCATGCTGGGCGGCGGGGAGGGGGAGTGACCCCGGAGAGTGGATTCAGTGCACAGGACTGGAGGAGAGAACACCACAGGTTGACTATGGCTGCAGCGAAACGGATGTTGGAGTCTGGCAAGTCCCGCTGGCCACCAGGGAGACGCCAGAGGTCTGTGCCCGGGAGCTGAGTGGTTTGTCTTCTCCCCACTGGCCCCACTGGAGGAGCACGTCTGGCTGCTCCGTAGAGGGTGAATTAGGACCGGTAAGGGAGGTGATCTGGAAAGGAGGCGGCAGGTGGCCTAGGCAGGAGATGACCGGAGGCCGAGGACAGGGGCCGTCAGCGGGACACAGAGCAGGGATGCAGGGGAGAGAGGTGTCCCAGGGAGAGTCAGATGGCCCTGATGGCACCTGGCTTTCTGGTCGGGTCCCCGAGTGGATGTTGGTACTACAGTGAGGGAGCACTGGGATAGGAGCGGGTGGGCGACATTCCCTTTGTGATAAACATTTTATTTTTTATCATATGTAATATCAAATATTAAAATTATAGACTGCGTATAGTTTATTACACGTGCAATATGGCTTGTAATTAAAAACCTTGTGGGGAAACTACATAAAAGAGGTGTAAAAACCCACAGAAAAACTGTATGCATTCTCCTGAAAATAATAATAAATACCTATATAGACCTAACGACAGATTTTACATTTATTAGGCCATTTATCCTCATTGTAAATCCATGAGGCGAGTATTTTTGTTCCCACTTTCTGATGACGAAACTGAGGCACAGACAGGTTACGTAAATTGCTCAAGGTCACCCAGCTTGTAAATATCAGATCTGGAATTTGAATGTAGGAAGCTGGATCTACAGTTTTTTTTTTCTTTAAAAAAAAAAAAATCTACCTGATTTATTATTTGTTGCTTCGAGAGTATAAAGTATAAAGAAATAATGAACATTCAGGTTAGCAAAGTAAGTGCTTTGGTTTGGGGGGAAAGAGGATTTGATGGGAAGCGTCTACACAGGGGCTTAGGCTGTATTGGTGTTTTGTGTCTTAAACTATAAGGTTGGTACGTAGGTGATGATCTTCTGACTACCTCTCTCTGCGCATGTTAAATATTTCAGAGCAAATGCTCACGTCCCACATGAAATCTTTATACACTTGGAACCCCTTTCAAAGTGTTTGGCTAAAATTAAGTAAATCTGAGACTCAGAAGAAGCACACTTATTAAAAATCCAAAGTTAAATACATCTTGATGTTGGCTTTGTGATTTTCTGGATTAATCTTAGTTGGAAATCTACAGTCTCTCACTGAAGAGGCAAACTGGGAACAAAGGACCTTGTGTCAATTAGAAATTGCAAATAATAGAAACTAGCTAACGGTGGTTTGGACAAATAAGACTTTTTTCCCCCTCATTTAAGTAAAAATTTATTTATTTTAAAAATATTTGTTTATTTTTGAGAGGGAGAGGGAGAGATCAAGGAAGGGAGGGGAAGAGAGAGAGAGACAGAGAATCTCAAGCAGGTTCCACACTGTCAGCACAGAGCCCAGTGCAGGGCTCAGTCTCATGAACCGTGAGATCACGACCTGAGCCAAAAGCAAGAGTTGGATGCTTAACCAACTCAGCCACCAGTGTGCCCTCATTTCATTAAAACTTTTAGAAGGAGGCATGGTTAGCATGGGTTTAGCATTTTAAAGATGTCAGTTTAAAATTTTTATCTATTTTTTTTTTTTTTTTTTGTTTTTTTGGCTTTTCCTCATGGTGCCAAAGTGGCCGATGAATCTCCAGCTATTAGGTTTATGTCACCAGGACCAGGTTTAAAGAACATACCTCCCAGCTTAGTCAGTGCCCTTTAAAATTTTTGCCAGAAACATCACTCAAGACCTTCCAGCTACGTGTCATGGGCCATATCATTGCAAGGGAAAATAGGAAATGTGCTTTTTTTTTTTTTTTTAATAAGTTGGCAAATTGCCACCTGCCAAAGCATGGGGGTTTTGTTAGTGAGAAGGAAAGAAAAAATAGATTGTGAATATTTATTAGCAGTCTCTGCCACAAACCTTTATGACCCCTTTTTTCTCTTTTTTTTTCAGGGACACAGAGTAGAATGGCAAATTGGACCCCACTTTTGTTGCTTGCTAACGGTTCTTATAAAATGCCCTTTTCACTCCAAGTCCAAGGCTGCCCATCTTAGAAGGTCCAGAAAAAGAAAAAAGAAAAAAGAAAGAAAGAAAGAAAGAAAGAAAGAAAGAAAAAGAAAGAAAGAAAGAAAACCCAGAAAATTCTTAATGACAGACTATTCCCTAAGTCACAGCAGAAGAAAATAACGAACTGGGAAGATCTTGTGTCTTTCCCGATCTGCTATAGCTTTGAGTTGGTAAAAGTCACTTTTCACCCTTAAAATACTAGAAGGCTTTCTATCAAGCCATTTTAAGTAAACTCATTCATGAGAGAGTTTATGTCTATTCTGTATTTTCTTTTTGTAAATACCACAGAACTTGAGTGTTTGCTGTTTCGTTTGTTAGTTTGTTTATTTATTCTAGGGTTCCATTCAACAGCCAGACAGCTGGGTTATGGAAATGCCAATTATGAATTCCCCGCAGATCTGAGCACTGAATTTTCCACAAAACTGGTTTGATTTTTTTTTTTTTTTTGAAATCAAGGCGAGCTAACTAAATTTTAAGCCAACTTTAGACAAAGAACTCAATAATATTATTTTTGCCGTGAGGTGGTTATGGAAATCAGGAGGCAATTTTTGTGCCCGTGAGAAATCACAGTTTTGAATGAACCGTTGTAAGGAGTAATAGTTTGTCCGTTTGCTTTGGTGATAGAACCACTTTCTGCTAAGCCTTGGAAAGCACTTTACAGTTTACAAAGGGCATTCGTGTGCGTCCCGTCACGCCCGGATGCCGTTCAGAAGTCATTAGAGGGAGGGTTTCCATGGAGGCTACTGATGTGGTTGCCACATGGAGAAAAGTCCTGGAATGTATTTTGTGCCTTTCCCGATGGCTCCCCTGCCCCCACCCGAGGCCTAATAATTGGGTGAAATGACCGGTCATGCAGAGAGTGGGAGGTCCCTTGATACGGGAGGCTGACGTTTTCTTTACAGGATGTTCCCAGCAAGGAATTATTGGAAACCATTTATTTCTCCATTCAGGAAATATATATTTTTTAAAGTTTATTTATTTGGAGGCAAAGAGAGAGTGGGACAGGGGCAGAGCGAGAGGGAGGGAGAGAATCCCAAGCAGGCTCCGCACTGTCAGCACAGAGCCCGAGGCAGGGCTTGAACTCACAGACTGGGGAGATCATGACCTGGGCCAAAGTTGGACGCTCAACCGACTGAGCCACGCAGGCGCCCCTCCCTCTCCATTTAGGAAATACTTACAGCACACTCCCTAGGTGCTTAAACACCCTGCTTAGTACCTTACATGTGTCCCTTCATCTGGCCACTCAACAACCCATGCTTGTTTGGTTCCTTCGTCTGGTCAGCCCTATGAGGAAGGGACCACCGTTATCCAAGTTCTCCATTTGGGGAGACTGAGGGCCAGAGAGACAAAAGGTGGCAGGGTGACAGGGGCTCACCCCTACTCTCTGCTGCCCCCCTAAATCGTGAGGAGTGATGTGTCAGTGAAAGCCAAGCTTGGGGGGGGGGGTGCGTCACATACCTCCTTCTGCTTCAGTTGAGGGTCACGTGTCCTGCCTGGGCCTGGAGTCCACGGGGACAGAATGAGGTGAGCTCCTCCCTGTGCCCCAGCCCCCTTCACCCGGGACTGAGCACCGAGCTTCACCCGAAAGAGACACCAAAAGTACTCTGCTTTTGTTGACGCTAAAACTAAGTGACGTGTCCCATGCGTCAGGCAGTTGACGTGCCGGTGACGATATCCGGAAGCACGGACGGTTGGGGACGAAGATCCGGAAAAGGTCTCCAGTGTTGTATGGAGAACACAAAGGAGAAAAGCCACGTGTGTGTAACGGAGAGGGTCAAGTTTATGCGGGCGGCTGGCTCCAATTTCGTTTTGACCTCAGATACTCTAAGGAACGGGAAAGTCAGGGATGAAGTTGCCGGGAATTGGGTAGAGTGAAAAAATCGTGATGATGTTCTATGACCGTTGACTTTGTTCAGCTAAAAAAGCAGAATGTGTACTTACAAATCATAATACCTTCCGTGGACGGCAAGATGCTTAAAGTGATTACGGTAACTCTAAAGTCATCGAAGGACAGTACAGAGCTATTTAATGACCCAAAAAAAAAAAAAAAAAAAAAAAAAAAATCAGAAAATGGGGAAAAATAAACTTGAATGGCTCACCAATACTAATAAATCAAAACAAATTAATCCCTTGCTTTAATTTGGTAATATTTTAACTCTATCAGATGTGAAAAGCCACAGATGTTGAGTTTCATTAATATGGAATTAGTCATGCGATTGCATATTTTTAAAAATAGTTATTTTGTGTGCTCCAAATTAAAAATTTTAAAGAAATTAGTTTTGAGACGCAGAGCACATTACGTGCATGGTTTTCTTGGTCTGATTATAAATAGGTCTATTTTCTTCTTATTAAGAGATTTCTGTGTTCTTCTTTTGTTTGAAGGAGATTAACCCAATTGATTTTTTATTTTGTTCTTGACTGAGGTTGGCAATCTGGTGTGATGTGGGAGCTGGGGGGCATGAGATCAGCACCCACGTTTTGGGTGAGCCCTGTCCAAGATGAGAATCTGTGGGCTGAGACCCTCATTTCGCACTATGGGAGTGTTCTTTGCCCAGATCTAGAATCATCAGTCAGAGCCAGGAAAGGGAGACTTGAAAACAGAAGTCCCTTTTGTCTTGCACTATTATTTTATAAACCAAGAAGGAAGCTTGGAGAAATCATACGATCTGCCCAAGCCACCCAAATGTTAATGGAAGAGACTAGAAGCAAACCCTTCCATGTGTCCTTATTACGTTGAAGGCAAGACCTACATTCTTAAGACGGCCTGTAAGGCCCCCATCAGACTTCCAGCCTCCATACATACTGCTTCCCCTGATCTTGTACTCCAGCCATTGACCCTGTTTTAAATTTTTGATGATATCATGCCCCCCTTCTACCACAGGGCCTTTGCACAACCAATGGCATCCCTTATTTTTCCACTTAGCTCCATCTGAGGCCTTCAGATCTTGGCTTCACTGGTGCCTTCCCCAGCCTTGGGACGAGGTCAGACCCTCCTATCTTTCTCCTTACTGGTATTTCGCATCTTTTCTCCCAAAGGCTTATTCGCCTCACTCACTTGCATGGGCCAAAGCAAGTCATATTGCCAAGCCTGGTCCCAAGGAGGGTGGGAAGTCTGAAGGCAGTGAGTGGCTCTAAGTCATGTTCTTAAGGGTTAATGGGACAAATAACACAATTTCCACAGGGCCTGGCTCAGGGTACAGTCAGTAAATGGTGTCGGTGCAAAAACACACGTAAAGGAGAGTTAAAAAAAAAAAAAAAAAAGAGGATGGGGGAAGAAAGAGGCAAGGCCATCTTTATTCATAATGGGGCCACTGTCCAGTGTGGAGAGGGATGTGCAAACAAACGTGATGTGATGTGGCCATTGCCCTAATGGGATGAGGCCAGAGCACAGAGTCTGGTGTCTGAGAAGCCAGGGTTACCGCGAACGTTTGCTGATCGGCTGTGTACCCGTGAGCAGGTGCCATGATTTCCCTGAGCCTCAGTGATGTTCCTGTTGGGTGGGGACTTTGCTTTCTGTGTAAGGGCACAAGAGGGTTAAGTGGGATAGTGAACACGGCCATCAGTATAGAATGTGACTTCAGTAGGAGCGCGCTAAATGGCTTCCACCATCGTGAAGGTGCCAGGGATAAAATGTCTTGGGGGTGGGGGGGGGTCTTTGTGGGTGCTGTAAGAGAGACTGTCTTAGGCTGCCAGCGTGGGGCCCTTTTGTGGTGACTTTCGTGATGATGGCGGTTGGGGGGAGGTCCAGCCCAGGACAGGCATTCCAAGAAGAGGAAAGAGCATGTGCACAGATACCACACCCCCTTGCTTGTAAAATGAACATTTCCCCCCATCTTTATGGCTTCTGGAACGGGCGCGTGGCTTAGGGTGAAAACCTGTTAGCGCAGACGTGGTTGAGCGTTGGCGGTAATCGTAGGCGAGGGGCTCTGTTGGGAGCGGCGTGGCTCCAGGAAAGAGTCCCCTGGCCGTGCACGGGGGGGAGCTGCACGGGACCCCAGGAGCAGTCCTGCATGATTCTCTGGGACACCTTCGGGGAGCTGAGCCCATGGCCCCCGCCTCTCAAAGGCCATGTGGACGAAGCCCTGTGAACAGAGCTGATGTCTTGCAAGGCCTGGGGGGCCTTCCCAGATGCTCTCTGGCACATCGGGGCTTTCCCTCGGCACATCTCCTCTTTCGACAAACCTGTCGCTCCTTATCCCCCAAAAACTTTAAACAGAAGGCATTGGGGGCGCCTGGGTGGCTCAGTCGGTCAAGCGTCCGACTTCAGCTCAGGTCACGATCTCGTGGTCCGTGAGTTCGAGCCCCGTGTCGGGCTCTGAGCTGACGGCTCAGAGCCTGGAGCCTGTTTCCGATTCTGTGTCTCCCTCTCTCTCTCTGCCCCTCCCCCGTTCATGCTCTGTCTCTCTCTCTGTCTCAAAAATAAATAAACGTTAAAAAAAATTTTTTTAAATAAATGAATAAATAAATAAACCAAAAAAGATTAAACAGGAGGCATGTTCCTGCAAAGATACAACAGACCCGCCCTTTAAATTTTTTTTTAAGTTTATTTATTTATTTTGAGAGAGCGAGAGAGAGAGGGAGAGAGCGGGGAAGGGACAGAGAGAGAGGGAGAGAGAATCCCCAGCAGGATCCGTGCTATCAGCACAGAGCCCAACACGGGGCTTGAACTCATGAACCGTGAGATCGTGACCTGAGCCGACACCAAGAGTCGGATGCTTAACCAACCGAGCCACCCAGGCGCCCCAACAGACCCACGCTTTGAACACACCTCACCGTCAGAGTGGCCCTTCTCAGACGGCTCCCAGCAACGGCCAGCTGGACCGTGGCGGAGGTGAACGTTGGGCCGCTTTTGCTGCGTGGTCACCGTGGGACCTGATTCCTTCCCTGCCTCCCACTGGGCGTGGCCCACCATCGGGAGGGGGAGGTGTGTAACTTAGGGGGTGGATGAGTGAAGTTAGGCCCACGTGCCCCTGACCCTGCGGAAGTCAAGGCCCCCATGCCCAGCCCGGCCCTTCATGGTGCTTTCTCCCTCTTGCACGCTGTATGCACTGACCGTGCAAGTCTCTTGTTTCCCAGGCACCCGTCGTCTAGGTCCGGGGGCCTCCTCTCTCTCTTCCCGCCGTGGCTTGGTTCACACGAAAGGAATAAGCCTGTGCCACACATCTGTCAGCCTAAAATTCATGGAGCTGTTTGGAAGCAAAACCAAGAAAAACAAAACTGATTAGGGAAAGATCTGCTTTCAGAAAAACCTATTTCTGTCACAGAGGGATGGATAAATAAAATAATGTTTCAATAATTTATGCAGCCTGCGCGCGAAAAAACATGGCAAATGTAAAATGAGGGCAACGCATAAAGAACAACCAAAGTTGATAGCTGCTTTAATCAGTTCGGTTGATAATTCTAAAATAAATTGGAAAAATCAGTCTTGCTCTCAGCTTTTGAATGATGATGGGAGACGGGATGGTAGGGGGATGAGAGTTCTTTCTTCTGGAAAACGCATGCCCTTTTTGGGTCCCCCAAGGACGTGGCCCTCAGCCCCCCCCCCCGGGGGGGGGCTCCCCTTCCCCCCTGCTGCCAGCTGTCTGTCATTCTGTCTTCACCCCTCCACGCACCCCCGGCATGTTTACCTCCCAGACCGGCCTCGGCGCCCTGGTTTCTTCTCGAACAACTCAGGGATTCCTCTGTGGGTGAGGTGGACCGGCTCTTGGGAGAGCAGATTTGTAAGTCTCTATTTTTCAGATTGCCCCCACCTCTCAAGCTGCTGCTCACACGGTCCTCGAGGCAACAGTGGGAAAGACGTAGAACCATATTTCAATTCTGTTGCGCAAACACGGGGGTGCAGCAAGTCAGCTCCCCGGGTGCCGACTTTAGGGAAACAGGAAGATAATGGTGGTGGTGGTTGTGGATGGGGGTCCCCTCAAGAAGACAGGACCTCACAAGGGACCTCTTTCCCCAAACCAGACTCTGAAGGTCCCCTGATGTCTTAATCCAGAGCCCTCCCCTTCTGGCTTTCTGCTCAGCCCCCCAGCTCTTCACATCTAGGGGTACTGGCTGTGCAAGGACTCCTTCCACTCGGGCTGGAGAGTCCACGGAAAGGTAGCACGGGGAGCACTCTGCTGAGCTCCTGTTGGTAAGAGACAGCCTGGGCGTCCATCCGTAAAATTGCAAGCTAATTCCATTTGACCTGATGGGCCGACCTCAGAGGTGCAGTGGAGACGTAGCTTGCATGGAACTCTCTGGAGTTCTGGAATCGAAAGAGAGACGGTTGACTCTCTCGTGAAGCTGCCAGAAATGGGCAGAGGGAAATCCAAGGTGCGGCCAGAGTCATAGAATCTAAAGCGGATAACCACCTCCAGCTCCCTGAGTTGCCATGGTCATGGAGAAGGCAGAAACCAATATGGCGTCCAGAAGCTCAGAGTGCGTGTGGACCCTACCCTTCGTAGGTTGGACCTCATCGGCTGATTGCCTTGTCGGTTCCTAGTTCCTTCATTCTGCCCCTTCTCCTTCCCATCACCGTAACAGCCTGCATCCCATGACAGCAGAGGCGGAAGGAAGGCCCGAAGGCAGGACGTTTGCCTTTAGCGAAGCTCGTCTTTGGCTGTGCTTGCTATATAATATCCCTCATGAGCACGGATGAGTCTCCAGGCGGATGAAAGTACACCTGCCATCTTGGCCTCGTGGCTGACACCTGGGTTCACGCGTGACCACCCCAAGTCCAGCATCAGTAGATCAGACAAATACCAGAGATGTCCAGGGTCTTGTGCCCCGTCGTATCTTCAGAGCCTGGATGAGCACCTACCGTGGGGGTACCTAGCACTGTTGAATGGGAGAAAGAAAACACACGCCAACTCGGGAAAAGTATGGGAGGAAGAGTCTAAGACAAGAGGCCACACAGGTTTCACTGTGGGGCCATGTTTAACAGGATGTGAGCGACTGTGACTGGAGAATAAATGTGAGAGACATGGAGGGCACGTTCCGACTTTAGTCTCTCTCTCCTCCTTCGAAGCTGATGCTCACTCAGATTCTAATTAATGAGCTCTCCTTTTAAGCACCTCTCCATAACCCGCCAGTCCATACCTCTCCCATTCCAGTGCAGAAATGCTCCCTACGATGTTCTAAACAAGTGGTTCATCAGCCTTCTGTCGTACCTACAACGACGGGGAGCTCATTACCATACAGAGAAGCTTTAACGCGTCATACCCCTCTGTTACGACGCACAGAAATCTGTTCTGGCCGTTTCTATTCGTTGGACAGGAGTCTGAGGTCCCAAAACCCTCTAGGGGCTTCATATGCATACCCCCCCGCCCCCACCCAATTCTCAGTTGCTCTTTGATAATAGTGTCCTGCCCCTGAGACTTTGCTTCTCTACAGAAATGGTCTCGGCTCTTTCCATAGGTTCCTGGGTGACATGATCGTGAGACTCTCCATCTCCTGGCTCTTTCCGGTTTGCCCCGAAGCACGACATCCCACCAAGGGCAGCCTCAAAGCAGGGCGGGGTTGTCTGGCCTTTCTCTGGCACTTTGCACGGCAGTCTCACGACCCAGGTGGCGGTAGGAGGGGTCCGCAGAGCCGAATGTGTTTCCTCTCTTGGGAAGGACCTTTGTCTGTGTGGCCGTCGGGTTCCCCTGGAGGGTCTGCCTGAACTTCTCTTCCCATCCCGGCAGGAAATCCACCAGGGAAGTCAATGCGATTTTACTTCTGTTTGGCATTTCCTGGCCCAAGTGGGTGCTTAGGAAATGTTCGGGGAGCGAATAAATGCATTTAGCTGCCACACCTCGGCACACTCAAGCCTGGCCCAAGAGCGAGCGCTTGAAAAAAATCCCCCGGCCCCAGCAGCTCCGTGTCTCCGCTCTACCAAGGTCTGATGACGCTGATCGCTTATCTCTCTCTCCTTCCGTCTGTCTGTCTCCAGCTCTCCGTTGGAGTTCAGCTCTCTTTCCCTCTCCGAGCCCTCCCTCCCCGGCCCCTTTGTCGACACTTGATCATTTACATCAAGTTGACATTCGCAGAGTTTACTCAGGGGTCTGTAATTGTATTCTTTCCCTGGTTCTGCATTACCAACCATGAAAATGGAATCTTATCATCCCTGACCAATTTTTAATGTACAAAATGATTTGGCTGAGGTTCAAAGGGAGGCACAATTGAAATCAGGTGAATGATACATGTAGTTCTTTCAGTTCCTCCGTGCTTAGATTTGATTTTTTTTTTTCCGGCATAGCATAGAAGAAAGAAGTAGATTATTTTTGCAAGTTATATAAGTGCGTCTGGGTGCTGTGTAGGTGTGAATCTCTATGCATCCCCAAAGCACAAATATGTATATGCGTGCCTGTTTCCCTATATTAGCATACTCACATGTCACATGTGTGCACCTATTTAGACATAAGCAAACAGATATAATTATATTGTTTGCAATTTTATTGATGGCAATCAAATTTGCAATGATCCTTAAAATGTATTCAAAACACCCAAAGGGCTGGAACAGCCCTGCGGTGAGTGCCCAGGATTAATGCCTAGAATATTCAAATGAAGCCCCGACACCCCTTTGTTAATTCAGAAAGGAACCCCTAGGGAGAAGGCAGGACTCTCTGGCCACAATCCTCCCAAGCCTTGGATACACTAATATGTAATACCCTGATGTCCTTTTGCAAACGTCATCCTAAAGGGAATAGGGAAGAAGCCAGAATGTTTTAGCCAAAAAGTATAGGTGATTTGGTGAGTGATTTGTTGAGAAGATTCTAGGACTGGTGCCTTTTTACCCACCTTCCTAGGTGTGCCGGAGGAGACAAGCCCATGCACCTGGCTTTGAAGGGCAGAGGCATTATCCACCCCCACCACCCCCACCGCCCCCTGCCAAGTTCTTGGCCAGGGACTCTCGAGTATGGCACAAAGGGGTCCCTGTCTGACAAGGGCTGGACCCAGGGCTACGTGGGGGTCATGCTGTATCTCATTAAGTCTGGGGCTTGCTCCCTTTTTTCCAAAGAGGAAATAGGGGGGCTCAGAAAGCTTCAGTAAGATCCCCAAGATCATACCACCTGGTTCAATGGGGGATGTCAGAGGCGAGTTCAATGTGGGGGTCCGCAAGGGGCGTAACCAGTTTCTCTCAGGAGACCCCTGACAAGATGTAGGCTACGGGGGCAAAGTTCCAGCGGGCGTTAGGATTGTTGTGAACTCAACGATTGAAAGGAATCAACGATCAGACTGATGTCACCACGCAGGGAGGTTTTCTGGGTTATACCCAAGGCTCCGTCTCAGTCTCTGTCTTGCCGATCGTACTCCTTGGCAACTCAGATGAAGGGCCTAGATGGTTTCTTATGACATCTGCAGCTGCTACAAAGTGGGAAAGAAATGTTCCTGCCTTGGCTGCCCATTCTGGAAATGATCCTGATGCCTCGTCGGGGGTCCACATTCATCAGGACAGATCATACACTAACCCAAAGTGCCTGGTTCCCGGAGACACCCACCCCCAATCCCAAATATCACAGAAGTACCATTATAAGCACACGATTTTCACCCAGAAGAGGAGCTACGGCTAATAACAGCTATCACTTCCGAGTATCTTTTGTGGGCCAGGCATTTTGTAAACAAGCAGCCACCTTTAATTCTCCTGGTATTCTGCTTAAAGGGAGCAAATCACCTACTTACTCAAAGTCAAGGTTGCTCTGGAACAGCCAGACCAGGATTCGAGCCCAGACGTGAGCCTTCATGAGCCCAGCAGCGATGCTTTCTCCGGGCTCGGGGCTGGGTTTGGGCGGAGCTGGGAGGGGGCTGAGAGGCTGGGTCACAGAGGTCTGTAGCCGTTTTGAAGGTGCCCACCCCGGGGCTGGCTGGGAGACCTCCGCTATTGCCTCTGCAGGACCCCACAACAAGATCTGCAGCGTCCATGACTCTCGCTCGCTCTTGTGACTGTCTGCGCGTCTGCCCAGCTCTTCCTGCCTCCCTTAGGTGGGGCACAGTCCGGAGGTTAAGTCCCCATGCCCGAGGAGGCACTTCAGGGCCCGTGTGTGTCTGTGGACGGCACAGAACTCGGCCAGCTGCCCCTGTGACATTCCCCTCACAGCTTTTCTCAGTTCTGGCCTCATGGCTTCCCAGGCCTTGAAACTGTGGGACAGACGTGGTCATGGATGGGCCATTGTGGTCCTGGCTGGGCTAACAGGTCTTCTGTTTATGAAAAGGGAATCTTCCAGGTGTCTGAAGGGATGTCAGGGACTTGAAAGGCTCCTCCAATGAAAGGAAAGAGACACCAGCTTCTCAGGGGGCTTTGCTGTCCCCACCCGTCCCGCATTTGCTGGTGGCCGTGCTGGCTGAAGACGAGGCATCCTTTGTGCGGGCTGTGTCTGTGTTTCTAGACGTGTTACACACGTAGACCTATGTGCACACACGTGTGCTCACAGGTGTGGCTCTGCACCCAGAAGTCGCGGGGCGATGTGGCTTTTCATTGTCATATAGTGAAACCAGCTCTTCTGTGGGCTCTAGAAAGGGGTTCCGTTGGGTCTTTCTGAAATCGCTTCTGGTAGATCTCTCCAACTAGAAGGAAGAAAACTATGTGTTCTTACTTGCACCAGTGTAAGAATTCAAAGAGAGGATTTGTGCCCATAGAAGATAACGCTAAGTCAGGCTTCTAATGTGCAGCTAAGATTATACAAGTCTTCTGCTCAAAAACCTTTAATATCGAAAGTACCGGGGCACCTGGGTGGCTCAGTTGGTTCAGCGTTCAACTTCGGCTCAGGTCATGATTTCACAGTTTGTGGGTTTGAGACCCACATCGGGCTCTCTGCTGTCAGCACAGAGCCTGCTTCAGATCCCCTGTCCCCCCCTCTCTCTGCCCCTCACCCTCTCGTTCTCTCTCTCTCTCTCTCTTTCAAAAATAAATAAACATTAAAAAAATGAAAAAAAGAGAAAGTACCAATGCCTTCGTGTATGTAGGTATTTGTTTTGGCGTTCAGGACCCTCTGTGATATAAACCTTGACCCTGTCTCAAGGCTTGCACCTCCTGATCTCCTACTGCACCCCATTCTGGACAAACGGGGTTCCCGTCTCCCTCCTTCATCTGGATCCTACACTTTTCAAACTTTGTCTGCATTCTCAGGCTATCTCCTCTGCTGGAAATGCATTGCTTACGTTCATTGATTTTCAATTCTGCCCATCCTTCAAAGACTATCTCAAAGCCCCCCTCTTCCTGGATCATTCACTGATCTTTTTGATCAAATGTGAGTTGTTTTTACTTTGATGTCCCAAAGTGCCTCTTCTCTGTCTCCTACTTGGCACGTATTATGTTCTTTTTTAGAGATTCCCATTGGCTTTGGAATCAGACGGGCCTGCCTCTAATTCTGCCCCCGTTACTTATTAGTCATATGAGGGGCAGGCTGCCTAGCTTGTCAAGACCCCGATTTCCTAAACCATTAACATGGAAGAACAAAACCCGCATTGCAAGGTTTTGACCAAACGATCGCATGAAATCATATACACAAAGTGTGTAGCCGAGTGCCTAGAGCAGAATGAGTGCTCAATACAGATGATTTACCTTCCTGTAAATATAAAACTTCCTGTTTACATTTTTTAAGGGCATGGGGCAGCCACAACAGATAAACTTTCTTTGAAAAAATTATTTAAGAAAAAATTTTTTTAATGTTTATTTATTTTTGAGAGGGAGAGGCAGAGCATGAGCGGGGGAGGGACAGAGAGAGAGAGGGAGACACAGACTCCGAAGCAGACTCCAGGCTCTGAGCTGTCAGCACAGAGCCCGACACGGGGCTTGAACCCACGAACTGTGAGATCATGACATGAGCCGAAGTTGGATGCCCAACCGACTGAACCACCAGGTGCCCCCCCCAAAATTATTTTTAATGTTTATTTTTTCTTGAGAGAGAGAAAGGCACAGAGTGCGGGTGGAGAAGGGGCAGAGAGAGAGGGAGACACAGAATTGGAATCAGGCTCCAGGCTCCGAGCTGTCAGCACAGAGCCCGACATGGGGCTTGAACCTGTGAATGGTGAGATCATGACCTGAGCAGAAGTCTGGCACTTAACTGACTGAGCCACCCAGGTGCCCTGCAACAGGTAAACTTTAAAGTCTTAGGGGCTTACCACGGTGGATGTTTACATCTGACTCAGACTGTTAAAGTGTGCGTGCTGGGTAGCCTTTCATTCAGTGAGAGAGATGCACATTTATTTATTTTTTATGTATGTATGTATGTATGTGTGTGAGAGAGAGAGACAGAGACAGAGAGCAGGGGAGGGGCAGAGAGAGAGAGGGAGATACAGAATCCAAGGCAGGCTCCAGGCTCTGAGCTGTCAGCACAGAGCCTGGCGTGGGGCTCAAACTCATGAACTACGAGATCATGACCTGAGCTGAAGTTGTACGCTTACCTGACTGAGCCACCCAGGCACCCCAGAGATACACATTTATTGTTGCATACTTTCTAGGGTCAGGAGGCCAGGTGCAGGTTAGCTGAGCTGGGTCCTCTGCTCAGGATCTCACAGGCTACAATCAGGTGTTAGCTGGGCTGCAGTCTCATACGGAGGCTCAACTGGGGAAGGACCAGCTTCCCTGCTTGCCCAAGCTGTTGGCAGAATTCATCTCCTTGCACCTGTAGGACTGAGGGCCATGGTTTCTTTCTGTCAGTTGGAGACATACCCAGCTCCAGGTGGCTGCCCTCAGCTTCTGGAAACTTCCCTCGGTCCCTTGCCACGTGAACTTCCTCAACACGGCTGCTGGCTTTCTCAAGCCAGCAATGATCATCTGTAGGAGTCTGCTAGAGTCTTAACTAATTTGATGTAACCACAGGAATTCCATCTCATCATTTTGCCACACTCTATTGGGAGGAAGAAAGTTACAGGTTTCCATGGTCAAGTGCTGGAATTTTCCAAGCGGGTTAATCCCAGAAGGTGGGGATCACTGGGGTCAGTTCCAGGTAGATTATGATTTCAACCTCAGAAAATTTGCAAGACAAAATATATAGGCTATATCATTTCTAGCATCTACAGAGACATTTAATGCATAAATGTATTAAATTAATACACTTAAGACACCGACTACGTGCTGGGTACGTACAGGTACTGGAGGTGTAAAGAAAAGCATTCATGTGCCAGTTTGCTCTTGAGAGCATTCTTCTGCTACTATCTGGCCTGCTCCACGTGGTAGGAGGTTACATTTCCAGGGATTTCCAGATAGATTTGGCCAATGGGGGCAGCGGGATAACATTGGAAGGAGATAGGACAGCAGAACCCAGGGTATTTTTATCCTCCTTTCTCTAGTGTCGGTGGCTTTTCCGCCAAGCACTCTGTTGCCACGAGCTGTGATTCCAGAACACTGCTGAACACTCCGTGCGGGTGTCATTGGGCAGTGAATCCAAGGTCTGTCCTCTTGTAGACTTCGCAGGACAAAGCGTTTTGCTTGCACATTCCACTCCTTCTATCTGGCGGCTGGAAAGAGAAGAGGGAACTTCAGTGGGTGGATGTCTAAGAGGGCAGGTCATAGCCTCACGAATGACCGTGATAGCAGTAACGTGCCATTCTGGGAATGAGTGAGTGACTGAACAATTTCCTCATTTAGCAAATGTTTCCTGAGTGCCCCCTTTGTGCCAGACGCTGCTCTAGACTTTTGGAAGGTATGCAACTAACAAAATATCTTCAAATCCCTTCCCGCATGGAGCTGACATTCCAGGGAGAGGGACAGATATGAATAGTGAAAATAACAATTTAGTAAATTATAAACCCAGTTAGAAGGTGATAAATACTATGTAGAAAAATTAGAGCAGGGAAAGAGGGGGGTAGGGGAGGGCCGGAGGGTGGACGATAAAAGTCCATTGCTATTAATTCTGTTTCTTCCACTACCTCTCAGTTCCTGAACTGGGGTTCAGTGCCCACCGAACCTCCACTCTCCGTTGAACTTGGCATTATGGCGTCCGTTTTCCAGATGAGAAAACTGAGATTCAGAGCCACAGACTTGTCCCACCTGGCTGTAGACTTGGGGTTTGAACCTACGTTTCTCTGTAAAGGTTTGCATCTCGCTGTCTGCCTGCCCACCAGGGATGCGAAACTGAGCTTGGTGGACGAGAACCCAGGCTGCGGAGTCAATAGGTCCGGGCGCTGGCAAGCTGTGTGACCTCGGGATAATCACCTCACCTCTCTGGACCGCAGAGGTCTCATGCATAAAATGATGGCGTGGCAGAGAGCGCTGTGTGTTCCCCACACCATGTTTTCTTTTCTTCTTGGGTACCCTGCTTACGATTTCCAGGCCCCCTTGCCCTTGGGGTGGGGGTGGGGCTGTGGGGTTGATCTCTGGCTTGTGCTGCGTGGGTAGAAGCGGCATAAGCCTCCTGTGCAACCCGTCAGCCACGCTCTCTCTGTGCCGGAGGAGGGCAGGGACTCAGGGGAGGGATGTAGGGGATGGGACACCCTCTGACGGGAGGGGCCTGTGTTTCTGAATGACTGTGCGGAGCAGAGCCACCCCACTGCGATGGTGACAAATACACCTTGGATGCGCTGTGGGTGGGGCGAATTGTCCCTGGGGAGCACAGGTGGGGTGGGCCAGATCCCAGGTCTCACAGCGGTGCTCCTGGTGCCCACTCTCGGGCCCGGCCGGGGCTGAAGGGGGAGGTGGCCGGCAGGATCCAGGTGCCCGGTCTCCTGCTTACAAGATACTTGCTGAGATTTTGCTTGGGAGAAGAGGGTCCGTGGTCAAGGCAAGACTGAGAAAGCCGATGAGTTTTGTCGCCTCGGGCTCTCAGTGGCTGAGTGGTCCTGGGATCTGGGCCACGTCCCTGCTGAGGCCCGGCCTGCCGTGCGGGGTGCCTCCTGTGTTTGGGTGGGCTCCACAGGGCAGAGTCAAGGGGAACAGACAGTGAGAGGATTCCACCTTTGGGCCAGACCACGGTTCAGTGCCTGCCTCCAAAGAGCTCACGTGTTAGGGGCCAAAAGCAAGGAGAGGTAGGTCTTGGAAAAATTCCTTCGGTATGTGTCGTGGAGAAAGCGCGAGGCTGTAAGGCGGGAGGCCGAGCCTGGCCCCCGACTCCTTGGCTGGCCTCTCTGGTCTCCAGTTTCCTCCTGTGTAAGATCAGACAGACCTGGACGCCCTCCGACCATCTCTTCCGGCTCCTTAATCCTCTCCGACGCCCCGCTCGTCAAAGCAGCTGCTTCCGGGAGGGCGTCTGCAATAATTGTGGACACCTGTGAGCTCAGGGGGACAAGGGCAGGTGGGCAAGGTCAAAGGGCAAACCAGTCTGTGGCCACGGAGGCCCCTTCGGCCCCAGGCTGCCCCTGCAGAAGGCACTTCTCCACCCCACGGACTCCCGACATCAGCGTGCCTTATTCAGAATCTTGTCTGGAGCTGGTGGGGCGACGGGACGGGTGAAGGATCCACCTTGGAGAGCCTTCGCGGTGGGATTCCGGGCCCACTGCGCCCCTGGGGGAGTGGAATAGCGTGATGGCGAAGGCTGTGGCTTCGCTGCCGTTAGCCGGACCTGGGTTTGAATTCCGGCTTCGATCCCAGCTTCACCGCTCACCGGCTGTGTGACAGGAGAAAGGTTGCTTCACCTCTCTGAACCCCTGTTTCCCTATCCGTAAAATAGAGATCAAATTTGAGGTTAAAAAAAAGGGTAGTTGTAAATATTTGATGGAGACGATATGATGATCACGATAATACAAATGAAGGTGATAAGGACAGTGGGTAAAAATTAGTGGGCACCTGTTATATGCCGGGCTTTGGGTGTTCTATTTATTTGCTTTATGTCACTTCATCTTTACCGAAGCCCTCTGAAGTATGTGCTGTGTGTGTAATGGGCTTGGCTCATAGGGGAGGTTCGACAAGTGGTTCATCCATTCATTCACTCGCTCGCTCATTCATTCGTGCACTCGGTCACGGTCCCCAGTGTTTTCGAGTGCCTACTCAGACGCTGCGCTAGCTCCGTGGCTTTCCAGAACGCGCAGTCACGCAAGAGGCGCGGTCGTGCACCGACGAACGACACAACTAATGCGTGAATTACAATTGGGAAGTCTCGAGAAGATGGAGGGCTGGGATCTGATTTCCGCCCAGGGGAATCCAGGCGGGCTTCTGGGAGGAGGTAGCAAGGTCCGGTCCAGGAAGGATGGATAGAGCATGGTTTAGAGGCACTGGAAGGGGTGCTCCAAGGTGAGGGAGAAGTGGAGACAGAGCCATGGTGGGTGACCGCCCGTGGCCCTCCTGGCCCTGAAGTCGCTCGTGCAGTGGGCGGGGCGAGCGCGGGTGATCGGTAAGGCTGAACGTGGCTGGGGGAGCTGGGCTCCCTGAGCAGGTCCTGACGCTGGGGCCACACGTGGTGTTTGACATCTTCAAGTGTCTTGCAAATAATGAGAGAAGAATATGTCCGCGTGTTTAGAGGGGGGAAAGTGTCTGCGAAGGTTCAATTAACTTCATTTTTTTTTAACTTTTAAAGATTTTTTTTAAGTTTATTTATTTTGGCAGAGAGAGAGAGAAAGAGAGAGAGCGCACAAGCAGACGAGGGGCAGAGAGAAAGGGAGAGAGAGAATCCCGAGCAGGCTCCGGGCTATCAGCGCAGAGCCCGACGTGGGGCTCGAGCCCACAAACCGAGAGATGGTGACCTGAGCCGAAACCAAGAGGCGGATGCTCAACGGCCCTTTGCTTTTATTTATTTACTTAACCTGCTTTTCTTCTCATCCTTGATGATGATGTGCAACCCTCAGAAGGGAAGCGGGGAGCAGGGGAGCAGCCCAGCCGAGCCCCTTCTCCTGCAGGCCGTTTCCAGGTCGGGAGGCGGCAGGTTCGGCTGCCCCAGAGGGAGGAGGGTGACCGGGGAGCACGGCTACTCCTCGGCCTGTCTGCGAAACGCTCAACACGACCCCTTACAACAGCTGAGCAACAGCGGGCCCGAGTTAGTCATCCCTGAAGGCTCGAGTCTTTTGAACAAGAGGCCTCTTTCAGATCTCTTTTGGACGGGAGAGTGTGAACGTAGTTGACTTTTAAAATCTGAGTGTATTTATTTTTTGGGTTTGGGCTTGATCTTGCTGTCCGTCGACAGGCTCTCTAACACCCCGAGAAGCGCAGAGAAGGGATTTGGCGACGTTTTAAAAACGGACGGCTTTATTCCCTCACATGAAAGCCCGGGGACGGGGTCTGCTCGCTTTTGAATGTTTCCCATTAGCACCCGCCGATGACATCCAGCCCTTGAACCGTGTTTAATTGAAAATGGCAAATAAACATTGCCCAGCCAGAGCTCCCGTGCCCGGCAGCTATTGGACTCATTAAAAGGAAAAATGACCAGCTTCCCGACCGTCCACACGGGCCTTTCCGTATGTAATGTGGGCTGTTAGTTTGGACTGGCATTAATTTTTTATCAGTCCTTAGTAATTAACATTGTATTTCTGCTGATAAACCCCATCAATATGGTGATTTGATTAGCAAAACATAAAACTACTCATTAAACTCCAATTATGTGGCTCAGGTATAATTTGATTTTGATTGGTTGAAAAAACGCTGGTGTGTTTCCTTGTGGGCTCCCCCCCCCCCACCCCCCACCCCTACTCCTCTTTAAAAATACTCCGTGAAGGGCTAGGTTTACAGTGCTGGTGGCCGAGGCCAGGCGACGTGAGCAAAGACTACTTCCTATCATGTTTACTAAGAACTCAGTGGCATTTAGGTATCCAAAGGCTGACATTTATGGACTCTAATAGCCAGAGTCGGCGAGATGACCCAGCCCTCCCGTTCCTGGTGGGAGGCCTCCTGGAGGGGGCGGTCATCGTCCAGGAAATCGGGTCCACGTGGCAGATAAAGAGCGCGGGTTTTTTTCTGCGCTGCAGGAATGAAGTGGGTTTTTGAGGACTGCCGAGCGGGGGGGCGCGGGGCCAGCGACCTCAAAGCCTGGTTTTGCGGTGCTCTCTCTGGGGAGGGGCGGACGCGCCCCTCTCCGCGCTTTGCGCAAAGAACCCGACCCGGTAGAAACGAGCAGAGGCGACCCGCGAAGACTCCGGCGTCCTGGGTGTCAGTGGAATCGGCCGCGATGGAAGGGTTTGGTGGGACAGGTCGAAATGCAGTTCGAATGTTCAAGGAGGGATGTCCGCGTTCAACTAGTGTGAGTTCGGGGGGCGGGGGCGGGGTGCTGCCCTAAGGAACTGATTCGTCCCACAGGGATTCGTGGGATGTTTATTATGGGCTGGACGTTGCGCTGGGGCTCCGGGGGCTCCAGGGGCAGGTGGAGACCATGCTGGCATGGAACTTGCATTCTCCTGGAGCAGAGGTCCCCGAAGAAACCCTCGAAGGCTTTCCATCACGCTCAGAATACAATCCAAGACGGTTACTTACCATGGGCTGTGAGGCCCCCACCCCACCCCCTCTTACTCACCAGACCCTGCTGGCACTTGCTGTTCTTTGAACTCACCTGCCTCAGGGCCTTTGCACTGGCTATGACCGCTGCCTGGAATGATCTTCTCCAGGTCACTTGCCTGGCTTGCTTCCTCGGCTCACCCCCATCTCTGCAGTAAAGTCACCTCCGGGAGACACTTTCTCTGACTGATCTAAATACTCTAGCGGCTTCCATCAGCCCGGATCTTGTGACGTCCTTGCTCTGCACTGTTTCTTCACAGCACTTAGCCCTGCTGGACAGTCTGTCGTTTATGTTTGTTGATCTGTGTTCACCAGCGGAAAGAAAGCTCTTTGAGGGCAGTGACGTTGTCAGGCTTCTCGTCATATCCACGGCATCGGAATGGTGCCTGACACTCCCTGAGGGCTCAGTTAGCATGGGTTAGCGAGTCAGTGATGCGCAAGCTGATTCCAGACAAGCGGATTCACCAGGACCACGTGGAGGTGACTGTGGATGGAGACAGCCCTCGGGGAGGAAAGTCTCTTTGAACACTGGCTTTGGGCCAAGATCTCGGCGATGGGTGGAGTCGTCCATGCAAAGATCTGGGGAGAGAACATCCGGGGTGCGGCAATGGCAAATGCGGAGGCTTCGAGTTGGGATCCCGCACGATGTTGCAAGGAACAGAAAGACCATTGTAGCTGGACCGTGACAAGCCACAGGAGGGTGGCAAAAGGACGGGTTGGCAAGGGGCCAGGCCACGAGCCTGGTAGGGTTTCACTCCTCCAACCTGGGTACCTGGCCAAGGTCGGGGCAGCTCTGACGGAGGCAGGCTGGAGGGCGTGGGCTCAGCCCCACCGGCAGGGGGCGCTCTGGGGCGGCCGGTGTCCAGTTCGCCTTCTCCTGGCCCTGGGCGCTCGCTGGTCTGTCCAGGCCTGACATCCCTGGCTGCCCCCAGCACCTCCGAACCCCCTCTGCCAGTGACTCATGCTTCCCGGCCCTCCTTCTGGTGTCCTGATGGCCCTTTTCTGGGAAAGGTACCCATGGAAGTTCATTATTCCCAGCATCTCGGAGCCTCTTCTGGGTGTTCACCTCACACATTATGGTGCCCCTTCCCAAACACAATCAGCTACGCCCTCTAGCCTTTGAATGTTTGCGTGAGTCCTTCTTTCCGGTCCAAATCTCCTCCTCTTCTGTCTAGCCTGGAAAGTGTCTACTTCACCCACAGGTCTGGCTCAAGGCCTTCTTTTGTGGGAAGCCTTTGAAGGGGTCGTGCGCCTTCTTCCACAAAGAAAAACCAGGCTCTCCCCCCTCCATGACAGCGTGTGTCATTGTCCCCCTCCTGAGACCCGTGAGCTCCCTAAAGGCAGAGGCCACCTCTTCAGGGGCCGTCACAGAGCCAACACACAGAAAATGACCAGCGACTCAGTGGATGGAACGTTAGACACCACTGGGGCAGGGGAGCCTCTGCTTGTTGCCGTGTGTGGGGGGAGGGGGAGGGCCACCTGGTGTGCCAACGAGGGATACCTTCTCTGCGGTGAATTGAAGAATAATCGAGAAAGCCAACTCAAAGCCGTCCCCTTGTCCTGTATTTCTGAGCACTGCCGAAGATAAAGTACTTCCCACTGCGATGGACTTTCTGTTTCTTTCTGGAGAATCCTATCCCAACTCTAGACTTTCCGGGCCTGCAGACCTTAGGCCCCCACCTTCCTCTTTCTACAAGTAGGGAGCCTGAGCCTGGAGGGGCGAACCGAGGTGTCTCGTCTACACAGACAATGACTGGTTTAGGGATATGCCTGGACAATTAGGGCTCGTTACAGGCCTCTTCCGCTGAGTCTAATGGGAAGCCATTCCTTCCTCCCCATGGAACATGATCTTTAATGTGGTTGGGACGGCGAGCAGCCGTCTTCCCGGGAAGCAAGGGTAGAACCCTGACGTGGGGAGAGAGGCCGAGAAGAGAACAGAGCAAGCAGGGAAGACCTGGGGACGGCTTTTGCGATCCAATCAGGTCTGGGTACTCCCGTTATGTGAGTCACCCAGTTTCTCTCTCCTTCAGCTCATTTGAGTTGGGATTCTGTCACTTGCAACCGAAGCGGGTGTGAGGAATACAAGAGGAGGAAATGTTCTATTTTAGGCTTCTTGCAACGGTCTGTCACCTAGAAATATAAATGCAGCCCAATCTCGTTAGCAGATGTGGTGGTGGACCTTTAAAGCCTCGCCACAGAGATGTGTTTTCCTGTGGGGGGTGGGGAGGGGGAGCATGCCGGCACCCATGCGGTTGTCCCACCAAGTCCCACCCGGGACGGTGTCCGCATTGGAAAGGTGTCCCCTCCGGGGTCCAGCCGGGGCGGAGCCATCGGGATGAGCTGTCTTTGAAAAGAACAAAAAACAAGCAAAACGCAGAGAATATAGGGAAAGCGAACCTTTCTCTGAAAACAGAGTTGACAAAACAACATTTTACAACTTCAGTTTCGAATGGGAAGATGGAGTTGGCGATGTTCTCTGTCCACCCCCCCCCCCCCCCCCCCAGATGGCCACTCTTGTAGGGCTTAGGCCTGCTCTCTGACTTCCAGCCACCGCCTCCCTCTGACAGGTGCGGCCGGGCCCCGTGGTCCCAGCCTGCAGGGAACCCACAGACAGCTCAGTGAGCCTCGCTCCTGCAAGACTTGGAGACCCAAGTCAGCTTCTAGAATACACCTGCACGTGTCATGGGTCAAGAATGCCGATCAGCCGACTCTGTCAGGAGGGTGAGACCCTCCCTCGAGGAGGCTTGAACAAAACCTACGGGGGCGGTCCCTTCAGGTGCCCTGCTGGCCTCATTGGCCTGGAGAAGCCACATTTCCTCATGCACAGACCCGTCATTTCTCATCCCTCCGTCCTCCGCGCATCCGTATCCTCGGAGCCGTGGTGACGGTTGGAGTCAACCACGTCAGGGCCCCTGCTTTCTGAGAGATACGTTTTGGGTGGGCTCAGAGACTCCCGTTCAATTTGGATTCTTGTTTAACTTGAAGGAGTCCGGAAATACAAGATCTCCAGTATACCGTGCTCGCAAGTGTCTGAAGAAATGACATGCTATCGGGACCTATCTCTGGCTTACGAATGAGGAATGAAAATAAGAAATCAGAGGGGATTTGGAAGTCGTCTGAGATGCCATTTTCACCTGTCAGGTTGACGATATTGCAGAGTGTTGGTGAGTTTGTGGGGTCATAGTCCTGCACTTACATTGGTGGGGATACAGTTTGCTGCAAACTTTTCAAAGGATAGTTGTGTTAGATCTATCCAGATTTTGAATGGACGTGTTCACGGACCCAGCTCTTCTTTTCTTAGAAATTCTCCCTGAAGATGTAATCTTAGAAGGGCACCAAGAAATGGATACAAAGTCACTCTTCGGGGGGCATTATCTGTAAGAACAACATTTTTTAAACAACCTAAATGACCATCCTTAGGGGACTGGTTAAATTAATTGTGGTATATCCATTCAATGCCATTCTCTCCAGATGATCAAAGAAGAAGATAGATGCAGATGACATCATGGAAAGAGCTCTCGCACGATGATTATTTTGTATGTAATTGAAAAAGAAAAAAACGAAGACAAAAACAAGGTGGGAAACAGCCTAAGTGTCTGTGAGAATTGGCGGAAGAATGGATGAACTAACCAACCGTGGTTTGGTCGTTCGATGGACGCAACGGAAATGAAGGTCCCCGATTTTTCTGCATCAGCATGGAAGGGCTATTGTAAGTATGTTGGCTGAGAAAAAGCAAACTCTAAGGAGATACATGCAGCATGACTCTATTCGTGCAATATTAAACACACGTACACAAAACCACAGCGTATTTTTTATGGACCTGAAACTATGTAGTGACATTACAAAAATGTGCGTGAGATTCATACACACCAAACACCAGGGTAGTGGCCACTGCTGTGGGGCGGACAAGATGGGACTTTGGGCTGTTGCCTGTACCTCTGATGGTCTCTTTTTCTGCTCCCTCCCTCCTTCCCTTGCTCCTTCCTTCCTCCCTTCCTTCCTTCCCTTCATTCTTTTCTTCTCTCTTTTTTGGACCTGAAGCAAATGAAATAAGTCAAACATATCTTAAATCTGGATGGTACATACATGGATGTCTGTTATATTATTTTCTGTATGTTTAAAAAATTTTGCAGAAAGCCAAATATATTATGTTTCCCTTTTGAGTACGCATCTGTTAGTATAGATGCTGGTATCAGTGTAGAAAATTTTGTTTTCCTGGTGAGATATACACGGAAGTGTTGGCACAGGATAGCTTTGGGAGAGGATGAAGAGTCAGGCTGAGGGAGGGACGGAGGGAGAGGTTCTTGCACCTCACTTAATTCCCTTCTGTGCTGTTTCAAAATCTTAAAATATATGCACCCACCCATCCATGGCTCTGTCTACATCTAACGAGGGTGATCTAGATATTGGGGTCATAAACCATTTTTGTTCTATTCTTTAACTCTCTAATCAAAAACCCAGCCAATGTTATTTGACCGCAACAGTCATTTCGCATTGCAGTGTTGATAGAAATTTACAATTCTTTTCTGACAACTCGGCCCTCTGACTTTTGGCCAACCTCGGTCCCGCCCACAGAGGAGATGTTGTTTGTGTGTGAGTTTGCTGTGAGCTTCAGGACGGGCAGGACCCCTGGAGATGGTCAACGAGCAGTCCCTGGTTCTGGGGGGGTGGGGGGGGTGGGGGGGGCAGACAGAGCTACGAGGGGGCTGCCTCTGCTCCGTGGAAACAGCCTCTCTCCTGCCTGGCCTGTCCGGAGAGCCGGGAAGCAGGATGGGGCCCCCTTCCTGGGGCGTCCAGGTGACAGCTCGGGGACTGTCTGTCTGTCGGGGTGGCGGGGCGTCTTGGCTGCAGCTCACACGGAATCGGCAGCACCCCATTGGACTGTGTGCGTTCATGCATCCCTTGTACAGGGGAGCCCATGTGGAAAGACAGCGAGCAGATAGCTACAGCTGTTGTCACTTATGCTCCGGAGAACAATTCTAGGAATTAATGGCTTCTAATCCTGCAAATAAGGTAGACACAGGCACCGTGGTAAGATTCCAAGCCGCCAGGCTCCAGCCACTGCTCTTATTTCATAAATATGCTTATAAGGAGACCCTCTACTCGAAGGGCAGGGGGAAGGGCCCCCGTCGTCCTCCCCCCCACCCCGCAGCGTCCCCTTCCCCCTTCCTCCCACCGCAGCTAAGGCCCTGTGGCCTCATGCACCTTCCCAGGCCAGGGAGTAGATGAGGTCAATAAAATCTTTAAAACAGCTCCTTATGAGACCATGTCAATAGATAGAGAAACTTATGAGGAGTCCTGAAACCAACTGCTTTGGATAGCTTAAAAAAAAAAAAGAACTACCAAGGATAGGATACTTAACTGTAACAATCTTTCATTTTAATCATAGCCTTTATGTACTACAGTAAGAGGTAGCAAAGTCTATTAAATATAATGGGCTGATCCTTCCAGGGCTATGGAAGCAAATGAGTCATTCTGGGGGGTAACTGAGGCTTTTAACTCATCGCTCAGCTCTTTGGGAGCGGAATTTACAAACGGGTTAGGGCAGTGGGTCTGGCTTTTCGTTCAGGTGTCTGGGGCTCAGCCTGGTGGAAGGGGGGCTCCTGGGGGAGATGAGCCCCGAGTCAGACCGTGGGGGTGGGGGTGGGGATGATATTCGCAAGGGAGAGAGGTCAAGGTCACGGCTGGGAGTACGGATTCTCATGGCCAGCCCTGGCGGAGCTGGAAAGACAAGGCGAGTGGGAATGGCAGAAGCAGCCCTCGGCTGGGGGACAGGGGCAGGGCAGAGGGGCTGAGAAGAACCAGGACGATGCAAGGCGCAAAGGGTGGGAATGGTCCCACCCGGGTTGTGTTGGAGCGGCGAGAGCTCCGGCCGAGCTCTGAGCTCTGGACGTCCTGGGCTCAGGACGGCCCAGAGCTGTAGCACTTGAGAAAGCAGCAGCTAGGCTCTGGGTCACGGTCACCCTTTCTTCCCCCAGGACACCTTCCCCCTCAAGACACCTCCCTGAAGACTTAGAAGCACTGCTGGGGGATTTATCCAGTGACTGCACTGCCCCGAGGAGGACATTTGTCCCCTTCGAGTGGAGTGTTCCCCCTGCTTAAGGGAGCCACCCGAAGTCTGGACCCCAGAGATCATCTTTTACCTCTTGTTCTAAATCGGGATCAGCGTTCCCTCGACCCCCACCCCCAGGACCGCAATCCCTGTGAGGGAATCCCTGGGAGCCCCTCTCCCAGCCTCACAGCTCACTGCCATGGCGGCCCCCGGGCCCAGGGCACCCCGGGAGAAGCTGATCTCTGTCCTCCCTTCTGCCTCTGGGTCCCAGCGGCCGAGGCCTCACTCCCGCAGAGCCGTGGCCGTGGCCGTGGCCGTGGCCGGGCCGGGCCCCGCCACCGTTTCTTTCCCCTGATCCTTTACCACGGTCCTCTGAACTCTCTCGTCCCTGGTGGGGTCCCGTTGAAGAGCCAGGAGGATAGGTTGGTGGTGAAGGGGGTCCTGGCAGGATGAGAAGCTGCACTCACATGGGGTCAGCGAGGAGAGTCCGATAAAGGGACGGTTTACGGGGCGCCTGGCTGGCTCGGCCGGTTAAGCGCCCGACTCTTGACTTCTTCGGCTCCGGTCACGATCTCACGGTTTATGAGTTCGAGTCCTGCGTCGGGCTCTGCACGGACAGTACGGAGCCTGCTTGGGATTCTCTCTTTCTCTCTCTCCCTCTCTCTGCCCCTCCTCTGCTCGCTCACTCTCTCTCAAAACAAATAAATAAACTTAAAAAAAAAGGGGGGGGGATGGTGTACAAAACAAAGGGAAACATGGGCTGGAAATGCATGCTGGGGGCGGCAGCGGGGAGCCCCTCTCCCTCAGCAGCCTGAAGGGGCAAGGAGGGGTGAGGCCAGAACTGGAGGAGAGGGCTGGTCCTCCAGGCTGTCGGCAGGTCGGAGAGTCACTGCTGACTGCGGCCTCTGGGTGCTTATTGTCCAAGCCCCACCCGGTGCCCGAGGGCAGGGGTGGTCACAGGGATGGGCCTCCAAGGCCCAGAGCAGGGGAAGGTGACCACCCGGGTTCCACACCCGCAAGGCAACCGGGGACCGAAGAAGCTCTCCGAGGGCAGGATCGTGACCCCGCAGCAGGTCTTGGTGGCTCCAAAGTCCCCTGGGCTTTATGGGTGGGGAGATCAGCTATGATGTGCCCGCGGCCACCCGTCTAGCCAGCGATGGAGCTAGGATTTGAGCCCAGTGTCCACGTGCTTGGCCGCTGGCTACTCTTCCTCCAGGTCTAGCCGCGGAGTTGCCTCGGACCTGCTCCCCCTGCCCCTGCCCACCGCTGCCCTTCTCCTCCCCCTGCTCATCTCGTGGCTCCCTCCCCACTCCAACGCCCTGAATCTTTCAAAGGCTTCTTTGCCTCTTCGGTAAGACGCGATGGTTGGAGAACCGGAGAACAACTTTAGAGGCCTTAAGGATCAAAAGATAATGGGTCCTC
>NW_024412396.1:68856102-68875362 GCF_014898765.1 Herpailurus yagouaroundi
GCCCCCCCCCCCCCCCCCCCGGCCCGGGTCGATGCAATTAAAAACAAAAAAAAAAATTACGTAAAATAAGAGTAAGACATGTCAGGAAGTCCTGATTTATCCTCAGGGGTTTCCTTTGATCATGTTGGAGGCAAACATCGAGTATAACATTCTTCCTAAACAATTTTTCCTCATTTTGGGGGCATTCCTGTTTAGCTGGTGCCCCAGTGCCCACTTCGTCTTTCAACTGGGGAGCCCCATTCTGGAAGGAGGCATACAAGAGCCCATCCCCCTGAGAAGTGACAGCGCGGCACAGTCCTGCGGTCCTGGGGAAATCTTCCCATCTCCCTCTGTCCTGCCTCAGGTCCCTATGTGGGTGGATGTCGGATGGGTCAGAAATTTTGGAGCAAATACCCAGAAACAGAAGAAAGGTTTGTTTATTTGTTTGTTTGTTTTCTCTGTCCTCAGAACTTCTAGAAAACTTTTGGGGACCCTGTGAAATCTCTAACATTCTGTGGCATCCACACAGCAGTTGTTAGGGATTTGAAGTCATTGAGTGTGAGAGGCTCGGGAGTGAAGTCTTGAGAGGATGCCTGAAGCCTTCTGTCAACTCCAGGTCGGTCCATCGTGGATGGGAATCAAGGGCGGAAGTCGCTCTCCTCCAACCTAAGTCATCTGGGTGAGGAGCCAGGCCTGGAGGGGCTGCCCCACGTATGACAGACGGGATGTGCATGCCGCCGAGGGGTCCCACGGAGAGTGGGTGAGCTTCATTGTTGCAGGGCTCCGAGCTGGCTGCTGTACCTGAGGGTGTGGGGCCACCCTGTGCCCTCGCCTCTGCCCAGGCAGAGCAGACCCCTCTGCCACCGTGGGCTTTCTGCCTTCCTGCGCACAGAGGGTCATGAGGGCTCCCCGGACGCGGTGAAGGGAAGGGGTGGGGCGTGATCTGCTTCTACCCTCGGGCATCTCTGATGGTGATGGCCACTCATGCGATGCCCAGAAGAGCTGCTAAGGAATTGTGGGGACAGAGCCTCTGCTAAGGAATTGTGGGAACAGAGCATTTGCTAAGGAATCATGGGAACAGAGCATCTGCTAAGGAATTGTGGGGACAGAGCATCTGCTAAGGAATCATGGGAACAGAGCATCTGCTAAGGAATTGTGGGGACAGAGCATCTGCTAAGGAATTGTGGGGACAGAGCATCTGCTAAGGAATCATGGGAACAGAGCATCTGCTAAGGAATCATGGGAACAGATCCTGCTTTGAGCCAAGATCCAGGAATGGCAGGTCCCACGTGAAAGAACATCCCAGTCCGGAGACCGAGTCCTGAGGCCTGCAACGGCTTTCTGGGAGGATGGAGGTTTGGGGAGGCACCTTTCTGCTCTGCCCTGTGGTGGCACCGACACGTCTGAGACCTTCAACGTGGCTGGCCCTGGGCCTGACCCCGGTTGGACCAGCACACAAAGAACCGAGACCACGAGAGGACAGATTCAAATCCACAAGGCCGATTTCCCTTCATTAAAGGAGTGTCCCAGGGCACCAGGTGGCTCAGTCTGTTAAGCGTCCGACTTCAGCTCAGGTCACGATCTCGAGGTCCGTGAGTTCCAGCCCCGCGTTGGGCTCTGCGCTGACGACTCGGAGCCTGGAGCCTGCTTTGGATTCTGTGTCTCCCTCTCTCTCTGCTCCTCCCTTGCTCGTGCTCTGTCTGTCTCTGTCTCTCTGTCTTTCAAAAACACAGAAACAGACAAACAAAAGGAATGTCTCAGGCGAAAAGGGATTCCTTCGTGTGTGTGCACATGTGCGTGTGTAGGTAAGGAGGGGTGCGCGCCGAGGGGATGAATGTCCTAGTATCTGGTTCATCGTTCTCGTCCTCACGTAACGTTTATAGGAAGGAATAGACTTCATCGTGAGGCGGTGTCAGATTTACAAATAGAGCTGGATGTTCAGAGCGCCCACACACCCTCTCTGCTTCTCCCAGCTTCTCCTGTTACCTTTCCCCAAGAAACAGAGCCAGCTGTTCCTGGAGGAGAACCAGGAACGGGGCTTTTGATGCAAGCAGACCACGCATTTCCGACTTCTAATCGAGATCGAGTAGAGAGCCCAGCACCCGAGGACCTCCTCATCCATCTCCTTCGTGCACTCGACAGGTGCACGTGCACTGGAGAACCCCCCACCACCCAGGTGTGGGTGCTGGGCACCGGGCTGGAGCCGGGGACCCGCCTCCGTCCCCGCCCTCGCCCGGCTCACGTCGAGCCAAGGCTGTGCCCTCGTAGGAGCACAGAAATGCCCCAGACTCGGAGACCCGATCCAGGGGACAGGACAGCAGCAGAAAGCTGCCGGGGGGGGGGGGGGGTGAAGGGAAGGCAGCGTCGGAGATGAGATTCAAGAGGGGTCAAGGAGGCAGGGTCTGCAGGGCTTCGTGACCTCTGGGATGGGTGGGACCTGGGAGGGGGGCATCCAAACATGGGACCTTGGACAACTGGGGGAGGGCGCCGTTCACCAAGGCAGAGGGCAGGCAGCACAGGCGAGCAGGCTTGCAGGGAAGGGCCTGCATTCACCTCCGGGACATGTGTCTGAGGTGCCTGGTAGGCCTGTGAGTCCCAGAGGCACTTGGCACTTGGATTTGAGGTCAACAGAGGGTCTCTCCTTTCAGGTTCCGATTTAAAAGGCATTATTGGGTTGATGGCTGGTGGAAACGGGTAAGCTCCCGGGAGGCCTGTGTTGAATAGACTGAGGCTGAATTCTGAGGGGCAGCAACATACAAGGGCCCGGGGGACGACGGGAGGAGTCAACGGTGAGCTTTGCGCTCTGCCGCGGCGGGGGCCGTAGTTCCAGTGCTGAGGCAGCAGGAGTGGGGACCCCAGGTTCTGACCCAACCAAGAAAGACCGCAGCCCGTCAGCCTCAGCTGTGAGCAGCAGTAGCCAGCAAAGTGCCCAGGGAGGAAAATCAGACGGAACGTCCTTGGGGATGCGCGTGCCAAGGACCAGCCTGAGCCTCTCTTAATGTTCCCAGATGTGATTTGGAGGAGAGGAGGCGTAAGAGAAGGGCAGGAATCCGAAAGAGTGAACAGTTGGTCAAGGGAGGCCAATTATACCTAGAAGGACTGATTGGTTCATAATTGTGCAGTGCCCTCCCTGTGCTTCTGAACCAGGTGGCTCAGAATCAGATAGATGATAGATAGATAGATGGATGATAAAGTGCTGATCTACCGATCTGAACGTGAGTACTTCCATAACACTTCCCCATTTACTGATAGCTTGACCGCTTCACCCGCTGGCACATAAGCTTTCTTAAAACAGAGATCTCGAATGTGGCCTTATCAAGAGCGCCTACCTCAGTGCCAGGGTGGGGTGCACAGTAATGATTATGGAGTGAGTAAGGATGACGATGGAGAACGAATCCAGGCTCCGCTTGGCAGATTTCTTTCCTTTCTTGGGAAATGCCATCCCACGCGAAGCATCCCATGTCTTTCGCGAAACGGTTCTACACGTGACAGAATTCATCTTCCTGTTGAGCCTTCCCTGGACCTGTTTTGACTTCTATCTGGTTTGGTCAACTGCGGCCATGGTGGAAACTTCTAGTCTTCCTTCTGGAGTCCCTTACATCCTTCCCCAGCGTGGCTCACTCATCAGAGTTGGGACAAAGCTCCCAAAGATGAAATCCCCAAAGGACAAGCAAGAGAGAGAGAGAGAGAGACTGTTGGGGCCGCAAGAAGAAGAATGCAGTGAAGACAGGGTCTTTGCCCCTTTACAGCAGGCGGGAGGCTTTGGAACACGTCAGGTCTCAATATACACTTTCAGGCTCAGCCAGGCTCCCGTTTTCACCATGGCACGCTCCCTCCTTCAAAGCAGAGGGGACTTCTTTTCCAAGTTGTCACCTTCCTTCTCCACGGCCGGGCAGGAAGCAGCCCCTTGGGAACTGTGTCGGAGGAGGCTGTGGCCCTGTGGGGCTACCTCTGGGCAGGTGGAAGCCGTCTTTTCCCCGCTGCTGGTTCACAGAACACGGCTGGGGCCTTCCCTGGTCTTCGTGTCGGCCGTGGCTCCTGACGGTTGCATCTGGCATTTGGCGGAGCTCACGATGGCTGCGGCGTGCCGACAGGCCCATCTGGGACCGGCGGTGACATAGGGCCCAGGGACGTTTCACGTGGGGGCCGCTTTCTCCTCTGCACGCCGACTGTCGCCCTGCCTGCCCTCCTACGTCCACGCGCGAGACAATGCGGGTGGACCCCAGCGGCTCGAAATCTACGTTGGCTTTTCACCGAATTGACGATAGAAGGAATTTATGAACTGCCCCGCCCCCAACTGCTGCTGTTTAAAATAACCACCAAGCATTGGACGTACCCTGCGTTGGAAGCTGAGCTTCTCTGCTCCCACGGGAACAGCATCCATAAGCAGGCACCAGAGGTGGCGGGGGGCCGGGAGGGTGGGGGCAAACTTCCCTTCTTGGTCACACACCTCTTTCATTTTCTGCCTTTCATTTTCGGGCTGGTTGTTCACAGCTCCCTCAGCAAGATACGGACGTATTCACGGAAACCTCAAAATACGCAGGAAAGGAAGGCGAGTGGTCAGGACGCGGTGGGGACGAGGCGTCGCCCTGGGGGGCTGCCGCGTCCGTGTCTGTGGCACGCGGCAGGTTCGACGGACAGACTGCGAATGGATGGATGGAAGTTAGTTGGGTCCAAGCCACGACCTCAATACCCTCCACCCTCCGCTGACCGTTTTCAGTTTTGAACGCGGGCTTCCGGTTTGTCGTGTTGAATTTGGCATCCGGTTTTCCTCTTAACGTTATTAAGTCATAAAATTTGTTCTCAACCTTGTGTTCCAGAAATCTTTACATAGACCTTGGTAACACGATAACCATTGTTATTAGTGACAGAACAGTAATCTACGGGCAGGGAGTGACATAGTTACGCAAATATTTCTGGATTTGGCAGGATTTAGAATCTTCTCAACTCTTAGCAAATTTTAAAAAGAGCAACCTCAGGGGACCTGGGTGGCTCAGTCGATTAAGCCTCCGGCTCTTGATTTCGGCTCAGGTCATGATCTCAGGGTTCGTGGGTTCAAGCCCTGAGTCGGGCTCCACACTCAGGTGGAGCCCGCTTAAAAGTCTCTCTCTCCCTCGCTCTCTGCCCCTCCCCCGCTCTCTCTAATAAAATAAGATAACATAAAATAAAACAAAATAAAATAAAGTAAAATAAAATAAAATGAACAACCTAACGTGTGCACCTTTCTATCTCAGTAGAACTTACCATTTTGAACTTTTCACTTTCTCAGGCGAGGAAGTAAGCTTTGATACGTATTGCCAAACTTCCTTCCAAAAGGGTATTTGAACCGACCTTGATCTTGGCACCCACCGTCACTACCTCCTACCAACATTGGGCGTCTTTAAATGTTCTGTTACTACAGGGGGGCCTGGATGGCTCCATCGGTTAAGTGTCCGACTCTTGATTTCAGCTCAGATCGTGAGCTCACGGTTCAGGGGATCAAGCCCCACATGGGGTCTCTGCACTGGTAACACGGAGCCTGCTTGGGGTTGTCTCTCTCTACTCCTCCCCTGCTCACTCTGTCTGTCTGTCTGTCTCTCTCTCTGTCTCTCACAGTGAATAAACATTTAAAAATGTTCTATTATTATATTGTTTCAAATATAGCTAAATATACCAAAAATTGCTGAAGAGTGTACTTAAAATAGGTGAATTATGTGGTATGTAAATTATATCTCAATAAAACCAAGGCCAGATATATATTTAAAACATTTAAATCCAGGGTAATTTACATATGGTGTAATACTGATGTCAAGAATAGAATTTAGTGATTCATCACTTACTTATGACCCCCAGTGCTCATCCCAACAAGTGTCCTCCTTAATGCCCATCCCTCGTTTAGTCCCTCCCCCCCTCCCCCCACCGGGCCAGCAACCCTCAGTTTCTTCTCTGTATTTAAGAGTCTCTTATGGTTTGTCTCCCTCTCTGTTTTTATATTATTTTTGCTTCCTTTCTCTTACGTGTGTCTGTTTTGTATCTTAAATACTGGATATGAGTGAAATCATATGATATTTGTCTTTCTCTGACTGACTTATTTCGCTTAGCATCATACCCTCCAGTTCCACCCACATAGTTGCAAATGGCAAGATTTCATTCTTTTTGATTGCTGAGTAATACTCCCTTGTATATATAGACCACCTCTTCTTTATCCGTTCATCCATCGATGGACATTTGGGCTCTTTCCATACTTTGGCTAGTGTCGATAGGGCTGCTATTAACATGGGGGTGTGTGTGTCCCTCGAAACAGCACACCCGTATCCCTTGGATAAATGCCTAGGAGTGCAATTGCTGGGTGGTAGGGCAGTTCTATTTTTAGTTTTTTGAGGAACCTCCATACTGTTTTCCAGAGTGGCTGCACCAGCTTGCATTCCCACCAACAATGCAAAAGGGCTCCTCTTTCTCCACATCCTCGCCAACGTCTGTTGTTGCCTGAGTTGTTCGTGTTTGTTCTGTGCTACACTGGGAAGGGGTGCTCTGGGGATGCCTCTGTGAGCAGCTGCATTTGAGTGGACACCTCAGTGAACCCGAGAGAGAAAAAAATGGGCCAATATCTGGAGAAAGTGCTCTATTGACAGAGTGGCATGTGCAAAGGCCCTGAGGCGGGAGTGTGCTCAGAAGGGAAGAGATCTCAGAGACGCCCCGTGATTTGCTGAGGTAGGCTGAATAACAACGCCCAGAAAGAGGCCGTGTCCTCCTCCCTGAACTTGGGACTGTTACTTAATACAGCAAAAGGGACTTTGCGGACGTGATTCAGTTAAAGCTCTCTAGATGGGCAAATGGTCCTGGAATATTAGTGGTGCCCTAAATGCTATCATAATGGCCTTGCAGAGGCAGCCAGAGGGAAATCTGACGCACAGAGGCGGGGGTGTGAGGACAGCATAAGTGGTTGGAGTGAAACCACGGCCGAAGAAATGCAGGTGGCCTCTAGAAGCCAGGCAAGGAGACAGATTGTCCCCACGGAGCCTCCAGAAGGAGCCAGCCCTTGACGTTAGCCCAGGAAAACAAATTTGGGTCTTCTGGCCTCTAGAACGCCAAGAGAATAAACTTGTGTTATTTGACGCCACCACGACCGTGGGAATTTGTTACGGTAGCCACAGGACACGGGCGCAGTCGCCCTAGACCGCGGGACCTTCCGAGTTTTGAACAGCCTATTGTAAGTCCCCACCTCTGTGTCTCAGCTCTGGTGATTTCCCTGGGGAGGAATCCACTCCCCTGTTCAGCTGGGAGGTCCTGCTCTCCCGGTTGCTAAATATTTTGGAGTATTGGGTATCGCCCTGGGTTCAGGCGTCTTTTGCGAGGGTCCCTCTCTGCGTTTCCCAGCAGGCGCAGAACGGACCCTGTCTGTCGTCGGCAGACCCCCCCCCCCCGACCCCCCCAGAGCCGGACTGCCCTGGGCCCCAAGCTGCTCCCTTCCTGCACCCAAAGCCAAGGGCACGTTGTCGTTGTCCATCCACTTTGGGCGGCCGACCCTTGGGATGGTCCCACGAGTCCATCAAGTGTCGTTGGTTTCAGTTCCCTTGAAAACAGGACCAGGATGAAACAAGTGTTTGCCAGGTGGAAGAAGGTTATGAAGCAGGAAGTAATGAAAAGTGTTGGGATCTTTTAATTTTCAGGTGAATGTTGCAAACGGATTTTTTTTTTTTTTAAAGTCTATAGAAAGGCCTCATCAGCGGCGTTCCCTGCAAATCGCAGGCATACAAAACAAGAAAAAGCTTTTTTAAAAGCAAACAAAACCCTGCTCTTTTTGATTTGGGGTATTGCTTCCAGAAGGGTGGATGGGGTCTCGGTGAATGCACCGTTCGCCTGCGGAGCGGGGCTCTGGCTGCTCTTGGCAACAGCATCTTCGGTTCCTCCTTCCGGAAGTTTCCCACTCCCTCCTGGGCCCCGATCATTCGGGGGAACTGTCAGGGCCAAGCACCCGGCATCCGCCACTGTGCCTGGCACACACTGGGGGCTCCTCATGGGCTTGATGAATGAATGAAGGAGTTCCCACCGTGAACGCACCCAAAGTGTTTGCTGAGCGTCTGCTTTGTTCTAGGCTCCGTGCGGTCTCTGGGAATCCAGAGACGTCCGACTCCCTCACTGTATAGTTAAGTTCAGGGAAGCATCTGGGCTATGCTCGACTTGGGGAACAAAATCTTCCATTTATTCCAGATGTGGTCCGCACGCCCCCAGCATCCCAAACCGACTGCCTCCCGGGGACTAGGGAGCGCAAAGGATGATAAACGCTCAGTGCCTTGGACACAGGTTGGTCCCCGGCAGGTGTAGTGATGTGGATGGACAAACGCGCAGAGACTGCGAAGGTGGTTGTGGCAGATCGTGTCCTTGTTCTTGTGATAAGATTCAATTTCCTGTGGGTGTCACACATGGCCACGTGGCCCCTTCAGCCAGCGACATGGAGAATGGGGGCATCTTGTGCCGCGGCTGGGGAGGAATGGGAAGACGGGGGCTCTTTCGCATCGGCCACAATTCCGCCCCCCACCCCCCCCCCGCCCCCATCGCAGCTAGGGGCTCTCGCTTCAGCACGGGCTGGAGCGAATCTCTGTTGTGCCAGCACAGCTTAGCTCCGCTGACCGCGAGAGACGTCTTTACGCTGGAGACAGCATCAGAGGCAGGTTTCACCAGGGATCGGAGATGGGACAAGCAAAGTGACAGAGGGGAGACAATGGGCACACCTGTCTCAGGGTATCAACTTTTTCCTTTTTTTTCTTTTCAAGTTTATTTATTTGGTATTTGAGAGAGAGGGACAAAGAGAGAGTGAGCAGGGAAGGGCAGAGAGAGAGAGAGAGAGAGGGAGAGAGAGAATCCCAAGTAGGCTCCAGGCTCCCAGCTGTCAGCACAGAGCCCGACGCGGGGCTCGAACCCACGGACCACGAGATCATGACCTGAGCCGAAGTCGGCCGCTCAACCGACGGAGCCCCCCGGGCGCCCCAGCTCTTTTTCTGACAGTAGAGAAACAGCACAAAGATTGATTTCCCTCGCTCAGGCTGAAAAGTCAGTCCGGGGCTGGCAGGGGAACTGTGTGATGCAGGGACCAAAGGTCCTTCTATTTTGTTGTTCTACCCTCTCCTGGCTCACTCCGGTGTCCGCGTGGGGGCCGGCAGCAAAGGGCAGGAGACACACTCCCTTTTTCCCTCACGGCAGGGCCTAGAGTTTGTGCGTATCGTTTCCAACCCTGTTTGTCCTGGACTTAGTCCCACGGCCCCTCCCAGCTGCAGGGAAAGATGGCAAGTGTGGTCTTCGTGATGGAAGCCGTGTGCCCGCCCGTGAAGGTGGGGAGAGTGACACTGAGGGACGGATCTGCTACAGTGTTTCCCTGCTAACTTATAGGATCCGTGATGTGGTCAGGCCGTGCTACAACTTGACTGCTGTGATCCCCTCCGTGAAGAATTCTTTTCAATCCACAGGTATTTAGGGGGGATGGATGTGTGGTAGCCAAAGGCCAAGTGCCCTGTTTCAAGAGGGCGTAGATTCTCTCTTCTTGCCTTCCTCCCGAGTGGACCCTACATATTTGTATCTACAGCCCATCCCGTTGCTCAACTCAGTGCTCCTTAACACGACTATCTGCTTTTTCCTCAAGTGCCAAAGGGGTTTTTCTAAGTGGACAAATGGACCCTGTCCCGTCCAAGTTCAAATTCTCTGTCTTCCCTTTGTCCTGCCAACAGCCCCGCCCCTCCCCGCCCCCCGTAACCCGTGTCCCCGTTGGGCCTGCTCAGAGCCCCAGGGGCCGACCTGCCCGGATTTCTTTCGTGAACTTCATCAAGGGCTGCCCTGTGCTCCGATCCCCGTTGGGTCTGGTCAGTGGGAGCCCTGGAGGAGACCGGGGGAGGTGAGGGCTTCATGTCTCTGGCTGCCTCCCAGGTGTGATGGGCTTGCCACGCCCTCCCCAGGTCACAGCTACGGGTGGCCTCTCTGGCGTTCTCTCCACCTCAGGTTCTGGAACCCCACCCTCCATCACCCCCTTCAGGAGTTTACTCCTGTGTTGGAGCCCCCAAATCCCGCTGCCATCCTGTCCCATTGGCTTCTCGGCCCACGCTTTTCTAAGGAGCCTGTCGATCAAACTCTATTCGAGTTAATCGGTTTAGGTATCTGCACGGCAGGCATTTCCTGCCATGGCCGGTATGGCCTACCAAACCCTTCCAGGGGCTCAGGACAGAGTGTTAGTTCCTTTCCAGAGTCTCCATTGTGGGGGGTGGGGCACAGTGGTCTCACCCCTGGCTCTCCCTTCAGCTTCACCCCTTGCCATCCTGTTCCCACAACGAACCTCCTTCCCCTCCTCACCTTCCCTCCCTCTCCTCAGAAGCTTCCTGAGTCGAATTGAAAATGGCCCCCGTACGGGGAGGCGGGGGAAGCACCCAATGAAAGAGGCAATCGTTCTAGATCGGTGGGTGGCAGGTGTGAGACTCGAGGGAACTCAGCGACGTTTGTCTTGGGTCCTGGGTCCTGGAGGCTGTGGTGGGTTTGTAGCACAGACGAGCACATCTCTGCACCTGCCCACAAATCTTAAAAGCTTCCTTAGAGGCCTCACCTGGGTTCCACCGCATATACTGTTCACAAAGTCTGAACGCCAGCTTTCCATCTCAAGGCTGTGTCCTTGGAGCAGCTTCTGGGTGCAGGGAGGCAAGCAGGACACACGTTCCAAGGACCGGGGAGGGGTGAGGAGCCCCCCAATTGCCCAGGTCCGGCTCACCAGTCAACCCACGGTCGTATCCTCTCAATGACCTCTCTTGACATTCGCTCACCCCGCAAATGTTTAGGGACTCCCACCGTGTGCCTGTCATTCTGGGACCGGAGATCGCACAGTGGCCGAGCCGGGCAAGGTCTATGTTTCTGGCGTCCCAGGCCCCAGCCCCGACCGTGGCACCTCTGTTTTCAGGTGCCGCGCTGCCTTGCCTCCGCGCGCCGGCGGCCCCCCCCCGTTCTGTCCCCACCGTTGACTGGATACACCCCACTCTCCATCGAAAACCCCTCTCTTCGTCCACGGAGCCACCTGACTGTCCTGGTGGTAGGGCCCTGGTCTCTCCCCGGAGGGCCCCTAGGAGGCTTTGTTCTCTCTTGTGCACTGAGTGGCTTACAGGTTCCTTTGACCCCAGAGCGACTCCTGTGGGCAGGAGGCACTTCCGGCCTGTCTCAGAGACCCCCATGCCTGCAGGGTCTCGGGTCTAGCGAGTGCTCGGTGGAGATTCGTGCCATCAAGGAACAAAATGTGAACACTGTGAATGCATGGAGGGCTCTGGGTGGCATCTGCTGACCCTTACCGTGGCTGCCTGAGCGAGGCAGGGCAAGCCTTTGATCCTTGTGTTCAGGAGGGAGCACAGAGTTCAAGGCAAGGCCCCTGAATTGGGGTTACTGCCCGCATTTCACCTTCTTGGTGAAAGGCAGATCGGAGCCATGAATTCAGGCCCCTAAGAACAAATGCTGTGTGTTTTTACATATCAGCTCCCAGCAGAGGCTTCCTGATTTAAATGCAATGCACATCAAGACGGGTTTGTAATTTATGGGAATCCAAAAAATGTGTATTTTCTTTTTTTTTTTTTTTTTTTGAAAGATTTCAAGAGCAATACTGCGATACCTGATTCAAACAGTCTAGGAGGGGAGTGTGTGTTAGCTTCCCCGGGCAGCCGCAGCAAAGTGCCACCAACGGCCTGGCTTAAACAATAGAAATGTATCGTCCACAGGTTTGAAGACTGCAAGCTGTGGTTGGACGTTATGTGCACAGTGGCCTCCCTCTGAAGGCTCCGCGGAAGGTTCCAGGCCTCCCTCCCAGCTCCTGGTAGGTTCTTGGCTTGTGACGGTTTGACTCTGACCTTCACGTGTTCTCCCTGTGTGCATGCCAGGGTCCCAGTTTTCGCTTTAATAAGGACGCCAGTCGCCGTGGGTGAGGACCCACCCTGCTCCAGTCTGACTCATCCTAACTTGACTCATCACGTCCGTCACAACCCTCTTTCTAACTCTGGTCGCCTTCTGAGATGTGGCGGGTTAGGACCTCAGCACAGCATTTGTAGGACCTCAACACAGAATGGGACACAATTTCATCCGTCACGTGCCATCAGAAGCATGATAAAAGGAGTTTCCTGGGCTCCCGACCTGCCCTGCCAACCCCAGTGTGAAACAATTGCTAGTAAGGCCTTGGAGGCTGGGATTCCAGACTTTTCTATGCTTACCCAAACTTTGATTATATACCCACACGTACCCAATAATATTATGAGAAACAAAATCAAGGAAAAAGAGGGGCTCCTGGGTGGCTCAGTCGGTTGAGCGTCTGACTTCGGCTCAGGTCATGATCTCACGGTTCGTGGGTTCAAGCCCCGCGTCGGGCTCTGCGCTGACAGCTCAGAGCCTGGAGCCTGCTTCGGGTCCTATGTCCCCCTCTCTCTCTGCCCCTCTCTTGCTCATGCTCTATCTCTCCCTCTCAAGAATAAATAAAACATTAAAAAAAATTTTTTTTTAAAAATCAAGGAAAAAGATCAACCTGAAAGCTGGAAAAAAGAAAAAAAGAGAGAGAGAGAGAGAAACGCTTTAAAACATAGAGCCTCGGGGCGCCTGGGTGGCGCAGTCGGTTAAGCGTCCGACTTCAGCCAGGTCACGATCTCGCGGTCCGTGAGTTCGAGCCCCGCGTCAGGCTCTGGGCTGATGGCTCGGAGCCTGGAGCCTGTTTCCGATTCTGTGTCTCCCTCTCTCTCTGCCCCTCCCCTGTTCATGCTCTGTCTCTCTCTGTCGCAAAAATAAATAAACGTTGAAAAAACAAAACAAAACAAAACAAAAAAAACATAGAGCCTCGATGTCCGTGTTCTTGCTCTCATTCTGTTTCTTTGTTGATTAGCTTTCCTTCTGTGGCTGGTGAGACCAGGGCGAGCTGTGTCCGAGGCGCGGGCCGGACAGTGGGGGCTGCTGTATGGAGAGTTCTAGACCCTCTGGCCTCTCTCACACAGGCCCCTCCAATGCTCATGAGAATATGCTAATTGCCATGGACGCAGAGAGGGGAGGACCGCCAGCCTCAAGCCTCTCGGAATTTGCAGAGCCCGGAGACCTGAGGCCGGGCCAGCCTGGGCAGTCCCAGCTGCCCCGAGGCGGCCCTCGGGAGGGGGTACCGGGGGAGGTTCCATGTGCTGAGCAGGGCCTGCCAGGGAGATCACGCCCCTCTTCTTCCGCACAGACAAGCGAGAGCCGGGCTCCGACAGGATAGCAAAGTGAAAATTAATGCCCGCCGCTTGTATACCGCCTAGACGTTACTCTGTAGAGGAAGACAACAGGGCAGAGCGAGGCCGTACATATGTTAAATTCACATCAGTAATAAAGATTAAGTAGAAGTTAATAGCATCCCAGTCATGCTTGTGGAGGTAATCTCCTTTCTGAAAATTCAAAATTAGATTTGGAGGATCGAAGCAAACAGGGGGTGAGACTTTGGCGTAATATTTTAATCAAATTGTCATGAATGAGTGGATACAATTAAGAATTCTGTCAGTCACAGCGCCGGGGCCCTTTTGTTAGTCAGCAGTGGGAGGGGTGCGCGGGGCCATGGAGGGGAGAGATTAAACTTGACCTTTTCCCAGGCTCTTGGTCTTTGACCCTCTGGCTGGGCTTTGCCTGGCAGATGCCTGTTTTGTTAAAAAAAAAAAAAAAAAAAAAAAAAAGGTGTGGGTGCGTGCACATGTGTATGCGCAAGGTGTTCCTACGCCTATGTGTGCGCGTGTGTGCGTGTGTGTGCGTGTGTGTGGGTGCCAGGCAGGAAGAAAACAGGAATTCGGGACCAACAAAGGATTTGTGCCGTCGCACCAGTGACAAAACCTGGCCATAAGTGTGCCTTTTGATCGCCTTCCCCTCCTCTCTGCAGCCAGGCCCCGACATCTTGTGTGCGAATACCCCCGTGCACAGAATGTGTCCCCACGAGGGCCGCGGGACAGCTCAGTACAGGCTGGCCCTTCCTCACCCGGAGAGGAGGCGGTCTGCGGAGGGTCATGTAATTGACATCGACGAGTGAGCGAATGACTACGCGGACTGGCTAACGGGGACTTGAATGTCCGTGTGCACAATGAGTGTAAGTCCTGCGTGGAGTTGCAACATTCTGTAGGCTCTTCTCCTAGGGGTTTGCCGCTTTGCATCCTGCTTTGGGCAGCCCGTTTATAGCGGTGGAGACGCACTGGCCGGGGTGAAATGTACTCTTCCTCTCTACCTCCCCCCACGCCCTCCCCTCCCCCACACAATATGGATTTATTTTTAATTTTGCCTGGCGGCGGCTGATGGGGTGGCCGATGGGGTAGGGAAAGACTCTAGCAAAAACGTCTTTCCTTTCTTCCTTCCGCAGCAGTCGCCTGCCATGCAGAGGTATCTTACTTATCAGTGATTATAAATCAATAAGGAAAATGCCTAAAAGCAAGATAAGCCAGGCTCCCCAGGCCTCTGGAGTTACAGACTTCAACATGCATGAATGCAGTGCGTCCGATGCAGAATTGATTATTTTAAGCAGGTTCAACTCGATTTGAGGTTTAACATTTTATTTTTATTTTTAATTTCCTCCAGGGCTGCCACCACCCGTCTCCTCTGCAAACCCCCTTGTTCGGGAAATAGACAACCGCCCTCCACGTAGGGTGACAATATGTAATCAGCGTCCCTGTGGTTTATTTTACCTTTTGTTGTAGAAGAGAATAAAGTCGGAGTAACTTAGGCTACTCCCTCCACTTGGGTGAGCATTTTGAGGCCGAAGGACCTAATTATTTTTTAACACTGCCTTTACTGTATTTGCCTGGGGAATTATTTCAAATCAACTGACAGACCTATTGTGCTTGTGACATCATAGCAACTGGCTTTGTGCACCGAAAACAAGCCTTCTGTTAATTCAGCAATAACACACCCCGCCCGCAAAAATTGTATTAGCAACGTCTAACCCGAGTGTTGAACACATTCGGAAATAAACACGATTGCACTACAGGGGTTGAAAGGGAATATGCATCAAAATGCCTGGCATTTAATTTTTTTCCCCCCTTCTTCGGGAATTTAGCCAGTGAAATATAGAAGCCAGTGTCCCAGGCCTGCGCTCGCTTGCGCTCCGGCAATATGCTCTCGATCAATCAGATTTGCATAACTAAACTGTCTGCGAGCCCGCTCGGCTGCCCAGGTGCAAGGCCATTTGCATATAGAACAGTGAGGAGGTCCCAGGAGTCACTTCAGACCGGAGCGACTGCTGAGCCCGCAGTCCACACAGCCCAGGAAATGAAATTGGAATGACAAAAAAAAAAAAAAAAAAAAAAAAACCGGGAGTGCACGCCTGGAAGGGTGAAATATGCAGGCGCGTTGCAAAGGTTATGTAGAGATTACAAGGCGGCGGCTCCAGATGCAAAAAGGCCGGGCCGGAGTCGCGGAGGAGGCGGCTGGACCACAGGGGTGGGCCATGGTGGGGGTGAGGCCCTGGGCGTTCCCGGCCCCCCCCCCCCCCCCCCCCCCCGCGCGGCTGTCCCCTTAAACTTGTGGAGCTAAGGGGGGACCTCCCGGGCCTCGCCTTCCTTAGGTGGGAAGACTTCCCAGCCCGGAGCCCACTTGCAAGGCAGGCTTTGCAAAGGGATATAGCACCCAGCAGGGGCTGCCCTGCCTCTTGGGCACCTTGGATTAACCGCTTTACAAGCGCCAGGTCCTGGCTGGGTGCTGTGGATCATTCTCCCCGAGCCTCAGACCAACCCTGTGAGCCGAGCTCTCTCATTATCCCCGTTTTCCAGAATGGCCGGCAGGGCAGGCTGGGGCCAGCATCGTGGTTTTCTAAGAGTCTGCCTAGGACTTTCTCTGCTGGGGGGTGGGGGGTGGGGTGGGGAGGGAGGTTCTGCAGACCTTCTCTGTAGGAAGAGAAGTCTCAGGCTTACTCCGGCTTACTCAGAGAGTAAGCCTCAGGCTTTGCGGCAAGGTCTCTCTTTAAGACTGACTTCCATGGGCTCAGGCACTCCCGCCTCCTGGGGTCTCGTCCTCCACAGGAAAGTGTTAAAAATTACATTTGACAGCTATGTGGGTATAAAGGTGAGTCCATCCCAGGCCAGATTCATTACTCTGATATTCATATTTTTCTTCTGTCGGTAAAGTTAAAACATTCTTGTGGCCCCTGGAAGAGACGTGGGCCCCGGGCAGCGCGCCTGATGGGCTTTGCAGAGACCACACGATCTCTGCCGAAGGCAGTCATTTCTGCCGTAACGCAAGAGCAGGCCCGGGCCGTGCGGAAGTGAATGGGCGTGTTGTGTCCAATCATACCTTATTGATGGATGCTGTAATAGATATTGCCTATTATTTTCAGGTATCACAACCTCATCTTCTTCTTTTGATTTCTCTCTCACCCACGTGAAAGTTGTTCTTAGCTCGGAGGCCCCGTGAAAACAGGGCGCGGACCCCTGCCCTCAGCCACGTCGGTTTCCTGGGTATATAACCCCGATGAAGCTGGACTGAGTTACAGGGAGAAAGTCTCTAGGCCCGTCTTCTGAGAAGTGACTGTCCTGTTCCTGTATCAGCGAGAGGTGCCTCATTTTGAGAGAGCCATCCCCGTGCCCGTCCAGCGCCCAGGATGGGGCTGATCACACTCTCTTACCTTCCGGGAGGCTGAAAACAATGACACCCCATCTTCCCTAATCTCTTTCTTCTGCCTCAGGTAGACAATTGTAACGGATAGTTGTGTCTTTGTCATTTTCGTTAAAGAACATGAAGAGACCGGTGCTTTAGGTAAAGGAAAGGACACTCTTTTGTGGCTTCTCCCCTGGCAATTGTGTGTGTGTGTGTGTGGGGGGGGGGCGGATCAGGTCAATGTCCCTCTTGGGTTGAATGTCACTTGTCAAGTTGGCCTCCTATGTGGTTCCTATGGCAACAGCTTTTTGTGCAGGGGGAGGGTCACGCACCTGTAATCTCGGGGAAAAGGGACCGCAAGGGTGTTCATCAGTTAGTGCTTTTGTCTCTCTTGATGGATTTGAGTTTAACCTTGAAACCTGGTGAATAAAGGGCAAGGAACATTTGACACAGACATGGTGTGGGCCACATCCTGGGACCAGGGAGCACTTGGCTCACCGGGGTGGGGGGTGAGCAGCCCGGACTGCCAATATCCTGGGCGTCCCCAGCAAAAAACCAGCGGTTGGACCTCACACCTGGCTCCCCGAGGACTGCTTAGCTCAGGCTGGGCTTGAAGGGACCAAGGAGCCCCATCTGAAAATGGAGATGGGGAAGCTACTTCAGCCGCTGGCTCCTGACTCCGACCTACCTGGCTACCGCAGGCACTTGCTCCCCTTGTCCCGTTTACTTTGGGGACCTCCGACTTCCATGGTGATCTGAAGGCACCTAGTGAGTCAGATACCGCCTGTGTTCCGGCCTTGTGCAGAGAGAGGCGTTAAACAAACACTCAGTAACTATACAATGATCAGTCACGGTAAATGCTAGTCAAGTCCAGCCCAGACTTAGCAAGTGCTAGCCTGTGGCCAGACAGGATGCAAGTTGCTGGGAACTCCGGTAAAGCACAGCGAAGGGGCAGTGGTCGTGCAGTGATAATTTTAATGGCCTTGGAGAAAAGGAGAGCCATGAACCTGGCTCCAGGAAGACCCCGCCCCTCAGGGAGGTCCAGTAGAGCTGTTTTCTCCGAGCCTTATTTCCTGAACCCTAGAAGGGGATACTTTTTAAAATTTATTTTTATTTCGAGAAAGCTATAGAGAACAAGCAGGGGAGGGGCAGAAATCCCAAGTAGGCTCCACACAGTCAACGCAGAACCCGACGCAGGGCTTGAACTCATGAACCATGAGATCCTGACCTGAGCTGAAATCAAGAGCCGGATGCTTAACTGACTGAGCCGCCCGGGCGCCCCCCTAAAAGGGGATATTAAAGCTCACGTCTAGGTGGGTGTCTTAGTCTCTCTTGTCTCAGGGACCACTGACTATGTCCATCCCTTGCAAACTCCCGCTTCCTGAGGCTCCTGGGAGAGAATGGGGATGGGGAGGACAGGGGTGAAGTGAGAGAGGAGGTGCAGAGGGAGTCCCTCCCCCACCCCCAGGCCCCCCGCAGAACCATCACTGGTCACAGGAGAGACAGAAGCACCTGGACCTCAGCCTCCGGAAGCCTAAGCTTAGGGTGGGCACACTGTCCCCTCCACCTCTTTCTAGAGGCGAAAACAAGTCACAAGGCCAGCCCAGGGTCAAGTGGTCCAGAGATAGATGTCACCCCTTGGTAGGAGGAGGTGCAAAGTCACTTGCAAAGTGGAGTATTCAGAGGAAGGAGGATAACTGTGGCTAATTTTGCAAAGAAGACTCCTTTCCTGCCTCACGTCTGTTCCTTCCCTGCTTTCCACGGCTTTTACCCTGGGCCCCTTGTGGTAGATGCTAGAGGGGCAGAAATACACGAGACTTGCCCCGTGAAGTTTGCATTCTAGCGAGCTGAGGCAAAGATGGTCCAACTAATCCCTTAAATTATGGCCACACACTATTACTTAAAAATAAGTGTTACTTAAAAAATAAGTTCTCGGTGGGGCACCTGGGTGGCTCAGTCGGTGAAGTGCCTGGCTCAGTCAGCTGAGTGTCTGCCTTCGGCTCAGGTCATGATCTCACAGCTCGTGATTTCGAGCCCCACATCGGGTCCTGTGCTGACAGCTCAGACCCTGGAGCCTGCTTCCGATTCTGTGTCTCCCTCTGTCTGTCCCTCCACTGCTTGCACTCTGTCTCTTGCACTGTCTCAAAAATAAATAAACATTAAAAAAAAAAAAGGTCTTGGGGCGCCTGTGTGGCTCAGTTGGTTAAACGTCCAACCCTTGATTTCAGCTCAGGTCATGATTTTACCTTTCGTGGGATGGAGCCCCGCATTGGGTTCTGCCCTGACAGTGTGGAGCCTGCTTGGGATTCTCTCTCTCCCTCTCTCTCTGCCCCTCTCCTGCTTGCATGCCCCCCCCACAAATAAATAAATAAACATAAACAAATAAAATAAAAAATGAAAATTAAGTTCTCCGTCGCTGAGAACAGTTCTTTGTTCTTTGGCAGTTCTTAAGTGAAACAGAGTCACTTCTCCGTGTCTCCCCAGAGCTGAAAACAAGCGCTCAGGCAAACACTTGGACACAGAGGTTCACGCCATCGCTCACCATGGCCAAACGGTGGAAACCACCCAAATGTCCGTATGCTGATCGGTGGATACACAGAAAGAGGTATGTGCATGCGCTGCAATGTTTTGCAGCCAGAAAAAGGGATGACCTTGACGTGTGCTCCAACAGGGGCGAACAGTGCTGTGCTACTGGAAAGCAACAACAGATCA
>NW_024412396.1:68875762-69201096 GCF_014898765.1 Herpailurus yagouaroundi
TGGGGCTGGGGGCGGGGCTGGAAGTGGGGTGGGGGCGTGGTTGCGGATGGTGGCTGCTTGGGGCTGGGGGCGGGGCTGGGGTGGGGCGTGGCTGCGGATGGTCCTCCTGGGGGCGGGGCTGGGAGTGGGGCGTGGCTGCGGATGGTGGCTGCTGCTGGCTGGGGGCTGGGGCCCGCGCTGGGGGTGGGGCGTGGCTGCTAATGGATAGGGGGCTATTTCTGGAAATGTTCTGGAATCAGATAGTGGTGATGGTTGCGCAACAATGTGAATGTGCTCACAACAGCCACTGAATTGTATACTTTGAAAGAGTTGAACTGGAGGACTTTATGTTATGGGAATTTTATTTCACTGGGCACACTCAGAGAGCCGGGAAAGCTTGTCAATGGTGACCTGATCCATCTGGGGATTTGGATGGCTCCCAAGAGCGTGACGTTGGGGTTGAGACGTTGAGATCAGGCTGTGGCCCTTGGAAAGTGGGGCTCCGAGGACCACTGTCCTCCTGGGCACCCAGCTGGGAGCCCACCCTCAGCAGATGCTGGCTCCATAACTGTTCGCCAAGACTGGAATGTGTCCTGTTGTCTCGGAAGGGCCACCTCCAGCCACCATGTTGCTGCATGACTGGCTCCCTGACCCTTGGGTCACTGTCGGTTTGGGGGAGATCATCTGCAGAATAGGCCTCTTCCCCTGTAAAGCTTGCAGTGAGCGCAGCACCAGCAACAGACCCGGAGCCCAGCGCTGGGTGCTGGCGGCTGGCCTTGATCCCTGCACAGTTTTCTGTGAGCCACCCCTTGTCTTTCCAATGAAAGACAAGGAGACACTGGCACTGCATTGGGTGGGACTTCCTCCAGCCCCCAACCGAAGTCAGCAGCTCCCTTGTGCCAAGGTCTTCTGTCTCCCCACAGCTGGGGTCCAGGCTGCCTGCCGTGGTGGGCATCTGTTGACCTCCTTGGTCTCCCCATGGTATGGCCCAACCTACGTTCCTTCAGAATCACGCCATTAAGGTGGAAGGAGTCGTCTGCTCTGTCCCGCACCTGCCTCCCGCGCCAGCTCAGTTCTGGGCCTGCTGCTCCCTATCTGCAACTCTTGCCAAATCTGAGAGGCTGGAAGTAAGACCAAGTTCTTCACAGGCCTTGCCCCCCAGACAGCACACTGGCCTCAAGGGTCTCTGCTGCGTGCCCCGATGGGGCCGACGGGGCACACCCTGTGTGAGGGGGAAGACGGGACACCGCTGCTGGTCTCCACATCACCTCTCTGGCACTGACCCTTCTCTCTGCCTGAGATTTCTTCTGGAGGCTGATTAGCATCTCTGCTGATGGCCACGTACCCTGGGCTGATGGGAAAGGGCTTGATGGACCCCGGCCTGTGCAGAGTCCATCCAAGACACTGGTTTGCATATTCATACGTGTCCATACTGAGATACATGGTCACTGCTGCGATCTCTCCCCCGCCCAGGGCCAGCTCCCACTGGGCTGTGTCCTGAGACAAGTGGAGACAGAAACTGTTTCTACCGTAGCTCCTGCAGCATGGGATGCATTTCCCCAGAAGCCAGCTCTTCCTGCCTGCAAAAGGGACAAATTTTTCTCTCCTCACCTGGCTCCCCTGCCAGCTTTCTCCTCCCAGCAGCCCGGAGACCCTTGCCCTTTTAGAGTTCTCTCACCAGGGGCACCTGGGTGGCTCAGTCCACTAAGCATCCGACTCTTGATATTGACTCAGGTCACGATCTTGCAGTTTGCAAGATCAAGCCCTGTGTCAGGATGGAGCCTGCTTGGGATTCTCCTTCTCCCCCTTTCTCTGTCCCTCCTCTGCTCATGCTCTCTCTCTTGTTCAAAATAAACAAACATTTGAAGAGTTCTCTCTCGAGAAAAGTCCCTTGGAAAGGATTTATTCCGGGGTGCACTGTCAAGGTTGAGACACTGAGCAGTGAGATCAAATGTGCCTATGGCAGATGGCCTGTGGCCAGCAGCCCTGGTGGCCTCCCAGAGGGACTTGGCATGGGTGCACAGGGCTCTGGGGAAAGACCCGCCCTCAGACTGAGTGCTCCCGGCACTCTAGCCTTTGCATCTCCTTGCCGTGTTCCTTACCCTTGAGTCTAACATAGAGGCCTCTGTGTGGTTACAGCAACAACAATTTTAAGGATCCTGCAGAGAAATGAGAAACTGTAAGGAATTACAGTCTTACTCTCTGAAAATGTTTGAAAGCTGTACATCATTACTACGACAGAGACTCTGACTCTCTAAGTGGCAATATTGTACTCGACCATCCAGATGAGAAGACAACATAAGAAGACGTCTCGTGGACCTCTCCACTCTTCGTGACCGTGTGCACCTGTGGAATGTGCAGATCCAGATGTGGACAGCATCGCCTTATGTCACCGGGTCATCGTAGCACAGATGTGAAATGGGAGTCAGGGTCCCTTCTTGGGGTCAGGTAAACCGAGGCCAAGAGGGCCTCGCGTCCTGGCTGCAGTAAGTGAGGCAGATTCGAAGGCGGGGAGATCTGAGCTTCGTGTGGGGCTCTACCTCCGAGATGTGCCTTCCAAAGGTTGCCTCCAGGAGGCCTTGAAGTTGGTTTTCAGCAAATTCCTTCTGCTCTTTAGAGGCCGTTGCCTCTTCTGTGATGGTTTCGCTCTCAACCTCTGCTTTCCTGGAACTACCCTCCCATACTTCGAGGAGGACGGGTAAGAAAGAAATTAGTATTTGATCCTCCCTGCAAGGCACCTCACGCCCATTATTCCATTGGTTCCTCACTAGGACCTCCTGAGGCTGGTGTGGTTCCCATGTGGAGTGGGGGACGGGCGTCGGAGGAGTAAAGCAAGCAGCCCGAGGCCACACGGCCTGTCAGTGGCAGAGCCAGGGTTCACGTGCAGGGCGGTCTGGCTTCAAGCCACCTCCCTCTACCCATAGCCCTGTGTGCTTGATGTGGTTTATGTCTGTCCGTTTTGCAGCTACAGAAAACAGACCCAGAAAGGACATGATGTACTCAAGCCTCTGCAGTGGAACGAGTGGAAGTCACGTCTACCGGTACAAAATGCGCTACTCTTTCTCCTACGATGTCATCAAACCCGTATCTGCTGTTGGCTTTGATGAGGTGGGTGTGTGTTGACGGGGGGGGGGGGGGGCAAGCAGGATAGAGACTACCTTTTAGACGATGCAGCAAACATGCCCAGGTGTGCTTGGTCTAAGCCTTTATCATGGTGGGTGTTAGCACTCTTCGAAATGGGTTCACATTACTTGAGCCAACTTCCCCAAACGCAACTGCGCCTCAAAGCACGGCTCATTTAGAAGGGGCTACAGGGAGGGGGCTGGTGCTTTGGCGCTGGAGGAAAATGATGGGGAAGAGCTTCTGGGTTGTTCATTGTCCCAGCCTTGATGGTTAGGCTGAGATTATGGCTCGGGGGATAAGAGTCCATTTATCTGGTTCGTTCCCACAATCTAATTGGAAAAGTGGAATTACCACTTAAGACTGATGGTAACAGAACGTCTTTAAGCTATGAAGCTAAAATGAACTGTGAAGTTACATCCAGGAGCGTATCGCTTTGACTGCGGAAGAGGTTTTATTTGAAATTAGAAAATGAAAATTACTGATCAATGCAGTAAGGATGGCACGAACGAATGGTGTTTTTCAATTGCGCTACAGGAAAATGTAACTCAGAATCAAGATGTCCTATGTACCTTCTTTCCAATTCCAGCTCCTTCCACATAATGGCGGCACATATAAATACGAAAGGCATTGGTGAGCCGTGGAGATGCCACTCAGAGTATCTGCCCTCAGATAAACCCAGCAGCAGTGACGTGGGCTTTGGGGGAAATTGTACCAAAAGTGGGGACCGCTGCAAACTTGTCTTCCCAAGAGAGGCAAACACTTCAAGTCAACGCCTTGGCCCCTGGCCCTTCTGTAAACCTCCAAGGCTGTGAGTTCTGCTTTCTTTTTAATTGGAAAAGTCACGTCATGATTTTAATTAACAAGCGTAGGCCACTAAGGAAGATCTGTCCTCACAAATGCTAAAGCGAATAGTTGTCGCGATGAAAGAAATTGTTCCAAAGACAACACTGGAGCGGTGGAGGGTTTATATGATACAGTTTAAATTAGTATTGGTGGTGGTGTCAGAGACTCGTAGCTTTTATTTCTTGAGCGATGCATATGGGTGACATGAGTTTCAAACATGAGATATCTATTCATTCGAGAACTATGTTCTGAATGCCTACTTATGTACCATATGCTGTGGGTACAGTGAACAAAACAGACAAAAATTCCTGCTTTCACGGAGCTTTTATTTTGGAGGAGGAGGCACAGATAAGTAGATTTCTACCGAAGGTAGTGAGTGCTGCAGGTGAGGTGGGGGAAGGGGCACAGGGTGATGGGGGGGGCGGGGAGTGGTCAGGAACAGTTTGTACTTCACACAGGATTATCAAAGCAGGTGAGGCGCTGAGCATTTGAAGCGGTAAGGGAGTGACATCTGTGGATATCTGGGGAAGAGTGGCTAAGACAGCAGGTGCAAAGGGCCGGCGGTGAGCACGTGCTAGTTATATCTGGAGAACAGGGAGGAGGTCACGGGGGCTTCTGTGTTTTTCAGAAACCCACCCTAAGGTAGCGTTGCAGGGAAGACTGAGGCTCTGGTGAGGTTGAGGAGTTTGACCAAGAGTCTATGCACTTAACCACAGCAAGCACCTGCGTCCGCCATCCCAGGGATCCCTTTGTTGCTGTGGAATCCACTGGTTCAATGGGAGGCTGTGTGCGTCGTCCTCGGGAGAGGTTTGAAAATGCATGGTTGAAGGCTGTTGTTCTACTTCCTGAAAAACTTTCTGTGTGTCTGCATCTCCGGCCCTGCACCATGGTTCAAACTGCCTTATGTCTCTCCTGGATTGCTCAAAGAACCTTCCATTTGTTCTCCTTGCTTCCGCCCCAGTCCCCCATGTAATGGCCAGGATGGTCCTCCAGAGATGCAAATCTGATTGGAGCGTCATCCCCCAGCTTAAAACCCTTCAGTGGCTTCCCTGCTGGGTCTGTCTCCCGACCTCATTTCCAGTCTCAGCATCTCCACCCTTACAACCTGTGCCCCAGCCACACTGGCTCCTTCTGTTCCTCAGACACACCATGCGCCTTGCTGGTTCAGGTTCTTCTTCACGTGCGCCTTTGTCCCTGTCTGGAGCACTGTCCCTCATCTTCTACGTGGTTAATCCCCTCTCTAGACTCCTCGAAGCTCTGTTCGAATGTTACTTACTGCCTTCCTTGATCTCCGTCACTGCTCCCTCAAGGCCTGATGAGGTCCCCGATTCCATGTCACTCCCTGATTTGTCTGCATTGTTCCTTCATGACACTTGTGACATTTATTTTTTTTTGATTATTTGCTCACTGTTATAATTCAGCATCAAGAACAGGATCTAGATGCCTGACAAGAATAAATAAATACATGCCCCATTGACAGACTCTTGTGTCCATGAAGGCAAGGATCCCTTGTTTTGCTTACCATAATCCCCTTTGTATCTAGCTCAATCCCTGACATCTAGAATAGATACCACAACAGCTTCCTAAAGGAATACAGGCAGTTTGCAAAGCGTTAGCCCTTGATGTCTTTCTCTGATCTTGCCTGGGAGAAGCTCCTTACAGATGCATTAATATAGGAGTCCCACCTACAGTTTTCATTCTGTTTGACTTGTGAGCTGGTCCAGCGGTGTCCCCAACCTGGAGGATCCTGCTGTGTCTCTTTGCTTGCCTTGTCTCTATGGAATCTCAGAAGCAATTTTTTGGCTCATTTCTAAAAATTCTGTGAGTCTGTTCAGTATGCAGAACCCAGGTTTTATGATTTTTGCTTTCCTTTCCTCCCTCTGCCCAATTTCCTCAAGAACATATTTTCTCCTTTAGTGTCAAATGTATTTTTATACAGTGCTCTAAATTCATTGTGAAATAGTATGGGAAATGAATAAATAAAAACTTGGGTTTCCAGCCATGCTAAGAATTGGGTAGGCTAGAGGTGAATCTAAGTCACACTCCAGCTTACTCCACCGTGGCTCTTGGTCCTGACCTAGGGACCCTCTCTGGATGCCCATTCTATTGTCTTCCCAGTTACCCTGTCTCATCTTTTTTCTTAGTCTCTTTCTGGTTTGGGGAACTATCATTAATCCAGCCAGGTCATAGCTTGTTGCAATGCCATGGTTTTGCTAAACATTTTTCCCTAAGTCTTGGGTCCAGCTCATTCTGACCTATGTCCTCCCTACCTCCAACATCTGCTGGGATCTTGCAAAGAATCAGCTGGCCTTGAAAGCTGTGTCTCAGCTTCCCTGATCTCTGTATTAGGATTTCATAATCTGGGTTGACTGTGTTTGGATGGTTGTCTGCATTCTCCCGAAGCTCCCCAAATCTCCTAAACTCAGGGAATATTCTTTCTTTTTACTTAAGGTGCATATCTTGTAAAGAGGGTGCAGTTGGTTCTTAATGTTGTTTAGTCCAGTTTGAAAATCTCTGCCTTTTAATTGGAGTACTTAGTCCATTTATATTTAATGCAATTATTATTGTGGTTGGGTTTAAGTGTACTATTTTACTATCAATTTTCATTGGTCCCATCTGTTTTCTATTTTTAGCTTTTTTTATCTTTTGTGGGTTTTCTTGGTTCGAGTACTTTTTAGTATTTGATTTTCCCTTCTTACATTAACTCTTCAGCTGTACCTCTTTATGTTATTTCAAAAATAATTGCCCCGGGATTGCAATATGTCTCTTTAAGTTATTATAATCTCTCACGAATTGATATTTTATCACTCTACATATACTGTTAAAACCTTATAGTAAACTTCTGTTCACTCTTTTGTACTTTGTGTTATTGTTGTCATGCATTGTACTTCCTCCTATGTTATAAATTACATAACATAGTGTTATTAAGTTTGCATGAAACAATTATATTTTAAGAAAATTAAGAAATAAGAAAACCGTCTTTTGAATTATTCACATATTTGTCATTGCTAGGGCTCTTCTATCCTTTGGGTAGATTCAAGCTCCCATCTAGTATTATTTTTCTTTAACATGAAAAATTCATATTAACATTTCTTATAGTCTTAGTTCTTCTTAGTTCTGCTAGTGATGAATTTTCTCAGATTTTGTTCATGTGAATTTATTTCTATTTTGTCTTCATTTTGAAGGATATCTTTTCTAGATATAGAATTCCAAATAGGTAAATTTGGCCCCTCCTCCAGCATTTTAAAGATGCTGCTTCATCGTATTCTTGTCTGCATTATTTCTGATGAAGACAGTTGTGGCTCTTACCATCGTTCTTCTCCATGTAATGGGTTTTTCCTCTGGCTGCTTTTAAGATTTTTTCTTTAAAAAAAATTTTTTTAGGGGTGCCTGGGTAGCTCAGCTGGTTAAGTGGCTGACTTCAGCTCCAGTCATGATCTCCCAGTCTGTGGGTCGAGCCCCGTGCCAGGCTCTGTGATGACAGCTCAGAGCTTGGAGCCTGCTTCAGATTCTGTGTCTCCCTCTCTCTCTGCCCTTCCCTTGCTCATGCTCTTTCTCTCTCTCAAAAATAAATAAACATTAAAAAAAATGTTTTTTAAACAAGAGAGGGAGACACAGAATCCAAAGCAGGCTCCAGGCTTTGAACTGTCAGCACAGAGCCCGAGGCCAGGCTCGAACTCACGACCTATGAGATCATGACCCAAGCCGAAGTTGGATGCTTAACCGACTGAACCACCCAAGTGCCCCTAAGATGATTTCCTCATTTTTTCTTGCCTCAGCAATTTGACTATGATATGCCTGGGAGTGTGTTTATTTTTATTTTTTGTTGTTGTTTTGGTTTATTCTGCTTGGACTTTGTTGAACTTCTTGGCATATGGGTTGATATTTTTTTAATCAAATTTAGACAATTTGAGCCTTTATGTGTTTCCAGTTTTTTTCTACTCTAATCTCTCGTCCTTTTGGGCACTCTATGTTTATGTTAGATCAGTTTTATTGTGTCATGGGTCAATTAAGCTCTTTTCATTTGTTCCCACCCCCTTTTTCTCTGTGTATCTGTTTGAATAGTTTATAGTGCTCTTTTTTTTAAATTTTTTTTCTTACATTGTCTATTTGCTGATAAAGCCATCCAACAACATTTTCAATTCACCTCTTTTATATTTCAGTTCAAGAATTTCTATTTACTTCATCAGAAACTGGTTTCTGTTTTTCTACTGAAATTTCCCATCTATTTCCTTATCTCTCATTTAAATTCATAAATATATTCATGTTTTTTATTAATTTCTGCTAATCCCCAAATCTGTCATATCTGTATCTGTGTCAACTGACTTTTTTCTCTTGGTTATTTGTTATATTTTCTTACTTCTTCTCATGTTTAGTAATTTTGATTATATGCTGGGTATTGTGGATGTTACATTGACGGAGAGTCTGGATTTTGTTGTCTTCCTTTAAAATTATTGGGTTTCGTTTTGGCTGTCAGTGAAATTACGGGTGGGTCAGTTTGATTCCCTTGGAGGCTTGTTTTTTAAACTTTGTTATTGTCGGTCTCATGTAGACTTTGCTTATGGGCTAGTTTAGCCCTATTTCTAAGGTGCGGCCTTTCTGGAGATTTAGCTGAATGCCTGGAGGCTTTTATTAAGGTCTTTCTACTTTGGCTGTTGAGAATATCAATATTCACCAGTGCTATTATATCTTTAGCATCTCTATTCAGCATAGAGCTTTCCAGTAGTCGTTACTTGCCAGCCCATAGTGGAGTTTTTTCCTGCACATGCACAGCTTAGTGTATGACCAAACACTTAAAAGGACCCCTATGCAGATTCTTGAGTTTCCTTTTCTGTGCAGCTCCCTCCTCTCTGGGACCCTGTACCACAACTGCCAGTGCCCCGGTGGCCCCAAACTTTGATAACTGCTTCCTCAATTCAGCAACATCACCATGTTGTTTTGAAGAAAGTGCCATCTTCCTGCAGTGTAGATCAGAAAGTGCCTTCCGGTGGAAAGCCAGAGAAATCATAGCCCTTACCTCATATCATTCCCTATTCTCAGGGATTATGATTGGATGCTGACTCTTGCACAACATCTGGACACAGTTGCTTCTATATATTCTCGTTCTCTCTAAATACACACACTGTATATTCTATCTGCTTATCTATCTGTCATCTATTGATCTATCTATCTATCTATCATCTATCATCTCTCTCATCTATTTATCACCTAGTTTTATAGTTGTTTTCAACAATAAGGATCATGTGTTAGCAGTTATTCCCCTGTGGTCAGAAGTGGAATTTTTATCACCTCCTTTCTCAACTGTGACTAGAGGTGGTAAAGCACTTTAAAGCCCATTTTTCTTTTTTCGGAAGTGAGTGGTGATTATTCACTCTTGCAAATAGATTGGCCAATCCCCTTTTGCGGGTCATACTTAGGCAGAGGATAGGGGTATGGGATGAGATGAGATAAATTTTAGGGAAGTCTACAGTAGGTACCAGATTTCATGATAGAAGTTGCCAGCAGGAATGGGTTGTCAGGGCTGGCACAGGGTTGGATGTTTGCCTTCTAGGTGGAGAGACAACCGTTAGAGTCCGGCTCTTGGTTTCTTGCCTCACTCCAAGCCTTCTCAAGTGGATTGAATGTTTTATCTGATGGATGCGTATGGGAGTAGAAATGGCTGTGTTCAGCTCAATCCCACTCTTCTTTTGGGGATTTGGCTGCCTGGTTTATTCCTCCTTGGCTTAGTTTATACGGTAACACGCAGGAAGACAGTAGGAGCTCAATGCATGTCAGAATTAGAAGTTATTAGCATGACTTAGTATTTTTACTTTGTTTTATTTCACTTCCAATTGATTCTCTGTTCCAAGGGGCCTCTAGAAAACAAAACTTGAGCAATCACCTCAGGTCTACCTTTCCTTGTTAGTGTATGTAATGAGGAGGGTGGTCTCCCTTGTAAGGGAATTCAAGTGGGGAAAGGTTGACACTGATGGAATCCCTTGACCCACCTCAAAATCCCCGAGATTAAATCTGGCCCATTCTTACGTGGCTTCTGTTTGGAGACACTCAGGGTCATTGGGATTGTTCATTCCACATGGTTCAGAGACGTCAAAATAACAGATACCACAACTGCTACCAACTGATGGCACGGATGCCCGTTGAGCAAGCTGGGAAGCAAAGAGGGTTTGAAACGTGCTGGGAGGTGAGGGAAGCCAGGTTTAGGTGGCAAATCCGGCCTCTGAAACTGAGGGTGGATGGGGGCGGTGGGGGAGAGGGGAAAGTGGTGATGGGTATTGAGGAGGGCGCTTGGGATGAGCACTGGGTGTTGTATGGAAACCAATTTGACAATAAATTATATTAAAAAAAAAGAAATGTCACTCTGTAGATCAATGACAGGGTGCTGGGATTGGAACGATCTCAGAGCTCGTTCGTCTACACGGAGAGGTCTTACCCCTTCACACGGAGAGTTCTACCCCGTCATGTACTTCTGCATTTGTAGAGTTATGGCAAAGAACCAAAAGGCAGTATAGCGTGAATCGAAGACCAGAGACTCTGGAGATCGACTGTATGGAAGGGTGCCTCATTTCATCACTTCCAGACTGTACGGCCTTGGGAAAATCTTTTTTTTTTCAACGTTTATTTATTTTTGGGACAGAGAGAGACAGAGCATGAACGGGGGAGGGGCAGAGAGAGAGGGAGACACAGAATCGGAAACAGGCTCCAGGCTCTGAGCCATCAGCCCAGAGCCTGACGCGGGGCTCGAACTCACGGACCGCGAGATCGTGACCTGGCTGAAGTCGGATGCTTAACCGACTGCGCCACCCAGGCGCCCCAAGGGAAAATCTTTTGACCTCTCTGTGCCTCAGTTTATTCATCTATAAAATAACAGCAACCTCCTCATAAGGTTCGTGCAAAATTAAATGAGCTCAATGATATGAGACGAAATGAGATAGTATGCTATGCTTTAAATATTATTAGTTATGCTAGGTAACATTTATTAACTATTTCTTCTGTGCCAGATTCGATTCTGCGAGCTTTGCTCATTAGGACTCATTAACCTTCACACAGAGACTCCTATGAGATAGGTCGCTATTATTATCTCCATTTTAGAGATAAGGAACCAGTTTCCTAGCTGTTGCTGGGGCCGGGACTCCAGGTCTGTCTGTCTGAAGCCCTTTCTTTGTTCTCTGGCCCTTCCTGCCAAACCCCAGCAGGTGTATCCTCAGAGAAAAGGTCAAGAATGAGTATCTAGGCTAAATCTTCATTCAGCAGAAAGGAGAAAACAGAGGCCCCACTTGGGAGAAGTGGCTTTGTTTTGTGTTCTGCTCTGTGATGGTCAGTCAGGAGACAGAGGAGGGGCTCAGGAACAAACAAGTTTCTTATATTCACAGTCCCCGGACACGGGAGGCATGGTGTGGGGGACCACGTTGTAAAACACCAGGCTGGTCAGGAGATGCAAAACAGGAGAGGGGGTGCCCTTGGACCACCGCCTTTTATTGGGGCTTCCGCAGCTGTGGGGGTGATCTCTAGCTGCCAAGTACCTGGTCCTGGGATGATTAAGGCAGAAGACTATTGCCTCCAGGGGCATGCAGACCTCAGAGACGAGGTCTGGCTCTGGACTAGTTTGCATATCAAAGGGACGCTCTAGGCTGAGTTCTTTGCTACCTCTAAGAATTGGCAAATCCAGGGAGGAGCAGTCTCTTGCCAGCCAGAAAGCCTTTTTAAGATGTCAAAACATCATGATATACAATCAACCAGTCGATCAACAAACCAAACACACAGTACAAGCTACGGTTGGGACCACCTGACACTGGCATTGGAGATAGTTTTGGGACCAGGATTCCAAGTCTCCTAGCCTAGAACTCCTTAGGAAACACTCTCCACCACCCCCACCCCCCCACCTTGTTGACAGGCGAGAGGGTTTCCAGCAGCCTTTCCAGCAGGCAGCAGAAGGCCAAGGGAGACGGATCCCCGCCGGTGTTACTGACTTCACCTTGCCTCAGACACTTGTTTGCACAGCGCCTGCCTTACGTGTATGTAGCTTTCACTCACATCCTCTCATCTTGATTCTTCAACAAGTTTAGGAAATAGGTACAGTAAGTACTCTTGCAATTGTTTCCATTTGAAGATGCAGAAGGAAAAGCCATTCAACTCCAAGCCAGGTGTGGTGTTGAGAGCTTTCAAGGAACTGGAGCCATCTCAGCCCTCACAACGACTCGAGACCTTGGTACTGACTTTTTCCTCACGAAACAGATGAGCAACTGATTTCAGAGGGTTGGAGCCATTCCCCTGAGGTCACACCGCTGGCCAGTGACAGAGCTGGGACTGGAGCCTCGGTTATCTCCAGAGCTTCCAGTGTTGATCACCCCCCAACCCCAACTGCCCTCTGGGCACAGAGTGCCTCCCTCCGTGAACATCACTGATCATTGTCAGGGCTGGAACCCTGACCCAGATCTTCTGCTTGGAAAGCCTGTTTTCCTCTGTTTAGACGCCGCGGGCTTTCCACGAACAAGTTGGGATAGAACCACTCGTGGTTCTATTATTTAATGTATTTGGGGGGAAAAGAAGTCTCAGGAAAAATGTTTGGATCACATTTCACATAACATACGTTTTCAAAGTAGAACCAAGGTCTCATGAGACAATGAAACCCGAGGGAGGATTCCAACCTTCAGCCCCAGAAGCCAAAAAAGAACGAGCTTCAAGTACGATGGCCCTTTCTGCTTGTTTTCTGGTCCACCTCTTTCCAGAGGCCTCCGAGGTCTGTATGGCGTTTCAAGCATCATGGCTAGCTTCCCACGCCCACTTATTGTGTCTCATGCAAATTTTTGCCTTGTTCATATGCTAGCAGTGCCTTTGATGTGTGGACTTCCGTCCCTGGAAAGATCAGTCGTCCAGGACTTTTCCAGAACCCAAAAGTCACCATCACTCCCTACTTCCGCTATGGCCGCTCTTCCCTTCCCGTTCCTTACCCAGACCAAGGGACACCTCTTTTCCCTTTGCACTCATACACGTGAACACTGAGGAAGGAGGATATTCAGGATGAGGATCTCGGTCTGAGATCTCTGCGTTCGGCCTTCGTTCCCCTCTCCCTGCCCTGCCGATTTGCAAGGCCACAGAGCCCTACGTTCTCCACGCCTTCCAATCAGACGCACGGAGACTCCAAAACACTGTCATCAGACCCTAAGGCAGCGTGACAGGGGCCCGAGACTGTGGCTGCAAATGTGCTTTAAAATCGCGAAGCGTTATGCAAATGAGAGAGGTTGGTACTGGAGTCGTTGCTTGTTATTAGTAAATAAAACGATTAGCAACAGGATCATGGCTGTCCTACCGAATGATCACCGGGGTCCGTCTCCGTGTCCGTCTTCCCCTTGGACTAGAAGCCCCATCCTGGACTCCCCCACGTCAAAAGCAAAGGAGAACTGAGCCCACCGCTGCCCCACCGATCCTCAGAATAGATGCCCTCACGTATTTCAGACGTGCAGTTCGGGTCTTGCCCCCGGGGGTACACATGCTGTCGTTCCCTCTTCCCCGAACCAGTGCCCAGTTTAATTTCTGCGTGGAAGGGTGATGGTGGGTTTTACGTGTCCACTTGGCGAAGCCAGTTATTCAAGCAAGCAGGGATTCGGGTGTTGCCGTGGAGATATGTTGTAGACTGGAGTGCCCGCCGCCCGTGGACTTCAAGTAAAGGAGGTGACCCCCGGGCGTGTGCGCGGGCCTCCTTCGAGCAGCCAGAGGGCCTTCGGAGCAAACATCCAGGTTTCCGGAAGAAGAAAAAGAAGGAATCCTGCCTCCAGACTGAGGCGTAAGCTCCTGCCTGAGTTTGCAGACTGCTGGCCTGCCCTCAAGGGTTCCCAACTGCAGCCCTCAACGTCGTGCACCGCGGACGCCTCTCCAGCCTGCCTTGTGGAGCTGGGACTAACGCGTGCCCACAGTCTCACGAGCCACTTCCTTAAAATACACCTCTTCGTACAAACATTAGATTGGTTCTGTGTCTCCGGAGAAGCCTGCCTGGTTCCCAAGGTCGTGGAGGACACTGCGCCCTGAATCTGCTCTCTTCGGTTCATCTAGTTTGTCCTCCAGATGCTAATCCTGGGGCTTCCGCCCCCACCAAGTGAAGAGAGGGAACTTTCTCGAGTTTCTGCCCCTCCCCGTGTGGGCAGCCGGTCTCGGGGCTCCACCCCGACACGGACCTCTGCCACCTCCCTCCTCCAGCGAACTCACTACGGAGAACTCCCCGCCTCGGGTGAGCCTGGGCAATAAGATTTGGCCACCTGAGCGATCCTGGTGAATTCCGTCACTGCTCTGAACGCCGGGGGAAGACGCATCCGGGTTCCCAGGTCGTTCCCACCCAGCCCCTCCCCAGCACCAATATTTGTCTTGCGAATTTGCAGGCGGCAACGCGCGCGCGCGCGCGGAAGCACCCGGATAGTCTGAGCCTTGGGTTTGTTTGTTTTCCATTTCCTGGGATCCGGGAGGAAGCGTTGTACACACAGCGATAGGTATTTCACCTCCAAAGGATCCCAGGCGTGGAGTCTGAAGAGTCACATCTCATTCAACAATTCTTTCCCCAAGTTCAGTGATCAGACAGATAGGCATATGGAAGGCGCTAAAGTTAGGTACCGCAGCTACGAGAAAGATGTTCGCGCCGCACCCGCGTTCTTCAGCGCGCAGAACACCATCCTGTTAAAAGCGGTCTATTTTTGTGGAACTCTTTTGCTTATATTGAGACATAAAATTATTAGTCTGAGGTTGGCTCCCACCATCAGAGCCTCAGATTCTTGGAGAGTGGCCCACAGTCTGTTCCAGTCACTCCCTGCCAGGGACGGAGCCCGCACAGGAGCAAAAATAGGTCTTCCTGCCGAAACCTGCTGAGCTACCGGGAAAGCGATGTGCGAGAAGAATTTAATACCCTGGCCTTAAGAAAGTTTCGGTGTTCTCCGCCGACAGACTCGCCCTTGGTAGGTGACTGATAATATGAAATTATAGAGTTTCAGCGGATATCAGGGACGGAGCTAAAAGGGACTTGGCAGTCAGCGGCCCTGTTACAGGAGAGTTTTGCATATAAATTACATATGCATATGACATTTTAGCTCCAACTTTACATGTGTTTTGGAGGCTGGATTCAGCCTTGTCCCCGCCTGTCTGTTTGCTTTCCCCTTTGCTGCATCAATATTAATCCTGCTGTTTTTAGTTCGTTTTGGAGAAAAGCACGGGTTTTCTTCTTCATTCGAAACGGCAAGTGGGACACCGCGGGTTTTTTCGTGCGCTATCAGCGCCCTTTATTTTCATTGTTTTTTAATTTTTTTCGCGAGCCCCTGGCGTCCTCCAGTGCGGAAAAATGTGTCCCGTCTTTCTCTCTGGTTAAATGTTTCCAGGGTGATTCCTGTCTGCCCCCCCCCCCCCCCCCCCCCCTCCTTTTCAGGATGTATTTTTTTTTTTTTTTTTGCGATTAACTTCTATTGTCCATTATTTGTCCCTTCTTGGAAATCTGAGAGCCCTCCCGTGGGGAAAAGTGTGACTTCAGAACACGGAGTTCCAACTTTCACTTTCCATAAGGATGAGGGTGGGCTCCGGGCAGAGTGAGCAGCTTGACCACCCCAGCGAGTCAGAGGCTCAACTGAGACCAGAGCCGGTCATTGAAATTCTTCTCCACCATGGTCGTATAGACCCCGTGGGGATGGGAGGGTCTGGAAATTCGAGCTTGTGGGTCAGATCTGAGGTGCTCCCTGTTTTGTTGTTGTTGTTGTTGTTGTTGTTCAGTGAAGTCTAGGCCCTCGGTGGGGCTTGAACTCAGCACCCTGAGATCAAGAGTCACGTGCTCTACGGACTGAGCCAGCCCAGCGGCCTCGCCTCCTGCGTTTTGTTCAGCCTGAAAGCGAAGCATGGTGTTTGCGTCTTTAAATGGTAGAAAAGAGATCGAAAGGGACATGACATTCTACGGAATTGGAACCTCCGTGCCCATAAGAGCTGTGCTCTGGGTGCACAGCCACATCCGTTTGTTGGCATGTTACCTGTGGCTGCTTCTGTGCCACAAGGGCCGCAGACGGTGGTTGTCACTGAGACGGGAGGGCCGGCAGAGCCTAAAATACTTCGCGGAAAAAGTGTGCTGGCCTCCGCTCGGGCACACACGCCTTCATTCTCCAGACAGATTGACATAGGTAGCATTTTCTTCTAAGTCAGTCAAACCTTTCCACTCATTGCTGGATTTGGTCTTCACCATTTATATTAAGGAAAGCTACGGTCACAGCCAGATTCAGATTAAGTCTTTTGCTGGGCATTTCAGATACAAGTTAATGCATGGGAAGTGGGTTATGGACTGAGCTTCGGAGGCCCCGTTTTGAATTCTACCAATGGTATCTCAAGTGGCATTAATAGTTGTCCATCAGCTGGAACAAGAGGAGAGTGGATGTTTGAGTCTCCACTTTGTAGACTGGCCCATTCTGGTATTCGTAGCAGTCACTAAGCTGCATCTTTTTTTTTTCATATTTTATTTTATTTTATTTTATTTTTAATGTTTACTTACTTTGTTTTGAGAGAGACAGAGACAGAATGCGAGTGGGTTAGGGACAGAGAGAGAAGGAGACACAGAATCCGAAACAGGCTCCAGGCCCGAGCTGTCAACACAGAGCCCGATGCGGGGCTCGGACTCACCAGCTGTGAGATCATGAGCTGAGCTGAAGTCAGACGCTCAACCGACTGAACCACCCAGGCGCCCCGCCCCCCTTTTCTTTTTAAGTTTATGTATTTATTTTGAGAGAGAGAAAGAGAGCAGGAGGGTAGAGAGAGAGAATCCCAAGCAGGCTCTGCACTGTCAGCACAGAGCCCGACGTGGGGCTCGAACTCACGACCTGAGCCGAAGTCAGGAGCTGGATGCTCACCCGACTGAGCCACCCAGGCGCCCCGAGTCACGACGCTTCTTAGAAGGGATGTTGACAAAGCATTTCTAGGCTGGTGTGAACACATGATAAAGAGAGCCCTAAACTCTTTCCTAGGAGGAAATACTAAGGGAAAGGGACCTGCGATCTCTCGGAAGGAGGGGTAATGGGAGGCAGGCATGAGAATTATCACCAACGACCTGAAATGCTGTGGAGCAGAACCATGATTCAGCTTGCATTTTAGGTTACGAGCACCAAAGCCGGGAGCTGCATACGGGCATGTTTCGGCGTATTAGAACCAAGATTCCATCAGCTGAAAGTAGTCAACCATGAAATGGGCAACGGGCTCGGGAAGTGCCCTTTCCTGGAGATGCCTGACAGTCCCTGACGCAGCCTGTCCTAGAAAAGGTTCCAACATCTGTTGTTCGGTCCCCCAAGCGCCTAGCGCGTCTCACCCGAAGTTGAATGGATTTGAGCTCCTCCCCCATCCCGCTCAAGTTGCATTCGAACCGGGGTCGCCCAGCCCGGGTTCAAGGGTAAGGGCCTAATTCTGGCATCCGAATTTCTGCTTGAAATGGTTTTCAGAAACGTAGTTCAGTCAATTTATTAATTTAGTGTAGAGGGGTTTGGGAAGACGTGGCCAGCCGCACCGCTAACACAGAGTGAGATGCAGGGCAGCTCACGTGTTGTTCCAGAACGATTTTTCAGGGGCGCCTGGGTGGCTCAGGAGGGGAAGCATCTGACTCCTCATGGCAGCTCAGGTCATGAGCCCACAGTCAAGAGATCGAGGCCCGAGTTGGGCTCTGGGCTGGGCATGGAGCCTGCTTAAGATTCTCTCTCTCTCTGACCGTCCTCCACTCACGGGCACACACTTGCTACTGTGTCTCAAAAATAAATAAACATTAAAAAAATTTTCTGAAAACATTCCAAAGCACGAGCCAGGCCCTTAGCTCTCCAGTGTGGGAGACTTTTTTTTTTTTTTTTTAACACGCCATCGTGTTTTCCGTAGAGATAATATAATAAGAAAAAGGAGACTCATTGGTCTTGTTATGACATTAAAAAGAGCCAGCAGTTGGCCAGACAGACTGATTCTCTGCTTTGCATGTTATCGAGAAGCCTCTGGCTTGCTGAAATTCTTCATAAAAACTCCAATGGCGATACATTCCAGATGTCCCAGTTTTCACTAATAAAGAGCTTGCGGAAATGTTCTCTGAGTAGATCCCTCATTCACACGACAAATATTTACTGAGAGGCTGTTGCAAGCAAGGCGCTGGCAAAAGCTATGATTCTTTGTATCTTTTCAGGATTTGGGCTGTTTTCGGTGTTGAGGATTTCTTGCTCTGACAAATATTTGTCGGGTATCAGCTCTGTGTAAGACACCGGGCCGGGCGGAGTATGATGCGAGACGCGGTACGGGGTCATGGCTAAGAATATGGACTCTGGAGCCAGACACTCTGGATTTTAGCCTCACCTTCTCTGAGCCTTTGTGGGAATGTTCCATAACCTCCCTGGGCCTCAGTGTATTTACCTCTAAAATGGGGACTAGAGGGCGTCTGGGTGGCTCAGTCGGTTGAGCGCCCTGCTTCAACTCAGGTGATGCTCTCACGGTTTGTGGGTTCGAGCCCTGCGTCGGGCTCTGTGCTGACAGCTCGGAGCCTGGAGCCTCCTTTGGATTCCGTGTCTCCCTCTCTCTCTGCCCCTCCCCCACTTGTGCCTTGTCTCTCTCTGTCTCCCTCTCTCTCTCTCTCAAATATAAACACTAAAAAAAAAAAAAAATTAAGATCAGCATGAATTTTTAAGTTCACACTAATAGTGATCTTTAAATATACACGTGTACATACAGTGGTCCTTATTTTTAATTTTTATTTAAAAAATTTCTTGGGGTGCCTGAGTGGCTCAGTTGGTCAAGCGTCCGACTTCGGCTCAGGTCACGATCTCACGGTCTGTGAGTTCGAGCCCCGCGTCGGGCTCTGTGCTGACAGCTCGGAGCCTGGAGCCTGCTTCGGATTCTGCGTCTCCCTCTCTCTCTGCCCCTCCCCCGCTTCCTCTCTCTCTCTCTCTCTCTCTCTCTCTCTCTTTAAAAAATAAAGAAAATATTATCATAAAGAAAATGCCTTTAAAATGGGGGCTGGAGGGGCGCCTGGGTGGCGCAGTCGGTTAAGCGTCCGACTTCAGCCAGGTCATGATCTCGCGCTCTGTGAGTTCGAGCCCCGCGTCAGGCTCTGGGCTGATGGCTCAGAGCCTGGAGCCTGTTTCCGATTCTGTGTCTCCCTCTCTCTCTGCCCCTCCCCCGTTCATGCTCTGTCTGTCTCTATCCCAAAAATAAATAAACGTTGAAAAAAAAATTTAAAAATAAATAAATAAATAAAATAAAATGGGGGCTGGAACTGCCCCCCAACAAAGGACAGTCGTGAGGATTACGGGAGTCAGTGTGTGTGAGGCTTGTAGACCAGAGTCTGGTGCATGACACAATCTGATACTGTAACTTTGCTGAGCTATTCAAGAGGCTGTGTTATCCCTGTATCTTTCATTTGTATGACAGTTTATACATTGCCCCCGGAAGCATCCTTCTGGTGCTCGCGATTGTAAGATTTGGGGCACGTAGGGCAGTCTTTCCATACTCTTTTTACACCTGAAGAAATGAAGTGCAGAGTGGGTACGCGGCTTGCCCATGGGCCCCCAGAACCAAAGACCCCAACCCTCTCAGTACGATACCTTTCCCGCTCGTCTTTTAGAATCAGGGCCATACGACGGGTCGGTCCCTCCCGGGGGGGCGCTGGCTGTGAGCCAAGGGACCTGCTGTCTTCAACGGCACAGTGAAGTCAACACGCCCGGCTTTCCGAAGCAGTGTTCCCTGCAGGAGTCAGGAGACTGGAGGCTGGGGGTGTCTTTCACAGACCTGTTTCTAGAACCGTTCTCCTGTTTATCTGGGGGCCTTGGAGCCAAGTAGGAGACACGAAGAGAAACAGAGCTGATGCAGAGCAGAGCGGATGTGGCCACACTCACTGCTCTCTACCTCCAGGTCGGCCTCTGGCAACATCTCTTGTGCGAGAATGGTTTTTAAATGTACAGCTCGGGGCTTTGCGGCAGCGACCTTGGAGCATTCACCGGACCCACCGGGAGGTCATGAGGACGGCTGAGGATCCTCTGAACAAATCAAGAAAAGGGGCACTTAACATGAAAGGAAGTCACGTTCCCTTAACTCTCAGACACAGGAGGGGTGCCCAGAGCTCCCTTACTCTTGGGCTCAGGAGGCTGTGAGTGGAAGCAGGATAGCCTGGGGGAGAGGGGGTCCCTGGGGTCTGGGGAGGGGTGAACGCAGAGCTGGATGCAACTAGGAGGGCACAGAAGAGGTTCCAGGCGGCTCAGTCATCACAGGGCTGAATGATAATGCCTTCCGAGACTCGCTGTGTGCAGTGGGGTTCTGGAAAACCCAGGGGGCAGAACACAATGTCAGGTGCCTCAGCAACTCACACGGCACCCAGGGATGCCATGTGGGAGTGGGTTCGCAGACCTAGAATGTCCAGAGCCTAATATTGGATAGAGATTTCCAGAGTGTTTTCTGGGGAATCCTTTAACCCGACTATGTGGGATGTTTAATTTTCTGTGTCAGTCTGGCTGGGCTACGGGACCTGATTGTTTGAGCAAACACCCGTTTAGATGTTGCTGTGAAGGCACTTTTAAATGAGATGAACACTTAAATCAGTAGACTTTGAGTAAAGCCGATTATTCTCTGGAATGTGGGTGGGCCTCACCTAATCAGTTGAAGGCTTTAACAGCCAAGCCTGAGGTTTCCTGAAGAAGAAGCAACTCCGTCTCCCGACTGCAGCATAGAAACCCCACCCGCGTTTCCTGCCTGTCGGCCTGGCCTGCCAGCATCTAACATCAACTCTTACCTGAGTTTCTAGTCGGCTGAGTTTGGACTTGCCAGCTTCCCTGCACACAGGAGCCGAATTCTTAAAATAAATCTTTCTCTCTCTCCATTTCTTTCTCTCGTATATATTGTATTTTAGTTGGGGAGACAGACAGTCCAAAGCTCCATAAAGAAAATCAAGCCCAGGGACGCCTGGGTGGCCCAGTGGATCAAGCGTCGGACTCTTGGTTTCGGCTCAGGTCGTGATCTCCTGGTTGGTGAGTTTGAGCCCCCAGTCGGGCTCTATGCTGACCGTGTGGACCCTGCTTGGGATTCTCTCTCTGTGTCCCTCTCTTCTCTTTCTCTCAAAATAAATGAGAAAAAAAAAAAAAAAAAGCCCAGTGATACGAAAGCAATGGCTGGTGGCTGGGGCCACCTTAAGGAGGTTGGTCAGGGAAGGTCTCTTGAGGAAATGACGTGTGGCCGAGAACGAAAATAGGATCCAGTTGGGTGAAGGCCAAAGGGAAGAGCATTGCAGAAGGAAGAAGAGCGAGTGCAAAGGTCCTGTGGTGGGCACGGGCTTGGAGCGTTGGAAGAACAGAAGGCGGTCGGGGGCAGTTGAGCTCCCAGAGGTGAACCGATGGGTCGCACAGGACCTTTTGGAAGGTATTCTTGCGGCGGAATAATGATGGCAACCTTGATAGCTCCTTCATGCCAGGTGGGATTCTAGCCGCTCTCCATATGTCACGTCTCCTCCCTACGGCGACCCTGCAAGCAGACGTCGATATCCTCATTGTACTGACAAGGACAGGGAGGCGGAGAGATGGGGGATTACCTTCTCAGGGTGAGTCACGGCAAACCCGTGGCGGGTCCCGGATAGAAACGCGGTCCGGTGAGATGTCCCCGGTCGCCATTAGGAGTTCACTGGACTCAGGGCCAGCGTCCTGGTGCTTGGTGAACGTGAGTGGGTTCCCAGGCCCTGGAGGGTCATGCCTCCTGTTGACCCTGAGCTGAGTGGCGTTTCAGGACCCTGAGAGGGGAGCACATTCTCATCAGGCCCCGCCAGCCCCTGGACAGCCACTGGAGACATCAGGTCGAGGACCGAGCAGCGATCTTCCCTTTCCCGGGGTTGAATTTGAACTTGCGTGGGGAGGAGGTACGTTTTCGCCGAAGAGGACGGGGAGGGGCAGGCCCGCGAGGCAAGCAATGGAGGGAAGGGCAGAGAAAGAAAGGAAAAAGGAGCACAGCCTAGTAGGCAGGCTGTGGTCTCAGCCTGCTTCTCTGATTGATACTTTTCAATTATTCCTTCCCATTTCACTGACATTTGAAATGCTATTTTTTTTTTTTTCGGAGCGATAACTTCACATGCGTAGGCTCCCACAGTCCTGGTAACCCTGTTTAGCTGTAGTGGTAAATTGCTTCCTTGTACAACATAATGGCATTGACAGCCTTTTGCTAGGGAAATGAGTTCTCCAGTGGGACATGCCAATGATAAGACGTCCGGTTTTGAAATTGTATTTCTCTGTATCAGAATTAAATCTGGACTTTATATTTCTGGGCTGCTATGCTCAGGAGCTGGCCCCTATACAGTAACCCCGAGACTGACAAGCAGGGCTTACACAGGGACTCTTTCGCTTAAATTGGATCTGAGCTTTTATGCGCTCTCCTATTATTAGCTATTAAAATCTCTCGGACTGCACCCACCTCAACACCCCTTATTTCTTCTTCTTCTTCTTCCTCTTCCTCTTCAGCGTGGTCTCTTTTCCCCCCCTTTTTAAAATAGCGATCGGGTTTTCCCAATCTGAAACCCAGACAACTGACTTGCAGAGTGGAGGAGAAGAAGATTTCTCGTCTCGGAGGCCATAATTCCCATCCCGAGGCTGAAAGGTGTAAAATTAACGCAAACTTAGTAAAATGCAGTATTGATTTTCTGTGATTCATAGGGGGATCTGCTTTTCATTACAATAGGGGGTCAGCGCTGAGCATATAATACGGGGAGGCTGAAAGGCTTTTGTGTGAATGACTCTTCGCGGATGGAAAAGGGGGGGGTCGTCGTCAAATGCTGTCTATAAACCCAACTCATGCTTTCCCTTCCTTGGCACTTACAGGCCTGTCCGCTCCCCCCGAGTCTTAGAGCCCCCGCCCCGCCGCCCCCCTCCCCAAGACAGGAATAATTCAAGATGCCCCCTGCCCCCCCAAGCTTTTTCATCTGCATGGGTTTTTCACCATGTTCTAGTTTTTGCCTGGTTAATGCTCTTACTAACACGCCATCACCCCGCTGAATAAAGGCAGTGGCCTGGAGGGCATCGGCACAAGCAATGTCATTTGAGCATTAATTTCCCTCTTAAAATAATAATTAAAAAAAAAAATCAGCCGCACCCAGGTACGGATTTTTTTTCCTCTGCTTGTGTTCTGTGAAGATCCAAGAGCTCTCTCTTGATCCCTTGACACCCCCCCCCCACCCCCACCAGTTTGAGGTTCTCCGGCTTCCCGGCTGCCTCTTCTTCCCGGACGACTTCATTATTGGCACTGGAACGAGGTGGGGCCGTCCCGAGAATCTAAATATCCTCCACGAATGCGGTCTAATATTGTGGACGTCCTATCATCCAGCAGGAGGCATGGGGTGGTTCTCATGGGAATGACGGCCAAGGTTGCAGGTGCAGTGGCTCAGGGCTGACCTTGAACTGGCTCCTTGCTGAGAGGTGGGGGCAGCGCAGCTTTGGGGAGCCCCCCACGGCGCCCGTGGGGCCGCAGACTGCTTCAGAAGCGGACTCCTGCCCATTTGCAGGCCGGCGCCTCTCCTTCCGCGGGGTTGTGGCAGAGATGCCGCGAGTCGACCAGAACGTAACTTTGTAGCTCGTGTGTTTCCTAAATGTCATTAATAGTCAGGAACGCTGAATACAGAAGGGCAAGTTAAATCCTGTCATTGAAACAGCAAACAGCTTTAGTCAAATGTATTGGCAAAGGATTAAAAATGCATCAAGGATGTAGTTGTCTTCTCTATGGGAAGCCCTTATTAATAGTCTGAAGAGTGGAAAGCTTTGCCCTTATACAATCAGCACCGTAGTCGTTTCTTTAAAAATATGTTTTAATGTGTGAAATTGCAGGATGCCAACGTTGCCATTAAAACCCCTCTCCAGTTCCAATAATTTCTCCACTTACATTCCTTCTCCTCCCTCCCCCCCCATTTTTTTTTTCTTTTTTTTAATTCGACTTCTTCCAAAGCATACTTCCAAGCGGTCGGAGCAGACACGCAGGGCTACTGGGCAGCAAACGCCCACAGCTCCTGCTTCTAGTTCTGCCGTGGCTGTGGCCACGGAGGGGGGCAGTCCTGCTGCCCCCGGGGGGGAACCCTGCTCACCGGGCGACCAAGGGCAAGAATGCCTTTCCTTCCGGAGAATTCAGGCTCCAACGTTTGTGGCAGAAAGAGCACGATCTGGTCCCGTCTCTGTCTTGTCATTGCTTGGGCGCCTACTGCACACTGGGAGGTGTGTATGTGACGGTGCCGCTCATTTTTCGCAACTCTGGGGTCCATGTGGTCACAGAGGCACGCCCCAGGTCAAGAGTGAACGTGGATCAGAGCCAGGCTTGGGTCTATTAGATGTCTCAGCTGCTTCCCCGTCCCCTCCCTCCCCTCCCCTCCCCTCCCCTCCCTTGTTTCCTGTTGTGGCTCAATCTAGTTATTCAGTAGACATTTTTCTGAGCACCTATTGTGTGCTGGCGTCCAACATGAATTAGACGCAGCGTCTGCCCTCAGGTACCCGACTTCTTTTCCTAGCACACAACCCCAGGAAACCTGGGGCTGGCTGTGGGTCTCCTCTCCTGTCCTTTTCCAGACCTGTGTGCTCCAACACCATGACCCATGGCGAAACGAGAAGTGTGTGAAAAAAAAAAAAATCACCCCTCACTCCTGTCTTTCTTGAATTTCTACCAATCCCCAGGGCAACGGGTGACAGCCACAACAGCTTAGTGATCCTCCTCCTGGCTCCTTCTGCTTGTGTTTTAGATTCAGCGCTCATGTGCCATATTGTCAACACTCGCGCTCACGGATGACTATTGTCGCACGCGCACACACACTCACGGAAAAAAAAAAAAATCAATGCAATTTGAATTTTTCTTCCCCAGCCCAGTCTTTGGTAAATTGTTGTGGAGAGCTATTGATCTCTTATTGCGATGTGATTTTTAAACAGCATTAAGGTAAACATAGTCTTATTGTGTTCATTTTACTGGATAACACTTATCGAGACAAAAGGAGATACAAAGCTGCTGGGGCTACTCGGCTTACCTCTAGGAAAGATACAGTGAATCACCTCCAATAAAAACAAAGCCAAACAAAAAGCTCTCCATGCTGAACGGAATGGGAAATTGCTCTCTTGTCACTAATTTTGATTGAATTGAGTCGACAGTCTCTGAACTGGTTCACTGATACAACAATAGAAAACATTTAACTGTTTCTTATGCTTTTACGCATAGGAGGTGGGTGTTCAGAAAGTTAGTAGGATGCGTGTGTTGGAGGCTCAGACCCATCGCAGATCACAGATTGCCCGGGACTTGGATCCTGGGACTTGAGGAGGTCAGATGCTCTCCGGGAGAGCGCCCGCGGCCGCTGCCGACTCGACTCTCGCCCAGGGGTAGGGGACAGGGGCCCAGAGTCGGCGATGTTAATGACCACGCGAGCTGACATTTATTGAGGGCTTTCTGTGCATCATTATATGTATCATTTCATTAAATCCTCACGGCATCACCATGAGGGCACTGCCTTAACGACCCCCATGTCTTACAGGAGGCAGAACTCAGCCGTTGCCAGAGCTGGTTGAGAACCAGTCTTGGGTCAGGAGGCAGGAAACTTGTCTTCTGCCTGTGGCTTCACTGATGGACTTGCCTCCGGTTCCCAGCTGCTACTTGCCAACATCGAAATTAGTCAGGCTTCTCCAGAGAAACAGAAGCAATGGGATGAATCAATATACGTGCTGGGTGGGCTAGCTGGCCACAGACCCAGGGAAAGAACGAACGTTGCAGCTCAAGGCTGGAGGCCATCTGCTGTGAGAATTCCTTCTTGCTCAGGGGAGCTCAGCCTTCTCGCCTAAAACCTTCAACTGCTTAGACGAGGCCCACCCACATGATGAAGGATAATTCTGCTTTAGTCACAGTCTGCTGTTTTAAATATTAATCCCAACTAAAAAAAAAAATACCTTCACAGCAACATCTAGACTAGTATTGGACCAAATCTCTGGGTACCGTGGCCAAGCCATAAAATTAACATGCAAAATTACCCATCACACAACTTGTCACCTATACGCGTCTCCTGAAAGCACACATAACCTCCAAACAAAGACGATAACAAGGTCATGCTTACACCTAGCACAATGCAGCATCCCATGCACAACCGAAAACACATTAACCCTTTCCCCAGCACGGGATGCGAGTCCTTGGGTGACTTTTACTTCTCCTTGGCATCTTGTCATTTGAATACTTGCAAAGCAAAGTTAGCAATACTCTACTAGATGTTCGGGCAAGTTGCTAATTTTTCTGAACGTTGGCCTCCTCCTTCCTGAAGCGGGGAAAGTCGCCCCAACCCCACCGCCCGGGGGGGTGACGGTTCAGTGGCCTGGGGCTTGTAAGACGCCCCACGCCCAGTAAATGCAAGCCGTTTCCCCCTTTCCTCTTGGAATCGCGTTTCCACCTCCAGCACATGGTGGCAGGCTTTGTCTGTAAAGGCCAGCGAGTAAGTATCTCGGGCTTTGTGGGCTAGCACGGCTTCTGTTCCACCTGTTCCAGCCTGTCCTTGCAGGGCCAAGGCAGCCATCGAGCATAGCTGGGCAAATGGGCGTGGCCAGGGCCCAATAAAACTTTATTGCGGTTGCCCCAATGTGAACCTCGCGCCATTTTCATGAATCATACAATTCTGTTCTTTTTGACTGTTTTCCGAGCATTCAGAAACGTGCAACCCCTCGCGGATCACGGGCCCTGCCAAAGTAGTGGGAGGCCAGATTTGGGGGGGGGGGGGGGGGGGGCGAAGCGTGTCACGCCCCCTACTGGACTCCGAGCCGGGTATGTTTTGCTCCGCCCAGTGCTCCCAGCACACTTCCTACCCATCCACTTACTAATTTATTAACAATTTCACCCCCCCACCCCCCACCCCGGCCCAACCCACACAGAGGCAAACTTTGTTCTTCCCGGTTCCCCGGGGAGCCTTCATTTGGGGGTGTGGCCTGAGGAGAGACCAGCGAAGCCACGCGGTGTGGCCTATTAAAGCGCAGCTGTTCCTCAATTAGGACTCAGACGATCGTCCTGCTGTTTTACGGCGGCGCGATGTGCCTTGTGTTGTCAGCAGGCGCCACGAGGCGGGATCGCGGCTCTTAAGTCTCTCCCTCCGCCTCCCGCGGACGCCCGTCCCGGGAGGGGGGGGCCCGGGTTCCCACCCCCCTGCTACCTCCGCTGTCCTCGGCCCTGCCGCGTCCAGCCCCAACCACGACCGGGGGGTACCGCTGCCCCCCCGAGGTCCAGACCCTGGTCCGCACCCCAGAGGGTGGCGGGAAACCGAGGTCACTGTGGGTGCTCTGCAGATGCAGCCTGAATAGTGTGGTGTCCTTGGTTTGACCCAAAGGAGGCTTCCGCTGGGACCGCTTACGTTCCCAACAGCCTCCCATCGTGCCCCCTGCAAAGGGAAAGTTGGCTATGGATTCCGAAAGTCTAAGCTTTAAGTACCATTTACATCGCTCCCATCTCCTACAACCAATTAAAGGGCCCATCACAGAGAATACTGAATGTTATCAGACGGTTCTCAGTCTCCCATGCAAGCCCAGCTTATTTTTACCTCTGTAATATTTAGGATATTATTTTCCAAGGGGCGCCTGGGTGGCTTACTCAGGCGAGCGTCTGACTTCGGCTGGGGCCATGATCTCACAGCTCTGTGAGTTCGAGCCCCACCTCCGGCTCTGTGCTGACAGCTGAGTCTGGAGCCTGCTTCGGATTCTGTGTCTCCCTCCCTCTCTGCCCTTGCCCACTTGCACTCTGTCTCTGTCTCTCAAAAGTGAATAAACATTAAAAAAAAATTAAAAAAAAATAATATTATTTTCCAAGATCGTATGGGAGTTGGCCCCACCTACACCCAGCGGCTCACGCCAGGATGCCCCAGGGACTTTGCACTGTCTTTCTTGGCCTCTTTTGGTCTTCCCTTAACGGTCACCTCTTCCCTGAGACGTCTGCAGGTCATGCTCTCGAAAGGCATTCTCCCTCTTATCACATCATCGTGTTTATTTGTACAATTTGCAATTCTTTTTTTTTTTAAATGTTTTTATTTATTTTTGAGACAGAGAGCGACAGAGCATGAGCAGGGGAGGGGCAGAGAGAGGGGGGAGACACAGAATCCAAAGCAGGCTCCAGGCTCTGAGCTGTCAGCACAGAGCCCGACGTGGGGCTCAAACTCACAGACCGCGAGATCATGACCTGAGCCGAAGTCGGACACCCAACTGACTGAGCCACCCAGGCACCCCTGTACAGTTTGCAATTCTTTGGTCTGCTTCTCCTCCCCATCCTGTCACCCTCCGCTGTCATGTAAACTGCATAAAAGCTTGGCCCAAACTAGGAGCTCAATAAATCCTTGTTGACCGGATGACTGAAATGTGTGGCAAGAGAAGGAACATCCCAGACTGGGGACTGCTCTGGAAGAGGAATCAGAGCCCTGGGATTCAAGATCAGCTTCAACACGTGGTCGCTGGGGTCTGGGGCCAATCACTTGGCCTTTGGGCAGTGGTCTCTACAGCCGAGGAACAGGGGCAGTGCTAGAACCTCCCCCTTTAGGAGCGCTGGGACCGTTAAATGTTGCGAAGGTTACAAGCTGCACACCATGCGACACATCTGAGTCACCGGGGACGCTGCCACTCCTGGAAGGCAAGGACAGAGGGAGGCCAAGTTTTGTCACTGTACCATCTGGCAGAATCTCTGTTCACTTTCCATAGTCATTGGTGGGCCCGTCGAAGCCCACACTGAGGAACTGAGAATAAAAGAATCGTTTCCTGCAAGAGAGATTGTCTGGCGTCCCCAGTGTTGTGGACTGACTTGTGTCCACACAGAATTCGTAGGTTGGGGCGCCAACCCCCACTATCTCAGAACGTGACTGTCTTTGGAGGTAGGGCCCTTAATGGGTGACATAGGTTAAGTGAGGTCCCAGTCTAGGCTGGCTGGTGTCCTTACAGAGAAGATTGGGACCCAGGCACAGAGGGAAATCATGGCAGGACCCAGGGAGAAGGGGGCCGTCTGTGAACCAAGGAGAGAGGCCTCAGGGGAAACCCATCCCGCCTACCCCTTCATCTCTGAGCTCCAGATCTCTGATCTAGAACTCTAGAGAATATATTCTGTTGTGTGAACGCCCACGCCTGTGGTGCTTTGTTACAGCGGTCCCTGGACAGCCCCTCTGTCGCCGTAACACGACTCCTGGCTGTGGAAAACCGACCTCGTTCAAGGCACCGCGAGAAGCGTGTTCTAGCAAAGATCTCCTGGCTTGTCCCAGCGGCCTGGCAAGGCGGTTCTCATCGCCCCCTGGCGTAGGAGGGGGAAACTGAGGCAGAGAGGGGGTAAAGTGACCTGCCCACGGGTGCACAGCCAGGGCGGGACCACACTAGACCAGCGTGGTAGTTAAGTGTAGAAGTTCTGGGGAAGAACTCGGGGTTGGAATCCGGCTCCGTCCTTTGCGCGTGTGGGGTCTTGGCATGGCTGCTCAGCCAGTTTTAGGTTCTTCGTCTTTTTCTTTTTAATGTTTATTTTTGAGAGACAGGGGAAGGGGCGGAGAGAGAGGGAGACACAGAATCCAAAGCAGACTCCAGGCTCCGAGCCGTCAGTACAGAGCCCGACGCAGGGCTCGAACTCACGGACCATGAGATCGTGACCTGAGCTGAAGTCGGACACTCAACCGACTGAGCCACCTGGACGCCCCAGGTTCTCTGTCTTTGAATGGGGTGAATAATAGTGGTGCCTGGTGCACAGAGCGTCTGAGGGGCTTCGAGGACAGACTGTGCCCGAAGGGCTTTCTTAGCCCAGCAAGCGGCTCAAGTTGAACTCTCAACTCCTGGGCACTGTTCACAGCTCTCGCACCAGGTTGCCCAGACTCGAGCAACCTGCCCTCTTCCTCTGCCCCGATCCCCTGGCCCTGGGGATGGGACCTCTGGGCTGGAACGAGCCACAGGTCCCGCAGCCTGGGGCACGGCCCGCCGGAGGGGAGCTGGCCTCCGCGGCAAATCTGGTGGTTTGCGCCCCTCTCCGAGCCCTTGGGACCGCTAGTGAGCCTTCCAAGGACCTTCTCCGGTGCCTCAGCTGTCCCAGAACAAACGAGAAGCCTGCTGTGGCAGCCAGTAGCCTCCTTTATTAACGAGCACAGATGTCAAAAAGGCGTGAAAGCAAGACTCCGTGTGAATAGCGTAGCTCAGGAGATCGAGAACGACGCTTACGGCAGTGTGAGCCCTCTTTTGTTTTGGCTGTGATGAAATTACTGAGCTCCCTGAGAGTGGGGAAGAAGTTAAAGCAGCAAATAACCGTGCTTCGTCAGCACAGCTGTCAAAGGCCCAAGGGTCCCGAAGGGTTCTCGAACCCGCTCGCGCCCTCGTCCTGGCCCAGAGTGCTTGTGCCATTTCCTAGCTGTGCGGCTCTGGCGGACTTCGCCTGATCTCTCTGGGCCTCGGTTTCCACGTCTGTGCGATGGGACTCAGAATAGTAGCTATCCCCTGGGTGGCTGGGAAGGTCAAGAGATGGGATGCCCGGAGGGCGCGCAGCACAGCATCGGCTCGAGAAACGAGAGCGGTGGTCTCGTAGCTCTTACCGTTACCATCGTTAAGTGGATTCTCCGGATTTCTCTCCACTGACCCCCGCCCACTCGACTCGGACCACCCCAGCCCCCTGATTTCTCCCCGCCCGCCCCTGGCTCTACGTACTCTGTGCTCGCACTGATTCTCGCCGTCTGGGCGATGCACTGCTCCCACCTGCCAGGCAGGGGTGAGTAGAAGCATTGGGGTGGTCTAGGGGACTAATAGAAATCCCCCAGCCTCCAGCTGTTGTGACCTCCTCTGTGGGGCCTCTCCCATGGCAGCCTCCATAGCTTGTCTCATGGGGCTCTCCTAAAGCCCTGCAAGGTGAGTTCTCTTCCCTGTTTCCCCTTGCTCAGGGGGGAAACTGAGGCCTGCAGATTGATCTGTCCAGGGCCACAAAGCTTCAGGGTCGCAGGTTTCAAACCTAGGGCCCTGTGGCCTCCAGGCTGCCCTGATTTACGCCATGTCTCTCTCTGCACGCAGCATGGGGCGTTCAAATTCTTTGTGTGGTGGCCGTGGACACGACCACATACGGGATCCTGTGCGGTGGACGGCAGGCAGTCCACCCTCCCTGCACCCGTGGCATCCAGCGTGACGCCTGGCACAGGCAGATGTGGGGTAACGAAGCAGTGAGTGAGCGAAGGGAAGAATGAATCGCGCACGCGTGTCACAGAGGGGTTAGATGCGAAGGAAGCTCGCAGCTCTGCCGTGGCTCCCCCAACTCTTAGTCATGTTATTCCTGGAAATTTCTTCCTGTCAAAATCACGTTAGGAAAATACAGCAGCGAGTGCAATCTCCATAGCTTCTGAGGTGGGAACTTGGGCATCACAGCGGTTGGTCAAATTTGTGTATCCAGAGAGTTCCTGGTGGGTCTCACTCAGGGTGGACCGACCTGGGTAGCGTCTTGGCCTGGGGGGGAGCTATTGAAATAGAAAAGGTGTGCGGGCAGAGCACGCCTGGGCCTGGTCCTCCGCAGCCGCCTGCTGGTCCCGAAACCTTCATCAAGTCATGGGGCCTCAGTTTCCGCATCTGTCAAATGGGGACATCTGTCAAATGGGCTGTGTGTGGTTGGAGCTGTGGCTGCTTCGCGGAGAACCCAACGTGCATCAGGCTCCTCTTGCTCCCTTTGCAGATTACGAGCTACGTACGGGTCAGTTTCCTCACTCGGACACTCCAGGGACCGCTATCAGCCCATCTCTCAGCCCCAAATCTCTGTTTTCTGCCGTCATTGGTGGCAGTTATCAACAAGCGTTTGCTCAACACCGTGCCTGGTGCACCAGACCGCCCTGGTCAATACTACGGGATGGGCGCAGATGACAGGGGCCCTTGGAGGACGGTGGCAGGACAGTGGCATCCCTCCCAGCCGGGGTCTGACTTGGCTGTGAATCCTCATCAACATCACCCATCTCCTGCTTCGTTTCTGTTTCTGCCTTTGGATGGTTGTGACACAGCGGTAAACCCCGGCTCTGGGCCGCCGAGCATCTGATTTCTCCCAGCGTCGGCCTAAAGGAAACACGAATGCTCTGTCATCTGTCTATCTATCTATCATCAATCCATCCATCCATCTATCTATTATCTATCTATAATCAATAAATCTATCTGTCTATAATCTATATCTATCTATCTATAATCAATCAACCAATCAATCTATCTATCATCTATCTATTATCTATCTATCTGTCTATCCATCTATCTCCTTTCCTGTCTTTCATTTTAAAAGGTACTGCTCTGGGATTCTGCAGACCTGGGCCCCCCTGCTCTGTGGATCACCTCGAGGAAGTTCTGTGAATTAGAAGCCCCCGGTGCCTTCCAGGGGCTACTGGTCAGCCACACCTCAGGCCCCCCAGGAGGCCTTGTCCTGCTCTGCCCCTTTCTAGCCGGGTGACGACATGCAACCGGCTGCCCCTCTCAGCCTCCTGTGCCTCTCTGCCAACGGACTCACAGAGGCTGACTCGGAAGGTCCGTTCTGAGGCCCGGGAGCCAGAGAGTCAGAAAGGCCGGGTGGGGCCTGGACTCAAAGGGTGTCAACCATCGGGGCTTGGTTCCACTCATTCATTCATTTGCTGGCTTCACAAAACCCACGGGCCATTTACTGTGCACCAGCACCTGCATGGCAAGCTGGGGGTGCGATAGCAGACGAGAACAGTCCAGCCTTCAGCTTTTCAGTCTAGTAGGGACCCCGGTAAATACATGGCCCGTCTGTTTCCTGCGTGGGGTGAAGACAGAGGCTTCCGGGTGGGGCTTGCAGGGGTTGCCGGAACACAGGGAGCTGGAGAGGGAGAGCATCATCCCACCCAGCCTGGGGGTTGGGCGCTGGAGGGGTGTGGCCCAGCCGACAGGGGGACCTTCTGGCTCCCAATGGGAGATGCTCAGTGGGCCAGGGGACAGGTTCCCGGGGAGCCGAGGGATTTAAACACCAAAGAAGGTGTGAATGTGAGATTTCTTGGAACAACAGATGGAACAGGGGCTTTTTCAGAGCAGAGCTGATCTGGAGATCGTGCCTCTCCGAGGGCCTCAGTAACAGGCTCCCAAATTTAGAGGGCCTCTCTCTGTTTACGGAGCTCCTTCTCAGATTTGCTTCCATGTGATCTGCACGGTGGGTCTACAAGGTCTACAAGGTGGATGTCATTATTTCCACCACAGAGGAGGACCTGGGGCTTGGACAGACGAGAGGTCTTGCTCAAGGCCAGCTGGCTGGTCAGCTGTGACGCGACCCCAGACTTCGGATCTGCTTCACCAGCCCTCCGACAGCAGACTCTTCCTCCCAAACCCTCTGGACTCAACAGCCGCCCATCCTGTCTTCTCCCTCTGACATCAAGTGGCTTAAGATGGGTCGATCAACTCCTTCAGCCGGTGACCTAGCGTCCTGTGCCTCTGAAGGAGACCCTGACTTCTGTCTGGGGGCTCCGCCTCGTCTGTGGCCATTATGAAGTGACCAGTGGTCCTGGTGCCCCCCCACCCCAGCGTATTGGAGGGGGCACCTTCCAAAGAACGATTTTAGAAAGTGCCTTGGGGGGAAAACGGGCCATGTTGACTCCCATAGCGTTGGAAAGGCCGGCATCTGGGGGAAATTCATTATTTATATTCTGCCGGGACAGTCTGTGGCGATTATGTTTTTCTCAAGGAAAAACATTTGACAAAAAGCCCAGCAAATCAGAAAGAAGAAACCTCACTTTGGAAAAAAAAAAAAAAAAAAAAGGAAATAACATTTAGCCTCTGATGTCGGACGCTGATTAATTTTCCGAGTTAAATCTTTTTGAGCTCGGGACATCGACGACCCTCCCAGCCATCCTGTGGAGACTTCCAGTGAAATGAATGTTGCCCTGCGTTCGTTTTGTTGTTGGGGATACAGGGTCTTTTTTTTTTTTTTTAAGGATATAAATTCCAACCATGTTTTGTGTGAAGGGTCTCAGTGCATACTGACATTGTGAGTGTCAGCCCCAGATCACTTTAATCAGAGAGTGGATATGCATGATAAAACGGATAAGGGACTTTAATCAAAAAATCCGCTGGCCTGGAAACGTGACGCACTGTGCCAAACACACTTCATCCTACTTCTCTTGTGCCATTGCCAAGATTCTATTTCATGAATATGCATCGGGCATGATATTACATTAAAATGTGACATTGGTGTGTGCCGTGGAGGATTTAGAACCCCCCCACACATATATATGTGTTTATCTGTATACACACGCACACACGTGTGCATAGACACACACGCAGAAATGTGTATGCACTTGTCTGTTCTTCGGCAAAGTTTTTGTCGACGGGACATTCACGTCCCAATGTGTTCCCCCCCCCCCCCCCCAGCAAAGCTTCTTTGGGAACTGAATATTGGATTTGTAACTGGATCATCCCCGTACGAAACTAATGGCGACAGTAGGCAGGGGGCTTATTTATACCCTACCCAGGGGTACTCTGTTCGGTTTCGAGGGAGGGTTACCTCTTTCCACTGAAAGCGCCCCTTGGTGAGACAGGGCCCAGGCAGGCGCGGTTGGGGTTTGTTTCTATTTTCAGGGAATTGATTCCGGCCCCGAGAGCGAGGATGCTGTGGGCTCCACCCTGCCGCCGTGGCACCACACGCCTCTTGGGCACGGGGGCCGCCTTCCTGAGGGCTCACGTCTGTGCGCGTGGGAGTCCCGGGAGCTCTGGCTCATCGGCCCCCTTCGGCCCCCGACTCCCCTCTTCCGCCGGCTGGGTGTTTCCCCCACCCAGACGGAGGCTGCACATTCGGAGGATTTATCGGAAATAACATCACGCCGCGCAAAAGCAAACCCCTTGCAAAGCAAAGGTGCGCTGTGCAGATTAAAGATGAACGTATCGTCAGATCTTGTTCGATCCCTTGCGGAGCCTCTCCCGTGGAAAGATTCCGGGGCGCGTTTGGCAGGCAGGGTCGTCTAAAGGAATCAGGGGCGCAAAGGCTCCATGATGCCAAGTGCACGGAAGCGGGCTGGTGTTCTGACTCCCCGCAGGGCTGGGTGTCCCTCGGCCTCCGGGGGCGGGGATGGGGGGCATGGGTGACAAACGGCCAGTGTGAACACCCGCCCGTACATTTTGGCTCCGTGGGCGGCGGCCCCGCGCGGTGGGATGTTCCGGGGCCCCCGGAGTCACGAGCCTACTGTTCCTGCCTGCTTCAAATCTCTTTCACGGCCACGGTTGTGCAGTTGCGTGCTGGGTTGACTGTTGTCCCCAAACTCATGTTCGTCTGAAACCTAGCAAGTGACCTTATCTGAAAGTAGAGTCTTTGCGGCTGTGATTCATTAAGTACCTGGAAATGAGATTACTGTGGATCTAGGCAGAGCCGTCGGCCCAATGACCGGTGCCTGCAGAAGGACAGGAGAGGACACACAGAGAGGAGGCCGTGTGGAGACAGGACAGAGAGAAGAGTGATGTGGCCGCAAGCCTGGGACCGCCTGGGGCCCCCAGAAGCCACAAGAGACCAGGGAACATTCTCCTCTAGGGCCTTCGGAGGGAGCGTGGCCCAGCTGATAACCTCGAGTTTTGGACTTCGGGCCTCCTGCTCCGTGTGCGGAGGAATTTCTTTTGTTTTCAGGCACCGGCTTTGTGAAACTTGGTTATGGAGGCCCCAGGAGACGAATGCGGGTCCTATAGCCAAGGGCTGCCAAAGACGCCCTCCCATCCCAGAGGAAAGCCTAGAGGCAATCCCCAGGCCCCGCTCGGCGGCCGCGGGGCTCGAACCGTGAAGCTCTCACCCGCGACCTGGAAGGGCCAAGGGCTGCGCGAAGTCGCAGGAGGAAGACACAGGTTCCCAGACGAGTGGAGGCCACTCTGTGTGGCTGTGGTAAGAAGTGGGTCCCCAGAGCCAGATGGGGGGGGGGACCCGCGAGCCCAGAGAGGAGGAGGTGGTGGCTTGGCAGCTCCGTTCCCGTCACCCAACTGCGAGGTGACACCTGCCGCCCAAAGCCTAGAGACTGCGAACGTGGAGCCCGAGCCAGTGCACAGCGTAGCCCGTGGGAGCCCTCAGAGAGATGGAGAGGCGTGAGCTCCGCACACGAAGCCTTTGCCGGAGGAGCGCACAGGGCCCGAAAACCTGGTGCGCCTGGGTGGCTGTCGGTTAAGCGTCTGACTTCAGCTCAGGTGGCGAGTTTGAGCCCCGCGTCGGGCTCTGCGCTGACGGCTCAGAGCCTGGAAGCTGCTTCGGATTCTGTGTCTCCCTCTCTCTCAGCCCCTCCCCAGCCCACACTTTGTGTGTCTCTCTCTCAAAAATAAACAAACATTAAAAAAGAATTTTTTTAAAAAAGGGTGTGGGGTCCTGAGAGTCACAGAAGCGGAAGGGCCCTTCATGATGACCAGCCAGGGGTTCACACTGACGGCACAGGGTGGGGGCATTTATGGCCGGATAACCCTTAGTGAGTCCTTCATCCCTGAACCTCACATTTATCATTTTATCGCCAGGGCTGATGGGGAGATGCAATTAAACAAGATAAATCACATGAACGGTCTACCAACTACGAAGCTTTACATACAATTGGTATTATTTTCCTTTAGAGGAAATTTCCCCTTCCTTCCTTCCTTCCTTCCTTCCTTCCTTCCTTCCTTCCTCTTTCTTTTTCGGGACACCCAGCTCTGCTGGCGTGGGGGGTCCCAGCAGCGTGCTCCCTCTCTGGGCAAAAGAAAGGCATCGTTTGAGGCTAGGCGTCTTGGGAAAACTTCTTTGACAATTAATAGACATGTATTGATTTCAGAGCACTTTGCCCACTGCCAACACGTCCAAATTGCTTCTCTGTAAAACCTAAAATCAGCAATCTTGGACCTTCTTTGGTCACTGATGGCTTCTGGTGACATCAGAATGACTGACAGACCAGTGGGGCCTGCGTCCAGGGTCCCCCAAGAGCACCGCCTGTGGGTCACCTTAGAGGAAGTCGCAAATTGCAGTTTGGGACCTGCTGGGCCAAGAAGCAGGGTTCTTTGTGGTTGGGCCTGAAGTCTGTCGAGATTCTCTCCTATTTGGGCCCCCGAGTTGCTGTTCCTGATGAGCTTTGAGAACATTGGGGAATCGAGCAAGAGAAATATTGTGGTGTTTCAAACGCTGAGCCGCCGCTCCCAAAGGCTGTGAGAGGCCGATGGGCGAGGGATGGTGTCTGGACCATCAGCCCAGATGACAGCCAGCTTGGAGGGACAGCTGGGTGCCAGGATCCAGCCCCGGACCAGTGAGGCGACGACTGTGTGTCACAGGGGGTGAGACCATGCCCTGCCACACCCCACCCAGGGCCTCAGTTTTCCCATCTACAAGAAGGGCCTAATCCTGCATCGTAGAAAATTTATGAGCAAAGGGACTATTTATAAGGAAAATGCACCTTGAACAACTATGGAGCAGTGGCAAAGGCTTTTGTGTGTCTATATAACTAAGTTGCGTATCCGCTCACTGTAAAAACGGTGGTGTTTTCAGGGAAGATCCTACGATCTTAAGTAAATAGTTTTCTTGGAAAAATTCCACGTGCTGCCACTTCAGCTCAAAAGGCAAGTCTGGGGGCGCCTGGGCGGCTCCGTCGGTTAAACGTCCGACTTCGGCTCAGGTCATGATCTCTCGGTTCTCAAGTTCGAGCCCCGCGACAGGCTCTGTGCTGACAGCTGGGAGCCTGGAGCCCGCTTCGGATTCTGTGTCTCCTTCTCTCGCTGCCCCTCCCGACGTGCTCTATCTCTCTCTCTCTCTCTCTCAAAAAGAAATAAACATTAAAAAAATATAATAAAAGGCAAATGCGATGATCGGGTGTGGTGGTGATAGCTGGCAAATACGGATGGCACTGTGGCCACCTGTGGTCCCCGGCAGGTAAAATGACCCTTGTACTCAGGGTGTGACAATCTGGCTCTTAAGTTTATGAACTGTGCTGAGCATCATTTAACCAGGAAGGAGCCCAAGCAAGGTGGGGCTGTTCTTGTCATTTGCAGCCATCATTGTTACTCAGATCCAAATCTCCAAACTCTGTAACCCAGGGGTAGGGGCGGCGAGAAGAACATTCCGCGTGCATTTCTGACAAGCTTGGTGATAATGAATCCTTTTGCATTGGCTTATGTCATGTTGATGGCTCACATTGGGTTATATCATGTCATGTTTCATTATTCTAGGATTCGTAAGACATAGTAGAATCCTGGCAGGAATTTGGGAATTAAGAAAAAAAAAAACCCCGCAACCCCACACCTACGGTATATTTTTCTTATCTGTTCCCCGCTGCGGTTTCAGTTAGAAAGCCCCCCCTGTGACTTTGTGTTATTAATTAGGATGGCTGGTTATCTGCTCGAAGCAGATATTTCTAAGATACAGACGCAGTATGTGAACGGGAGTATCTGGGGACTCACTCTACTCGAAGAAATAGAACCATACTTGAAAGTTACATTATGTGGTGCGGACCAATGCGTCTAAAAATAACTCAGCAGTCTGATTTCTTTCCCCCCTTCCTGTACAGTGGTTCCATGTATTGTCTTTGGCTTTTCCATGTTTCGGGGGCCTCCAGGTATACACGAAATTTTGACTCTCTTCTTTCTTCGCTGGTGCTGCCGGGTCGTTCTCTTAAAAATCTATTTTATTGTGGGAAGAGCACTTCACGTGAGATCCGCCCTCTTCATAGATAATTAAGTGCATGGTGCAGGATTGCCGTGTACAGGTCCGGGGAAGGTGGCTGGTCTCTAGAACTTTCTCATCTTTGCTGCAACCTTATTCCTGTTCAATACCTGTCCTGTTCCCCGCCCCCCCCCCCCCCCCCCCTCCCCAGCCCCTGGCGACCACCATGCCATTCTTGGCTTCTACGAGTTGCCCTAATTTAGATAGCTCACGTAAGTGGAGTCACACAGGAGTTGCCCTGGGACGGGTTTCTTTCACTCAGCGTCATAACATCCTCGAGGTTCATCCATGGTGTTGCTTATTACAGGATTTCCTTCTTTTTCAACAGCTGAAGAATATTCCGCTGGGCGCACATGGCACTTTGTCTCCGTACCTTCATCCACCGCAGACACTTAGGCGGCTTCCACGTCTTGGCCGTTGTGCCCAGCGCTGCGATGAACGTGGGAGTGTGGATATCTCTTAGAGATAAGACGTAAAATACTCTTTTGGATACAAACCCACAAGTGAGACAGCTGACGGATATGGTGGTTCCATTTTTAATATTTTGGGGAACCCGCCAGGCTTTGTCCCATAGCAGCTGCCACCATTTCTTTTTAAGAACTTTTTAAAAATATTTATTTATTTTTGAGAGAGAGAGAGAGAGAGAGAGAGAGAAAGCATGAGTGGGGGAAGGGTGGCAGAGGGAGAGGGAGACACAGAATCTGAAGCAGGCTCCAGGCTCTGAGCTGTCAGCATAGAGCCTGACGCGGGACTCGTACTCACAAACCGTGAGATCATGACCTGCGCCGAAGTTGGAAGCTTAACCGACTGAGCCACTGGGGCTCCCTATCCATTTCTTTTTTTTAAAGAAAAAAAAAAAAACCAATATAGAGATCTTTGCCTCTGCAGGGCTTAGCAGAGGGTTTGGGTTGGAGAGTACGAAGAAATAAAGAAAATGACCCTATTGTAATGGACTCACTTATAGGAAGAGCCAGCCCGCTAGTGTGAACACGGTGGTGATGCTGGTCTGGGTGCGCTTCAAGAAGAAAACATAGTCACTCCTCTGTATGCTGTATCACGAGGTCAGGTGCACCCTAATTTCTCCACCCCCCCCCCCCCGCGATAAGCACTGATTATTGGTCTTGCCCCCCACGCCCCAACTCTCTGGAGGTGTCAGGGGGTTATGGCTGCTGCTCCCTGTCAGGCTGCTTGACATTATGCAGCTGGAACACGTACCCCCGTGCGCCCAGGTTTCTGGGCGGGGTGCCCCCCTTGGCACACCGCTGGAAAGCGGGGCCCCGCCCGTGCTCACAGTTTGCCCTCTTTCCGAATTCCTCCTGGTGAGGGGATCTGGGGGAGGAAGCGGGTACACGGGGCTGTCACCAAGGAGGCTATCTGGTGGGCTATCTGTCCAATAAAGCTGTGGGACCCTGCGTGCGAGGTGCGCTGCCCTCGCTCCCCGCTCCCCCTCCCAAGTCTGGAATGGCAGTGTCCTCAGAGTCCTGCCTGTCCCACCCACCTGGGTGCAGGTAAGGAAGGCTGGAACGGGGTGGAAAGAGACAGACCCAGCTTGGGTCTGAGCCAGAGGGAAAGCCAAGTGCATGCAAGCTGACCAGTACGACAGAGCAAGCCTAGCCACCGGTGAAATTTGGACCAGGGGTGTCCTGTGCTTTGACTCATCAAAAAAGATTTCTCTTCCTTTGAGGCCTGGGGGTGATCTGCAGAGGGGACGAGCGAAGGAAGTAGCATTAAAACAGCAGAAGTTCAGGGGGCCTGGGTGGCTCAGTCGGTTAAGCGTCCGACTTTGGCTCAGGTCATGATCTCACGGTTCGTGGGTTCGAGCCCCGCGTCGGGCTCTGTGCTGACAGCTCGGAGTCTGGCGCCTGCTTCGGATTCTGTGGCTCCCTCTCTCTCTCTGCCCCTCGCCTGCTTGCTCTCTGTCTCTCTCTCAAAAATAAGCATTAAAAAAAGTAAAACAAACAAAACAGCAGAAATTTTCTCTCTAACGTTGTTGGTATGGTTACCAGATGTAGCAAATCAGACTACGGATGGAGTGCCGGGTTAGATTTGAGTGTGAGACATACTTACCGGGGGCATATTTATACTAAAAAATTATTTGTTGCTTATCTGAAATTCCAATCTAGCTGGGTGCTATGGACTGAAATGTGCCCCATCTGCACCATTCATACGCGGAAGCCAGACCCCCAAATGGGAGGTATTTGGACATAGAGCCTTTAAGAGATAATTAGGTTTAGATGAGGTCTCCAGAGCAGGACATCGGTGATGGGATTAGTGGCCCCCTCTCGCCACCCTGTGATGACACCGAGAGAAGGTGGCCAGGAAGAGTGCCCTCCCTGGAAGATGACCCTGCCAGCATTCTGATGGTGGACTTCTAGCCTCTAAAACGCAGAAAGAAGCGTCTGTTGTTTAAGCCATCCGATGAGGGCATTTTGCTATGGCAGTGCAAGCTGCGACCTAGACACTGGGCATCCTGTATTTTACCTGGCAACACTAGCTGTTGGCTTATTTTCCCCCTGTTTATAGCTGGCGTTGCCAACACCATGTGAGCTGCCCGGGAGCGGTTACGGCTGGGAACGTTGGCTGCGGGCAGGGGCTGAGGTGTGAGGAGGCAAGGAATGGAGAAATTGAAAGGTACTAAGAAATTTCCTACTCAAGTGTTACTAATTCTTGGGAAATTGCAGAGCAACGTGGCCCAGGCTGCTTCTGCTGCCTCCCAGCAGGGAGAAAAACACATTTTCAGCGACCTCAGTTGGTGTCGTCCAACATGGCGCCAGATCACGGATCAAGAGCCCTCCTAAATCTACAAAGCGTGTGGAGTTTGGCCGCCATTGACCTCGCGGTCCAAAGTCCTACGTCAGCTCATGCAAAAGTGAAATGGAGATGAAGAGTCAATGAGGGGGGCCAGAAACATCCACCGTTAGACCTAGGAAGGTGCTTCTTTCTGCCTCTGCCTTGAGTGCTTTGCTTTAGTCTTTTTTTCCCTCAATACGGAAAGGCTCTTGGCATCTTGTCAACAGGGAGAGTCCTTGTGGAGAGGACCTCGTTCCTCACTGGCGGTTTGTGGGTTATTTGGCAAGTTGCTTCTTCCCTCCCGAGCCTCGGTAGCCTCTTCTGTCAAACGGGGTTGCCGGGGATAACCCTTGCATCTCATGGATGAAGTAGATAATGGAGGCACGGCCTGGCCTGGTGCTCTGTAGATCTTCAGTAACTGCCAGATGTTATTTGTTCTCAAATAACTTGTGTCCCGGTCATAAACACCCCAGCCAGTGTGTGTGCAGCATGAGACGGTTAGGAGAACTTACGAATAAAGATATTTCCCTCTTAAGTGGAAGGCTATTTCATGGCGAATAAATATGGTATTGATGGCATTAATAATAAAAAATACAAATGTGATGATAAAGCAGTATAATGGGTGTTACTTAGCAATGTGGGGATCCAAGTAGGTTCAGGGAATCGGTTTGATTTGTGGGGTGTTTATGCCTTGGCAGTCACAATAAATAATAGTTATATTAATTGGCTCCCTGATCAGAGTTATGAAAATTATGTTTTGTAAGAATTATATAAAATACACTGGAATAATTGTTCCAATAAGAGAGGCTCCCGCCCTGCGGATTAACGCCCACAGATGTTCCTGCCCCGCGGTTGCTGGGTGGCCTGAGGTTTCTCGATGCAGATTCCAAGAAGTGGGTCCTGCGGCCCAGGTTCTGAAAATGACCCTCTACCCAGGTCCCTCTATCCGACCGTTTGCCTCAGCAGCATCGACCCAAGGCAAGTGCAGACGGGCCCCTCGAGTTACCTCGAACCCCTGGGAGCCTGGAGAGAGAACTTGGACATTCTGTTCTTCTGGAGAAATCGAGGCTCAGACTTGGGGCATGACCTGTCCAAGGTCACAGGGAGACTAAGGTGAATCTCCAAAGCGGTCCCATAATTGTTAAACTTTGACTTTCAAAATCACTCACTAGTGATTTCTTTCCGTCCCCCCGGCCACAGGAGACCCTGGGCCTGTCCCCTCTCAGTCACGTGTGACACACAGAACCAGAGCTGTGCAGTGGCTATTTTGGTTGACTCCCCAATTTCTCTTCCACCCCAGATAATTAGTCGGAGCCATTTGTATTAGGGTGCTCACCGCTAGCCGCAGAAACGGAGAACCCGAAAATCTCAGCGGCTTAACACAACACAGCCTCAACAATGAGACTGGTAGGTGAGCTTTGAATCAGGTGACTCAGGAGCGCAGGTTTCTACATCCCGTGGTGCTGTCGTCTGTTAGGGGCTTCACGGGGTCCTCTGCGTCCAGCAGCCGATGAGAGTGCGTGGACATTGTACGGATGGGCCTGGAAGGGGCATTGCTTGTCTCACCTTCTTTTGGAAGAAGCCAGTCAAATGGCCCCGATCCGAACCTGTAGGAGAGGCTGGGAAATTCAGCCTTCCTGGATGTCCAGGAGGACAAAATGAATTTGAAGGTATCCACCTGCTTTCTCCTCCAACGCCTTGCCAGGAGGTGGCTGAAGAATAGGTATGTAACCTACTGCGTGCATCTGTAACGCAGTCCTGGCCAAAGATTCTGGGGGTGATGACAGCTGGGTCTTTTAGGAAAGATTCTCTTGCACCTAAGGAGACGGGCGCATTTCTTCCCATTGGAGAAAGCCCCAGAACGGCTGCATCCTGGCTCCTGCCTGCCCGAGGAGGAGGCCCGTCCTGAAAAAGAGCCAAGCAGAGGGAATCCTGAAATAGCAAAGCAGAAGGCTAACATACGGTGCCCGGACCCTGCCCTGCCTGTGGACCCCTATGGCGGGGGGTAATCCGTCCTCTCGCTTGTCGAAGCTGGTTTGAATTTGGCCTTGCTGTTGCTGGGCTCAAACGCCCAGAGGCAACTTGGAGAAGGGGCTGAGCATGGGCTCCAGATTCAGGAAGAGCTGGATCAAACTCCTGGCTTGATTGCTTATCTGCTCTGTGACCCCGGGCAAGTTACCTGCCCTTAGGAGCCCCTCGTTTTCCATAGACTCCCAGTGTCTACTGTGCCAGGTTGTTGAAATTCTGTATGTCAAGTGCTGGCCCATAGATGACACTTAATGGTGGGAAGCGACTTTTTAGCTTAATTGACTTGCTCGGGGAAGAAAGCACCCTTTTCTTCCATGTGTCAAGTTTTTGGGCCCCAATTAACCAGCCGATCTCCTTCCCTCACCTGCACAGGCAGTCTTGCAGATGTGGTTTTGTATCTAAGATCCAACTTTCACGTAGCAGCTGGGTCGGACCCTCCATTATTCATACTCTGCCGTAAATGGGCTCATTACGCATTACCGTGCGACTCCGTGGATCTTGGAATGGAACCAAAGACCACTTCTCCGGCGGTTATTTCCTTCCTCGAGATGCTTACGCTTTTTGGAGGTAATGCCAAGACAGCCAGTGAGGCCCTCAGATCCTTTTCTCGGAAGGAGACAGGATATAAATTATTAGTCAGTAAATAAATAAATAACTATTTGATTCTGTCAATTTAGGAGGCAAAAAAAAAAAAAATCAGTCAACCCAGAGTTTGCTGTCGTGTAGACCACTTGACTGACTGTATTGTGAACGTTTTGGGGGAGGGCGGAGCGGGGAGGGGGGAGGAACATTAGCTTGGTGCACCTCTCTGACAAGGAGTTTTGGAAACACAACTTCGAAAACAGGGAGAAGAAAGTTAGTTCAAGTTGATTGCCTCATTTCCACTTGTGCAATTAACCAAGGAGCAGGTGGAAAGCACCATGTGGGCACAGAGTGGGTGGCAATGGAATATTTGGACCTCTCTGTCTTTCCCTTATAAAAAATTAAAATCCAGCATAGTTTTGATGTGATTTTTTTTTTTTGCCTCAACACAACTTACTGTTTTCCTACAATTTTAGTTCTAATGTTAAAAATGAAAGGCCATCACATTCAAAGACACGCTCTGCTCCCTTTGATGAAGAGAGGGCTCTTTCATTAACAGAATGGTTTTGTGTCTTCTTATGGATTTAAAAAAATGAATAATGACCTCATTCTCCCCCCTCCCTTTCACATTAAAGTATAATTACACGTACGTAGAATTCATCCTTTTTCGTGTATAGTTCCGTGAGTTTTGACAAATATAGCCTGTGGTGTCAACACCATCCAGAGATGTGGGGGGCAGTAAGAAATCTTCCTCTGTCCCTTGGTTGCCAACCCTCCCCACCCCTAGCCCCCGGTAACCTCTGATCTGTTACTTAGCCTTTTTGTTTTACCTTTGCAACAATGTGTAAATGGAATCACACAGAATTTTGCCTTTCCAGCCTGGCTTATTTCACTTGGCGTAATGACTTTGGGGTTCACTGAGATCCCTTGTATGTATGAGGAGTCAGTTTGCTCCATTTTATTGATGGATAGTGTTCCAGTGTCTGAATGTACTAGTTTATTTATTCATTCCCCAGTTGAGAGACATTTGGATTGTTTCCAAGTTTTGGCGCTTCTGAGTAAAGCTGCTATAAACATTCTCCTATGGGCTTTTTATGTGAACATAGGTTTTCGTTTTGTTCAGATAAATACTTGGAAATCAGATCACTGGGGTGTGATGTCAAGGGGTTTGCCACCATCTTGCTGCCTCACCAGCAACGTCTGAGGGATCCATGTGCCCCACATCTTTGTGGCCACTTGGTACCTTTTCCCCCTTAAATCTTGACCTTTCAGACAGGTGCACAGTGGCAGCTCATTGTGGGTTCAGTTTGCATTTTCCTAGTGACTAATGATGTTGAGCGTCTTTTTCCCCCCCTTGCATTTATTTGTCATCTTTATGTTTTCTTTCTTTCTTTTATTTTGTGAAATGCCTGTTCACGTCTTCTGCCCATTTTTGTTTTTAAAGTTGGGTTGTTGATTTTCTTCGTATTGAATTGTGAGAGTTTCCCATCTACGCTGAATACAAGCCTTTTAGCAGATACGGGCTTTGCAAATATTTTCTCCAGGTCTGTGTCTTGTCTTTTCATTCTCTTAACAGTGTCTTTTGAAGGAAAGAGGGCATAGTTTTGATGAAATCCACTTTCTCAATTTTTTTTGGATCACACTTTTGGGTGTCAAATCTGTGAAGCCTCTGACACAAAGTTGCTAAGAGCTTCTTCTACATTTTCTTCTAAGAGTGTTATTGTTTTAAGTTTTAGAGTTAGATCTATGGTCTATTTTGAGTTACATTTTTAAGTTTATTTATTTATTTTGAGAGAGAGAGAGTGCGTGCTTGAGTGAGGGAGGATCAGAGAGAGAGGGAGAGAGAGAGATTCTCAAGCACCAACCGTGAGATCATGACTTGAGCTGAAATCAAGAGTTGGACACTTAATTGACTGAGCCACCCAGGCTCCTCTTGAGTTAATTTTGTGTAGGGGACAAGGGTCGCAGATTCTTTATGCCCTCTTACCTGGTCACTGCAGAGAACCCAGAGCCTGTTGGCGAGCTCCATCCCAGACTGGCACATCCCCACTGTCACAGCTCTAGTTCACCTCTAAGTTCACGTCTCATGTTTGTAGTGTCAGTTCCTCCAAAGCAATGGCATGATCAGAATCATAAATGTCAATGGGGTAGGGTGCCCGGGTGTCTCAGTCAGTTAAGTGTCCAACTTCAGCTCAGGTCATGATCTCGTGGTTTGTGAGTTCGAGCCCCATATCGAGCTCTGTACTGACAGCTCAGAGCCTGGAGCCTGCTTCAGATTCTGTGTCTCCCTCTCTCTGCCCCTCCCCTGCCTGTGCTGTCTCTCTCTCTCTCTCTCTCTCAAAAATAAATAAAAACATTAAAAAAAGTTTTAGAGCTCAACTCAAAGGCTGCTTCTTCCCTTATGGTTCTGGTCCAAATGGATCCCTCTCTTCTCATTTCTATACCTCTCTGTGCTCCCAATCAGGAATTTACGTGGGTTCTGCTCTATGAGCTTGTTAGAGCTTGAGCACGTCCGTTCCCCTGTCCAGACCACTCTTACTCTGGGTCCTTGCATGATGGGCTCTTTACTGTCTAGTCTCAGCTGGCACGTCATGTCCTCGGAGAGGCTGCCCTCCCTGTAGTCACTCTCCCACACATCTCTTTGCTTTATTGACTCTGTGGCACCCATCACTTTCTGAAAGGACCTTCCGTATTTTTACATGGGTGTATTTGTTAGCACCACTGGTTGTGAGTTCCCCGAAGGCCTGGACCTCCCTGGATAGGTTCCCGCTACATCTCTGGTGCCCAGAGAAAATGGAGATGTCAGGGGGCTCGCGCAAACACTGACTGAATGGGAGGTCAAAGCTTTTGTGCCTGTCTGCTGCCCTCCTGCTTTTAATTCTTTAAAGAACTGACTCACGTCTTAGCGAACAAAAAGGACCAGAGTCATGGAGTAAGATCCCGAGAACGTGAGTGCCCATGTCTGTGTCCGTCCTCCAGACCTGCCGCTTCCTGGTCTCTGCATTAAAAAAAAAAACAAAAAAAAAACAAAAAAAAAACAAAAAACTTAAGGTTTATTTATTTCTGAGATGGAGAGAAACAGAGCATGAGTGGGGGAGGGGCAGAGAGAGAGGGAGACACAGAATCGGAAACAGGCTCCAGGCTCTGAGCCATCAGCCCAGAGCCAGACGCGGGGCTTAAACTCGTGAACTGCGAGATCACGACCTGAACCGAAGTCGGACACTCAACCGACTGAGCCACCCAGGCGCCCCGAAATTAGAACATTTTTTTTACCTGAAAAACAAGCTTCCCCGCGCCCCCCCCCCCCCCCCCACACCCATGAACAATCACATACTCTCAACCCTGGGAAGCCACCACTCTGCTTTCTGTCTCTAGAAACGTGCCTGTTCTGGACGTTTGGTATAAATGCAATCCTACCACACGTGGTCTTTTGCGACTGGCTGCTTTCACCCAGCATCACGTTTTCGGGGTTCAGCCGCACTGTAACGTGGATCAGTGCTTCCCTTGTGTGGTTCGGGTAACCACATCTCGTGTGCCCACTCATCAGCTGCTGGCCATTGGGGTTGTTCCCAGTAGTGGCTCTTACGAATAACGCTGCCGTGGACACTCCTGCACAGGGCACCTCGTGGACGCGTGGTTTCATGCCTTTGGGCTCACGGCGAGGAGAGGCTCCCCGTCTTGACTTTTGTCTTCTCCTTTCCTTTATCATTTATTCGCCGATCTAGAATAATGATGCTCACCGTTACGACAGTGATCATGATAATAAGATTGATTAACTATTTCTGACTATGTGCCAGATGCTGTTCAAAGCACTTCATGTGTATTGATCTGTTCATCGGAACAACTGGGTGGGGATAGCAGGGCTGGTGTCCCCATTTTACAGATGAGGAAACTGAGGCTGCTAGGGGTGTTCCCAGTGCCAGGAAGTGTCTGACTCTGGCTCAGCTCTAGAACCCACCTTCCCCTGAGCTCATGCCTCTCGTTCTATCTGGCTTCCAGATCTTGACCTATTCGGTCCCGGCCCCTGTGGACAGCCATGCCTTCTGTCCCAGCTTCGTGTGACATCGCCCTGCACTACAAGTGAGCTCCTGGGGGCAGGGACCGGGTCTGCTTGATTCCTGGCTTCTTGCTACATTTTTCACACTGCCTGGCACGTGGTAGAGATGTGAATACTCATTTAACTGAAAATAATTCAGTTAAATGCATACACCATTCTTTCTCCAGCACTGGCCGTGTATTTGCTGACTCAGGAGAGGCAGGTATAAATGACAGGGGTGAGCTATTTCCAGGTGGGGGAAGCGGGGTCCTGGGCACGGATTCTGCAGGTTGCTCAGGATGGAAATTGTTTCCTCTTTTTTTTTTTTCTCCCCTGTGGTTTGCAACAACTCTGAGTTCGGCTGGATTTACTTCCAACAAACCCCAAATATCAGTCACACGCAAAAATACAACATCTGGTTCCACATACAAATGAATGCGTGGACGAATGAGGCAAAAGCCTCTGCCGGTCCGGCACGCGGTAATGAATGCGCTCAGCGAGAACCCGCGGAAAAAGAAGCATTCAGGTGCTTTGTCGGTGACATCGGCAAATTCTAGCTCCATCCACAAGTTCGATTACCGCCCCCGCCCCGAATCCGTCCAGAAGGTACCACTGTCAGGCAATGACTTACATCGTGCCGGGCTCTGTCACCCCAGAGTTTACAAGATCCTCTTAGTGAAATAATCATCCTGCGGATCCTCTACAGCGCATCGTCATCACCTTTCTACTTCGGATGCTGGCTTCCTCCAGCCAGGGCTGAATGGCTCACGGGATCTGGCACGTGCTTCGTTCTCTCTGGTCCCCGGATCGCCGTCCACGTGGGTGCCTCCAGCCTCATAACCTTTCTCGGCATCGTGCCTACTCGTCCTTCCCATTTTGACTGAGGAATCGCTTCCTCCAGGAAGCCTTCCCTGACTCCTGCATCTGGAGTCCCCCTGTGCTCGCCGGGCTTCCTGTAGCCTCTCTCCTACCACGAACACTGATTTTTGGGGTACATCTTCTCCATCAACCCGTGTGCTTCGTAGACCCAGAGACTGCCTCGCACAACGGCACGGAGCAGGTGTCCAAAAAGGGGGTATTCAATGAATGACCGGATGGCGAAACCCCATGAGGTAAGTATGATACACACCGCCCCCCCCCCCGGGGGGGAGAGAAGAAAGTGGGGCTCAGAAAGGAGAGGGAATTTGGAGTTGCTTTGCACAGGCCGTCTCCTGCGAGGCCTTAGATCAAGAATCAGGAAGCTTTCCTCCGCTATTCCCTTGGGCCACTGGGCTGACCCCCCCAGAGCCACGGGTCTCTCCCAGGAGGCTCATTTCACATGCTGCCAAGAGGGGGTCTTCCCAAAGCATCTCCGATGCCTTTAAGCTTCTGCAGGCAGGCAGAGCGCGTGCCAAAGTGAAACGCGCATTAAAAGAATTTTGTGGGTTGAGCAGATCACGGGAACAACTACTTACAAATACTGTCAAACGGGGCATGTATTTAAAAGGTTAGACAAAATATCTCCTTGCTTTTTTCCCTTCAGTTCTCTTTTTATAGTCCACTGCAAAACAACAATGGATAAAAGGGTGCAGAGAATGCATGTGTATTTTCTTTTTCTTTTTTTCTTTTTTCCTTTTCTTTTTTCTTTTTTTTTTTTTTACCTTTCCCTAAGGAGCTTCTGTGCTACCCACACTAATTGTAGGTTTTTCTGAAAATGCAGCATGAATCATTTATAAATAAAGAGACTTTAAAATCCCTAAAAGACTCCCCGAGGTATTCAGTATTTCAGCATAAAATAACTGTTAAATGGAGTTATTCTGAATTAGCTTTTACTGGAAAGGGGTGAAAATAAAGTTTTCTTTTCACTGTGACTGTTGCAGGAATTCCTTTACACAGCCACCCGGGGTAATTGACAACCGATTTCCATAATTCAGGTTTTAGCAAAGCCAGCCCCCGAAAGGGCTAGTGCTGGAGAAGCCGGGCTGTTCGAGAAAGACACGTCACCCTAGCCAAGAGGGCAGCCAGCCCGGGGTCCCTGACGGGAACCCGAGGTGACTGTCAAAGCTTCAACCCAAACGCGGTCACTGATGTGCGGGGGTGGGAAGGATCCGTGGCTTTGGAGCCGGGACAACCAGAATTGAGTTGCCCAACCTCTCTGACGCTCAGGGATGATAATCATCCCCACTCTGTGAAGTCATTATGAGAATCTGAAACAGTATTTATAAATACCCAGAGCAAAATAGGAAGTCAAAAAACAGAGCTATAATTAGTTAATAGTAACAGGGATGCTGCCTCTTCTAAGAGCTTTTTATTTATTATTCATTTTTGAGAAAGACAGAGAGAGTGCGAGCAGGGGTGGGGCAGAGAGAGAGAGGGAGAATCCCCAGCAGGGTCCACGCTGTCAGTGCAGAGCCCGACGCGGGGCTTGAACTCATGGAACCGGGAGATCATGGCCTGAGCTGAAATCGAGTCAGACGCGTAACCGACTGAGCCACCCAGGCGCCCTTGTGCTGCCCTTCTACATTCAGGGGCCGTGGGTGCAGGGGCTCCCGGCCATGCGGGGGCCGTGCTCGTCCTGGTCCTTCTCACGCCCTCACTCCTCCGGGCTTCCAACCTCCCGTTCCGCCATCTGTCGGTTGACTGGTTCATTCGGTCTGCGAATACTTCCAGAGGGCTCGATAAGTGCCCCATGGGAGGAACTGGGGTCCGAAGGTGTCTGAGACGGTAGGATTCAGTCTAACGGGGGCAGGAGCGAAGAGGGTGATCATGTGCAAGACAGTGACACAGGCGTGAAAATGACAATCTTTACTGGTGACAGTGAAGGTGGAAAGGAGGCAGTGGCCAGTCCCACCTGGGGGGAGGTGAAGGGTTGGGCACTCAACCCAACTTTGGGAGGTGCGGGTTTTCCAGGTGGGCGGGTGGTGGGGGTGGTGGGGGCGGCCATCCTTCCAGGGGAAGTGAAGGTAAGTTTTATGGAAGGACTGCACGAGCTCCAGGTGGTGGGCAGCGAGGAAGCCAAGACTTGGAGGGGGAGGAGGACCAGCATGGCGGCTGGTGTGTCCCAGGCACAGCCAGTTGGGCCGGGGAGAGGCACCCGGGAAGAAGGAGGGCTGAGATGGGACAGGTCCAGATGGCTGGGAGTACAGCCAGAGGTCACTTTTGATTCCGGGTGTAAAATTATGCACAGGAGGTTCCCCTCCTACTTTCTAGTTGATTGACAAATTGTCCTGTCACTCAAAGGCTTTTTCAACTTATCATAAGGAGTAAAAGAAAATTATCTGCTCGGTGCATATGGGAAAGAGAGCGCGTTCATTAACCTCTTGACTGCTGAGCTCGGAAATTTGGGAAGTTTCAAGGAATCCACGAAGAGAAAGCCCAGGGAGCAGGTAGGTGTGCATTACGTCTCACTCTCTTTATTTACACACACACACACACACACACGTATCCACACGCCGCACACACATCTGGTCTCTACAATCCATCTCCGAAACCCACAGACCCAAACACACGCATCCTCACGCCCACACTCACAAGGGTGTGTGCATCACAAGCGTGGAGTGGTTGCATAAGTTTGCGCCTGTGATGAATGTGTGCACATAGAGACAGATGCTTGCGTACCAGTGTTTTACAATGGGAACCGGCTACCAGCTGTTGGAACTAGGGACCCATCTAAAAACATTGCGCTTTTTGGAGAGCTTTTTAAAGTACCCATCTATTTTCCAAATCCTCTGGAAGGGAGCTCAGACTTCCCTCAGACGAGATGTTGGTCAGGGAGGAAAACGCAAGGTGGCGAATGTCCCCCGTGACAGACAGACAGATGTCCTCCTGTGTCACCTTCATTATAGTGGTTTTCTTACCCATTTATTAGTCGGGGTTCTCCAGAGAAGCAGAGCCAAGGAGATATGTATATCTCTCTCTCCAGAAAGAAATGTATTATCCAGCATTGGCTCGCGCGATGATGGAACTGAGTCCCGCCATCTGGCATCTGCAGGCTGGAGACCCAGGAAAGCCGGCGGTGGGTAGTTTGAAGGCCCAAGAGCAGGGAGCCAGTGGCATAGACTCCGGTGCAGGTCTGGAGACTTGAGAATGAAGTGCTGAGGTCAGGAAATGAATGTTTCGGGCAGAGAGCAAATACAACCTTCTTCCACGTTTTGGTTCTCTTCAGGCTCTCACTGGATTGATTGGATGCTGCCCGCCCACACTGGGGAGGGCCATTTATGTTCCCCTGTCCCCTGTCCACCAGTTCAAATGCCAACCTTTTCTGGAAAGGTCCTCGCAGACCCCCAGGAATAGCATTTAACCGGTTATCTGGGCAACCGATGGCCCCATCCAGTTGAAGGATGGCATTAACCATCACGACTACGAAATCACATCACTAACCCTTGGGTTTTGACCACTCACCGGCTGTCGGGCACTGGGCTTGGGCCTTCACACGCGTCCTCTTGAAGCTTTGCTGTGATTCCATGAAATACGTGTGGTTCCACTTCACGGATGGGAAACTGGGGCTCAGAAAGGCACCTCTACAACTTGGCCAAGTTCACAGAAGGAGAATGTAGCTGGGGTCCAACACAGGCCTTTTCTCTCCTAAAATCTGCCTACAATGCCTTCCCCCCTCCCCCCCCCACCGTGTACAACTCTTGTTTGCTTTGCTAAGTACTCACACGTGTATAATTGCATTTCGTCCTCAAGTAGGTAATGGCAAGGTGGGCCTTGTGAATTCTTTCATCCAGATAGTTACTCAGCCAGGCACTGCGTTGCATTTTGGGGGAAACGGCCAGTGAATCGAGCAGACCAGGTACTGGCCTCCTTCTAAGACGAGGGGACAGAGTGTGACCAAGCTCATACAAGATACTGCAGGTGCTAATGCGTGGAAAGAAGGAGAATAAAGACCAGGAAGAGGGAAGAGAGTGTCAGGGGCACGTTTCTTTTAGACGGGGTGGTCTGAGAGAGCCTCGCTGGCACGAGATAGCGCAGCGGAAACCCAGCAGAAGAGCAGAGGAGGAAGGGAATGTTCCAGGGGGTGAAGTGAGCTAGCCATGATCGCAGGGCCCCTGGGCAGTGGGGTTGGGCTCACGCCAACCTCTTGCCTCTCTGTAGGGAAGGCTGTCCTCCCCAAGACGGGCCATGTGCCCTCCGTCCCTGATGACAGACCCCCCCCCCAGGTTTCTCTTGGGGTCGCAAATCCTCCCCTTCCCTCCCCAGCTAATCTCGCTCACCTCTGGCTGCAAAAAGTAAGGGAGTTCAGGCCGCCCAGTGGGCCCTACCCCCGACGCTGACATTCCCAGAGCCCAGTTTCTGCTCCGCTATTTAAAACGTGTCTTTCTGCCAGTGGCTGAGAAGCCTGAAGTCTTTGAAACACTGAGTGTTCTAGAAAATCCAAATAATTCCCTGTAAATCAAAGTACTTGGCATGCTGGCTGCAAAGCCTGAAGCTGTTTTTTTTTTTTTTTTTTTTTTTTCCTAAGGTAATCTCTAGAAAGTAGTTTGTACTCATGTTTCCACAGTGATTAAATATGCAAAGTAATTTCCACGATTTTCACCGCGTTCTGAACCAAATCAGATTCTGTTCTGCTCCTCTTTGTACAAAGCCACTTATTGGATCAGGTTCCAAAACAAATCCCCCGAATTTGGTGGATCATCATTTTAAAAGGGGGCTTGTTAAGGTAATCATTAAATTAAACCAGCCCTTTAAGAATATTTAGATCTGGTCTGCCGAGCGGAACGGTCTAATGGTTTTTAAATTAGAAGCTGCGGAATGCTGGTGAATTTTCTTTTGTGGGTCAAGTGGGTATTAACAAATGCTAAGACTGTTCTCTCTTTTGTCATCACCTTGAAATCTGCAAAGAAAAGCAAAGAGTGGGAAGGACCCAAGGAGAGAGGCCGGGTGGGGACTCCGAGCGGAGGCTCGGAGCCTGCGTTGCTGGGTGGCAGGACCAGACAGCCCAACGGGAGACACTTGCCCCTGGTCTTTTGAGAGACCCAAGTGTGAATCCGGCAGGAAGGGCGGGAGCCCCCGGCCGTGCCCTGACTCCTGCAGGCCTAAGCCACTGGTGGGGTCAGATTTCCCAGCCACCGAGCCTGGGCGGGTCCCTGTGGCCGGGAGGTTCTCCGGGGAGGTTGGCATCGAGTCCCGCAGAAAGCCAGAGGCAGGAGCCCTTTGTCAGCACGTGCCTAAAATACTCGGAGACCCGCGACAGTCGTGCAGAGCATTTCGTCTCCTCCTACGGCCCCTTCAACTTCCTGGCAGCTGCTCGGATCGCAAGCTAAGGTGGCCCAGGCATGGGTCCCCGCAGGACTGAGCTCGGTGTGTCTGTGACTAATTGCAGTGCTCTTCGAGCTGAGTTTTAGGGTCACCTGGAGAGACTTTCACGCGCCAGGCCCATGCGCACCTGCGAAAGAGCCAGATTGAATGCATCGGGGGTGGGGCCCAGCACTGGCTTTTTTTTTTGTTTTTTTTTTTAACTTTCCAGGTAATTATAATATGCAGCCAGCGTTGAAAACTACTAGATTTAGAAAAAAGCCTCTCTCACAGAGAGTTTTAAAAAGGAGAAGGGTCCTGTGTGGATGGGGCCTCCGGTTAAACTGGAGGGTTGGCAAACCAAGGCCCGTGGGCCGAGTACGCCCCGTGCTTGCCATATGATCGCGAGCTCAGAATAGTTTCTACATTTTTAAATGGTTGGAAAGGGATTCAAAAGAAAAATAATATTTCATGATACGTGAACGTTATATGAAATTCAAATTTCAGCGCCCATAAATAAAGTTTTATCGGCACACTGCCAATCTTCATTTATCCACACGGTGTGGCTGCTGTGTGCTACAATGGCAGAGGTGGGTAGTTGCAACACGGACCACATGGCTTCTGGCCATATTTACGATCTGGTCCTTACAGAAAAAGCTGGACCCTTAACTTAAATCGTAGGACAAAAGAGCCATCGCAGAGAAGCTTCTCTTCGTGATAGGATGCAGAATGGGAACTGCTTAAAACCAAAAAGCTCAAAGAAGCAAAGGTTTTTGAAGAAAAGGTGAAATTCAGCCTTACCATGAGTGTAGGGGGAAGAACGCTTTCATACACAGCCCAGGAGAGTGTTGGTACATTCTTTCCGGAAGGTCTTTTCTTAGTACGTATCAAGGACCTTAGCAATGTTCATATGCTTTATCCAGTCCCTTCTATTTCTAGAAACGGATCCAATAGAAACTCTCACTTAAATGTGCCGTGTTATCCACCAGGATTTTGTTGAAAAGTTATAATACAAAACACGACAACAACCCTCCCCCCCCCAAATCTAAGGGTGAAACAGTACGTGGTGTTTTAATAAATTGTGTTACCTCCATATGCAGCTATAAAAATGATGTGCTTGAAGAATAATGACACAGGAAAATGTCTGTGGTCTGTAGAGTGAAAAATAAACCATAAAGCGAAACTTATTACGAGCAGAAAAATTTCAGCTCATCACAAAACAATATGTATGTAGAGAGAATATTGGAAAGATTGATCCAAAATGCTAATAATGTCTAATTTTGGATGATTGCATTATGGGTCATTTAAATTTTTTTCTTTCCTTCTGCTTTTCTCTATTTTTAAAAAATTTCTACATTGAACATGAGTTAATATGGTAGCTCTAGCTATCTATCCATTTATTTTTCTAAATGTTTGTTTTATTTATTTTGAGAGAGAGAGAAAGCAAGAGCAGGAGAGGGGCAGAGAGAGAGAGAGAGAGAGAGAGGGAGAGAGAGAATCCCAATCAGGCTCTGTGTTCAGGGTGGAGCCTGATGTGGGGCTCAAACCCATGAACCATGAGATCATGCCCAGAGCCGGAGTCAAGAGTCAGATGCTCAAACGACTGAGCCACCCAGGTGTCCCATTATGGTAACATTATTTAGAGGGAGCCCCCTAGGGATAGTACGGTACACGACAGCCTTAGCTTGGGAGGTGAGAGACCTGAATTTATGTTCTAGAAGCCCCTCCTCCTCCCCACCTGCTGAATGAGCTTGAGGATGCCACACAAGAGCTCTGACGCTCTCTTGCCGAGGCAACAAAGCCTGTTGTGACAAGCAAAGACTTTCCAAGCCATAGCGCCTGCATCAGAGTCTCATTCCCATCACTTACGTGCTCAGTAATTTGAACCATTTCCAGGGTCATTCGGATGCTCTGAAAGGCAGGGATGGTAAACCTTCCTTTAGAGGGTTTTTGGGGGCGCCTGGGTGGCTCAGTAGGTGAAGCGGCCGACTTCGGCTCAGGTCATGATCTCCCGGTTCATGAGTTCGAGCCCCGCGTCGGGCTCTGTGCCGACAGCTCGGAGCCCGGAGCCTGCTTCGGATTCTGTGTCTCCCCCTCTCTCGGCCCCTCCCCTGCTCTCGGTCTGCTTCTCCCCAAAATAAATAAACATGAAAAAAAATAAAAAAAATCAGAGGGTTTTTTTTTGACGATCGACCAAGTGGGTGTCTGCAAAGCACCCGACGCGGTGCCTGGGGCAGGTGAGCGCCCCAGAACCTTTGGTTCCCTTTGTCCTCCTCTCCCTGGCACCTTCAAGTCCCTTCTACTTGAAACTTCGTCAACAGCTTGGGTGTTTGTACCCACGCCCGTTTGCAGGAAGGTGAGCGAGTGTGACGGCATTCGTGCGTGCTCAGACAACATCCGCCCTGAGAGCCAGCTTCTGTACCTGCACAGATTCTGCTCCACTCTGGCTCCCACGCTCCCCACATGGCCGGCGGCTGTCGATTCCTGATGACGTTCTCCAGGGCACGGGGTGCTCCGTCCTTCCGTGGGGTCTTCTACGGGGGTCCTCGAGTAGCGGGCGCTAAATGCACCTCGTCCTCGCATCGGTCCCGGGGAAACGTCCCAGGAGCGACAACCAGGGCCGGGTCCAGCCCTTAGAGCACGTCCCACTCTGGGCACGGATGGCGGAGGGGCCCCGGCAGCTCCTGGCCTATTTGGTTGGCGAGTGATGAATCGCACAACGCGTGCACCTCGTCAAGCCACGCCGCTGTCGGGGGGCAGAAGGGCCCGCGCCCCGACGGACGTCCACGTCCTCACCCCCCGAACCTGCGGATACGTCACCTTACGAGGCGAAGGGGGGATTAAAGTTTTGCTGGTCGGTTGGCCTTTCAGATAGGGAGATGATCCTGAACTGTCTGGTGGGCTCGGTGTCATCATAAACGTCCTTCCCCGTGGACAGGGAGGCAGAAGAACAAGGTCACACGGAGATCTGACAAGGGACTTATGGACACACGCCATGCCGCTGGCTCTGAGGATGAAGGGGCCACACGCGGGCGGATGCGAGTGCCTCCTGGAAGCCGCACAAGGCAAGAAGACAGAATCTTCTCTAGAGCCTCCAGAGGGAGAGCAAGCCTGCTGCTCGAGCAACACCCGGGGCCACAAGTATTAACTCCAGAACACCTAAGAACGCAGGATGATACAGTTGTGTAGTTTTAAGCCACTAAGTTTCCGGTCGGTCGTTTGTTTACAGCGGCACTAACAAACTTGCAAAGCAAGTATCCGACGTAAATAACCTCACTGAATTGACACGACCCTGACCAGTAGGTAGTATTACCCCCATTTTACAAAAATAGAAACAGGTTCAGAGAGGGTAAGTCTCATGCCTCACAGCTAATAAGTGGCATGAGCTAAGGTCGGTGTCTACAGCTCTCTTCTGCTAGGACCCATGTTCTGTACTCTTTGTAAGAACCAGACCTCAGTGTAGACATTTCTGAATCAACACCTGTGAAGTGTGCAGTCCAGACTCTTAGGCTCGGGTCGGGACTCAAATGGCTACTCAAGCTCTGACTGGTGATTGGACTCTCGCATAAAGTCTCATGGCACATGGATATCCAGCCTCTGCTTGAATGCCTCCTCTGACGGGGAACTCACGATCATCCACTCGTCCCGCTCTTGGACAGCTCTGCCTACTGAAGAGATCTTTCTGACTCAGCATGTTGAGCATGATTTAATGACTCATAACCTCTACTTTTTTTTTTTTTTTTTTTTGCCCTACTCTTTCTACTGGAGACCCTCACAATATTTGCCCGCATTTGGTGAGTCAGGCTGGGTTCAAGACCCGGAGTCTCTCAAGATGGCGGCAAGCCCCCCGAGGGCTGACCTGAGACAGAAGCAGACCCCTCCCAGAGGCTGCCATTGCACAGAATCGGCTTGCAGACCAGTTTCATCCACAGCCCTCCTCCCAAACTGGAGAAGGGGCTCATCTGGGGGCTTTTGCGGGAGGTTTGGGCACTCCCGTCTCTGATTATGTATTTCCTTATTGAGACTCCAAATAAATGTGGATGTGAGGCTTCATTAATTCAAAATTCAGGCATTGTGGGTTTGGGATCACATGGAAAGGGATTGCATTGGGCTTCACCTTTCTGTCCTTCTGCAGCGTAAATGTGTGTGCAGGTGGCGTGAACAGATCGCCTGAGACAGCGGCTGAGACTGGCCATTGCACCGAATGGCGTTTGTAAGTAGTACATGGGTCCTTCACTCCTGGATGCAGGATCCTTCTGGAAATCTACTCGTTGACACTTTGTTTATTTTTAAATTTTATTGTATTATTTTTTTTAATGTTTATTTATTTTTGAGAGAGAGAGAGAGAGAGAGACAGAACGTGCGCATAGGAGGGGCAGAGAGAAAGGGAGACACAGAATCTGAAGCAGGCTCCAGGCTCCGAGCTGTCAGCACAGAGCCCGACGCGGGGCTCGAACCCACGAACTGTGAGATCACGACCTGAACTGAAGTCAGACGCTTAACCGACTGAGCCACCCAGGCGCCTTCCCTCCACTGACGCTTCAGTAGTTGTATAGAAGTACTCTGATGACAGTTATAGTTGTTATTACTTCTGGATGTTTCCTAAGCGACAGAAATCATGCTGACATAAGAGTTTCGCATGCATCTCTCTTTTTCTTCTTATAGGTAGGGCAAGTGAAGTATCAGAGAGGTAAGGAAACTTGGGCAAGGTCACACAGCCCTGTAGTGGTGAACCTGCAGCTCCCGATTCCCATCAGGAGAAGCTCCATCGGGACGTGTAGAGAGGCGGAGCTCTGGAAGACGGACCTGAGCCTATGTCCCCCATCACCATCCATTCTCGGGGTCATCTTGGACAACTCACTTCACCCCTCCTAGCTTTAGGCTGCATCTGTAAAACAGGAACGATTTATGTTATTTCAGAGGATCACAGGGGTCGATAAGTTATTGTTCTTCCGTAACGTTTACTATAATTTGTATCTCCCATTTTTTTGGTTGGTTTTGTCTGTTTTCCCCTCTAGAATATGGAGCCCAGAACACAGAATCTATGCCATCCTGTTATTGCTGAACTGACAGAATCCAGCCCAAGGCTAGCATAGAGTTGACACTTTATCGGTATTTGCTAAGTGACTGAATAAATGATACCACGATTGCAAATGGAACCTGGCACGTACTGAGTGGTCTCTTCCCTGCCTCTTCTGGACCTGGGTCCAAGTGGCTGCCTGGGGCAGTAGGATGCAAAATGGGATAGAGGGGACGTGATGAGCAATGCATTATGTGTCCTGTTTCCTCAAGGGGCATCAGTTTTATTTATTTATTTTTTTTTCTTTCTTTTTTTTTTTTTTTAACGTTTATTTATTTTTTTGGGACAGAGAGAGACAGAGCATGAACGGGGGGAGGGGCAGAGAGAGAGGGAGACACAGAATCAGAAACAGGGTCCAGGCTCTGAGCCATCAGCCCAGAGCCCGACGCGGGGCTCGAACTCATGGACCGCGAGATCGTGACCTGGCTGAAGTCGGCCGCTTAACCGACTGCGCCACCCAGGCGAAGGGGCATCAGTTTTAAAAATCAATACCTAGAGGGAAGAAGAGAGAGTTAGATAAGGTCCACCAGGTATTAGGCTTTGCGTGCCTGCCCGTAAACCCCTCAAATATGGCATGGTTTCTCCGTGTGACACGACCAAACTCACTTTGGTATCTCATCCAATTGAATGAAGTTTATTGACAGGACTGGATAATTCATAAAGTAACAGTTACATAGTAGTAGCTAGAGCTCCTGTTTATTGAGTGCTTCGTGTTCCAGGGGTTATATTCTACACTTTGTAGGATATGTTTAATCATTAGAAAATGTTCAGAAGAAAGTACAATCGTCCCTCCCTTCCATAAATGAACTGAGGCTCACCCTGCCCGAATCATAGGACTCGTAAGTTGGGGTGGGGCTCCAATCTGCATCCGGGGTTCCCCACTTTCCTTCTGTAGCACGGCCCCATGCTTCTTACCTGCAGGGCAGGCTTCTGACCATCCCAGGTGTGCAAACCACTCCATGAGCCCAAGGTAAACAAAGGTCTTTCCAGAGCTGAAAAAGCAATCGTAAAGACTGGCTTTGAAGTTCACGCCCCTTTCCGCATTGCTGACATTTTTTGGTCTTCACTTAGGGCCTTCTGTTTGAATCGTGTGCAGTGGGGTGAATTGTGAACCCCCTCCTCTCCCGACAGATATGTTCAAGCGCTAACCTCCCGTTCTTCAGAAGGGGACCTATTTGGAATTATGGTCTTTTCAGGAGTGATGAGTTACTTTAAGATGAGGTCACACCGGATTAGAGTGGGCGAAATCCAACGAGTCGTGTCCCCATGAGAAGAGGAGAGAGACTCAGGGAAGAAGGCCGCGTGACGGTAAGCGCAGAGATTGGAGTTGTACAGCTACAAGCCAAGGCACAACACCCAGGATTGTCCAGAGCCACCAAAGCTAGGGCCGGGCCAAGGCGGCTTATTCCCTAGTGTCTTGGGAGCATGGCCTCGCCAACATCCCACTTCCAGAACTGCAGGAGAATACGTTTCTATTGTTCGAAGCCACCTAGGCTGTGGTAACTTGTTAGGGCAGCCTCAGGAGAACACCCGCCCATTCTGGAAATCTTGCCTCTCTCGTGTCCCAGCCCAGATGAGTGAGAGCAGAGGCAGCAAGGGGGGGAGGGGCTTAAATGCTGCTGGATGCGGGCATCCCCTCCCCCCCCCCCAGCCTCAAGGAAGAGGGTCAACAGCTGGTTTAAAAATACTTGCTGCGTAAGACACAGGCATGGGGACCAGAAGCCTGGCTGCCTGGAGGCGATCCACAAACCGGAGAGCTCCTGAGTGCGCCTGACGCCAGGCAGCAACAATAACTCACTTTGGTGTGCTTTCAAGTTTACATGCTGCTTTTCAGGTCGTGAGACTCTGAAGTCCCGTGGATGTTAGTATTACTTTTATTCCCCAAGAAACGGAAGATTCGAAGGCTTAGGAGATTTACCCAGGCAGGTAAATGAGAGGAGTGAGCAGACAAACCCCAAATGGTGATGCCCCAGCACTGCATTCATTGAGAGCCGTCTGCCTTCCAGGGTACCAAGGCGAGGAAGAAACGTCCCTCCCCTCCAGGGCACTACGATTTAGGGGTACAGACAGATACAAAAACAGACCAGCTCCATGCAGGGGTCAGTGCCAGGTGGAGGGAAGGTACTTTTTGTGCACTGGGCACCTGCCCCAGCCTGTGGTTCAACCAGGGGGGAAGAAGGTCCCAAGCTCGGCTTTGGGGGAAGGTCAACAGAAAGGCAGAGAAGGAGGCATGGGCGGTCCAGGCCAGGGCTTCTCAAACTTCCTGGTCCTAAGAACCCTTCATACGCGGATAAGTTATTCTAGACCCCAAAGAGCTTTTGTCACATGGGGGAGCCACCAACTATTTACAATATTAGAACCTAGAAGATAAACTATAAAAATATTTCCTAACTTTGTTGCAAGTAACGATAATAAGCCCATTGCATGCGAACGTAAGTCACAGATATGTATATATTTTTGAAAAATTATTCCAAAAAAAGAAAAATGCAGGCCACTTCTGCGGCCTTGTTTTACATTCCTGCAAGTTTCCCCTAAGGCGTGGCTTGTCAGAAGACAGCCACGTCTTCCCCTTCTAGCTCGACATTCAGTCTGTTGCGATCTGTTGCTTTGGCTGATGTCGTGAGAGAAAATCCGGCCTCACACTCCCAGGAAGGAGGGAAAGGGAAGAGGCCATCAGGGGCCCCTGAGAGGCTCTCGGGGTTTCCAGGGGGTCCCCAGCCCAACGCTGAGAACTGCAGTCCTGGGCAGTGAGACCGTCCTAGGCAGAGGGAAGCCGCAGCACAGAACGTCTGGGGAATGAATTGCACGCCGCTCAGCAAGACCCGAGCGTATGGGGAAAGACCTCGAATGGCAGGAAGGGCCCCTGAAGTGACGGTGGTGGGGAGCAGCGAGATGCCTGGGGGGGGGGGGTCCATGGTTCAGCCGGCCGGTGTGGCGGAACGCCACTGAGGGTTTTAGTCAGGGCGGGGCGGGGCGGGGGGCAGTTGGCATTGGAAAAGAGCCCTTCCGCCGCTGGTGGGGGAAAGGCTTGGGGCAGGATGAGCTGGAGGGGCAAGACCAGAAGCTGCTGCGGTGGTGTGGGCGGTGGATGACCAGCCTCTGGAAGATTCTGGCATGATCTATCTATCGCTGGCTTACATCACAGTACAAAGCCACAGTTCGTACTGATGGCCCTGAGCCAATGAGACAAGGTTAATCACACTGAATAGGCTGTTTTAAGAACAGAGGAAATGTTTCCATTAAAATAATTAAAATCTTAAAACGTTTTGGGGCTCAAAGGTATATGTTTCAGTTACCTGGAAAATCTACTTGCTGAAACGGTTCATTTTCTCCTGATCTCAGAGAAGTAAGATTTTACCGTATTTTCTCTACACAGTGGGACTTTGAGGGAGAGAGGACCATGTCGACAAACGGAAGGGCTCCCAATTGTCCGGAGCCTCTCACACTCAGTAGCTCTGTGACCTTGGGTGCAGGACCTGGGGACGCCCGTGCCTCAGTTTCTCCATCTCAAGTAAGAGAATAATTCCTACTGCAGGGCCCCTGGGAAGTGTTGATTCTACCAGGGGACTGACTGATGCGTTTAGAGCTAAGTTCCCCGCCCAGCTGCAAAATCTCTCGTTCTGTATGCCTGGTCTTTTGCTTTAGAACATTCTTTCCTACGATTGCCTATAAATCTCACATGGCATGCACCGGGGATTTCAAGTTTTGGAAACCTTTGTGCCAAGAGGTAGTGAACGTCGAGTGGGCTTATGCACATTTGGGATCCCCTCTCCCCTCATGGCTTTTATGCCCGAGGGCGAAGACCCCAGTGGAGGGCCAGCCTGGGCCCCTCGCATGCCAGTCCCCTTCCGTGGTTTCCAGCCATGGCTGCCACTGGTGTCCCAGACCAGGGTGTCGTGGCAGTGTCTCGGGGCTACCAGGGGCACGGAGGATGGTGGGGGGCTCTGTGGGGTGCTGGGGGGCAGGGCTCCAGAGTTCAGCAACCCCATACTTTAGCCACAGCAGTTGTGCCTGTCTGATGTGCTCCTCCAGTGGGATTCCACAGAGAAGTTTGATCGACAAGATGGGTCCTGCAACACACACACACACACACACACACACACACACACTACATACCTGCATACACACATGCACGTGTGTGCACACCACACACGTGTGTACACATACTCATGCCTACACACATGCACACGCATACCTGCACACATATGCGTGTGCATACCTGCATACACACACAGGTGCACACACACACCTGCACATACATATGTGCACGCACACGCCTATCTACATACATGTACACACATGCACACACACCTGCTCATACATGTGTGCACACACATCTACACACATGTGTACACATACCTGCATATACACATGCACACGTGCATGCACGCACACACACTCATACCAGCACATACACATGTGCACACACACATGCACACACACATACCCACACACATGTACATGTATACCTGCACACACATGCACGCACACACCTGCACATACATGTGCGCACACACGTGCACATATGCACACACATGCACACACACATCTGCATATACACATGCACATGTGCACGCACACACACACACATACCCGGACACACGTGTGCACGCACACACTCACATATCTGCACACGCACACGTGCATGCGTGCACACACATACCTACACACATGTGCACACATGCACACGCGCATACCTGCACGCACGCACACGCATACCTGCACACACATACATGCACATACCTGCACATACACGTGTGCACACACACATATCTACACACATGTGCACACACGCACACATACGCACACACATACCTGCATATACACATGCACATGTGCACACGTGCACACACACACAGACATTTGCAAGGCTTGATTTCAGGGCCAGTTAGATTAGCAGGAGGGAACTGATAAAGCCCACCAGGGTCTCTCTAGGCCACCTGCCACGAGGGGTGGTGGGTTTCCCATCACGGGGCTCAAAACTTCTCTGGCCTCCTCCTCGTCGATGTTCTGCTCCCACCTCTCCCTTGGCTGCGGAAACACTCCCAGATCCAAGGCCGCCTCCTAACCTCGCCCTGGCACCTGGAGCGCTTCCTGGGTCAATCCCCTCTTGGTGGGAGAAGCAGCTGGAGATGAGGATGGGATCCGCCCACTCTCACCCCAGATCCGCCACTGTGGGCTGCGGGACTTGAGATGGGCCTCACTGTTCTCCAGGCTTCTAGCTCCTTCTCAGCAGAGCAGCGCTCAGATGTTGAGCTTGTGAACGAGGTCCGGTAGAGGCAAGAGCACTGAGCAGGGACTAGATGCTGAGTAAAAGTCAGTGCAGGGCGCCTGGGGGGCTCAGTTGGTCGGGCGTCCGACTTCGGCTCCGGTCATGATCTCACGGTTTGTGGGTTCGAGCCCCGCGTTGGGCTCACTGCCGTCAGCACAGAGCCCAGTTCGGATCCTCTGTCCCCCATCCTCCTCCCCCTCCACCCCTCCCTCATCAGCACTCTTTCTCTCAAAAATAAATAAATCTTTAAGAAATTATATATAGAATAAAATATATTCAATATATAGCATATTTATCTCTTTTTGTATATAATATATTCTATATAATTCTATAGATACATAGAATTCTATAAACAGAACTCTATAAATATATAAAATATTATATATTTCTATATTTGTAATACATATTATATATATAAATAATAGATACATAATAAATGATATATATAGTATATATATTTATGCATAGAATAAAAGAAAGTGTGTGTGTGTGTGTGTGTGTGTGTGTGTGTGTGTGTCTGTTGGGGCGCTACAAAGTGAGGGGTCAGGGCGAGCGGAACATGTACTCTCTCCTTTCAGGGGAGGGGATTCTCTCCAGGGGCCCCATCAGGAGGACAGGAAGTTTCAGACCCACATCCCAGGCCACCCTGTCCCCCTTCCCGTTTGGCCCCTCCGCACTGGAGTCCAACTGGGTATTAAAACGAAAGCTCCCCTTGCCCTCACCCACAGCAGCTGTTTCATTCAGTTTCGCATTTCTTCCCGTCTGAACGTTAGCTCTTGTCCCCGGCAGTAACTTTCATAATTCCTCCGGAGCCTACGTCTTCTATTGACATTCTGATGGATGATAGCGGGCTTCGGCGAGCAGCCAAGCGGCCTTCCAGGGCCATTCTGACCTATTGGGAAAAAAGCAGGGATTAAATAACCAATTATAAATGGATATTTACCTGATAGATTAGGATGACGACTGCGGAGAAGTCTTGCTCTATTAGGTAAATGATCTATGCTCCACGAAGGTTTATAAATATGTATTTCACTAAAAGACTCAAGTCCTGGCAATAATTAACATGCATTTCATAGCATCCCATTAAAAACTAAGCCCTCCTCTCGAGTTTTCAGAAGAAAATGAGCTTAAAATAATGCTGCAGCAAATCGGTAGCTGGGCTTCTGAGCGAGCCTGGGAGGTGCCACTGTCAGATGGCCCACCCCGACCTGTCCTGTCTCACCCTGCCTCTCCTCCTGGGTCCCCTCCTGTCCCAGATGTCACTGCGACATCTTCCCAGCGGCACGGTTAAAAGCACACACAGCCTCTGGCTCCTTCCTTGTGTGAAACCGGTCCCGTGTCTTATCCTGCCCCCAGCCCCACTCCGAATTTTCCTGCTGCCACAGTTAGGCTTCCATCCTTAGACATCTGCAGGTGGGGCGCCTGGGGGGCCCACTCCGTTGGGTGTCCGACTCATGATTCCGGTTCAAGTCCTGATCTCAGGGCCCGTGAGTTTGAGCCCCGTATCGGGCTCTGCTCTGACAGCATGGAGCCTGCTTAAGATTCCTCTCTCGCCCCCCCCCCGCCCTCCCCCCTGCTCCTGCTTTCTCTCCCTCTCTCCCAAAAAAAAAAAATGTTAAAAAATCTGCATGTATTACCGCTCTACTCAAAAACACTCCACATGAATCATTACGTGGCACGACACCTGAAGCTATTATAATGTTACATGTCAATTATATCTCGGTAAGAAAACAACAACAAAAACAAAGCACTCCACAGCCCTGTGCGGCTTTGGTAACATTTCCCAATGTGGAGTTCTTTGGGACACGGGTTCTATGAGACAACTCTCTTCAAAGTGAAACAAGATGCTATGAGTAAAGTATCTGGAAAATAGTGTCTCTTTAGTAGTCCTTCTCTGAAGTGCCAACGCGTCTGAAAATATTAAAGGCCCTGAGAAGTCCTGCAGTGTTTACCACAGGGTTCTATCTACACACTTAGCTTTGTAATACCTCTTGACATCTTGGGAAAGTGTTGTTACCTGGAGCGTACTTTGGTAAATCCTGACTTGTGTGTGGGAGAAACTCCAAATCCTTTAGCCTGGCTAATGAGGGCTTTGCGACTGGCCTCCAGACTACCTTTCCAAGCCCATTTCTGGCAGCTCCCTCTTTGCCATATCCCCATTACAGACCACTCTTCATTTTCAGTAGCCGCAGCATCTCTTCTTTTCACGGGAAGCCCTCCCTCACTTCCCTTCTTCGTCTTGTAAACTCTTATTTAAGCTTCAAAATCCAACTCAGATATCAATTCCACTGGGCTGCCCATAACACACTCATTGTCACATTACATTTTTAATGAACCTTTTCTATCATGTTGTTTTTAAATTAAAAAAAAAATTTTTTTAAGTTTATTTATTTTTGAGACAGAGAGAGACAGAGCATGAACGGGGGAGGGGCAGAGAGAGAGGGAGACACAGAATCGGAAGCAGGCTCCAGGCTCTGAGCTGTCAGCACAGAGCCCAACGCGGGGCTCGAACTCACGGACCGCGAGATCGTGACCTGAGCTGAAGTCGGACGCTTAACCGACTGAGCCACCCAGGCGCCCCTTAAATTTTTTTTTTTTTTACATTTTATTTATTTTTGAGAGAAAGAGAGAGAGCACGAGTGGGGGAGGGCAGAGAAGGAGGAAGACACAGAATCCGAAGCAGGCTCCAGGCTCCCAGCTGTCAGCACAGAACCCAACGTGGGGCTCGAACTCACGGACCGTGAGATTGTGACCTGAGCGGAAGTCGGATGCTTAACTGACTGAGCCACCCAGGTGCCCCTATCATGCTGTTTTTTAAATTAAATGTGTGTTTATTTATTTGGAAAGAGGGAGAGAGACAGTGTGGGAGGGGGAGGGGCAGCAAGAGAGAGAGAGAGAGAGAGAGAGAGAGAGAGAGAGAGAGAGAGAATCCCAAGCAGGCTCCACATTGTCAGCGCAGAGCCCGACGTGGGGCTCAATCTCACCACCTGGGAGCTCGTGACCTGAGCCGAAACCCAGAGCTGGTCGCTTAACTGACTCAGCCACCCAGGGGCCCCCACGCTATTTTTATTTTATGTCTTTCTATATTAAAATTACTTGTTTATTTCCTGTCACCCCAGAAGACTGGGGAAGAGTTGCTGTGTCTTCATTCTGTCTCTGTCTCTGCAGGCTAGACGGCTCCCAGCACACAGTTCAGACGCATTGAGTATTTGCCGAAGGAACAGAGAGGAGAAACGCCCAAAAGTGAGTCCTTGTTCCTCCTTTTTTGAGTGTTTGGAGGTTTCTTTGCACGAGCACGTGAATTATTTCAGCAACGGAACCTGAGAGAAATCGGGGCTACCTGGTTTCGTCCAGCCCCATCACCGCAAAGAGCCCTTTGACAAAGGAAAGATACAGCTTTCTTTCACTCTCCTCCCTCCCTGACCACTGATGAATGAAGCTAGTTGACTCGTGGCTCCAGAAGGCACCAACTGGGTACGCTTATTTGAAAGAGCCACTGGATATTATTTTAACGGCCGTATTAACGTGACGCTCCCATTGTAGATTTTCTGATCCCTGATGCCTGAGAAAGTGCTTTTAGCCTTGGCTCAATGGCAGCGATGTTGGAATGAACACATCTCCAGCAGTACCTGGATCCCCGTGAATATAAGATGCTTTATCTCTGCAGACCATCTGGGCAAGCCATGCTTTAAATAAATAAAACGAGTGCTCTCGTCGTACGGGATGCCTACGAGCCAAGCCTTTTCCGTGTCATAATGTGGATATGGAGCGCGATTATGGATCGAAGGTAATATAATAGAGGCAGGAGGCCATAACTCTGCATCAAAGTAGCAGAGCTTCTTAATGGGACCCCGGACAGGGTGATGATTTGACTCTCCAGTCCCATCACTTTTATCGTCCAAACACCATTTGTACATTTATGGAGAAGCCTCTCTGACTAGGGGGAAGATGTTAACGGTGACATTTCGAACATCCGCTGGGCAGGCATCGTGCCCAATTCTGTCTGTCTTTCTCTCTTTTGTGGGAGCATGAGTGTGCGTGGGAGTGTGTATGTGTGTAAAGGAGTGGGTGAATGTGAGTGTGTGTGTGTGTGTGTGTGTCCACAGCCAAGAATCATTGGTCCCCAACTGATGGAAGTGATTGATTGCAGCATGGAGAGGTCGATGTCACAGACCTCTTATTCTGAACTAGGAGCTGGGGTATATTCAGCCTGTCCCCTTTCGTTCAGATACCTCCGTTTTCATCAGCTTTGCCTATTGCCTGGAAGAGTTCCCGGAGGGCTCGACGTGCCCCGGTACCAACGCCCGCTGGAGATGGGCCACTTTCCCCTGAGAGGCCACCCTAGCATCCTTGCTGGGCCTTCTAGAACTCGCAGAGCCCAGCCCAGTCTTCTCTTCGTTGTGCCCTAGTTCTACTGTAGATCAGCGGTCAGCCAGCGAGCGCTGGTGGGCTGCCCGCCTTCTTATGGAATCGGCGTTCAGCTGAAACACAGTCACACCCACTGCTTTTCACTTGTCCCAGCTGCTTCCGTTGCACAATGGCAGCGTGGAGTAGCTGTGACAAGGACGGTGTAGCCTGTAAGCGGAGGTATTTGCTCCCCGGTCCGGTACAGGGGACGTTTGCGGGTCCCCGGTCTAGACCGTGAGCCCCAGCTGGGAAGGATCTAACAGGTGCATTGCTGGCTCCCGGGGCTGTGCTGGGGCCCCGCCTGGGGTCCTTGTGCAGCGGCGTGGGCAGCGACCTGTGGTCCACGGCAGGCTTTCTTTCCACGCTCTGTCTTCTCCCGTCTCTCAAGTGTCTGGGAGTCTCAGAAGATTCCTTACAGCTGGCCTTCCCAGCTCCTTTCCATTTTGCCCCATGAGTGGTATGCCTTTTCTTTTTTCCATACTCAGCTCAACCCCAAGAAATGCAGCCCTTCGGGGCACCTGGGTGGCTCCGTCGGCTGAGCGTCCGACTTCGGCTCAGGTCATGATCTCGCGGGTCATGTGCTTGAGCCCCACGTCGGGCTCTGTGCTGACAGCTCGGAGCCTGAAACTGCTTCGGATTCTGCGTCTCCCTCTCTCTCTGCCCCTCCCCCATTGTGCTCTGTTTCTCTGTCTCTTTCTCTCTCTCAAAAATAAATAAACATTAAAAACTTTTTTTTTTTTGAAAAGAAGAAATGCAACCTTTCCCCCCAGGAGAGTCTGCTTTTGGAAGAACCAGGGTGTCTCCGTCCCGGATCCCTGCACAGACTGAGTGTTGGCTGCTGTGGCCCTGGCTTCTCCTCTCCTTGAGATGCCCACTGGCGAGGTGGAAAGGGCAGAGCAGTAGAGCCTGAAGACCGAGGTTCCAAGGGTCACTCGGTCGCCCAACAGGGAGTCACTGAACACCTGGCCCATCTGGTGACTCCCTTGGCCACTGGGAACACAAAGTTTTCTAAAGAACGTCTGCTCTCTGTTCCAAAACCCATGAAGCAGATAGATAAGCAAGGGGGTAAGAATAAGCTCTAAAATAATAGTGCGGAAGGTGCTTGTGGGTGAGTACCCCGACTCCGTCAGGTGGGGCCCGGAAGGCTTCCTGGAGGAGGCGCCCGAGAGCCAAAGAAGAGGTGGTGGGGGTGAGTGATGGAAAGAGAGACCGTTGGGGGCATTTGGGGCAAACGATTTCCTTCCACCTCTGACTTTCCCACTGCTCACTGTATACTCTTCCTACCCCGGGCTTAAGATGGCCCTTCCTGCCCTAGAGCCGAACTTCTCCAACTTCAACATGCCTGCGACACGCATGCAAACCTCCATACCTGGGAGCCTGTTAAAATCCAAATTCGGGTCTGCACAGGGCGGGAGAGACCGCGTTTCTCGCAAGCACTGGCTGATGTCAACGCTGCTGGTCGACACTCAGAGCAGAAAGATCCTGGAGGATTTTATTAATTCGACAAGCATTTGTCGGGCCCCTCCTCTGTGCCAGGCACTGCCCCAGGCTCTGGCAGAGCAGAAGTGGGTAAGGGAGTCAGAGATGTCCACCCCCTAGAGTGGTCTCAGCCGGCCCGGGAGAATGGACGTCAAGTTGCGACAACCATTGACCCATCACACCGTGATGAACAACACGAGGAGAATTCAGGAGGAATTCACGAGGAGGAAGAGAGATTTAAGATCAAAACCTGGGGATCAAAATCGTCCTCTCCCACCCTGGGACCTCACAGAGAATTTGCTTTCTGTGTGCACGTGATCTCTATCGATAAATACTTGGGGGGGGGGCAAGGTGAGGTCAGTCCTCACACTGATAGTGAACTCTCATGGCCTGAGACGTAATCTCAAGGCACCTCCTCCAGGAAGCCCAAGATGATTGACTCTGTCTGACACTGTTCCAAGGAATTCTTTCCCGAGATCATTCTTCAAGACCCATGTTTCCTTCGGTTGTCTCAAGTATATCAGCCATTAGATTGTAAGCGTCCCTGAGGGCAGGGGTCTGACTTCCACTGTCTCTCATCCCAGTGCCTGGGGCACGTGCCTGAACGTGCGCACACACGTTGCCTGAGCTTTGAAAGGAGGCGGAATGGGGACTCTGCATTCAGCCGGGGTGGGTCGCTCGACCCTGCATGGGACGCACCAGACAAAAATTAAAGGCAGGTGGGAAGCACGATGCTCTTTTTGTACATTTATTTCCTTTGCGAGAAAGAGAGAGTGAGCACATGAGTGGGATAGGGGCAGCGAGAGAGGGACAGAGAGAATCCCAAGCAGGCTCTGCTCTGACAGATGTGGGGCTCGGTCCTACGAACTGCGAGATCATGGCCTGAGCCGAAATCAAGGGTCAGACACTTAACGGACTGAGCCACCCGGGCGCGTGGGGGAGCGCGAAGCTTTCCAGATGTCTCTCCCGGTCCTGTCAGGTGAGGTGGCTTCATTACCTTCCCTCTGGCTTTTAGTCCTAAGACTCAGGTTCTACCGCCCCAGAGCCATGCCCACATGTGTGATGTGAGGAAACCCTTGACTGTGTTTGCTGAGCACCTACTATGTGCCCGCTCTTTTCTGCACAAGAGTCCCACTAAGTGGTAGTGCGGCCTTGGTACAGACGGACTCAAGTATTCATACGATACAAGCTCTGGCTGTTCTGAGAAATATTTGGTAGGAAGGGGGATACGTGGGGAGCGAGACTTGAAGGGGAGCCGGCCGCTTTGGGGGAGGAAAATGATGAGGTTTTGGGGTGATGGTGGGGTTCGTGGGGTCTGGAGCTGACGGCCAAGGAAGAATCCTTGAAGATGTCTTTGGTGCAGAAAGGTAATTTTATTAAAGCACGAGGACAGGACCTGTGGGCAGGAAGAGCGGCACCGGGGTTGTGAAGAATGGTGGTTGTTTTTTTTTTAATTTTTAAAATATGATTTGTTGTCCGATTGGTTTCCATACAACACCCAGTGTTCATCCCAACAGGTGCCCTCCTCAATGCCCCTCACCCACCCTCCCCTCCCTCCCACCCCCCCCATCAACCCTCAGTTTGTTTTCAGTTTTTAGGAGTCTCTTATGGTTTGGCTCCCTCCCTCTCTAATTGTTTTTTTCTTCCCCTCCCCCACGGTCTTCTGTTAAGTTTCTCAGGATCCACATAAGAGTGAACACATATGGTCTCTGTCTTTCTCTGCCTGACTTATTTCACTTAGCATCACACTCTCCAGTTCCATCCACGTTGCGACAAGAGGCCAGATTTCATTCTTTCTCATTGCCACGTAGTATTCCACTGTATATATAAACCATAATTTCTTTATCTGTTCTTCAGTGGATGGACATTTAGGCTCTTTCCACAATTTGGCTATTGTTGAGAGTGCTGCTGTAAACATTGGGGCACAAGTGCCCCTACGTATCAGCACTCCTGTATCCCTTGGATGGATTCCTAGCAGTGCTAATGCTGGGTCATAGGGTAGATCTATTTATAATTTTTTGAGGAACCTCCACACTGTTTTCCAGAGTGGCTGTACCAGTTTGCATTCCCACCAACAGTGCAAGAGGGTTCCCGTTTCTCCACATCCTCTCCAGCATCTATAGTCTCCTGATTTGTTCATTTTGGCCACTCTGACTGGCGTGAGGTGGTATCTGAGTGTGGTTTTGATTTGTGTTTCCCTGATGAAGAGCGACGTTGAGCATCTTTTCATGTGCCTGTTGGAAGAATGGCTGGTTTTATGCTGTGGGTTTGGGGAGGTAAAGTCAAAAGGGAGGCCTCCAGAGGGACTTTGATGTGCTAAGGAGGACTCCCAAGATACCCGAGGCCTTGCTATCTTCAAGCTAAGGTCGTCAAGCTAAGGGAGTGGGGCCCACCTGGCTGGCCTCACCGAACTCCATCCCATCCGCAGAGCCCCTATTTCCAAACAAGGTCAAGACTTTCACATGTCTGTTAGGGGGACACGGTTCAACCCATGACACTGCCCGCTACAATTTTCAATGCGTCTTCTCTAAACTTTTATGTGGTCATTTTGCAGGTGCGCTATTCCACATAGCCCAAGAAGGGGCGCCTGGGGCGGGCTCAGTCGGTTGAGCATCCAACTTCGGCTCGGGTCATGATCTCTCGGTTTCCAAGTTCGAGCCCCACGTCGGGCTCTCTGCTGACGGCTCGGAGCCTGGAGCCTGCTTCGGATTCTGTGTCTCCCTCTCTCCCTGCCCCTCCCCTGCTCGAAGTCTGTCTCAGTCTCCCTCTCAAAAAGAAACATTAAAAAAAATTTAAAATAGCCCAAGGATTTTCTGCATATCCTTAAATTATGTCTTGTGTATCTCTAAAATAAATATAAGGATTTTCCTAAATAGGCTATATTTAAAAAACCTGTGGGGAAATAATTGTGGTTGTCTGACACCAAAAGCCGTAGGTCATACCGAACTTTCCAAATAACGAGGGCAAAAGTTCTCATATTTTAACATAGATTCATTGAAGAGACTGTCTCGTGTTAGCAATTACTGGTGGCATGTCTAATAACGTTCCGTGTGAATTTAATCACACATTTGTATCGTTATATATTAAGTATAAGAGGGTGCTTAATGTATTAAAACTGTATTTCTTGCATACTTACTTTGGAGAAAATACAGGAAAATGCCTTTTCAAGGCGGCTTACCTTTTTGTAAGTCATCGACTTTCTTTTTCCATTAATTCTAAAATTCTATAATTATTTTCAGCTTATGATTTCACATTATACTTCAGAATTCTGCCATTATGTCCGTCTTGCCAGCACAAAAGTCACCTATATGCCTACAATTAAACCATTATAAATAATTCCACTCGGTCCTCGTCGTGGGGAAAACGGTATTGAGTTTCAGAAACAAAACAACTGGGTGAGACAAGACAATTGATTTCTCGAAAAGCGATCCATTTGCACGAGTATTACTCTTCATTCTGATTTTTACTTCACGTTGTTAAAATAGAAATCATCCATAATCAAATTGTGAGATGCCAGAGTAAAGAATGATATGATCTTTGGAGAAAATGCTTTTGATATTGTACTTAAAAAGGAAGGCCTTTTCCTATCTGCGTTTGGGTGAAGCCTAAGACTTGGGTCAGTGTTTTTCAGAGAATCTACTTAAACTTGGATCACCTGGTGTCTGTGTGTGTGTGTGTGTGTGTGTGTGTGGGCGTGGGTGTTATTTAACAATGCAGATCACTGGGTGCAAATGAGGCTATAGGAGTAGTGACTCTGAGGGATAGCGTTCTGGGTTCTCAGCCAGGTCTGGATTCTTAGCAAGGCTCCCCAGTGATGTTTGTGTACATACAAGCTTGATAATCTCTCACCCGAGCCGTTTGCAAGCACTGTTACTCACCTGATGGCAGGTACTTAAGAATGAAAGAGAAGTACAAGGCAAGGGCTTGGCCTTTTTAGAGCTACCTTGGAGCCCTAGACCAGGCCCATCACGTGACTCCAAACAGGGAACCCCAAGGAGCATCGGCTCTTCTTCTGCATGTAGACACTGAGGTGCTCTCTGGAAGGTTCTGCCTTAGGACTGCAGGCTAAGCTGTTGGAAACAGGTCCCGTCCCACCTGCTGTTAATAGCCTACTCGTGTTAACAGCCCCTCCTGCCTGAGACCCTGGCCAGCCTGAGTCTTCTGAGGCCCGGGTATGGGGACCCTGGGAGCAAATCCAGGAAAGACAAGATGAGGGCTGGCACACAGCTTACCTCCTACCGAGGGCTGCCAAAGGAAACACAGGACACCCAGGAAAATTTGAGTTTCTTTTAGGATAAGTATGTCCCCAATATTGCACGGGACATACTTATCCTAAAAGACACTCAAATGTAACCAAGCATCTTGTATTTTTATTTGCTGAATCTGGTAACCCCACATCCTGACACTTCTCTGGGTGAAGTGGACCCTAAAAAGTCCCTGAAAGTCCCTGATTTATGTCCCACCCTCCCCCCAACCCCGGTCACAACTCTGGGGGAAGCTAAGACATTCCGGACTTTGGCTGCAAAGTAATCAGCCAAGGCCAAGTTCAGGTACACTTGGAAGCTGGGTCCAATATTCATGGTCTGCAAACATCTGGTTTCTAATTTTGGTGGCGAGGTACGAGATGATGGTCACCACTAGGTTTCTACGGCTTGTAGGTCTCTTGGGTGATTTTGACAGACACCCTTTTAGAGCCTTTCCCCTGCTTTTACGCAGGACATTGTCAACCTTCACTCATGTGTCGTCCCAGCAACACGACAGACCCCGGGTAGCAGCTAACGTATTACAACCCAAACGATGCTATGGGTAGTTTCCCCCCCGCGACCCGAAGACAAAAAACTTCATCACTGTTTTTTTAAGATCTTTTTTAATGTTTATTTATTTTTGAGAGAGAGACAGAGAGACAGAGAGAGAGCAAGCAGGGAAGGGGCAGAGACAGACGGAGCCACAAAATTCAAAGGAGGCTCCAGGCTCTGAGCTGTCAGCACGGAGCCCGACGCGGGGCTCGAACTCATGAACTGTGAGATCATGACCCGAGCCGAAGTCGAATGCTCAGCCGACTGAGCCACGCAGGCGCCCCAAAACTTTATCACTATTTAAACTTGGCTACTGCACCGGTTAAATTTCAACGTCGGAATCAAAGCTGCTGGTCTATGTTCCGTTAAAAAATGCAGTCTTTCTTCTGTTCAGGGGAATAACTTTTTATTCTTCCTAATCGCTTTCATTTTTAGCAATTAAGGAGGGAGAGAATATTAACTGTAGATGCTAACTCATGTGTTCTTGATGCGATGACGAACACATCTTAAACAACACTATTCTCTTACAGAAATTAGGAACGACAGCAAACTCGGAGGCTTTATTTTTACTTTTTTTTTTTTTTTTTCTGGTCACATTTAACTTTTCTACCTCAGAGCCCAGATAGCTTTTTTTAATCAAAGCAGGTAATGGAAAAACAGTCTGTACCCTCAAATGCAATCATATTTAATATCCTTATTTCTCAGCTGATCAAACCTTAAAATTTTGAACGCTTTGGTTTGATTTAGAACTCTGCAGAAGTCAAACTAATAAAGGAGTGGATTCCTTTGTTGTTACTCGGAGACAGGACTGGACTGTCGAGAGCCCCACGCTGTGGGTCTGGGGGTCCAGGGACCGGATAGGGCTCTACTGGAGACTAGCCTCTGTGCCTCTGTTTGCTCATCTGTCAAACGGGCAGGTTGGGGTAGGCGCCGACTTCAGGTTTCACGATCCTCTGAATCTGCGAATGCCAGCACGTTGTCGTCACTAACAGAGGGCGGGAGGCAGGCTGTTTCTTTGGATCCTCTGTGCCGGGCACGGTGCTTGCATAGAGCAGACGCTCCATCAGTGTGTGTGGAGTGAAGAATGGGTTGGATATCACACGGCTGTTAAGAAAGTTAAGCCCGGGGGCACCTGCGTGGCCCCGTCGGTTGAGCGTCCGACTTCGGCTCAGGTCGTGATCTCACGGTTTGTGGGTTCGAGCCCTGCGTCGGGCTCTGTGCTGACGGCTCGGAGCCTGGAGCCTGCTTCGGATTCTGTGTCCCCCTCTCTCTCTCTGCCTTCCCACCCCCACCTCCACTTACACACTCTCTGTCTCAAAAATAAATAAACATTAAAAAAAATTAAAAAAGAATGTTAAGCAGCGTTTATCTTGCCGAAAAGCGGACCATGGTTGATAGAACGTTGAGAAAAGCTTGGCTGCAAAAATACGTGTGATGCTACAGTTACAGGGAGTTTACATGTTTCTCTCAACAGTAAAATGCGCCTGGGTCTGTGCTTGGCAGAGGAGACATCCGGTGAATGCACGTGGCCCCTGCCTTCTAGAAGCTCACAGAAAAGCGAGGAAGGCAGGACAGGGGGAGCAGCAGGACAGGGGGAGCCCCCAGGAGGGCCTTGAAAGCGATGGGTGGGGGCAGAGCAGGCCGCTGCAAGGAGGCCCTTGGGTGCCGGCTGCGGAAAGAATGGAGCTTCATCAGACGGAAAAGGAAGAAACCACCATCGCCAAGTGGAGGGAGCAGAATGTGGGAAAGACAAAAATGGCTTTTGTGCGGGGGAGGAATCAGGGGTGAGATGTGAATTTCTAATTCTTTAAAAAAAATTTTTTTTAAATATTTATTTATTCTTGAGAGAGAGAGAGAGAGAGAGAGAAACAGAGTGCTAGCAGGGGAGGGGCAGAGAGAGAGGAGACACAGAATCTGAAACAGGCTCCAGGCTCTGAGCCGTCAGCACAGACCCCGACGCGGGGCCCGAACTCACAGACCGCGAGATCATGACCTGAGCCGAAGGCGGACGCTTAACGGACGGGGTCACCCAGGCGCCCCTGAATTTCTAATTTTTAATGTAGTTTTAAGATAGATTTGCAACTAGAAATGTCAGTAAAAAAATGAAGTTTCCTGAGAAAAGTTAGCGGGCTAGGGAAAGCCTGGAAAGTTCCGTCCTGGTAGCTGGGGGAGACGTCACGGGAAATTGCGTGTGTCCCCACTGTCCGCCTAGGGGGCCCGTGCTGGCGGCTGCTTCTCTTCTGCCCCTTCCAGCCTCGAGGTTGTCTTGCCTTCTTGGTGGTTTCCTGAGGGTCTCCGGCCGACCGCCACCTTTCAGGGGCCTCCACCAGAAGGGGCTGAAAGAGAGGTTTCCTCCTTGTCCCCTTCAGTGACTTTAAAGTCCTTTCTAACTGCGTTACGGTAACCCCGACACCATCGTGGCTTTCTAAATTGTACCGCGTCCGGTTCCGGTGGCATTGTTACAGGGCACAGCGCACGTTGACTATGTCACAGGGCCATTTGACGTGCGCGGGGGTGTCTTTCTCCCAAAGCGGATTACAGATGTCCCATCCGAGCAGGGGACATTCTATGAGCGGTGTGAGTCCCGTGAGCCCACACTGCCACCGTGGAGGAGCGTGCCATGGGCCCGTAGCTTGGACACAAGACCGGTTTCGAGGAATCCGGATCCTGGACTTGGTCAGGCTGGGGCTTCCAGATCTCCGAAGGCAAGTCAGAAACAAGGACCCCGTGTGGCCCTGAAACAGGGTCCCAGGCCCGTTGGGAACTACGTTAAAACAATAAATAAGTTTTCTTTTTATTTAATGTTTATTTATTTTGAGAGAGAGGGAGAGAGAGAATCCCAAGCAGGCTCTGCACCGGCAGCACGGAGCCCGATGAGGGGCTCTGTCTCACGAACCGTAAGATTGTGACCTGAGCCGAAATCAGGAGTCAGACACTTAATTGGCCGGGTTTTCTTTTACTTAAAGCAAGAATACACGTGCATGATAGAAAACTTTGAGATTGCAGATTTGTATACGTACAAATGCAGGGATGCTGAAGCTATCCAGCTATCTTCGAAAATATGATTTTTTTAAAGTTTTTTTTAAAATGTTCATTTCTTTTTGAGACAGAGAGTGAGAGAGACAGAGAAGGAGCAGGGGAGGGGCAGAGAGAGAGGGAGACACAGAATCCGAAACAGGCTCCAGGTTCCGAGCCGTCAGCACAGAGCCCGAGTGGGGCTCGAACTCCCAAACTGTGAGATCATGACCTGAGCAGAAGTTTGATGCTCAACTGACTGAGCCACCCAGGTGCCCCAACGTTTATTTATTTTTGGGAGAGACGGACAGAGCATGAGTGGGGGAGGGGCAGAGAGAGAGGGAGACACATAATCCGAAGCCGGCTCCAGGCTCCGAGCCGTCAGCACAGAGCCCGACATGGGGCTCGAACCCACGAACCATGAGATCATGACCTGAGCCAAAGGCGGACGTTCGACTGACTGAGCCATCCAGGCGCCACCCCCCTGCCTTTTTTTAAAATATGATTTTTTTTTTTTTTTTTTAAGAAAACAGACATAAAGGATTACATTTCGTGGACATGTGGTAATTCGTCGAGCCTTTCCCCACAGTTGGACATTTGTTCGGCTCTCTGAGCTCACCGATGCAGTAACAGTGAACACGGGGTGCCTCTGTTAAGACCACCGGACTCCCCCCCATGTGCCTCTCCATGCACTGTCTTGAACCCGAGAGCTGAGCTTCTTTATCAGCTTCTCTGGTAGATCTTTCCTTGCTGTGACTCATCACGGTCCTGGGACTGAAATCTGAGTTGGGACTAAGGCTTCCTCTAGTCCAGCCAGCGCCGCTGTGTAAATTAGAAAAAGGTGCTTCTTCCCATAAAACACTTAACTTCCATCTGTCAGAAGACTGTCTTAGTAGACATTGTCTGGAATGGGAACTGCGCCCCCTTAGCCCTGGACCTCCCTTGTGCAGTGCACAGCCTGAACAACCCTAAGTTCAGGTTTGGTCCCCACCATCTGGGTGCTGGCTGTGTGTCTGCCCTCCCCATCACTGTGCTGCTCCTGCCCTTTGGTCATCCGTCCCCTGGCCCAGCCAGCGGTGACCTGGCCCTTTCCTGATCAATTCCAGCAATTTGTTTTTCTGCCTGTAGCCTCACAGCCATCTGCTTACTATTCACTATTTATTTGTTTTCTCTTTAAAGTCGTTTTTAACTCTTCCCTAGTGAGGAACTCCAGTGGAATGGGTTTTGGAGCCAGACAGTCCTTGATCCAAACAGAAACCCTGTCACTTATTACTTTTATGACCTTGGACAACTGACTTTGCCTGTCTAATCCTTTTTTCTCATTGGCAAAACGGAATGAGATTACCCAACATAGGAAGCACTTGTGAGGATTAGATGAGACAGAGAGAGAAAAAAAAAAAAAAAAACAGGCTTACTGTCCATTAGTTTCTTTCTTTCTCCCCACCCTCCTTGAAGGCAGAGATTGTATAGTCCACTTTAGTCTCAGGGTCAGGGCCAGTGCAATGCTGGGGTGGGTCAGGGACCCGTAAAGTTTGGCTGAAGAAGTCAAGGGGAGCCAAGAAGGAGAAAGAAGGGACTCATGTCTACACTGAGCTCTTCTGTAATCAAGTATTTACTGAGCACTGCTCTGCGCTGGCGAACAGAGGTGTCAGGGAGAGACAGACAGCTCCTCTCTACAGACGACTTTCCACGACGTGTGTCCATTGCACCCCTCAGAGGAAGGGGGAGAGCCAGAGGCCTGACAACAAGGGTTATGCACGTTCAACACCATAATGTCCTCTGTGCTGAAAGCTGGGGACCCAGAAATTAGTCCGTCCTGATCATTCGCTTCGAGGCTTCCTGGAGCACGTGACTCCAAAGTGTCGAAAGATGCACGCACTCAATCAACCAGCCAATACCTTTGGGTGCACCTGCTACGTGCTAAGCCCCATTTGCTTGAGCTCTGGCTCCTGTCCTCAGGGAGCTTCCTGGGGGAGATGACATAAGCATCCGGCAAAAGAAGTCCTTGTACATGACGATGTCAGCAAGAGGAGCCAGAGGGACGGTGTTGACTGAAATAGACCCATGGGGGTGGCAGGGGGCGGGGACTGGAATGGACCGGTGGGGGCGGTGGGGGCGGCGGGCGGGGGTATGTGTGGCTTCCCCAGTGGAGGTGACGGGAGCAAAAGAGTCCCGGACAAGAGTGTCTCCGGGCTTGCTTGGGTGGAGTGGGGACCACAGAGGACCCAGAATGTGTCACCATCCACACTTCCCTGATGTTTCTCCTTGATAGATGTAGAGGGCAACTACACAGCCATGCTGCCCCATCCGCTCGGGAGGGTCTCTTTTCCCTGGGGCTTGGTGGGCTCCCCATTCACCTGCCGCCTTTGACAGTCACGTGCAGGTGTAGGATTTGCCTCTGAAAGTCCAGGGCTGGCTGGGAGAGGGAGGCTCTAAGCTGAATGGAACGACGTGAAGGTTTTGTTGGCGAATCCATCATTTACACAGAGGTAAGGAAACACCCAGGCCTGGGTGGCAGATGGTTTGGGTATCGAAAGCTGAGGCAGCTGGTGAAAATACCCATCTTCTGTATCATTCTCCAAAGTCCCCTCAGAGGCATGGGCTATGGCTGTCCCCCTTGCCTTCCTCGTGTCAGGCGCCCCAGGAAGGATGGTTGTAGCTATTATTTCACCCACTTCCTTGTCTCTCCGGAATGGGAGCAACTACAGGGACAGTTGTCCCCCTCTGTCTTGGTGGCTTCTGGGGCTGGTGCACAGCAGGTGCCCTGCGGAGGTGTCCAGTGACCAGATCGGATGCCACATGTTGGGGCTGGCTCCCCGGGGCAGAGAGAAAAGTCTGCTTGGCCGAGAGGAACGGAGGTGCGTTATTTTCCAGCAGTGGAGAAGACGTTGCCGGAAGGCACTGATCCCGGACTCTCTCTCCAGCTGGGCAGCACTGGCTTGTCAGAGGTGATTACTTGTGTGTATGTCCATGGGGCCGTCATGTTGAGTTATGACCATGCCACTTATCAGCCATGTCCCTCTGTCAGTTCAGGACCCTTACTTCGCGTGGATCTCCCTCAGGGTGGACCCTGGACAAGGACTTGGGTGTTCAGGGGCGCACGGGGGGCGGTGAGGAAGCCACGCAGGGAAGGAAAGGGGTGTGGTTGCAACGTGCACCCCCAGGTACTGGAGCTTTGGGGTGGTCCCACCTATGCGAGACCAGAGGCACGGTGGGGTCCCAGGCCCTGGTCCAGACTCTTTGAAGGGGGTTTGTGCAGCCTAGAGGATCCGCGGCCCCCATCACAGAGTGGCCAGGCTGGCTGTCGGGAGGCTGTGCTGAATCCCACCCGAAAGCCGAAGGACCGAGGGACGCGCAGACGCTGAAACACTGCCTCTGCGTATCTTATAACCCTCTAGTCTCACTTTCCTCTTCCTCCAGATGGGCTGCGGGCTTTGGCCTCCTGTGTGCTCTGCCAACTTCCTTTGAAGTTGCTCTTCCTTTGGAGATGCTCTGAGCGGTGGCAAGGAGAGGGGACACAGGAGAACTAGGTGGGGGGACATCTTGGAGAAGAGGCCGACTCCGGCTCTCTTCCTCGTGGGTGGGCACTGATGGACTCCTGATCAGCTGGGGGACCCGAGACAAGAGGGGGCTGGTGCCCCACTTTCCAGCCGGCGCCCTGAGAGGTGGCCCCCAGCCGTGTGAATTGCACCGGGCGGCAGGGAAGGTTTGAGCCCATTCTCTGGGTTTCCTGGGGCCCAGGCGGTACAGGAGGGAAGGGCTTACCCTCCAGGGAGGGACGTCACATTTCCTAGCTTCCCTTGCATCTGGGGGGGTCACATGGCTGGGTGTAGGGGCTTCCCGTGGCTGCTGTAACAAAATATACACTTAGTGGCTTAAGACAGCACGATTTTCTTTTCTTGCAGTTCTGGGGGGCAGAATTCACACACAGGTCTCCCTGGGCTGAAAGCAAGGTGTCGGCCGGTCACGTTCCTTCTGGAAACCCCGGGGGAGAAGCCATTTTCTTGTTTCTTTTTCCAGTTTCTGGAGGCAGCTCACATTCCCTTCTTCCAAGCTCAAAGCCAGCATCTCTGACCCTTCCTCTGCTGTGACATTTCTCTGCCTGACAACAGTCAGGAAAGCTTCTCTGCTTTCAAGGATTCACACGATTGCTGAGAGGCTTCCTGGGTAATCTAGGATGCTGTCCCGCTCAGTGTCCCTAACCTAACTCACATCCACACGGTCCCTTTTGCTACGTGAGGTAGCATGTCACAGGTTTTGGGGTGAAGGCACGGACTTCGACGGAAGATCTCTCTTCTGCCCTTCGCCCGCGGACAACAGACCTGAGATCAAGGGCACTGCCCTTCTATTTGATATACTTCAAATGCAACTGCATATCTTCTACGTTGTGGTCACCCTCCAAGGTCTGCAGGGTCAGAGTCAAGGCTAAGAACAGGCGGGACACCCGACCTAGACCCAGAGATGGAAACCACCCTTCGAGGGTGGCAGGGACACCCCAAGACTGTGGGCTCCCCACGTGGAGCCCCAGAGCTCGCCTTCCTGCTCTGGACTATCATGTCCAGAAATAAACTTCCCTCCAATTTAGAGGACAACCTTTGGCGGGGGGGGTGGGGGGTGGGGAATCTGTCAGAACACTAAGCTTAAGCTTTCCAATACTAATGTAGTTCCAAAGTAGAGATTCATTGAGTTTTGGAAATACAGAGAGGTGGACAATTTCTCTCTGCCTTGAATGCGCCCAAAGGAACAAGGCTTGCTGTATGGACAGTGATGACCCCGAGGCACATGTGCTCCGATAGGGAGACCTAGCCCGGCTTGGCCGTGACAGGGGAGGAGAGAGGCTTCCCACGGTACAATATATCCTGAAGAAGTTGGCCAGCCAGCCAGGGATGGAGGAGAAGTGAGTGCCCGGATTCTGTGCACTGGAGTTGGCCCGGGCCCCGGCCAGAGCTGCAAAGACCACAGCTCTCTTTCTCCCGGTGGCTTTTACTTTGCCTTCAGGCCTGTTTTCCTTGTGCCCACAGGCAGAGTTGATCTGGCACTGAGATCGGCCTCGCCTCGGGCCAGCAGGCACAGGTTAATTTCCAGGACCGCAGTGAAATGTACATCCAGGGGAGAAGGTTGGAAGGGGTCCCGAGCTAGGCACTGACCTTCCTCAGGCGCTCAGGCTTCTGGCTCCCGGGTCTCAAGGTGGGGTAAGCTCTCTCACGCAAGGACCTGCAGGGCCCCCTTCCTGGGAGTCCCTTGCCTCACGTATTTGGTTAGTGACCCTCTGGTATTTGCCCGTACGTCGCCGGTGACGGGGAAGTCTCTTCCGCTCGTGGATCTATTTCCTGCAGCTCTAATGTTTTAACAGAGGGGAACCGTTGGGTGCTGAGAAGCCACAGAGGCCAAGACCCGAGGTCAAGGGCAGCCCGAGCCGGGCCCAGAGGGAGCTACTGACATCCTGTATCAGTGAGGCTAAGGTCAGACCAGCCCACGGGACCCCGAGCGTCTCAGGCTGGAAGGGACTCATCGCACACAGGGCACTGGCGGCTTCGGGAAGACCCGAGAGAGCTGGAGCTGGAAAGATCAGGGAGGCGCTGTCCAGCTTGGGCTTTCGGGAGCTTCAGATATCACAGCCCAGTTGCTGGCACCCAGTCGGTGAAAACCGCTTCCTGCAGGCTCTGCAGGGGCGTGATGGCTCCAGCTTCTCCCTGCCTTCCAGATCCTGCACAGGCGCCTCCCTCTGCAAGGACCTTCCGTAGAACACGGCTGGGAAATGCGGCTGCCGGGCTTCACCTGCAGCGGAGGCACAGAGGAGAGCAGGGTGGGGGGTGGAGTGGAGAATGGGGGGTTGGGGACAGGGGTAGGTTGGGGGTAGGACAGAAGCTTGGGGGGTACAGAGGGCTGTGTGGGGGTGGCAGGTGACAGGAGACTGTCTAGTACACATTCCCTACTCCAGACTCTGTGCTGACATCTTTCCAAGCATTCTTATACAAGGAATACTCTAACAAGAGCACGCTGGCTTAGCAACGACCACACTGGTGAGTTTCTATGTAGGCTGCCCAAGCCCTAAAATGAGATGCCCCCAGATCTTAACTCTGGTCATCTCTTAACTTCTCCAGGAAAAGATCCACCCTCCCCCCCACCAAAGTGTTTTGACCCGAGGGAACACGAACTCGGGGTAGTCCATTTACTAATCTACGAACGTATACTTAAGATCGAGTAGCAATTAAAAATAGCCAATGAGGCAGATTTCTTTTCGCCGCCTTGCGTTTCTTGAAGGGGTGCGTGTTATTTACACACGGCAATGACTTGTTGCTTGAAGCTGACGTCACTGCCTTGACCCTGGTAGCCACGGCCACCTGCGTTGTTGGGGGTGCGGCGCCCATTTGATCTGTGTTCCCCGGAGGGTGTATTCCAAGCGATAGCCGTTCATTCACATGCTATCGCACCCCGTAAAAATGCCCCTGGAAGCGGGCATTTGTGATCTGTGCTGTGCTTTGGACATGGTCTCTAAAGGGCTCCTTTAGAATGACTCTCGGCACTTAGCGTCGTGAGCTCATGCCTGTAGAGGGGATGACTAAATCCCTGTGTCTTTCCTTTGCCTCATTCACAGGTGACCTCCAAGCTCCTCAAGCTAAGCTAGCCTTGACGGAGGTCATTCCAGTCTACCGCATCTGTCCCAGACATAACTTCCCCTTGCGTTTGGGCTTGCACAGCATAAAAGGGCCATAGACACACAGCTCTTTTGTGGGTACTTGCACAAAGCTTTAAAGATGTTCTTTCATGGGCCTCGGTCATTCATTCGTACTCTTCCATTGACTCATTCAGGCCATTTCCGTTCTGAAACCATCTCGCGGATTCCCACTGCCCAAGGCATATAATCCAAGCCCTTTCCAAAGCCTGTGGCACTCAGCATCACCTGCACCTTCTCTTCCTCTCCTTCCTCTTGGTCCTGGTGCACCGCCCTCCCCCCACTCCCCAGCCTGCACCAGCTCTCTGCCCCGTTCACCTGCTGGGCTGCTGGTCCCCCAATGCTCTGCCTGGCGGCTCCCTCTCTTCCCTCAGGTTTGTGTTCAGCGAGGCCAACTCTGCTCAACCAACCCTCTCTGTTGGGTCTTCCGATCTGGTTTCCTTCCTGATATATTTCACGCTGACAGTGTCTGGTTCAGTTGTCCCCTTGCTGTCCTCCGGCCTGAGTCGTCCCAGGAACCTGAGCTCTACACCTCGGAGCCCCTTGAGAACACCAGCTGGCTGTCTTTGTGACGTGAGTCCTAGGAGAGCCCGGTGCTCCTGATCTGGTGTATTGGCCTAAGTTTATTATAATAATATATAATAATAATATCGGCCTAAATTTATGATAATAAACTCTGCTATAGCAGAGGAGAGGGAGGCTCAGAGAGGTCCAGCAACATATCCGAGACCACACAGAGGAAAAGCAGCGGAGTGGAGGGAGCTGCGATGTCTTCACAGCCTGCACTCGAGGTTGCGCGATGCTGTCCCCCCCTCCCCAGGACCCTGCACGCACTGACCCGCTTTGCATCAGAAAAAGTGACTTACATTAGGAAAATTGAAGTTTTAAGAGTCTGATCTTCCCCCCTCTCCCCCCCAAAGACATTAGCTAGGGAAATCCGCCCCGGCGTGTAACTTGACAGAGATAGGTAATGTGACAGCACCGGCCCCCTTGTCAAAGGAAGAGGCCAGGGGGTTCCTCTGCTTGCAGTCACGGGTACGCGGAGTGGGCTGGAGAACCCATCTCAGCCCGGGAAGGGTGGGTGCTGACGGAGTCACGAGCTGGCTGCCCCTTTTAAAATAAAATATTTAAACAAGCGGGACATCACGTGGGTGGTGTATTAAGCTTTCCCCGGAGACGTAAACCACACGATTTCCAAGCGTCCTTTAACAAAGTCAATTACGTTACATAAACTTAGCAGAGGCGACGGTCCTCTCTCCTTGCAATCGCCCGCTTTCTCCCCCGTACTTTTGCCAAGACAAAGACCTCTCTGCAGAAACAGGTTATTTAAAACCCCTCAACGTGGTTCTATAAATTGGATGAAAGGAAAAAAAAAACCCTCAGACGGAAACGCACGCCTTATTGATGTTATTGGTGGAGAAGCGCTCTGGTGAGTACATTGCAGGAAGCATCCTCTGTATTCCTGAAATCACCTCTATTAGATTATGTAGATATGATCTATGAAAATACTTTCAAACTTAATCTGTCGAGACTTCCGAGAGTGTATAGCAAATGCTTAGATTTGCATTAGATTCTTGACTTTGAAATCCATTACTGTAAGTTACTTGCTGACTTTGAGGGGCAACCTTTACCACGGGGGAGGCGGGCGGGGCCGCGCTCGTGTTGAGAGGCTGACGGCCCCGCTGGATGGTGTCTGGAGCCCATTTAAATCTCCCCTGAAGGTCAGTCTCACCTCCCTCATTAGAGAATTAGTTCTGGTCCAGCGAGGGGAGTCTGCCTCCCGACTGACGTTAGCCCAATGGCTGCCTGGGATCGTTTTGGCGATTTTTAGAATTTTTAAAATTATTGTTGTGTTTTTGTTTTGCTGTGTTTTCTTAAAAAGTTGGAACTTTGTTGCATTTGTTTTTTGTTTTTGTTTTTGTTTTTTAACTGCCTCCTCCTTCTGGACAGTACCTTTTGCAACCTCTGGGGCATGTGTGTTTTTTAAAAAGCCAAGGGTAGAGTAAATAATCAAAAAAAAAAAAAAAGATGTCTGATAGATTTTTAATGAAACTTTGTCTATCCATCATCTCTTTCTCTATTTCTATCAATCTATTTATCATCTATCAATCCATTATATACCTGTCTATCTATCTATCTATCTATCGTCTATCTATCTATCATCATCATCTATTATCTCTATCAATCACCTATTATCTATCTATCTATCTATCTATCTATTATCTGTCTATCTATCTACCAACTATCTACCCATTGGGAGGTGGTACACAACCTTTTTCTGTTAATGTTTTACTTTGCCTTACTCAGTTATTATATATTATAAACTAGGTCTTTGTCACAACTATTTAGTTCTGCAGCTGTAGTGTGAAAGCGGCCACAGACAAGACACAAATGAAGGGGCAGGGCTGTGTTCCAGTCCATCTTTTTTGATGACACAGAAATGTGAATTTCATATAATTGTCACGTGTCATGAAATATTTTTTTGTGTTGTTTTTTTCAACCACTTAAAAATGTAAATGTCATTCGTAGCCCTCAGCCCTACAGAGACAGGCCGGGGGGTTGCGGGGCTGGGTCTGACGTTTGGGCTGTGGTGCTGGTTGATCCCTGCTCTGTGTAGTAGCTGAAGATAGGGCCTTTCTTGAAACATGTGAGGTTCATATGGAGCTGTCAGGATGTTCTGTTTTAAAATGAAAATAGAGGAGAATTTTTGCAAGTGAAGACTGGAAGTTAGTAAACTGTTCTGACTCAGCTACAAATTGATCAACCCATCACACACTTCTGAGCACCTGCTTTGTGGCTGTGCTAGACGTGGGGAGGACCACGGTGCCACAGAACGACCTGGGGTCCTAATAACTGTCAAAGGTGGGTGATGGGGCCTGAAGAATGATTTTTGTTATTCCGAAGCCCTTATGTAACTCATGTGAAAGTGATGTGAAAGTGTCTATTTGTTGTTGTTGTTAATTTAACCATCTGTCACTTTCCATATCCCGGCCACCGGAAGGGAGACGGAAACTTCCCATAAATTTTAGACTGGGAATAGAGTTGGTCATTCTCATTCCACCCTGGCCAAGGTTACTTCTAAAGTCTTTGAACTCATTCCCGACAAATAACTTGGTTGACCTGGCACTGTAACTTCATTTAGGTGGACATCGGTCAGTGATCCTTTAGAACGAAAGGGCTAATCATTATATTAGCAGCTGCCATGACTCAAAAGAGGCTATGCCTAGACCTGAACCCTAGGCTAGCACCCCAACGAGACCCCATTACATCGGATTTCAAAGACTCGAAGTCCTGAGAGCTCACCTATTTGGGCTGCTTATCTGCGTCTTTGACACAACTCATCACACAAATCCTTAAAAGTCTGTGAGACGTTTCTATCTTTTGTGATTAGATTCCTAGGTATATTTTCTACCTCAAGCACTGTACTCAAAAGTTTATATAAATATATTTAATGCAATAGTATTTACAATATGAAATTGTAAAAGCCACATAAATTCCAAATAATAGCCAAATATGGCAAATTATGATATAATCATATTTTGTGGCCTACTGGCATTTTTTAAAATAGAAAGACTCTTAAAAAAATACTTCTGTAAAATTAAAACCCTTCCCCCACCCCCCGAGAACCTTATTGAGTTGTTCCAACAATAGAGACACTTAAAAGACAGAAGGGAATCCTCAAAAACCTCAGCAGTGACTTTCTCTGATAGGTGAGACCATGGACTATGTATTGAGTCACAGCCCTTTGGAAAGCTGAAATGTCAGAACAAACCTTATACTGTGTCTGTGCTTTCCTCCAGCAAAGTGGTTCCCGGCGAGCCTAACATAGTGCCTGGCTGGAACACAGAAGGCATGCAGTTAGTGTAAGCCAGTGAAAAAATGAATGAATCCATGGACCAAGTCTAGTTAAATGGGCCTTGAGAATTCCATCATGGCAGCATGTTGGTTGGACCATCCGACCCTTCATTTGACGTCTCATTACCTGGGCGTCTTAGGAAACTCGAGGAGCTTTCTTAAATTTTAATTTTTAAGCACATTCATAAATGGGGGTAGTTTTTAATTCATAAATGGGATAGCACCTCCTTCCCAGGTATGTGAGGATGAAATAAAATGATGGAAGCGATGTACCTGGCCCAGGTCCACCCTTAGTGAGCTCCTAAAAAATGTTGCCTTTAATCAGTATGTTATTACGAAAGACATCTGCCCACTTAAAAATGAGAAAATTCAGTTGAGCAAACTAATTTCTTGACGATCGTGTTTGATTATTTATATTGTACGCTTTAGCATTTCAACAGCTATAGGTTCTTTGGTGTCACCATTTAAATCATGATTTTTAGAATTAATGGTGCCTCCGTGGTTTCTGCTTACATTCAAAAATTCCGTAATACAAATTGGTCTTCAGTTGGTCTCTTTCTGAGCTTTAAAGTGCGTGTGCGTGCGTGTGTGTGTGTGTGTGCGTGTGCGTGTGCGTGTGTGTGTGGCATTTTCTTTAAGGTCTAAGACTTCCTTGTATATGTAACCTGGGTCCATTTGTGAGGCAGGAAAAACAGTATTTAAAATCCTATTAATGAAATAGTTGGATGGTTTCGGATATTCTGGTAACACGCATAGCAATTGCTGCATATGTTACATATTTTATCATTAATTTCTGGCGACTCATCGACACTGAGGCCCTTCGCAGACACCTGCCAGGTGAATGCCCAAGGTGGATGCCACGGACGCCACCAGACCCTGTCCATCCCAGCTGACCGCTGACCGGCCCCAGGCAGTTCAGTGATGGGTAGGCTTACGTCACTTTGGGCCAATGCAACCTGAAGGGCATGCCAAGGTCTTTGGGGAAATAAACTTCCTTGGTCTTAGGAGAGAGTAAGAGAGAGTTAGTTCCTCTTTCCCTTCTGACTGTGAACGAGAAAGCATGCTGCCCCCAGGGATGCTGGCAGCTATCATGCCTTGATGGATACTGACACATGTGGACGAAGGCAGAGCCAATGGAACAGAAGAGAAAAAAGAGCTGTGTGCCAGTGACCAACAGCATTCCTTCCTGGTTAAGACAGATACAGACCTGTTTCTGTTCCTTGCAGCCCAAAGCACCCTCACGGATTCTCTCAGCCTTCAAACCACCTGGAAAAATGGGCTCGTTGTACCCACATCACAGGCGACCAAGTACCAACTGCTTGGAGGGCAAGGCTGAGTGTGGGCGGGAGAGCTTGGGTATCTCCTTCCACCCGACATTCACCTTGGCCCCTTTGCACTTGAGGGACCAACTGTGCTTGGTTTTCAATAGATGGGAGCAATGCCTTATAGCCCGGTCCGCAGAAGGATGTCTGGGCTCATTGTAAAATTAAACCATCAACACTTAATGTCCTGGACAGCATAGTGTTATTTTTTTCGTGAAGATTAAACATGATTGCTTGTCTCGTTACACAATTATGAGGATAGTTTCATTCTGCTGCCCTGGATTGCCCCTGAACTACACTTAAATTCAATGGAAACCATACCAAATATTCAAATCTGACTTAGTTGTTTTAAAATTTGATGTTACAATGTCACAGCATTTATTGACCTTGGTCCTGGGTGGATGTATATTCGAAGAAGCCCAGGGAAAACAAGTCTTTCTCCAGCTTCCAACTACACATCTTTCAGATTCAGATCTATTTGAACATCTCAACGATGTCCCACATAATGAATTAGGGAGTTCTCGACAGAGAAGCAACCTTTGAAAGCATCAGAAGGTCACTTACCTTGAACCCTCAAGTCTGACTTTCAAAGATTTCTGACGTCATGTAGGTCAGAAGTAGACTTTTATCGGATGGTTTCTGTTTCGAGAGAGTCAGGACAAGAAACAGAACCGCAGTGGAATGTGGTGAGTCCGACATTGAACTTTGAATGTTTCCTTACGCATGGGGAACTGAGCCTGTCCTTTGTAGGTAGAGTCCTCATGGAAATTTGCCTCCCCAAGCCCTTGTCTTCACATTCAAGGCGAATCGTTCATCCTGAACGTGACCTCCTGTCTTCTCAGTTTTATTCCCACTTCTCTCTGTGAACACTGCTACCATCAGGATGGTCCTTCCACAACTCTGTCTCGTCTACCCAGTCCAGTCCAAGCTCAGTTGTCCTGACTGTCCAAACCTCCCCTGTCAAAAAAGTGCTCATCTATTGACAAGGTGCCATGGAGGGTATACAGCCTTCTTTATGAAAGGGTCTCTTTAGCCCACTGGGAAATTGTCTTCATTCCCTTTGGTATTGGCAGCTCAGCCAAGGCCAATAGCAGAGGTCTCGAAGGGAGTGGACGTGGGGCTGGATTCTAGCCTGGCCACCCCTGTCTGGCGACCTGGGCGAGTCGCTGTCCTAGACCTCTGGTGCTACCTCCTTAGGAAAACCATCCCCCATCTCCTGGGGCACGGTCCCCCACGCCAACAATGTGGCAGCCCACGTTTGTCCTGAGGGCTGCCTTTAGGCCTAAGGTCCACTCCCCACCCCAGGCAGAACCTGTTTGATTCTGAATCCATGTGAAAAGAACCCCAATCGAAGACATTAGCAATCTAAACAACTGAAGTAATGAAAATGACTCTAACCTTGAGCTGGCATCTCTTAGCAAACATGGCAAACAATCCAATTCCATCCCCTCAGTAGATCTCTGTCCTCTCCTCCCCAAGTCCACCAGCCCCACACTTCCTGAGACACTTGTCAACACACAGACACTCTGTGCCCAGCCCAGGAGGCTACTTTGGCCCCTCCTGCCCTCTGTTCCTTCTCTGTCTCCATTCACTCTTTCCTCAACCGTTGTTCCTTGTAAAGCGCTCTCCTGAGGTCATCCCCTGGGTTTCTCGGAGTCTCTTGGCCTTTCTCGCTCCCTAATTCTTCATCACAGGGCCCAGAGCCCCTCTTCCAGAAGCGGACCCCACCAGGAACCACCTTCACTCTTATGAATTACGCTGTGGCCACGAGTCTTGTCTCACGGATGGCAAACGTTGCAGATGAAATCCTGAGCTAACGTGGGGTGTGGATGTTGCTAGATTCAGGGGTCATTCAGGTCCGTGCTGTGAAGACGCCCCAGCAGGTGTGGGGTGCAGAGCCCGCTGAGTTAACCTCTGTGCCTGAAGGCTGGTGAGGGAGTGGGGACCCCAGCCTTCGTGGCAGGAGCCCTGAGCCCACGTGCAGATTCCAGTCACCTGTGTGCAGCTCCATACCACGTCGAGGCCTTACTTTTCTCGTGTGTTAAAAGTGGCATGGGAGGAAACTGATGGTGCCTGAAACATCACCACGCAGCAACCTCACAGTTGCACACACGTTCACCCAGCACCTGCTTCAGAGAACACGCTTCCAAAATATCCCTGGAATGCCGGGAGGGATGTTTAATTCATCTCCTGAAAAATACACCGTGGCTTAACAGGAATTTTAAAAGCATCACCTTCATGGCCATAATGATAAGCCATGATTCCTACATCAGATAAACCAAGGGGGAAGATTCAGGTTATCTGCCGTTTTTGCGTCCGTCTGGCAGTTGCCAAACGGGTCCACTTTCCCCTCCTTCTGGATATGACAGCCGTAATCCATTCCCTGTCGGACCAGATCACTAAGAACCGCCATTCATAATCGTCCCCTCTATTGATTCTGGTCAGTGCGTATTGGCAGCTTAAAAAGATTACGTTTTAATTGGGGACCAGATAGATGGTGTTTTAAGGTTTTGAGTTTCACTTCGTGCCGTGCGATGGATTATTTGAGAGGTCGCTCAACACCAGGGGGACAAAGATTAATGTGTTGTCCTTTTCTTTGGGTGACCCTGGGTGCAAATGTAGCTCAGGCGAAAGTGACTGAAAATCTTTTGCCATCACAGGGCTGAAAAGGTTGACTGTGAATTCATTAGTGTTATCTTTGTTTAGGGTATAAAATCTACACATTAAATGGTTTTAGTGGAGGGCACATTTTTTTTTTTTCCAGGCTACGCCAAGCCTCGAGCACCTAGAGAAAGAACTGGGGGTCTCCAGGCTGGGTTGGGGTGCCCAAATTTATGGGGCATCAGCTGCCCGTTCTAGGTCTTGCAGTGGGAGGGAAAACAGTGATAACTGTTAGCCAGGGACAAGATGGTTGGGAGAATGGGACAAGGGTTTCGTAAAGTGGGAGCTCTGGAATGCAGACGTAACAGCTACTAGTTGCAGAGTATTGACGAAGGGCCCAGCCCTGGCCTGGGCACTTGTGGATGGTTTTTTTTGTTTGTTTGTTCGTTTTTCATATTTAGTGTGGCCAGTGGTCACCCTCTAAGCTGTTATGTGGTCCTAGTGGTAGAGGTGAGAAAACGGAAGCCACAGAGGCCAGGCCACTGGTTCAAGGTGACACGGATGTTCTCTCCCTGAGGCCTTGGGTTTTGTCCCCATCTGCTTTGAAGCCCTGTGAGTGCAGCCATCACAGTCCGCACTGGCCTTGGCAGTGGCGTAGCCATCGTCATCAGCACCGATGACTCGGTTTCTAGGACTGTCTTGACAAAGTGCCACAAGCTGGGTGCCTTAAACGATAGAAACTTAACGGTGTCAGAGTTGTGGAGACTAGAAATCTGAGGTCAAAGGGCGCAGCGTTGGTTCCTTCCGAGGGTCGTGTGGGAGAATCTGGACCAGGGCTCCGCAGTGGCTTCTGGTGGGGTGCCCGCCATCTGTGTGCTGGCCTGTGGCTTTGGCATCTTGATCTCTGCCTTCCTTTCCACATGGGGTTCTCTCGGCGCATGTGTATCTTTGTTCAAATCTCCGCCTTTTTAAAAATAATTTTTGTCAGTTTATTTATTTATTTTGTAAGCGAGATGTAGAGAAAAAGAGCGGCGGGAGGGACAGAGAGCAAGACAGAGAGAGAATCCCAGGCCCCCTCTGCACCGTTAGCACAGAGCCTGATGCGGGGCTTGATCTCATGAACCGCGAGATCATGACCTGAGTCGGAATCAAGAGTCGGATGCTTAACCAACTGAGCCACCCAGATGCCCTTAAATTCCCCCCCTTTAAAAGGACACCAGCCACACTGAATTAGGGCCCATCCTAATGATCTCATGTTTACCTGATAATCTGCAAAGACTCTATTTCCACATAAGGTCACACATGGAGATATTGGGTGTTGGGACTTCCACATGACTTTGTGTGAAGGACACAATTCAACCCAAAGCAATAATTATCGTTGTTAGTTAGTTGATCAAAAGTAAATCTGGTAAATCATTGCATCCGTCTTAGTCCATTCGGGTTGCTATAACAGAATACCACAGACCTGAGGGCTTAAAAAACAGAATATTTATATCTCACAGTTCTGGAGCCTGGAAGTCCAAGATCAAGGCTATGGCAGGTACTGTTCATGGTGAGGCCCTCTTCCTGGCTTGGAGATGTCTGCCTTCTCACTGTGCCCTTATATGTGGAACGCACTCTTCCTCTCCTCATAAGGACACTAATCCCCTCATGAGGGTCTCGCCCTCAGTAACTCATCTAAGCATAATTACCTCCCAAAGGTCCCATTTCCAAATATCACATCAGGAGCTAGGGCTTCAACACACAAATTTTAGGGGGATACAAACCAGGATCGCTTGGTCCTAGCGATCTCCTCCAAAGATTTACCTTTACCTTCCTAGAGGACCAGTCATGCCAATGTGATAAGATCAATTATTTGGCATGGAGTATCCCAAAACCCAGGTAACTTTCCACCAAAGTGGATCAGTTTTTAACCAACAAGCCTGCCACAGAGCCACAGTCAGGGACCATCATCCCTGCTTTGACTGACAGTTGGCCTTTCCCAACCCCTGTGGGCATCTCTGAAGAATGGAGCCATAATTTTCCCCACAATGTCATACCCGATGCTGAATAAACCGTAAGGGCTCCAGGACATTCTCAAAGGACCAACATCAAATGTGCAGACTGAGAATTTGTGGGTGACCTCAGCTTGCAAAGCCATTCCCCTGACTCACAACAGCTGACATTACACTTCTTTCCCAAAACAGTCTTGCAAAACCTAGCGATGCCTCTGCCTAGGTCCACTTCCTTGGTTCCCCGGGTTTTCTTGGCATCTATTGAATCCCGAAAGAGGTGGGAGAGTTTTCTCTGAATCCGCTCTTCAGCTAGCACAGGTGTCTGCATCCTCACGCAGCCTCTGACCACCCCAACTTCCTGCTTATCACAGAACCTCACTGAGCTCAAAGCTGTCCTTGAGGCACACAGGTCACCAGGACGTCTTGGATGGCACCTGGGGAAGCCCATCTCAATTCCATGTGGCAAATGGTCACCATCTTGTTTGGCCCTTCCACCTCTCTCCACTGTTCCCTCAGGGTCCTTTAAGACCCCTCTGCCCACCCCATTCACCCCTTGGTACAGCGCCATGCTACTTGGACACATTCACTGGAATTCAGAAGACCTGGCACTTTTGCATCTTTTGAAATAATTCCATTTCAATGACTGCTGCTTTGCCACTGTTGGGTTTCGGTGGCGAATGAGACCTACATAAAAACCAACAAAGAAGAGGGGGGTGACAGAAGTCGTTTTCCGTAATGCAAACCTTGTGCTCCGCAGAAACAGCTAAGCATAACAAGTTATTTATTCATGATTATCTGTAGTCACGGTTTGTTTCTACCCGCTCCAAGTTTATATGACATTTATATAATGTGCATAATATAATTATATATTTACATGAATTTCTCTTGTTTGTATTCATATATTTATTGTGAGCACTGCAATATGCATCCGATTAATTTAAAAATAACGTTCATGGAAATCCTTTTGCAACAGGAGGCTTTGTTAGACATTTGGTGTTGGAATATTCCTACGCTTTTTCATGACTTCTAACGGGCTGATAAGCTCCATCCATTTGGAGACTTGGAGCCCAAAGGTTTCTTAGAGGCTCCTTGGTGCAGACTTTCATTTTGCAGACAGAGAGAGAGAGGTCTCAAGGACAGAAGCGATTCGCTCATAGTCTGTTGGGAATCAGGCTTCATGGTCCCCAGTTCATCCTCAGTAACACACGTGCACCCCCATCCTGGCATCCACGGCCAAGGGTGCGTGTTAACAGCAATCCCAATCTTTGTGTCTCTCTAGAGATGCTCCATTTCCCTCCATGTTTTAGCATCGACTTTATGCTATAGAAATCATTTGTGGTTTTTTTTAAGTTTTTAAAAATTTACTTATTTTGAGAGAGACAGAGACAAGCGCAAGTAGGGAAGGGGCAGAGAGAGAGGGAGAGAGAGAATCCCAGGCAGGCTCTGTGCTGCCTGTGCAGAGCCCGATGCGGGGTTCGAACTCATGAAACCATGAGACCATGACCTAAGCCAAAATCAAGAGTCAGATGCTTAACCCGACTGAGCCACCCAGGCGCACCACCGTAGAAATCTTTCTAATCTAATCCATTGTTGGACAGTCCGACTACATCATCCTCATCAAAAAGAATTTGTTAAGGGACTGGTGCTCTGAATCCTCCTAAGTCAGAAACCTTGGAGCCCCCTGACTACATACAGCTCTTCAGTCAATCTCGTTCCGATCTGTTGGTATCTTGGAAGTTTCGGCTACTGGATATTCCTTTGGAACCTTCATTTTTTTTTTTTTTTTATTGTTGTTGTTTGCTAGGAATTTGGCAAAGGAAATGTGAAACTAGCAAACCACGTTTAAAAGGGATGACACGGTTGTAATCCCGCTACCCACCACGCAGAGGCGTTCACGTTGCCTTGTGCCTTTCCACCTGCATGTGCGTTTTCATTGCCTGTGCCTTTTGCGTTCTGTTATTTGCACTTAGCGTCCTGCATTTCTCCTTTTCTACAAGATTTCCAGCGTTTGTTTTTAATGACGGTAAAACGCACGTAACAGAACATTTATCATCGTCACCATGTTTTGAGGGGACAGTGGCATCCACGTTGGCATCGTTGTGCGACCATCAGCCTCTTCCGGCTCTGGAATCCTTTCCCTCTTGCAGAACGGAAACTCTGTGTCCATTAAACCGTAACTCCCCATTCCCCCCAACTCCCACGGTCCCTGGCACCCGCCATTCTCCTTTCTGTGTCTGTGGGTGTGACGATGCTGGGCACGCCATATAGGTGGAATCATACAGTGCTCGTCCTTTTGTGTCTGGCTGATCTCACTCAGCATAAGGTCCTCAGGGTTCATCCATGTTATACCAGGTGTCAGAGTTTCCTTCCTTTCTCATGCTGAATAATATTCCATTATGCGGACGGACCACGTTTTCTAGATCCGTTCATCTGTTGAAGAATCCATTATTATTTCTTTTTAAAAATTTTTTAATAAGTTCATTTATTTTAAGAGAGAGAGAGTAGGGAGAGAGAGAGAGAGAGAGAGAGATTTCCAAGCAGGCTCTGTACTGTCAGTGCAGAGCCAGACGTGGGGCTTGAACTCACAAACCGTGAGATCATGACCTGTAATCTAAGTTGGCTGCTTAGTCGACTGAGCCACCCAGGCGTCCCATCTCATTTCTTTTTTTTTTTTTTTTAATGTTTATTTACTTTTGTGTGTGAGAGAGAGACCGACAGAGCATAAGTGGGAGAGGGGCAGAGACAGAGGGAGACAGAATCGGAAGCAGGCTCCAGGCTCTGAGCTGTCAGCACAGAGCCCAACACAGGGCTCGAACCCACGAACCGCGAGATCATGACCTGAACCGGAGTTGGATGCTTAACTGACTGAGCCACCCGGGCGCCCCCCCATCATCATTTGTAAAGAGCATATGATATTGCATCATGTTACTGTAGTGTAACGTACTAAGGCTGCGTCATTTATTTTTTCCCCACTGAAAACTATATTATCCACCTAGTTTTAGTTCCTCTATAATTGGAATCAAGCAAAGTTTGGCCCTTCATTCATTCTTTGAGTATCTAACACGTGTCAGGATCTACCAGGATCCGCAAAACAGAATTGAATGAGATGTGGTTCTCACCCTTGAAGAGTCCACAGCTCTTTGGGAAACGCATGAATTTACTGGCCAGTCTAATTCAGTTCCTGGAATCCAGCACAGTGTCCCGGTTCCTCACTGCTGTCATTTTTTTTTGCTTTCTTTTACGCTTCCGGTGGTGTTTCCGTCAAAGCCACAAACGTAAACTTGCCTTTAGGCAAGGGCATTAGCCTGGTTGACCTAAAACTGCATCTCCAGAGCCGACGGTGAGTCAGGAAATGTGTGGGCAGTGCAAAGCTGTGACCCCCGCCTTCACAGAGCAGTGCGCCCAAATCTAGACACGAACTTAACTCGTCATTCACAAAAGATCGTTCCCTGCTGTTGTTACTGGCTGTGGCAGTCCCGTGACACGTGGCAGCACGATGACCCCCCCCCACCCCGCCGCCTTGATTGCATATTAACGCACCGCTTTCTAAGCCACACACACTGAGCCAGCCGTCACTTTTCCACAGGGAATGGCGTTGTGCGTATCGGGACCTGTGGGCTCTTGCAGGGGGGCTGGCCGAGCGGTGGGCCTCCCCTGGGGTGACTGGGGATGGCCTTCCGCTCAGATTCAGGGGTCTCGTTCTTGCACTCTTGAGTTGAGATTCAAGGGTTTCGGTAGACTCTGTGCCAAGTTCCAAGTACAAAGACTCTACCAAATGTCTGCAGGAGGCTGGGTCTGACTTAGTGCTTTCTTTCTTCTAGAGGGAGTTCAAGGTGTATTCCTTCACTCTGATGTCGAGGTCAAAACGGAGACCTTGAAAACACCCCACAAGGCCACTGGAGCAGCGATGGAACTTTTGATGGGAGAGGAGCGAGGAACCCAAATAGTTTCCTCCTTTGGGTCAACGTGCATTTTTCTCCCGTGATCTTCCCTCCGGTGTGGCTGGAGAAATGGTCTTGTTGGGGAGATGGCATCTTCACTGGAAGGTCAAACAGGGCAAGGCCATGGGGGCCAAGTGGGCAGTTGGTTTGGTTCTTTCTCTTTCTTCTCTCCCAGTGGGGGTGGCAAGGTCTAGAAGGTCTCCCAGGGGACTCCGGCCCAGGATTTTCTGGCCTCTTTCTAGCCTTTTATGTTCAGTGGCTGCAAAAGTTCCTTTAGGAACGTACGTGGTCTAGGACGTTCTCCAAGAAGAAACCAGCTGAGCATTCGAAGCTTGGAGCCCTTGCTGGCGACAAAGAGTGTCCTGTATCTTACGCATCTTTGTAAAAGGATTCAAATTGCCACAACCTAGTGGGAGTAAGCCTGATTCATGCAGGGGTGTCTGCGGCCTTTAGCACGCTTCGACCTGCTCTGTAAGACACATCCTCCTGTTTGGTTTTCCGCCGCCTATAGGTTGGGCAGTGGAACGAGTAAAAAGATCGGCAGAATTGATTCAGGAGTGGAGGGGATATCGGAAGGAAGAAAGGTAGAACCAGAAAGTCTGGGGAAAGCAGAGGAACGATCAGGTGCTGTGGGGTCTTGAGTAGAAATGGGAGAGGGAGAAAGCCTTGGAGGGCTGCTGTGAGATCGGCTGCAGGCTGAGAGCAGGTGCGGAGGAAACACTACTTTTTTAAAAAAAATTTTTTAATGTTTATTTATTTATTTTATTTTTAAAAAAAAATTTTTTTTCAACGTTTATTTATTTTTGGGACAGAGAGAGACAGAGCATGAACGGGGGAGGGGCAGAGAGAGAGGGAGACACAGAATCGGAAACAGGCTCCAGGCTCCGAGCCATCAGCCCAGAGCCTGACGCGGGGCTCGAACTCCCGGACCGCGAGATCGTGACCTGGCTGAAGTCGGACGCTTAACTGACTGCACCACCCAGGCGCCCCATTAATGTTTATTTTTGAGAGGGAGAGAGAGAGTGGGTGAGCAGGGAGGGCCAGAGAGAGAGGGAGACACAGAATCCGAAGCAGGCTCCAGGCTCCGAGCTGTCAGCACAGAGCCCGACGTGGGGCTTGAACCCACGAACCACGAGATCACGACCTGAGCCGAAGTTGGACACTCCACCAATGGAGCCCCCCAGGCACCCCAACTTTAGCCTCTTTCAATAACCCTCCACTTGGTCGTCCGGGAATAGCATCCCCTTTGTAGGGTTTTGTGGGGATTTAATGAAGCCTCCAGGATATTGTCACATAAGAAACACACAAGAGGAGTTAGCTACTATTATTTTTTCTGTGAGTATTACTATTATGATTGCCCCAATTGAGAATTTTATTCCGTATGCCTTCTTTTATTTAAAGATGATTCATCATCCATATCCCTTTATGTAACTACACTTTAAATTTAGATGTGGTCAATTATCAAAGACCTATGATCAGTATCTTCTTAGCCTTGTCTTTAGGTCAGGCATAGCCCCACTTGAACTTGTTCACGCACCTTCTTTAGTTACATTTAGTTATTTCACAAGGAAGGTCCCACAGTGTGCTGGGCCTGGGCCTGGGTACTGAGAGACGGAGAAGATCCCACCTGCCCACACCCGCCCCCCGGAATGGCAGCAGTGGGGGGGGGTGCACCAAGCTTAGCTTTCTAAGGTGGGGGGGGGTCTCCTTTCTCTTAGTCCAAAGTCCGTTTTGTTTTGCATGGTTATACAGTCACTTTTAAAAAAGAAAAAAGTTGGGGCGCCTGGGTGGCTCGGTTGGTTAAGTGTCTGCCTTCAGTTCAGGTCATGATCTCACAGTGTGTGGGTTCGAGCCCCGCGTCGGGCTCTGTGCTGACAGCTCAGAGCCGTGACCCTGCTTTGGATTCTGTGTCTCCCTCTCTCTACCCCTCCCCTACGTGTGCTCTCTCTCTCTGTCTCTCTCTCAAAAATAAATAAACATTAAAAAAATTTAAAAAGGAAAAAAAAGTTTATTTATTTTGAGAGAGAGAGAGGGGGGGAGAGTGCAAGCAGGAAGGGGCAGAGGGAGAGGGCGAGAGAGAATCCCAAGCGGGCTCTGCACTGTCAGCACAGAGCCTGACATGGGGCTCAGACTCACGAACCGTGAGATCATGACCTGAGCCGAAACCAAGAGTCGGACGCTCAACTGACTGAGCCACCCAGATGCTCCTACACAGTCACTTGTCATCCAAGCCCCCAGTAGCAGACCTAATGCTCTCGAAGCTTTCAGAACACAGGTAAAGGTGGGAAAGTTGCCACATCTTCTCCAACCCCCGTCCAGTTTTATTGAAAAATAATTGACACGCGTCACTGTGTAAGTCTAAGGAGTCCAGTGTGACGGCTAGATTTACACGTATTGTGAAGTGGTTGCCACGTACCCCTTTTTTTTATCAGGCCGAGGTCTGGTGTGTTTAAAAACACATGACTTATGGAAACCAATTTGACAATAAATTTCATATATAAATAAAAAAAATAAATAAAAAATAAATAAATAAATAAATAAATAAAAACACATGACTTGCCCCTCGGATGCACGTTACTATCTTACCTCTGCTGTTTCCACACTGTCCCTAGACCCAGAGGGAAGGGAGCGAGTCAAGATGGAAGTGTCAGAGGGTGACTGTGGTGTGTGTGGTGTGTGTGGGGGGGTCCTTTCTTCTCGAACAGGGGTCGGCGTTCCCTCCCACAGGCCCTGGGACTGTCAAGCCACAGCAGAGAGCCTGGGGGGGGGGCGGGGAAAGGCAAGCTTCCCCGGGATTCTGCAAGGCTTCCGCACTTTGCTCCAAGAGCTGGAGACGGAGAAGGGCAATGAGGTAGACGGATATTTGACATAATATATAGAATTAAAATTAAAAAAAGCAGCATCACTGAACTCCCACTTTGAGCACTCTATGCTTTATCTCAGTTATTTCTTACAATGATCCTCTAAGCTCGGTCTCGTTACTGTGCCCATTTCACGGATGAAGGAAGGAAGCTTCGAGAGGTTCCGTGGTTTAGGCCCGGGAGCGGTAGAGCTGGGATTTGAACCCCAGCCTGGGGTTCTGGCTCCGGACCCTGCAGTCCCCGCCTCTCCCAGGACCCTGCGTTGGGTTTTTCTAGCTGGGCTCCGGGATCAGTGGACCGGGCCACAGTTGAGGCACGCGTCCCAGAGCAGTCTGTGGAAGATGGGAGTTTGCTGAGAGGGGAGAACACATGTGTGGTTCTTTACCTCTGAGTGGACAAAGAGAATTCTGACTTCATTTCCTTTTGACTTTTGATTTTGAGGAGGGAAGGAGTGGGAGCCTTTGCACATCACCCGTGGTGGGAGAGAGGGTGGGGTCGGGGAGAGTCTAGATCACCGGTCTGGAGATTTCCCTGCCGCCCAGGGGGGGTCTAGGAAGGCACCACAGCGATGGCATTTGGGTTCCCAATACTTTGTCACAACCACAGTGAACTGTAGGGGCTTAGTCCCTCCCTGCCTTTGTGATGGTGGAAGATAGATTTTTTTTAGATGCGGATTTTCACATGTGGCAGATGAAATACAGACTAAGGTTATAAACCTGGGTTACAGGCTGGAGGTTACAGACCAAGAGCTATGTGACTGTATCACATTAAAAGCACTTAATTGTTTCTAGAGATGAAAAGGGGCAGTGTGGTCAGGTACTATTCCACAGAAGCAGGGGTTAGGGCTTCAAGGGATGAAGAGGAGTTTTCAAAGCAGGGAATGACAGTATTGGAAGTATGGCCTTTGCTGATGCCACAGCGTGTTCTCGAATGCACCAAGACGCTGTATCATTATATTCCTCCTTCCTGTCTTTTAAGGAAATGCTTTTATAAAACGCCCTATGAAAGTTGAGGTGAGTTCACTGAAATTCAAAATATTCTTTCCCTTTAGTTCCATACGTGGTCCCTGAGGCAGAGTCTCTTTTTTAGGAACACAAAGGAGCCAATTCTAATCGAGTTAGAAATTTTCAACCACAGAGGGGGACTGGAGATTGCAAAGTGGAAAATTTAAACAAATCGGGGGGCGCCTGGGTGGCTCAGTCAGTTAAGCGTCCGACTTCGGCTCAGGTCATGATCTCACGGTTCGTGGGTTCGAGCCCCGCATCGGGCTCTGTGCTGATGGCTCAGAGCCTGGAGCCTGCTTCGGATTCTGTGTCTCCCTCTCTCTCTGCCCCTCCTCTGCTCACACTCTGTCGCTCTCTGTCTCTCTCTCTCAAAAATAAATACACATTAACAAAAATTTAAAAAAATCTCAACAAATTGGGCATCTTCGGCACGGCCTTTTCCCCAAATTGAGGCCACATCATAGGTGACTATCCAAAGCTCCCTATTAAGCATGTTAGGTACGAAAGGCAGATGTGCGTGGCTGGTGGGCAGGAGGGCTGACCTGAAACCCTGTGGCCTTAGCAACAGTTTCAGAGGATTTAGATCCTTGGTCTTGCTAATCGGAGTCCCTGGGGTGTGCTGGGAAGAGAGGGCTGTGAAGGACAATGGCCCGTAAGCTCAGTAACAGGTTTGCCCACAGCACTTTCCAGAACATTCCCTAGGCCTGGCGGGAGAAGCCCCGCTTTTACTATTGGCATCCATGAGTGGCATTTCCTATTACTTCTGCTCAGCTGATAGAACATTCTGAACCCAGTTTCCGGGCTAGATTCTACCAGCAGGGCTGACCCGCCCTGCCTCTGTGACCTCTGCACTGAGTGGAAGGCACCAGAAGGCCTGTGGAGAGAGTTTGACCGACGCCGCCCAGGTGATGAGGGAAGGGGCTCCGGGTAGGAGGGAGGACCGGCCTGAGGTCTCCACGTGGATTTTTCACTTTTGAGTGGGAAACTGCAGCTTCTGGAAAAATTCGAAAGCTGAGGTTGAGGCTCTGGTTGCCCCTGGCAACTTGGCAGGTCTCCAGGCCGGCCTGAAAGTTAGTTCACGCCAAATGATCTTGGCATCTCTCCGTGTTTGCCCTCCGACTGCCAAATCCCTACGGCGCTTGATTATCACGTCAACCCCTGGGCATCCGATGGCCGCGGTCGCTCTCGGAGCCGGAGGATGAGCGCGAGAGGCCCATCTCGGTGTGGTGGCCCCGCTCTCTGGACTTGCCACCGGGTCGCATCCTGGGCAACGAACAAAAAAGGCCTTTACCTGACCTCCTGAAGCACCGCCAGATGAGTGTGGGTCCAGGCAGCCTCGGGATTTCCGTGCGGTTGCTCAGAACGGGGCCGTGTCCCTCATGCGTGACCTCTCTCAGTTGAGCCACAGGTTGGCTCCGCATCTGTCCCCTCAGCCGGGAGAGGTGAGCTGGATCCCTGCCTGGGATGGGGTTGGAGAATTACAGCCCATTGGCACCCAATAAGGCCCCAGCTCAAAGCCCTGGTCCCAGAAGGGAGACGGTGGTGGCTTTGGTACAGAAGGAGGCGGACGTTGAGAACATCCAATGTGCCTCGTAAGAGGCACCTGCTCCTGGTGCCTGGAAATAGGGGCGGCGGGTGCCCCCGAGGCGCCCCTCATTCTGGGCTTCTCCCGGCTTTCCCACACCGCCACGCGGCTCACACAGCCCTGCGTGGGGTCTCCCCGGGCCGGCTCCTCTCCCTGCCTCCCTTACGCACCTGTTCATGCCGATGGCCGGCAAGCCTTTCCCACGGCATCCTGCGCGTTCAGAGAGGCTCCCGGGGGAGGGGTCCGGAAATGTCACAAAGCCTCTATGATTCTTTCTTTTTCTCATCAATAAATGGGTGTGATAATAACACCTGTACGCTCCGGGTCATTGTCGCCAATTTTAATGCGGTTAATACACATCAGGAGCCCAGAAGGTGGACGGCTGCTTAAAGATAGCAATTAAGGACACCCCTTTAACTTCTCTCTCTCTCCTCAAGTCAGCTCAAGAAGCGACAAGGGGACACAAAGAGACAACACCCACAAGGACACCGAAGGTGGGGAGAGGACACAGCCGCACGTGTGGAGCTGGAGAGCAGATGGGGTCTGGGGATGCTTTCGTGAACCAGAGGGAGGGTAATGTTCCGAGCCGGGGGTGCCGCGGCATCCCGGCGACCTCAGGAAGGGAGGACACCACCTCTGGATGGGACGGGGACAAGGGCCGGAGAACGGAAAGTCTGTCGGAGGATGAAAGGATGGTTTTTGAGGCCAACAGAGGCTCTGTGCGCCGTCTCTGAGAAAGACTGGAGCAGAGCGTCCAGAGATCGGGGGCCAAGGAGACCAAGGTGTGAAACGAGAAAATGAGATTTTGGACAGAAAGCACCAGACCCCTCTGCCTTCTCCTCAGCAGCCCCAGGACTCTGACCCTCCTTCCGGGGTGGGAGGGGGGTTTGAATGGCTCTTTTCTGGGGAATCTGACCAACCCAGAGACACCTGAAGGCATCGACGCTGGGGATTCCAAGGGGGATTTTCCAGCCCTCCGCCCTGGAACTGGGCTTCCAGCAGCCCTCCAGCCTGGATTCCAGGATGAGCACACAGCCGAGGGGCTCCGGACCTTGGAGGAGGAAGGAACTGACTGGAGAGCCACCGGCTGAGAAAGCGTCTGATGTGCGAGGCAGACATTATCACCGTGGGAATTTGGGCCCTCTGCCCCATCACCTCGGTCCCTGCAGAATAGCTCACCTGGTTCCCAAGGCCAGAATATTTCTGCCAGGGCTGCTGTAAGATCGCTGCTGACCTTGCAGCCATGATGACCTTCATCCAGGAGACCAGCCTTGGGTCTTTTGCCAAACATCAACCACAATAAAAATGCCCCGTTTGCTCCTAATTACAGAAAACGTATACAGACATCACATCCCAACACCGTTGACATTTTGGTGTGTCCATATTTCCCTGTGCACGTGTATACTTTTCGTGTAACCCACATATAAGCCATAATGTACCCACCACCATAGAAATGCTCTCAGTTAGTAATACGTCACCAGTATTTTCCAGCGTCATGGAATATTCTACAATTTGACTTTTTTTGTGGGTGGCAGTATATTATTTCGTGATATGAATGTGCCCTAATCCACTTTTGTCGTACTTTTTTTCAAAGTTACATTAGACAATACAGGCTTTCTGCTAGATATTTGGAGAGCAGAGACAATCCCGAGAAGAAGAATAGAACTATCGGGGCGCCCGGGGGGCTCAGTCGGTTGAGCGTCCGACTTCAGCTCGGGTCGTGATCTCGCGGTCTGTGAGTTCGAACCCCGCGTCGGGCTCTGGGCTGACCTCTCGGAGCCTGGAACCTGCTTCCGATTCTGTGTCTCCCTCTCTCTCTGCCCCTCCCCCCGCTCATGCTCTCTCTCTCTCTCTCTCTCTTTCAAAAATAAATAAACATTAAAAAGAAAAAATTTAAAAAAAAGAACTATTTACAGGCCTACTATCAGCCAGTGATCACAACTAATATTTTGCTATAAATAGATATGCTAAGGACCCATGTAATTTTTCAGAGACTGTGTGCTGTTGTAGATACTGTTTTATAGCCTTTAAACCAGTATGTCATAGATATTTTCCCAGGAAAATAAATTATCTCTCACAAAATGATTTTCATGGCTGTATAGTACTCCACATTATAGGTGTGCATAATGCACTAGGCATTGTACATCATTATCTCACTTGCAGGTAAATCTTGTCGGGGGAGGAAGAATATGATTGTAGTCATTTTCTATGGCTGCTGTAACAAATTAGCATAAGTTTAGTGCCTTAGGATAACACAAATTTATTGTTATAGTTTGGGAGGTCGGATGTCTACAATGGGTCTCACTGGGCTAAAATCAAGGTGTGTTAGGGCCATGTTCCTTCCAGAGGTGCTAAGAGGCTCCTTTTCCAGCTTCTAGAGGCTGCCTGTATTCCTCCTGGCTCATGGTCCCTCCTCTACCTTAAACACTGGCAAGGGCTGGTCCGCCCCTTCTCACACCACATTACTCTGACACTGACCCTCCGCCTCCTGCTTCCACACTTAAGGACCGTGTGATGACATAGGACTCACCAGCTGGGCTAATCCAGGACAACCTCTAATTGAAAGTCAGTTGGTCACAACCTTCCTTCCATCTGCTGCCTTAATGCCCCTTTGCCGTATAACATATGCCCAGGTTCTATATGGAGTTGGGGCGTAAGCACCTTCGGGAGGTAATGGGTCTGTTTACCATCAGTGTGAATGTAAAAATTAAGGTCCCAGTAAAAATTGGCCTCCCCAAATGGTGCGACTATTTACACTCTGCTCAGCGGTGCGTATGGCTGTCCATCGTCTCCCCTACACACCAACCTGAGTGTTGCCAGAAAAAACAAATCGTTGCCAATTTGAATAACTGAAACACAGTGTCTCATTGTGTTCTTACTTCTCTGGCTACACGATATGTCGATTTTTCTCCCCAAAGAGTGTTACTTAGATTTCTCCTTTCATAAATTGCCTGTTCATGCCACTTGCGCATTTTTCTATGGGCGGAGAGGTGGGGGGAACATCGTCTTCATATTCCTTTTTAAAAGCTCTTTTTCCATTATGTGCAGACTATCTCACTATGTTTTCCTCATGGCTTCTTCCTTAGTTTAATAGACAATAATGGTACATAAGGTTTTTCTCACCCCCGGTCACAGAAATATTTAGCGAGGTGGGGTTTTTTTTTTTTTTTTTCGGTTGTTGTTGTTGTTGTTAGTCTCCATTTGTCCATTTAACTCTTTAACTCATTCTAGAATTTATTTTAGTTACAGCGTGAGGTTAAGGATTATCCCATTTGCCCTTTTTTCCAGTGACTCTGGTTGTGAGCCTCTAGATGTATACTGTATGCAGCACGTGATTTGGGTGTTATAGCCTTGTAATGTTTTTCTTGTTTTTTGTCTTTTGGGTTTTTTTTAAGTCACAAAAATGAGGTTTCTCCTGCCAAGATCTCATTGCCATTTTAGCACAGATGTCGCCTCCCTCCTGGCTTCCGGGGCCAAAAAGCAGAGCCTGTATGTACAGTGGCAACCAAGCAAGACCTCCCCCGAATACCAGTGCACGGGAGGGGAGAGTGAGGGCCCAGTGCTGTGGGGTCAGTAAACTCATGGCAGAAGCTGCCAGGTGTTTATTTCCGGGTGCCACCCTTGCTGGGACAGTCGGGGGGGACAAGGTTTCTCTTTGTGAACGTGTGCCTGTGCGATCTCGGGGGCATCTTTCCAGGAGAGAAGAACAACACAGGCACCATAGAGAGATGCTGCTCCCCACGGTCCCTGCTGCTGGGATTCACGGCGGCCACGCTCCTTCTGCTGTGGGTTCCGTGGAACGTTGTGGGTGCTGCGGTCTGGCACCCCCTGACCCTGCACCCAGAGGTCCCCGCCTCACCCTGGGCTAGCACCTGCTGTGCCCCCACCCACGCCCGGACAAGATGCTTTGTCAAAGGCTCAGGCTTCTCTCCTTCATACCTCAATTATCTCTTCTGGGCATTTTTCAGAGGGACATAATGGAAGGATGGCAAAGATCTCTAGCTTCATGGAAGAAGATTTGAAGATGGACCTCTTGTTGGAAATAAACAAGCTGGAAAACAAGGGCACGTTGCAACAAATGCCTTGGAGGAATCAAGGGGGGATGTTTGTGATGGAGAAGCCGGGGCTTGGGGAGGAACCTTCATCAGGTGGGCAGCCCCAGGGAGGCCTGTTTCCCTTATGCATCCACTCCTGCCCAGCTGGCGCTCAGTGGCAAGGGAACGGCACAGGATGGTCCTCCCCGGGCTCTGCCCGGGCTGCCTCAGGTCCGGGGTTGCAGTTCAGGGCTCCCGTGGGTAACCTCTCCGAAGGCACATTCCGCAGGAGACCCCCTCCCTCCTCCCTCCACCCCCACACGCTCACTCTCGGGCACGGCACCTGCTTATTTCATCCGGAGAACTTATCTCATCAGTTACGGTTCTTTCTCTGTGGGGTTCTGCTCTGTCTCCCCACGAGGTACAGAAGGTCCGCGTGGGCAGGCGCTGTGCCTGCCTTTACCACCGGCACCCTGGCAGCTAGCATGAGGCCTGCTCCTTGTGGATGCTCAGGAAATTCTCGTTGAATGGACAGATGAACAAATGGGGGTCAACTGAGTCAAAAGTGGCCTAGAGAGTTGGACCCGTCAGATCTAGGACCTGGGTGTGCACTGGGGCTGTAAGCAATTGCCTCCCCATGCCCACCTTCCTCTAGAAGAGTGTGCCCACCCAGAAGCCTGCTACGGGAAGGGGCCCAGGCAGCCTTCTCTGTACCAGCCGAGCTCACTCCCTTGGGCCAACCAGATCCGTTCTGTGCTGGGCATTTGGGATTAAGGGGTAGAAAGGCTGACTTTCAGCTACGAGGCTGTGCGGTGGCTGGGCCGGAGTTGGGCCAGCCGAAGCTTCTCCTGAGAGCCCGGGACTCTGCTCGGAGACAGTTTGCACACGGCCATGAAGGGGAGACTCAGCCTCCTCCTGGAGGCCTGCCGGCACCCCCCACCCCCTCACCGTCTGACCCGTGTGCAGAGCCGTGAGCCTCACCATTGGGCACTTTGCCAAGCGCCCTCTCCAAACGACTCACCGGGAATCCGCTAACAGGTGCCCAGACACTCAGACGCCCGCGGCGTGAGGCTCCGGGGGAACCGGGTCACAGTCCAGCTGCAGGGCTACCCTGAGTCGGTCCATCTGTCCCCTGGAGACCACCTTATTCTGGAAAATTCTGGAGAGTGGTAAGATGTCCTTTCTCTGTCCAGCGGGGGACACAGCCTCGTCCAGTCGCCCTGTGCTGGATTACTCACCCTTTGCAAAATTGAAAGCGGGAGGAGAGGGCGCAGCACGGGCCGGAGAGAGGGAGACAGGAAGTGGGGGAGCGTTAGGCAGGAAAGCTGGGGCTGACACAGCTCGTATATATCCTATTTCCAGGCATTTTAGGTCATTTTGTCTGGCTCCGTGCAAAGTGTTCATTGAATCATGGTGGCCCAGGCTGGATCTAATTGGATTGAACAGCCTGGTCCCCGGGGCTCCATGCTTCGTTCACCGGAGGTCCTGGGGCAGGTGACACTTGGCTTCCTACACGGACTCCGACAATTACCGACTCTCAGGGTTTCAAGTGACCTCAGAAGCCATCCAAGGGAGGATTTTCCTCCACGTCACCTGGTAGTTAAAGATGAGTCAAGGGGCGCCTGGGTGGCGCGGTCGGTTGAGCCTCCGACTTCAGCCAGGTCACGATCTCGCGGTCCGTGAGTTCGAGCCCCGCGTCGGGCTCTGGGCTGGTGGCTCGGAGCCTGGAGCCTGTTTCCGATTCTGTGTCTCCCTCTCTCTCTGCCCCTCCCTCGTTCATGCTCTGTCTCTCTCTGTCCCAAAAATAAATAAACATTGAAAAAAAAATTTTTTTTTAAAAAAAGATGAGTCAAAATCACACCCCCACTGCTTTTGATCTCCTCTAGGGATGGGGCGCTCACTACCCCTAAAGACAGCTCATTTGATGAAGACCACTTGCCCGTGGGCTTGGGGGGGCTCTTGGTTACGTGGACCCAGAATTTCTCCCTGAAACATCATCCGTTTGGGTGCTTTCTCCCCCCGGCTCCAAACTCCCCGCTCCTTTAGCTGTGCTGCTGGGGTGCCAGGATCCCCACCTGGTCCCTTCCCCATGGTGCCCAGATGGCTGCTGCATCGGTCAGGAGGGGCTCGTCTGGGCCGCGCAGCAGTTGACCCGGAAGCCCAGTGTTTTACGGGAACCAAGGCTGACATCTGACTCGTGCTACACTCTCCCTCTGGGACCCAGGCTGAGGGGGCCCTCGACCTGGGCTTTGCCAGTCCCAGTGGCAGAGGGAAAGAGGACATGGTGAGGCTGTGGGACGCCTCTTGGATCTTGTGTTCCGAAGCCGCCGAGGCCAATTTCACCCGCGTTTTATTGATCGGAGCTACGCCTGAAAACGACAGGTTGGGGGCCACGTGACCCTCCGTCGTGTCCCTTGACAGTAAGAGCCTCAGGCCTGAGAGCTTCCCTCCAGCTCAGATCCTTACGGCATCGAGCTGGGGTGAACTGTGTCTTCCCTCTTTCCAGTTCTGTGCCCTCTGCCAATGCATCCAGGTGTCTGTTTATAGGCTGGCGTTTGGGGAGCCCGTCGCTTTGTGATACCCACAGATGCAGCGCAAGTCTTTTGCTGGAACCCATCCCCTCTTCCTCACCCATCTCCCATTTCAAGCCTCACCTTGAATGCCGCTTCCTCTGAGAAGCCCCCCCGGCTTCCCCGATGGTCGGGTCCTGCTGTCACATGCTGACGTACCCCCGCAAGCCTTCTGGTATTTACCACATCTCTAACCCAGCCAGTGCCCCTCATTTTGGCCCGACGGAATATTTTCGATGAACTCTCACAGCATCCGCCTATTCAGTGCTGTGCCCCCACGTCCAGCGTGGCGCCTAACGCTTGGAGAGCTACCGGTAAATTCTGGTTGACCTGTTGGATGGCAGAAACAGAGCTCTTTTTGGCAGAGTATGCTTTCTCTGTAATTCTTTTTTTTTTTTTTTTCCAAACCAAAAGGAGGCACTTCAAATTTCCCTAAACCCCGAGACGCTCTTAGGTTGGGTTTTCCTTCTGTGTATTTCAATCCCCCAAACCAGAAATCACACAGACGTTTGCAAGATGGAAGATACATCGTGCTCATGGGCACACGCACACACACACACACACACACACACACACACACACACAGAGTCTCTTCCTGGATTTTTCTTTTACTATATGCAAAAGTCCCCTGTGCATTTCTTTTATGGATCGGGCCCTTCTGTTTTATAGACAGCACTATTTGCACTTAGTGCAAAGCCATATTATGGCCGCAGATTCTCTTTTTTATGGTCCCGGAACATGGGCCCCTGGAGAAAGCCGCTTCGCAGAGCGAGGGCCAGTAAACCGGGCTCCTGCACCAGCGAAACACTCCTCTCCAAAGTGCCTCAACTTCTCTTCTTACATACTGTCATCCTTCACCTTAACAAGCACACCCAAAAAAAAGTCCTCTGCTTTCTACGGCTTGTTAGGTCTATCATCTTTTTAATTAATAGTGTTTTTACGAAGCCGTCTGAACTGTGTCATTTCCATTATCGGAAACGCATGGCCATTAATGAATAAGTTTCATTTCTGATCCCTGGTATCATGCTAGCTGATCTCCTGTTTCCATGCCTTCGAACGATAGCATCGTTTTCTGCCCACGATCAAATTTAATTTGGACTCTGATTATATTATGCCGTTGCGACTGAAGTGTCAATTTTTGTCAGGCAATTAGGAGCTATAACCTGTGAAGTTAAGTTTGATAGGCATTGTAATTGGATTGTTACAGTAATAGCCTGGAACGTTCCTCTTCCTCCTGCTTCTTTGATTTCTGATGCATGCCCCCATCGTGAGAACAAAGACATTTGGTTATTATACAACCTTAGGATGCTTGAGACAACAAGATTGCGAGGGGAAGTTTTTGCACTGGGGTGTGCTTCTGTGGAACTCAGAGTGTGGGACGTGGAAAGGTTGCCGGATAGAAAACTCAGAACAAAGAGAAAGCGTTGCAGAGAAGCTCCATGGAAGGAAAAGTTACGGGTCTTAGAAGTTAGCTTCCAGACTCCTGGTAAGTTGCAAAGAAGCAGCTCAAATAGCTTAGCAGCATCTGTCCCGCCCTCCCCCTCCCTTTGCTTTCTCCCTCCTTCTCTCCCCTTCCCCACCTTCTCCCTCCCTTCCCCTGTCCCTCCCCTTTCCTTTTCTCTCTCCCTCCCTTCCCCTCCCCCTCTTTCCTCCTCCCTTCTCTCCTCTCTCCTTCCCCTCTCCCTCCTTCCCCTCCTCCTTCGGTCCCCTTTCCCTTTTCTCTCTCCCTCCTTCCCTTCCCCGCCCTCCCCTTCCCTTCTCTCTCTCCCCCTACCTTCTCCTCCTTCCTCCCCCCTTCTCTCCTCTCTCTCCTTCCTCTCCCCCTCCCTCCCCGTTTCTCCTCCTCCCTCCCCCCTTCCCCTCTCCCTTTCTCTTCTGTCCTTCTTTCCTACAATCTTTTCTCCCTGGCACTAGGCTACACATGCTCTCTGTCCTGGGGAAGGAGACAAGCCCTCAGCGCTCCTGCAGTCTGAGGCCTAATAAGGGAGAAATGGAGACAGATGAGGACAGAATGGTGTGAGCAGGTCCTTAATGGACACCGGGCGCATCAGAAAAGCCTGCGTCTCCCTGACCAAGGGAGCTTTGCTGCCAAGGAGGAGAAGGGCAGTCCCTTCTCCGGTTGGAATGGCGCACATAGGCGCTGGGTGCAGGGGAGGATTTGGGGGGAGGAGCTCGGTCCACGATGCCCGGCCGGGGCGGAAGGGCAGGGTGGGCCAGATGACAAGGGAGGCGTCTGGGTTTGCATCTGGAGCCCTTGGGGGCGCAAAGGCTGGCACAGTGACCACACCGACTTCGGAGGGTGACCTGGGTGGCTTCCGTGGCATCTCTATTCATCCCCCACCATGGCCCCTAAAACCCATTCGCCTCACTGCACCTCAACTGCTCTTTACAAATGCGAACAGGCCCTTCCCGGTCCGGTCTGGTCTGGTCCCCTTGCTCTTAGAGTAAAGATGGAACTCAACACACTCTGTAGAAGGCCGACCAGACTGGTTATTGACTAAACCAGGGCCCTCTGGGAGAGTGAAGCAGGGCAAGGGAGGGCTCCTTACTAATCCCACCTCAGGGGACATTGAGGACTATCCCAGATAACGCCGGAGGTGGGGTCACATACCCATAAGACCCACCTGGTCTGGCTCTGGCGTCCTTCTCCAGGCTCTTCCCGAGTTCTGGCCCCTCCTGGGCTTGGCATGCCCCCTCCACGGATGTCTTTACTTTTTCCCACTCCGCCAGACTCATTCTTGCCACAGGGCCTTTGCACAGGCTGCTTCCGTTGTGCAAACCACGTCCTGTTGCCTCCACTCGCGCCTAGGCTCTCTTGACGGCTGAATTCCAATGGAGTCAGACGGTGGAAGGCACCAGAAAAAGACAGGTGGGCGAGAGGGTGAGGTTAGACATTCCCTCCCCCACCCCCCTCCATCTCTGCACCTCTGGCAAGAGCTCTCCTGCACAATCTGGCTCTCAGCTGGTGTCTCCTCCTGCACAGGTCACCTCCATTCTTCCGGCCTTGTCCCCCCAGCCCAGGGGTTCTAAGACTTTCCTGCTGCTGCTCCTGTCTGAGTGCCCACTCCATTCCTGGTTCGGTCTCCCAACACCCTCACCTCTGTTAGGAGCTTTTCCATTTGGATCATCTGTGGTGGGTTCGGTTTCCTGCTGAGACCCCGACTGTTGCAGTATCTCCTTTGTTTTCCCTCCCTTCCCTTCTTCCTCCCTCCCTCCCTCCCCCCTGCCTCCCTCCTTGCCTGCCTCCTTCACTCCTTTCCTTTCCAGCACATCCTCTTGGAGCTCCCACCCTGTGCCAGGCACTGTTGGAGTCACGGCGTCAAGATCAGTGAACAAGCAGAGACATTCCCTGCCTCCTGGACATTCCGTCCAAGCGGAAGGAAGACAGGGAACTAACACACGGGTGTATTTACAACATGACAAGGGTGCTGAGAACAGCGGGGGAGAATTAAGTAGGGTAAAGAGAACCATGAGCGTGGCGTGCGTTTGGGGAGGTGGTATTTTATCCCCACCTGCTGCTGCTCTGATAAGGTGACAGGCGGAGGCTGCTCAGAGGTGTGAGCACGGTGCAGACATTCGGAGGGTAGGCATCCAACGGCGGTGCGGAGGGAGCACGGAGAGCAAAGACCCAGGCAGCCGTTGGCTCAGTGGGTTCAAGAACAGGCCCAGAGTGGCTGGGGCAGAGAGGATCAAGGGCGGAGCACGGGGGCGATGTTGGCGAGGTTGAGGGACAGGATCGTGGCCCTCTGGAGGCTGCTGTCACGGTGTGGCATTGGCTCTGAGGTGGGAGGGCAGGTAGGAGAGGAAGGGCGTCACCGGCCTGCGGGAGGGAGGAGATTCACCTGCTGGGCGAGGGTGGGGGCGGGGCGAGGAGGCGGGGCGTGGCTGCAGGGGTGGCTGGAGGCGAGGCTGCAGGGGGTCAGATTCTGCATCTGTGTGGAGGGCAGAGCCGATTTCGCTGAGCGTTTGAACACGGAGGAGCGTGGGGGAGACGCTTGAGGGGGACGCCGAGGCTTTTGCCTTCAGAGCGGCCACCTGCGAAGATGGAAAGGCTGGACGTGACTTTGTCTCATTTTATCGGTTTGGGGGGCGGCGCTTAGGCAGCGGGACTTCTGTTTTCCTCGTGTTGTGGGTGAGCTTCCTCTCGTGTGTCCAGGGGTGATGTTGGTAAGGCCGCTGGATCTGAGGATCTGAAGTCACAGGAGATAGGAAGGCGGGAGTCATCCTCACAGAGGCCTCGAAGGTCCCGGCCCTGGACTAGACGGGGTGGGGGGCGAGGGGGAGGGGGGGGCGGAGACTGTGTGATAGGGAAGAGACGGGCCCTAAGACCATTCAACGTAGCTTGAGAGCAGTGCGGTGGGGAGCAGCCCAGAATTTTATTTCTGCCTCGGGACTCCGAAGTTTCTGGTGGCTTTCACCATCAGCCGTGGCCCCCAGCCAAGACTGCATCATCGTCCGTTATGTACCTCCCGGCGTCGTCGTGCACACCGAGGGCCCTCGTGGAGGGATGCTCGGTTGTTGATTGAGTCGATGGATGAATGCACGAACCAATAATTGAACGAACGAATGAGGCACACCTTCACTTCGCGATGTCATTGCAAGCGCTTTAAGGACCAGGGAAAAGTCACGTTCTAGGAGCTTCCGCCCCAGGGACACGTGACAGAGTGGGAAGAGAGACCAAGTAGGAAAGGCCATCTCTGCTACTTCCGGGCTGTGTCACCTCGGCCGGGGCACGTCACCTCTCTGAGCTTCAGTCTCTCTGAAAAACAAGGACTAGGGTGAAGGGTCAAGTGAGACAGAGGGTCACCAAGCTGAGCACACGGCAGGGCCTCCCCGTGTTTTCACCCTTCCTTCTGCCCCCACCCCTGCCCCCCAGTGTCCGATGGGGCTGCGCACAGAGCGAGCAGACAAATAATAATAATTAATTCTGCCCTAATAACAAAGTCTCAGGTTTTGTCTAATAACTTATATTCCCCAAAGCTCTTTTGGACAGGTGGGTGGCTCTCAAGGACCCAGTGGTGGGGTCACTCGGACAGATGATGGTTACTGATTTTCCTGATGAGGAAACGGGGCTCCGGGGGCAGGTGACTTGGCCAAAGCCCCACAACCCGGGCGTGATGGACGGAGTGTCACGATCCATTCTTGCCCACAGTCTTGCAAGGGGGCCCCTTCCTCATCTACCAACCCTGTCAAATGGATCTCATATAAAGCACAAAGTTTATGAAGGGGAAGTAAAGGAGACCCAGGTGTGAAGCCCCCCCCCCCACCTCAAGATATCCACATGTTCAAGCCCCTCTGGGGGCGGCGGGGGGAGGCAGCCCTGTATAATGGGTTCTTTCCAGTATCTTCCCCCATCACCCAAATCTCCAAGTCAACTCTACCAGCCTTCAAGGCCTAGTTTCCACGTTGTCCCCTCCAGGAAGCCTGCCCACTCTCCTCCGACTCTCTTCCAACTTAAAGAGACCTCCCCACCCCCAAGCCCTCCCGGCAGTATATGCCTCCCTGCGTGTCGCTGGTCACTCTGTCCCCGGAAGCAGACCTATGTGGGGGTGCCTGCACCCCCTCTGCAGCCGGCCAGCTCGTGGGGGGCAAGGGCGGTGTCTGGTCCACGCTTGTATCGCGCCCCCAGCCGGGTCTGTGAGGGAGCCCCGCACACCCCGTGCGATGGGTGGGGGACGCCCAGGAGGGGACGAGAGAGGCTGGGACCAAGTCTGGAGCCATGCAGGGCACAGGCATACAGGCGACTCAGGGGAGGGGGGCACTGGAGATGCAGAAACGCGGCTCCGGGCCTGAGCCCCGGGTCCCTTTCACAGAGGAGGACACAGGGCCTGCCCTGAACCCCAGGAAGAGGCAAAGGCAGGACAGGGGTCTGTAGCTCCTGACCCTGCTGGCTCTGCTTAGTGGCCATTGCTTTCCCCCCCGGGGGGGGGGGGGGGGGGGGCGCGGCTCCTGAGGCTGGGATCCCCACCCTGCACCCCGAGGTGGCCCAGCGCCCCACCCCCACCTTCCCCCCAGGGGCTGGAAGCCAGCTGGTGAAGGGCATCTACTTACCCGCAGTTGACTGGCCGCACTTCCGGAAGACATTCTTTTTTTGTGTTTGTGTAATTTTTTTTAATGTTTATTTATTTTTGAGAGCTTGAGAGACAGAGAGAGAACGTGGCGGGTGGGGGCGCGCAGAGAGAGAGAGGGAGACACAGAATCCGAAGGAGGCTCCAGGCTCCGAGCTGTCAGCACAGAGCCCGACGTGGGGCTCGAACCCGCAAACCGTGAGATCGTGGCCTGAGCCGGAATCAAGAGTCAGATGCTCGACCACCTGAGCCACGCAGGCGCCCCAGGAGGGCATTCTGATCGTGCCCAGTGCTTCGGCCTCTCGTGGGGCTGCCAGAGCTGACCCAGGGCAAGTCTCCCCCAGACGCCTGGTGCCCAACCAAGCTTTAGTCGTTTGTCTGCTCGGGCGGCTGTTCTCCCAGGCTGGCTCCTACCATTGTGGACTGGGGCGAGCCCCGCCTCTCTGGGCCTCAGTGCCCCCCTCCCATTGCCTAGGCCGCCTCTGGGACCGCCATTCAGTGCTCCTCTTCAGGCGGGGCCACAGCAAGGGCAGCATCACGACAGTCTTCGACGCCTGACATGGGCTTCTTGGCCCTCTGGCTTCGAGCTCTCGGTGACGGAGGATGGAAAGGGACGTGGTGGGGAAATGGTCCTCTCTGGGAAGCTGACCGGGCTGTAGGGCTGGGGCAGGACGCCAGGGGAGGAGTTGCCAGTGAATCAGGAACACCCCTGGTGGCTGAACGGGCGAGATTGGCGGGGGTTGGGGGGGATGCGGGGGATGGAGTGGGGGTTGGGGGGATGGGGTGGGGGGGGAGGCGGCCAGAGGCTCGAACCCTGGCTCCACCAGACCCTAACCATGGGAACGTGCACAAAACATTTGCCAGCCCCCGTCTGAAATTCTGGGCGGAGAATGAGCGTTTATATTCACTGAGTGCCTACTCCGTGCTAGGCACGGTGTTATCATTTTAATCTGGACCACGATTTTGTGAAAGGAGACCCAAGACGTCCAGTGGCCTCCAAGGTCATCCCGGAGCCTGCCCTTTGTCTTCTGTGCCCGGTTTGGTCACCTTGCGACCAGATGACAGGAAGATAGGAATGCCGTGATTCTCCAGAGTGTTCCATTGATTCTGCCACTACAGCTAAAAAAAAATTTTTTTTAATGTTTTATTTATTTTTGAGACAGAGAGAGACAGAGCATGAGCAGGGGAGGGGCAGAGAGAGAGGGAGACACAGAATCCGAAGCAGGCTCCGGGCTCTGAGATATCAGCACAGAGCCCGACGCGGGGCTCGAACTCACGGACCCTGAGATCGTGACCCGAGCCGAAGTCGGACGCTCAACCGACTGGCGCCCCCCAGGCGCCCCACTGCCACTGGTTTCAAAGCAGCCATTCTGCCTAAAATCCTCTGAGCCTTTCTTGGGTCTCCAGAGTCTCCAGTCTCTCACGTTGAGCCTTAGGCTTTAGGTCCCGTCCCGAGCTCGTCCACAGACCCTTGTTGGAACAGACGCTGTAAAATCCCCTCCCTCCGCCAGGAACCGGAGGGTCAAAGGCTCAGCCTGTATAAACACAAGCCCTCCCGCCATCCAGGCCACACGTGGTCTTGGCCTTGCGGGCTGAGAAGGGACCTCCGGGCTGCACGAAGGGAGCCCCGTCACGCAGCTCGCACAGGACACGGCCAAGGCAGAATAAATTTTAGCGAACTTAATGGAAAAGGCAAAAACGCGCACATTAAGACAACAAATCCGAGTTCTCGGCGTGTCTCCGGACGCAGGCCTCGGCGTTGACAGCCGTCTTTATTAAGTTTCCGTCTTGCTTGATCTCCGGTGACAATGATCATAGCCAGGCAATCGATACCTCATCCATGGCGAGCTCGCGCGCGGGAATCGCAAACCTGCGTCCTTCTGCAAGGCATTCTCCTTTCTTTTCTGGGAGTCCTTGTTTGTGCAAAGAGAAAATACCATATACTCGCTTCAAACAAACAAGCCAGAGTTGGGGGATCTCTTTCCGGAACGTAGCTATATTAACTCCGCAGACCAAACGCCCTTCTCCTCCCCGGCACATCCTGATGAAGGGAGATGTTTAGAAGATTCCCATTTTTCTCCGATGTCAGAGATGTTTTAACCAGCTGGGGGCAGAGCTACATTCTGGAAATTATAGGGGATGAGGGGAAAAAAAAAAAAAGTGAATTTTACAAATACAGTAGTCTTTCAGAGTCTGATCTTCACTATTAATGCATTATAAAACAACTTTAAAAATCCTATCAGGAGAAGCGATGTGTGAAGCCACGTTATATTTTAAAAGTGTCAGGACACAGGCGAGTTTACATTTGACAAGCAATTTAAATATTTCAATATATTTTATATCTTGAAAAAAACTGCCATGATCAAAACCTAGATGAAACTCTTTCATTTGGTACCTGGGTAGGAAAACATTGAGTTACAAATCTTTTTGACAATGTGGATTCTGGGTGTTACATAACCATTTTTAATCTTCTGAAATATTTCATTGCCTGGGAAAGCAAATCAGGGACGGGGTATTGTGTGCTTTTAAATTCATTTGTCTTAACCCTCTTTCACTTTCTGGTTCTGCTTTGATGGTCTGATTACTCCTCTACATAAATATAAGCCGGAATTCATTCTGAGTAGAAGCCTTATCTCTTTCCTCGTAGTGATAGAGGATGCAGAGGGCCTTTTTTTTTTTTTTTTTTTTTTTTTTTTTTACCCCCTGTGCTTCAAAGTGAATTTAGTAGTGAATGGCGTCTGCTGTTATGGAAAAGCCCATTTATTTATCCCCATAATCAGGATGGCACAGACAACGGAGCCTAGGGCTTCCTCATTTCAGGTTCAGATGCGGCAAAGATTTACTGAGCACCTACTATGATTTGGACACCCCTGCGTGGCTGAAGAGCTTGCCCGCGTGAGCTCGCTCAACCCCGTTTGGTGCTTCCGCGGGGAGGTACAATTACCCCGTCCCTCTGCACTCAGGGAGGGAGCGAACCTGGCGGACAGCAAGAGTGGGGGCCTGGGGTGGGCAGTTCTGTCCGGCCTCAGTGGGGCATGAACTGGAGGCCCTGGAGGCAGGGGTGGGTCAGCCGTATCTCCTGGGCCTCACGTTAGCTCTCGGGCTTGTCTCCAGGTCGGGGATGGTGCAGGCATCTTGCTGCCTTGGCTTCTGGGTCATTCTCGATGCCGTGGAAAACCTCTCGCTCCTGATGGTAGATCTCTTGTCAATTCTTCCCCCTCGTCCTCCATCTTGTTTTCCTTGGAAATGCCAACGAAACAGTCTCCCAAAGCCAGGAGGTCCTCTTGCCCCACTCTCCAGTGCTGTGAAGGGGCAATAAAGCCCCCCAAAGGACCCAAGCGCCATGGAAGTGTCACCGTGCAAATGGCTCCCTTAGGACACCTTAGCCAGAAAATGTCCCAAGTTAGTTTTTGTTGAGCTGGAAATGGAAAGACGCCCCCGGGGACAGAAAGCCAAGGCTTCTAGTCACAAGGTGGCATACGGGGGGAGCAGAAATGTGCCATCTGGAGGCAGCCCAGAAGGTAGGGTGGCCAGATTTGGCACACAAAAATATGGGCCGCCACTTAAATCGGAATGTCAGATACACATAGACAATGCGATATTTGGGGACAAGCACTAAAAAGAGAATTCTTCGTTGCGCGTCTGCACTTCAAATTGAACCGGGCCTCCTGCATTTTGCCCGTCGCCCTATCAGAAGGGCACGCTCCCCATCTGTTTTCCGTCCTAGCTGGGCTCTGTGCGGGTGCCCAGGGGCCAGGTCACCTGGCGTATCGATTTAGTTTGTAATCACAAAAATTCTTAAGTTTATTTGAGAGAGAGAGAGAGAAAGCATGAGTTGGGTGGGGGCAAAAAGAAAGAGAATCCCAGGGAGGCTGTGCCCGATCAGCGCAGAGACGGATGCGGGGCTCGAACCCGCGAACCGTGAGATCATGACCTGAGCTGAGACCAAGAGTCAGAAGCTCAACCAACTGAGCCACGCACGCGGCCCTCGTTTTTAATTTTAATTGGAAGGCATGGCTTGGAGGCTTTCACACCCTCCCTCGGAAAACCCTACCAGCACCCGGTCCCCCAGCATGCTTCACACGGTGCTTTAGCTTTAAAGCCAGAGTATTGGGTCTCCTTTCCACCCAGAGAGCCACCTGGGTCCCTCCCGTGTAGGAGCTCAGGAGTCTCTCCAGCTTTCATTGAATGTGCCTTTAGCGAGTCTCACTGAGTCCCGCTAATCCCCATTCGTGCCCAGAAACTGGCAGCACCATGTGACGGCCTCTAAACCTGTAGCGGAATTGTCTTTGTAAAAGGGCCACACTGATGATGCCGTCCTTCTGCTTACAAACCCTCGCCGGGAGGTGACCTTTCTGTCCTTAGAAATGACTCACCTGGGGAGCTCTGACTTGTCCTTCGGGGCTCCTTCAGGAGGCCCTTTCTTCTCGCAAGGCTCTTCCTCCCCGGATCCGCCCCCCGCCCCCCGCACCTCTGTCCAGGGCCCGCACGCCCTCCGTGTGCGTTCAGGGAGCTCTGGAAACACGCCATCCCTGTGCGGTCACCCTTGTGGTATAATTTCACGGTTGGCACATCTGCTTCTCTGACTAGACTTTCGGCTCCTTGAGGGCACGAGACGTGGCCTGCCCGTGGCTATGTCCTGGCACCTGGCAGAGACCGGCCCGGAGCAGGTGCTCAGGACGGGTTTACCCGCTGACTGACCACCAACTGGCCGAGGGGATGAGCAAACCAACAGATGAATCGATGAATGGAAGAATTACGGGCAGGTTTCCATGACTGGGTACAGCAGCTAGGATATTATAGCATGCGAAAAATTCAGGAGAATGGCTTTTACACAAAAAAAATACACACATTAAAAATTATTGAGTACATCCAAGAAGCTCATACGCAGAGGCAAGGACAAGCCACACTCTTCCCCACACTCCAGGCTGAAGAGAATCAAGTTGGAAACACGCAGCGGCCGTGGCCTCGTAGGATGTTCGGACCAGTCAGGTTCAACGGCTGGAGGGTGCAGGGTTAACTCACCATGGTGGTCCTGGACATTCTCACCGCTGCCCGTGACCCTTTTCCTGTGGGAGCTGCTTTATTCAGGGTGGATGCCAAGTGCACGAAATCAGAAGAGCCAGAGGAGTGTTGGAGGGACCGAGGACAAGAATAGTTCTAATTTTCTGGCTGCCAGCATCACCCAGCCCTCTGTAGTTATACTTCTCTCCTTTTGGTGGAAATTCTGGATTTCCAGAAATGGACTCAGCAGCTGAACAGTTCTGGGCGCCCACTTCCCTCTGCCCCTTCCCCTCCCAAGCTCCAAGCAAGGCTCCTAGATCCTTCCCTCACCGGCTGGGTTGTGCATACAGAAGGCGGGCTCATGACCTTGGCTCAGCCCCGAGAGGCAGCTTTTGCCCGTGGTGGCTCCTGGGGGTCTGTGCATGACTGCTGATGCTGTGGGTGCTCCTGGGGTCCTGCCCAAGCCTAGTCCTCAGCCTCCCATCAGATCTGCCCACCCCCAACATTCTTCCAGTAAGTTCCCTCTGCCTTTCGGGCAGAAATCAGCCCGAGTTAAGTTTCTACTGATTTAAGCCAACAACCCAGAGGAATACATAGGTTGATTGGTTAAGCAGCCAGTCAATATTTAATCCACCTGGGAACCTCCCATGTGCCCAGTTACGTGCTAGGAGGCCCTGCCGACTCTGGGCAACTCCATCCTTCCTCTCCCAACAGCCCAGGGCACTGCCCCCTGGCCCGGCACAGACCCCACATGGTGGACTGATTGTCGATATCCTCCTAAAACTCCTATGTGGAGGTCCTAACCCCCCATGCGACAGTATTAGGAGACGGGGTCTTTAGGGAGGGGGTTAGGGCAAGATGAAGCCACGAGTGAGGGTAGAGCCCCGGGATGGGATTAGTGTCCTTATGAGAAGCGCGAGAGATCCCACAACTTCTCTCTGCCCCGCGAGGACACAGAGAGGAGACGTCCACGTACAAACCAGGAAGGTTCTCACCCGGAACTGCACCTACATTTTTCTCAAGTTATTATAACACACGAGAGGGAGATCTGAAGACAGCCCCGAGCCGCTGAACGACAGTCAGACAACGGGAACGGCACTGTGCCTTGGGCTCCGTGTCGCCGAAACTGTGGCCACCTTGCCCAGATAATGCACCTGTGCCTTCACGATGCTGTAAAGTCAAGGCGAAATTCCTACGGGCTGGTGGAGCCCTTACTGGGTCAGGAGCAAGGGAACCCTGCTGTGTTCCTCTGACTGCACTACAGGTCACTTGGTCCCTAAACGGACAGCCGGAAAGCTCCTAGTTGGTAACTGATGAAATTATCTCGTTAGGAAGATAGATGGCTATCATAGAGGCGGGAAGGCAACCCCGGTGATGAACAATGTAATTATATGTGGGTTAGATTCAATATGAAGTCACCCTGCGAGCATGTAACATGTGTATTTGGGTTCCTGGACGATTCATCTCCAAGGATTTGGCCGCTGGGTACAAACACCTGATACGGGAAGGAAAACATCCATCGACGTGGTTATGAAGCTTGAGGAGAAAGGCTGGGCTGAGTTCAGCACTGTGGGTCCTTTTATTTTAAATTAAAAAAAAAATTTTTTTTTTTAAATGTTTATTTAGTTTTGAGAGGCAGAGAGAGGGAGACACAGAATCCGAGGCAGGCTCCAGGCTCTGAGCCGTCAGTACAGGGCCCGACGCAGGGCTCGAACCCATGGACCGTGAGATCGTGACCTGAGCTGAAGTCGGACGCTTAACCGACTGAGCCACCCAGGCGCCCCACCTTGGGTCCTTTTGAAACACTGAGAGCTCTTGATTTATCACTGGCTCAGGAAGTCCTGCCCTGTGGCTCGAGGACACATACACAGAATCCGAATTTTCTTGCAGGAAGAGACAGACACAGATATTCTAGGGTCAATCTCGTCTTTCTGTAGACGAAGAAAAGCTGGCACAGGGCTGGCCAGGAGGCTCATGCAAAGTCCCACGATGAGCTGGGATCAGAGCCGGGGCTGCGGTCAGCCTTCCACCATGTCCACTGCGGGCACCGCCCTGTCCACTGTCACAGCTGGGCATTGGGACAGGCCCACGCTGCCCCCGGCCCCACCCCTGAGTGTGCAAAGCCCTTTCGCACTTTGCTGCTCACCTCTGCTCGGCAACGCTATTCGTTTCTCAAGCATCGGTCGGGCCACCTTATGTCTCTCCAAAGTTTCTTTTTCCCTGTGGTCTGTTCCCTCTGCAAGACAATTCGGCATTTAACAGCCATCAATAGCTGTTCGTGGAGGGATGAACCAATGCAGGGTGAAATTTGGGATCCGGAGAAATCTCGTGTCTGACCACAGCCTCTTTCTCCTGCACATTGCTTCCAGGGTCACGTCTCTAACTTTTACGCAAAGGTTACCAGGAGCCGTACGATGCTATTTCTGCATTTCCTGGGAAATAATTTGCGGTATTTCATTCCGAGTTTCGAACCCGGAAAGGGTCTGTCTCCCTCGGGGAGCTGGCATCATTCATTGCATTCATTCAAGTTATATAACATTCAGTCTCCCTCTTTGCTTTGGCCACTAGGAAACTCAGGGCCTGGTTCTAAATCAGTCCCAGCAACTGTGCTGACCCTTGCTTATTAAAGCCACGTTAAAAAAAATTTCTATTCCTATTTTATTAATCTTATTTCATGTTGGCTGTTTAAGCTGCCTCAAATCCTTTTTTTTTTTTTTTTTAATTGAAAGATGCAGGGTATAAATACATCCGATAAGTACATTTTAAAAATAACTTTGTGGAAGAATAATGCTCTGTGCTATTTCAGGATCCATAATCTAGGTTACAGATTACCTGAGCTTCTGGGGTTTCCTGATTGTCAACAATGGGGAAACTATAAATCTTTGTATCTGAGACGGTTTTGCCCCATCCTTGCCTGCACTGTCCAGGGAGGGGGCTGTGTCCTTACAGGCCTCCCTGTCTACACTGGGGGCTCTTTGATGCACTGCTCTGCCTTCTGCCTCCTCAGCCCTGAGGTCCACAGCCAGGGCTATCTGAATGCACCTGCCACATCCCTACAGCTTTCCAGAGTTCTTTCTTTAACACTTATAAGAGATGGGTAGGAAAGGAAGGGAAATAAGGTAAAAATCCAAACACCGATTATCAGTTCTTGTTAACTTTGGGGGAATAATTGGTTTCTTAACATTTGATACAATTGGTTTCTTAACATTCTTCTCAGGTTGACCACCGATGAACTCTCTAGCGTCTCCTCTTTTGCCTTTTCCTCTGCTCCCTCCACCCCCTACACATCAGTCATATAAAACTTTTCTCTAGTCTTCAAACATGGAATGCCCTTTCCTCCATGGCTTGCCCCGGACAACTCCTACTCATCCTTCAAAACCCCCAACAAAATGACTTCTCTTTCTGAGAAATTTTTCTTCATCTCCTCACGCCCACATACAGTAATTTGATTTTTTTTTTTTTTTTAAGAGCTCCTTCAGAATCAATGTTTACCTATATACCTGATTGGGGCAATTAGCCCATTGCATTGTGATGAATGACAGTTTCACTTGAAGGAGTAGTTAACAGTCTGGTTGTTGGGCTTGAATCTCAGAACGGCCACTTAGGAGCCCTGACTCTGGGAAAGGTACTTATCGGTCCTGTGACTTCGTTTCCTCACCTGAGAAATGGGATAAGAAAAGTTCTCCCTTATAGGAAAAGTAAGTAAAGTCGGGCTAGGACAGTACCTGGCAAATAAGAAGCTGAGTCAAGACTGGCTCTGTTTTTAACCTCTGGTCTGTCCCTTGATTCTTTAGGATAAGATGTCCATTATATTTACGTTAGATTCTTCCTGCGTCCTCCCTCCTCCCTCGGGGGGAGGGTGGTGGTGTTAAGGCTCCCGCCTGGATTCAACTGATCAGCTTGTTCCAAGAGAATTGCCCTTCGAACTAGCAAATCAGAAACCCCAGTGTGGCTGGGCCCCCGTCAGGGCAGTTGACTCCCTCGAAGCCTGTAGAGAGACTGGTGGGGGCCTAGAGTAGCCAGGGATCCTGGTGGGTTCCAACACCCTCCCCTCCCCGGCCGGCTTGCCTGGAGTTTCACTGGACCGCTCAGGAGCCAGAGGTCCAAGGAGGGGCTTCACCGTCTGCACTTACTGAGCTTGATGTCTGACCCCGCAGTGAGACCCTGGTCCAGAGGAGGGAGAGAAAGACGAACAGCTCAGAGGATAAGCTACAACCCACTGTGAAAAATTCCCACCCTAGAATGTTCCCAGTGAGAGTGCTATGGTTGCAAAGAATGCCAGGAACCCAGAGCAGACAGGTGAGTCCCAGGGATCAGGTGCGTGGAAGGCTTCCTGGGGGAGATGATGTCTATAGGGCTACCCAAAGGAGTGAACGGGAGTCGGCAGGGTCAGGTCAGAAAGCGTTCAGCAGGTGAATGAGGTAAGGTTTTACAATATTTGATACATGTTTCTGAGCTTCCAGCAATGTGATTCCACTGAGGCAGATTCTGACCTTGAGAGAGGGTCAAAACGCTCTGGGTGTCGGGAAAGCTTTTGCCAATGGGTACCTGGCAGAGGCCCATCTGTGGCTGTTACTTTTTAATCTACATTATGTTAATGATAACATCAGGCTCACTCCGTGATGTGTATGTGGCCTCTGAGGTTGCCCCCGTCCACAGCCGCCATCCAAACAGCATTAATTCCTTGTAAGTATTTTGCAAAAAACACTGCGGGGAAGAAAGCGCTTCTCCGAGATGACATCGTTTACCACTCCCTGCAATCACATTGTAAACGTGGAACTTCCTTGGGCTGAAGAGGTTTTTTCCGTGTAATTCCAGATTATAAATTGTGATTCAAAACTATTGTGATAAGAAGCCCCATAACCACCCCTAAAATTACGGTGTTTAGAAATGTCCTAACTATGTATATTTCACAGCTGGAATTGATCTCTTTGGGGAGGGTCTCACCTCACTGGTGTTGGCAACGTACAATTGAATTAGTCAAAGTATAATCAAGTGTGGGGAAATGTGCAGATATGGGCCCGAAAATAAAATAAAGATAATTTAATCATTAAAATTGGCACTGGTTTTAAGGACATTCATTGCTATGGAGATGTTAAAGCAGATTCCAGCTTGCATTTTAATGGTGAACTTAAATAAATCTGAGTCCTGGAGAGAAACTGTTAAGTGTATGGGAATGCGAGCTAATCAGAGAAATCTCTCCGACTTGGAGTTAAAGCCCGGGAGTCGTTCGCAGGGAAGCCGAATCATCCAAGCCCTGTCTGGTTGTCTTGAATTTATTTTCAAGTTCCTTGATTTTTGGAGTCAAGTCCAAACCCCGTAACCAGGCATCTGGGGCCCTCCACAGTCAGGAGCCCACCTTCTTTCCAAACTACTGAGGCCCAGACCGTTGCCACGGCCCTCGAGTTCACGTGGCCTGGCCCCACCTCTCCACCCCCAAAGCATCTCATCTCTCGGGAGCCCCCGTGCTACCTTGGATCCCTGTTCAGGGAGTTGTACTGTGCAGTGTCTCAGAGCGTCGGCTCTGGATTCAGACTGGGGTTGGAACCCCGGTTCTGATAATTACCGAGACTCTGTTTCTTTATCTGTAAAATGGGGATGACCGCAAAACCTGCCCTAAGGTAGGTGCTCAAGTAGGTGCCAGTGACTTCTCTGTGCCTAGACGCTACTGAGTGGTTACTCTGAATCACTGTCTCGTTGGAGCCCTCGCCCATCCTATCTCACATGGCCATGGATGGACGGGACTCTCTCCCCACTGGCATGTATATGCCTCGTGGAAGGAAAAGGTGGCTTCTTCACCTTTGCGAGTAGTAGATGTTCAATAAATGGGCTTAGTTAACTAGCAGATAGCTGCGAACAACGGCGTATTTATATCTGAGAAAAGTAGACAGCTTCTCTCTGTGCGATAACGTATGACTAATGATTCTCTCTCTCGTGACTTTCCGGTAATAGGGACAACATTTGGTGTCCCCATGTGCCGGGCACCCAGCTAAGTGCTTTCCACAGATTTCTCTGAGGTCAGGACTATTATTATCATCCCCATAAGCCAGTTCATCAGTTAGGATAATATTAGATGCTACAATGATAATAAGAAGAAGAAGAGCACAAAAGGATAGTTTCAAGCCATGTCGCAGTTCAGGGTGGGTGTTTCTGCCTAGGGACAGCTTCCTCCGTGCCGTGTTTTGGGGACTCGGGCTTCGTCTGCCTTGTGGGCCCGCCATCGCCTGATGGTCCAGGGGGAGGGAAGAAGTGTGAACACGGAGGAGGCAGCCCCACCTCTTAACAGCTTGCAGGGGAAGCGACACAGACTGGTGAGAACAGCCACAGGACTACAGCTAAGTACGGGACGGGAGGCTGGCTGGGAACGTGGTGTGGGGTCACTGCCCTCCAGGGCCATCACGAACTGGCTGTGTGCGGCCTTTCCCAACCCCGCATTTGGGGAGTGACGTCATGTCGGGGGCTGGAAATTGGCCAGAGTGGGGTATATGCACCACAGCATTTGGTAAACGCTTCGATTTGTTTCCAGTGAGATGGTTTACCCACACAGTGCCGGCCCCTTCCCGTGACAATGGCGCACGATGGAAGGGTACGTGAGTCACAGAGGGCAGCTGGCCATCTCTGCTGGGTATAATAATAACCCCTTTGCAGGGGCGAGGATACAGGGGTGCAGGCGTGTAGCTAGCTTCCCCCCGGACTGCAGAACTAGTGAGAAGTGAGCCGAGAAGGGCTCCTGACTCCTGCTCCTACCGCCCTGCCATCTGGCCTCCCAAACCCAGAACACTTACTTACAGGATTATTAGCAATTCTATTTTTAATGTACACACGTGTTTGCCCTCCCCCGAAACTATTTCAGAGCGATAGGGGAGAAGAGAATGCTTTCTCTTGCTGCAACGAGGTTTAATTAGAATCGAAGCCACTTTATTTCGTCTTTTATCATTATTAAAAATAAATTTTTCTTTCTTTGTCCGAGGATTGTCAGAGGAAACATTGTTGAATAGGATCCCGCAGCTATGAGCGTTGTTCCATAACTATCAAGGCCCAAACAGCATTTCCCCCCCTCTCTTTCAGAAAATGTGGTGGCTGACTATTTTTTACTGAGTATTTTCCTAGTAAATCTCCCTGCTAAATTGGCCACTTTATTCATGATGATTTCTTCAAATATATCATTCTTGTGGCACAATATGAATAATGAAGAGGAGTATTTTCAAACACATACAGGACTCTGAATAAAACGAATGGGCATGGCATTGAGGGAAGTCAGTAGGGGCATGATCAGCCCTTGTGTGCCTCACACAGGCACCCAGACCGGGACCCTCAGCCCCTGCAGGACGGTTCCCGTCTTTGGCCACGGTCCCAACACCCAGCGCCGGAGGGAGGGTGCACCTGAAGGTTACTGGCTCTCTCGGCATTCTTCGTGCAGCCCAGCTCGCCTGTGTGTAGCCGCTGTCGAGAGGTAGGATGGCACCCCCCCGTTAGACACCTGCCACGGGCACCGGCTGCCAGGACTTGAGAAAGCCAACTCACGCCTCTGAGCCTCTGTCTCCCCATCTTGAAAATGGGGACAATTAGGGAAACAGGCGTCGCACTGCTTATAAAACACAACGCTGCAGGCAGGGGCTCGCGCTTCAGACCGCTCTCATCATCATGACCGTGATCGTTGTGGTCTATCACGTGTTCATGCCTCCGTGCCCAGCTGGGGGTGCAGTTTGGCCCCCGCGGAGCGTCACCTCGGATCGGGCAAATTGTCATGGCTGATGATGTTTCACGTTACTCACATTAAAAATCTGTGAGTGAAACGTCCGACTTCTCGGGGGGAAAACGGTTGTTTTCACCGTTTTTACCTCCTGAATGCCCTTGACGCCTGGCGTGCTGCCCTGCGCCTGCCCGTGTAGACTCGTGACTGTGTGGCTCCCCCTCGGACGATGGAGGAAACGAACTTGGTCTGCAATTTGGGGTCAAGGATCCCCACTGGGACAGCGTGGAGAACAAGAGGCAGAGGCAGGGGAAAGGGCCTGGGGGCTGTTGCAAGGGTATTACTGGGGCTCCTTCGTTGTGGGTGCTGATCATGAGTTAACTGCCATCGGGGCGGGATCCTCAGGAGCCCAACCATGATGCCACAGCCTTCAGTTCTCAGACGAGGGTTCCCTTGGGTGCCTCTCCCGCTCTGTCCCCAGCCCACCAGCACCCGGGGACAGTAGATGTTCCCGAGCGAGGGAATCAATTTGGTGCCCGAAGGGCCAGGCAGACATTCGGCCAACGTTTTTTGGGCACCTCCTATGTGCCGGGCACTGTCCTCAATTCTCTAACGTTGTCTCATTTAATTGAAAACATCCTCCCTAGCCTTCCCCTGATGTTTTGTGTTCCACGCTGGTTTATTTGTGAGTGACGTGACTCCTCCGGTTTCTCGGGGCAGAGCCTCTGTCTGCATTCCCCGCCGCCTAGCGCGGGGTCCGGATCGAGTCGACACCCAGCAAAAGTTCTTGACTGAACGGCTGAGTGAATGTGGGCAATGGCCGCGCCCTCCGACGTAGGCGTTCGTCTCCACGTGTTGGGGGAGGAATAGAGTTTCAAAGACGAGCGGGACACAGGTTAACAGCAACGTTAACGTGGGAGTCAGACGGAACCGCGGTGTTTTATCTTCTTGTGCTTCTTTTACTTCTCTGAGCCTTAGTTTCCATGTTAAAAAAAATGAGGGTCATAATAGACCTGCCCCACGTGGTCATTGTGAGGATTTAGTTAAGTCCAACAAAGGGCTTAGCTCAGTGCCTGGCCTACAGAGAGCATTCGATGGACTGCAGCCAGCGTCCTGGCCAACAGGTAGGGCTGGGGTGGGAGTGATGTCCGTTCTTGGCTCCTTTGCCCGCCACGGGCCGGGCAGCTCAGGGGAGAGGCCGGGGTATGTCCTGAAGAGGCAGGGCACGTGTCATCAGCGGGAGCGTGCAGGAGAAAGGACGCTGAGGGAGACCAGGTGCAGGGTTCTGCTCTGTCTTTGCTCCTTCCCGGCTTCAGGACCAGCCCCCCCACCCCCCCCCGCCCCCCCGAGGGCTCCGGGTGGTCTCAGACCCATGAACCGAACACCTACTACGTGTCAAGCGCTGTGCTAGGTCACAGAATGGATGAGGCACAGCTCTTGCTGTCAACCCTGCTCTCAGTCCCAAGCCGGAAACTGACGGGAAAGAGAAACGGACAGTATTAGCTCCCAGTGGCTGCTGTAACAAAGCAAAAAGAGTGGCCTCAAACAAGAGGACTTTATTATTTCACTACACTGGAGGTCAGAAGACCAAAGTGGGTTGGCAGGGCTGTGTTCTTTTCTGGAGACTCCCGGGGACAATCTGTTTCCTTGCCTTTTCCTGCTTCCGGAGGCACCTGCGTTCCTCGGCTCGTGGGTCATCAGCAATGCAACTCCTGCTTCCATGGTCACATGCTGTCTCCCACCCTCCTGCCCCACCCTTATAGGACAGTCGTAGGCCCTCAGGCCCACCTGCATAGTCCAGGGTCTGTTAAGATCTCAACCTTGTCACATCTGCAAAGTCCCTTTGCCATGTATGGTGACATGTTCACAGGTGTTGGGGACTGAGATGTGGACGTCTTTGGGAGGCCATTATTTTGTCGATCACAATGACACAAGACTGGTGCACTGACAAGGGTCAAGGAGGCGGCCTGGAGGTGGGGTACTTCATGCGGTTTGAATATCAGGGTTTCATCGACTGGAAAGCAAGAGGTTGACCTAGCTGGTCCCTGAGTTCCAAACTTGACCATCCTGGATGTACAAAGGTGACTGCACTATCTTCTCCAGGTTTCTTTTTTTTTTTTTAATTTTTTTTAATGTTTATTTATTTTTGAGACAGAGAGAGACAGAGCATGAATGGGGGGGAGGGTCAGAGAGAGAGGTAGACACAGAATCGGAAGCAGGCTCCAGGCTCCGAGCCGTCAGCACAGAGCCCGACACGGGGCTTGAACTCATGAACCACGAGATCATGACCTGAGCCGAAGTCGGACACTTAACCAACTGAGCCACCCAGGCGCCCCTCTACTCCAGGTTTCTGACCACACAGAAGCTGAGGTCTACTTGTGAGGTCAACGTCTTCGCAAATTATAGGCAGTGGCCTGGCATCGAGGGCCATGGCCGCACGAACCAAGAGCATTTCTTCAAATAACTCAGAGGAACTTTGACAATGGCCGAGGGGTTTTGGAAAAGGAATAGTAGAAATGGTTCTGAGGATCAGCCTTTCACCCCAGGCCCCTGACACACAGACAATCTCCTTTTGAGCCACGTTTTCCTGTAGGGCCAGCTTCCTGTGTGTGGCTGTGTGATTCATCACAAGGAGAAACAAGTCACACCGGATGGCGCACAGCATCAGCTAAAACAGGAAGAACGCTCCCTGAGTCATCCCCCCACAGGTGGCAAAGCCCCTTCTTCTGAGCTATGGGGGGACGACTCTGGAATGAGAGGGACCCTCGGGCTCCTTCATCGGGTGCACTGGAACCTTCCGAAGGAGAATTTGCCTGTGTTTCTCCAGCCTTCCAAAGGAAGCACAAGGGAGCCTCGAACGTGGAAAAGCATGTTCTATGCTGCCTCAGGGCCTTGATGGGTGATTGGCATTGGGGTGGGGGGGGGGCACCGTCTTTCTTCTGGAAAGCTCTAGGGGGTTACAGAACAAAATCACCGGGAGCGTCGGCCCCCGTGCATCTGCCCATCGCATATTCCCTTTGTATTTTTAGTTCCCAAACCTTGACATCTAAACTCCCTGTGCTGTGGCTCGGGCGGCAGCCTGCCAAGCTTCCTGTGAAGTCCCCGCTGCTGAGCGTCCTCACACTTCCTGCAGAGCAGTGACTCAATCCAGAGCCGATCATCCTGGAGGAAGACGGTGTGGGTGCAGAGGGGCGTGAGCGGTGACGGAGGTGGAAACAGCCACCTGGAAACCTCACTCACTTACCCGGACACGACGTGCCAGTTGGTGGCTTCCTCTCCTGCGGGAAGTGGCACTTCCTCCACTTCTCCCCATGGCCACACACGCGTGTGCACCCCTATGCGTGCACACACACGCACAGGCACCCTCGACAGGCCTTCTGCATCTGCGCAAAAGAGAGACCAGATGCCCATCTATGATGGCTGGGGGCATCCAGGACAATTTTCTTTCTCGTTTTCCAATCACTTTCCAAAGCAAACGAGCAAACAACGTCAGGGGCTAGAAACGGGGCAGGATAATGACGTCGACGCTGATCTTAGGGTAGAAAACAGGAAATTGGCAGTGAAGAAATTTGAATTAGTGATGCGGAAGACAAACTCAAGACTCCCGCTCGGATGGAAGAGCAAAGAAGAAAGGCAGAAGGATGTGAGAGTGCGTGGCATATACACTTTATAGAGAAAGAGATCAACTATCACACATTTGAAGGAAGAAACCAGAACAGTAGGGATGGAAGTGATAACACAGATGTTTGGCGTAAATTTTCTTCACTTGAGACATGAGCTCAGAGTTCAGATCTCAGGGAGATACATCCGGTGGCCTTATTTTAAAAACTTGGACCTCGAGGGTTAAAACCGAGAGAGGACATGTGACTGTATCAGGCTTCAAGACAGATCAAGTGGTGACCTCTTGCCCGTGCGCCTGTGAACACGTGTGTGTGTGTGTGTGTGTGAACACGTGTGTGTGCGCACACGCAAAAGTGGGTGCATAAAGGGAAGGAGAGGATGGAGACAGTCCAAGAGGGGAAAAAGTTGGGGGAAGTATTTTCAAGAGCAACATCAGGCCGCAGGGTTAAGAATTAGACTCTAGGCCCGGCTTCGTTCTGCGGGGCTCTATCACCAGCCCGCCAGGTCGCTTCATGTCCCCGAGACCTAAATTATAGAGGAGTTGTCGTGGGACCTTTGTCCTAATGTTCTCGTGAGAGTTCAGGGAGATAAGGCATGCACAGCTCCGGGCAGAGTGGCAGAACCACAGTAAGCCCTCCCCACGGGTGACCTGCTATCACCAATATTGTTAAATTTTTTTTTAAAGTAGGTTTCACTCCCAGCGTGGTGCCCAACGCGGGGTTTGAACTTACGACCCTGAGATTAGGACCTGAGCTGAGATCAAGAGTCGGACACTCAACCGACTGAGCCACCCGTGCACCTCGCTGTTACTAATCTTTAAAACATGAGAGCCAGGGGCGCCTGGGTGGTTCAGTCGGTTGAGCATCCGACTTCGGCCCAGGTCGTGATCCTGCACCTCGCCTCGTGGGTTCGAGCCCCGCGTCGGGCTCCGTGCTGAACAGCGCGGAGCCTGGAGCCTCCTTCGGATTCTGTGTCTCCCTCTCTGGCTCTCTGCCCCTCCCCCACTCTGTCTCTCTGTCTCCCAAAAATAACTAAAAAAAATTGAAAAATAAAATAAAATAAAACACGAGAGCCAGCGAGAGGCGAAGGCCGGATGGACGTGAATGGTCCGGGCTGTCTTAGGAAACGAGACAAAGGCAAGCAAGACATCAAGAGTTTTAGGAAAGCCATACACGGGGTTCTGTTTAGAAGTGTGTTGAGCTGGAAAGAATATTTGTAATTCGGTATTCCGACCCCCCCGCCCCCCAACCCATAGCCCAGTGGGAGGAAATGGGATGCAGACAATGCAAATGACTTTTATAAACTCACACATCTCCTTAAGAGCCACAGGTTAGAACCCAGGCAATAGCTTCATGGAATTGGGAGTCTGTGTTACAAAGCCCAGGACCAGTTCCTGCGGTCTTTCTGACAGCCTTCTGGTGCAGAAAGAGCAGAGATTACGATTCCTGTTTCAAGAAAGGAGGGGCGTAGACAGTAGGTCTCGTAGCCAGTAAGTGGAGGTGTCGGGACCTGAATCCGGACCTCAGGACAGCCAGACCAATCAGTGTATTTTCTCCTTAGCCTATCACCTTTTCAGGATTTCAGAAAGAAACCCCGGCATGCTTTTCGTCATGTTTATATGACGCTAGTCTTTAAAGAGCGCAGCCAAGAGTGAATGGGTTGATTGGTACATAAGCGGGCGGATGCACGAATGAATGGATGGATGAATTCTTGGAGAGGCACAATAAGTAACTCTCATTAAAATTTCAGTTCAGCTATTACGTGCTGGATCCCCTTGGGCCCTCCCCTGCTAGCTGACCTAAAAGCGAGAAGGAAATGGTATTGTGGAAATCCCAAATTCTTCACCGAGGCTCGCCATTTATTCCATTTTCTGTAGGAGGCAGAGCAGTCACGGATGAGCCCCGCGGGAACCTCCCTTCACCCCCCCCCCCCATAATTACTGTAGAAGAATTTGGGGGAATTAAAGAATTGCTTTTCTGGGAGGAATGAAAAAGAGGTTTCCTGCTGCAGAGAGGCAAGGGAAGCAAACTACCACGGTCCAAGGAGCTGGGACTTGGGCGTCTCCAGTTGTGCAATGCTCCGTGGAGCTGGGAGGGTTTAAGGAAAGAATACGTGTTTTCTAGACGCCTCCTACAAAGACTATACTCCGTAGACGTTGACTAGTGGATTTATATCCCTCTGGACACTACAGCTGGAGCCCTTAGTCTCACAACCGTGGTCTGTATTTTGCAAAAGAGGCTTAAAGTGCATCGCTTCCACTCCTGTTCTTCCTCTAATGATCTTTTAAACACCACCTCCTCCAGGAAGCTTTCTCGGAGAGCTTCCTGCCACGTCCAGACCACACGGATACCCTGTGCTCTCTTTGAATTCTGTACGTTCTTTAATAATCACAGAGTTTTCCAGAGAGATCTGGAAGAGTAACCTCATGGCAACCCCTGAAATGGACTCTCGATGATGTTCATGGCAACGTTGGTTGTAAGGGCATGGCGTCACCCAAAGTCAGAGAGGAAAGACTGAACAGCTGGGGTTTAAAAGGAGGGGAACGGAAAGCACCCCGACGGCCCAGGAGCAGGAACCAGCACCGTTGGGACGCCTCAGCTTACCATTTTCTTTCTTGCTATCACTCTACTCCACCAGTTATCTGAGCTGGTTTGGATCACCTGCCCTTTCCTTGGTCCGAAGATAGCAGAATTCCTTAATTGGCTTGCCCATGCCCATCTGGACCTTCCAAACGAATGGATTTGTTGTTTCGGGAAGATGGGGCATGCAAAGCGGAAGAAGGTTCACCACGGCACTCCATAGTGTCATAGTATCACGTACATACCATCTTCCCCTCGGTCCCTCTTCCCCTAGTACAAGACTCTCAACATCTTGAAAGGAGGAACTGTACCTTATTCAGATCCTCAATGAATGTCACGCGACGTCCGAATGGAGTCATGGCAATGTGGAAGGTATGGCCAAGGCGACAGATGGGGTCACTGCTCAACCAGAAGCAAATGCCCTTTGCAGTCACCGCTGAGAGAGTCTTTATTAACACAGACCTGACACCCCCAAAAGGAATCAAAAAGAGCAGCTACCAGCCAAAATATCTCGTCTCCCTTAACGTCTTTTGCAGGTGGCGACGTTGCATTGCGATAACCTCGTGGAGTCCCTTTTTGTTTCCAGAACTCTGACGAGCAGTGACTACGTGTTAGGTTTTCCAGAACTACCTGGTTTTTGTTTGTTGGTTTGGTTTTTCCAGCTGCTGAAAATTTATTTCTGGCAGTCATTAAAATTCTGCTCCTACCATTTGCAACAAATGAGAGAGAGCACCGGGTACAGTATGTGGAGTGTATCTCTGCGAAAACGAGGGACGGATACCTTCCAACACTTTGGGATTTTATGAATGATTTACATCTGGTGCTAAAGTTCACAAATGAAACGTGGGGGGAGCAGATGCTTTATCTCTTGACTGCATCATGCCTGCCCATACTGATGGGGAATTGAAAACAGCCAGGTCTCATAAATCAACAAAATCTATTTTTGTGCCTCTTGATCTCCATTCTGAACATCCATATAACACCCAAAGAAATGTGGTGAAATTAGTTCCTCAAGAAGCCCTTTATGTTTAGGAACAGTGCGGACATGTTAATAAAAAGAAGAGAGAAATAAAAGTGGACTGATGTGTGTGTGGGGGGGGGGGGGTGCGGCAGGGTGGGGGTGTGAGGGAGAGGAACCAGACCTCGGAGGAGGAATCTGCGATTTATGGAGAGCAGGGAAGGAAGTGTGGGTCTGAGCTGGACAGACTAAGGAAAGCATGGGCTGGCAATGATTTGGAGAGAGGGTCTATTCCAGTAAAGGGAGGGACGCTGCATTGCAGATTAAAAAGAATCAGCATCTGGAAATGGACTGGAGTTGGTAATTGGAAAATCATGGAAAGAGACTTGTAAAGAAGGCAAGAGTCTGAGAGTCTGATGTTTTTGTATTTTTCCTTCTTTTCCCCTTCCTTCCTTCCTTCCTTCCTTCCCTCCTTCCCTTCCTCCCTCCCTCCTTGCTTTCTTCCCACTTGATATATGGTTTTATGTAAAACATGGTGACTGTCTGAGTGTCATATGAGAACACACAACCTCCTTCAGAAATATATGCCGGGCCAGGCCCTGGTGGAGTGATATTCTCATCTTGGAATACTGCCCCCCTCTAGCCCCGAGTCCAAACCCTTGAGCGTCTCCTCTGATGATTATAAAAAAAATCTAGTCTGTCACCCCCAATTTGCACTTTATCACCTTACATCTAATTATTTTATGGCTTCTTTAACCAAGACTTTCAGTGTTCTTGAAGGCAGAGGTAGCGTGTTAATCTTTGGGTGGGGTGGCAAAACCCAGCCCTGCCCCGAGCCGGGGACGTGGCATTGGCAGAATTCAGCTGCACGCTACCGGCATCGTTTCTAAGCATCCTACGTGAGAGAGGACACAGGATGAGGGGCTGCAGATAGAAGCGTGATCAGACAAGGTCCATCCGCAGAAAGGACTTCCCACTTAGTGGAGGGGCAGGGCTGTTTATAAGGGACCTAGAACTATATAGCCTGTCTTGAGACTCGAGGCACAGTGAGAGCCAAAATAGGGAGCAAGCAAATGTTTCGAGGAAGCCCAAGGGGGCTTCACAGAGGAGGTAAGGCGCGCTGGCCGGGGAAGAAGATTTATTTTGGGGAACATAGTAACTGGAAAGGCAGGAACAGACAGTGGCCAAGAACAAATGCCTATTCCTTTCACATGTTTTCTCCTTCCAGCCTAAAGAACTGCATTCATTATAACGAAGCAATGATTTTCTAAATTAATTGCCTCGGGAACGGTAAGAGTGGAGGTACACCCCACACCGTTTCTAACTCCTATCCTGCGAGAAGCTTATGCATTCACAGTTTCTAGCTGGTTGACTTTTATAAATGAAGCAATAAACACAACAATATTAAATATGCATCTATAATATTTCTTCACATTTATTTCTATTGCCATCCTCTCTCAAGGACCCACCGAATCCTTTGTTGAGATTCTCCCTCTTTGTATTTGAGCTGCTATATGCAAGGGACTTTCTGATTTACAGATTCCTTTACCCCTGATTTTATATATTAAAAAAAAGGGAGGGGGGAACGGAAAATATAAACAAAAACCATTTTCAGCTCTGTACTGAGGCATTTGCTGCATTTCTCTGAATGCAAGTTATTGGTTCATTTTGAAAACTCCACGTTGGAGAGATCACAGTCTTTTAAAAGGAGCCAGGGTGGGACACACTTTGTACAATTTGCTACACATAATATTAACTATTGGATTAAAAAAAAATGTAGCTGCTACATTAACAGATGAAATTCGATATTGCAATTTAACACCCAATTTTCCAACAATCCTCTAATATGTAGACCACGTCCAATTTTTCTAAAAGAAAACCTCAGTTCAAAAAAAAAAATATATATATATATATCATTTGCATTTTACTAAAATTAGGTGATTCTTTTCTGGGGGTGGGTTTTTTTTTTTTGACATAGTGAGTACCCCAAACCCCTCTCCACAGAGGAAGTTACTAAAAGCAGAAAAAAAAAGAGTTCCGTAGTCTCCCTTAGTTACCATTCTGTTCAAAATATGTCCCCACCTAATATAACTTGCTATGTGTCATAAAATACAAAGGAAAGTACTTTTCATGCCAAATATCAGAGAAAGTGCTCTCTTTTCTATACGGCCCAAGTAGCAGAAGTGATGTGTTCATTTTAAATTCCATTCATGTAGGTTCTAATAAAAGCTATTATAAAATACAATTGTGTGGAGACAAAAAGAGAGATAATATCACTATAGCTCAATATAAAATTTAAGTAATTAAGACATGAAAACTATTACACAATTTACTACAAATGCGGCCAGAATAATAAAATGCTTAACCCTTTCCCTCCCAATTGCTTTCTCCGTTGGTCTCTCTCTCCTCTTCAACACCTAACTTACACACATGGGTACCTGAGGGGATGTACAGAAATATTATAATCCGTGTTTGGGGGATAGGGATGATAATCAAGGGAAAATGCTTTTTTTTTTTTTTTTTTAATTCCAGGAAAGAAGGGTTCCCTGTTTCTAGAGTGATGACATCAGTCTACTGGGGGGGAAATTGATTTCATCTGGACAAAATACAAAAGCCTCTGTCGAGCCGATGAACCCAACAAGGACACGAAGACCCCAGTAAGAGGCCATTATGATAAACAGAAGGCCTCGTGGGTGGACAGGGTCAGACCTGGGGGCAGGCAGATCCGAGTTCAAATCCTGACCCTGACGCCCGTGGGTGAAGCACCCCCAGGCAACCGTGTTCGGACGCAGGCGTCTCACCTGTGGAAGGGACACCGTCGTGCATTCTACTTTTTAGGGTCATACCGTCATCAGGCAATGGGGGTGTTATTAACAAAACGGATGTTAAGGCTTCGTAATTAAAATGGGAAAAATATAAAGGACCGGGCGTCCTATTTCGCTTTTCCCTGAAGCGTGTCTGTCCCAGCTCAGAACGGGAACGTCATGAGTCAAGGAAGTGGCGCACTATTTCTCCGTCAACTGCTCCCCACCTTCCTGAGTTTATGAAAGAGAAAAGTCTTGGGGGGTGGTGGCACTGGGCTCCCAGCATTCCTCCAGCACTTGCTAAACCCCACCTTTTAATTAGCACCGGAAGCTCTGGGCTCTAGCCTTGAGAACCTAGCGCTCCCGCCCCCGGAAGTGACACGCTTCACTTCTGCTCGCTGCTCACTGGCCAGAACTAGTCACGTGGCTTCTCTCCGGGGTGGGGCCTGGCAGTGTCAGCCTATCAGGTGCGTGGAAGTGGAGAACCGAAGTACCGATGAACGCCCCCCACACCTACCTGTGCGTTATTACTGGGGGGGGGGGGGGGGGGGAGGGAGCAGGGTCCTTTTCTGATTCTAGAGAAATGTATGTTGCTGGTGGAGAGTATTTGTGAACTCAGAAGAGCACAAATGAAGTAAAAGTCATTTCTAATCCTGCCATTCACTTGTCCCTCCTTAAGGTGTTCAGGGCTACATCAGTTTGCCCTGTGTTTCTATAGAAATAAGGACATTTAAACAAATATTTGGGCCATAGTGTATGTCCTGCTGTGTAACCCACGTTTTCTCTGTCACATGTCACAGTCTTCTGGAGTATTAAATATTCTTGTACACCATGCATACTATTTTATCTTATGTCTGCACTGCAATTATTTGAGCCAATTGCTAGTAATTTGAGATTTTAAGTGTTTCAGTTTTTCTCTATATTTTGTGATTATTTTTACATGTGTGGGTGTGTACACACGTGGGTATAAATTACGTATTTGCCCATGTCACCATAAACACCATCTCCATGAAATTTTTAACAGATAATCTACTATTTCATTGGGCAAACCTTTCACGGTATACTTAACCTTTTTGCCATTTCGATTGTTTCCAGTTTTCAACCACCATAAATAATATGTCCGTGGACTTGACTTCAGGTATTTTCCATATTTAGAAATGTCCAGTGGGCTAGGGTGCCAGGAGCAAAATTACCAAACCAAACGTTACAAACATTTTCAGACACCTGATTAACATCTTTAAAGGAAAACACGTTTATTTTGAAGAATGAATAAATGAATGAATTAAATTACAAATAACTTTGTCAGAGCTTGAGAATTGGCCATAAAATATCTCTAAACATCTCCTTCAATAACAAGTCCCTTTGGTTGGAACGGATATCTTATCCTCATAAATATCCAGTGAGAGGTGTCCACAATCTGGACCTTCCAAATGCTGGCTCCCTATCAGGTGCGGCATCAGCAACTTTCTGCCTATTTTCCAATTTCATGAACAAAACAATCCACAGGCAAACTTCAAAATCTCCATTTTACAGACTGGACGTTGTAAAAGCTCACGGTCCCAAAGTTGGGACACAACTTTGAGTTGGAATTCCGAGATGGCGGACTCAAGTTTGGGCACTTCCTTTCTGGAATGGCAATCAACTCAGCATCAGTTTGCACAACAGGAAGAGACAGCCCACAATTAAGAAATGCCGTGTGTATCATTGTGCAGTTACACTTCAGGGAATAGGAGCATTATGTGCTGGGATCGGCAGGCAGGGGTGGGCTGAGTTGGGCCAGCTCTGGCTGGGCAGAAAGAAGGTCCTATCCCCATAGCTTTATTGCCGGTGTGGAAACATGTTGATCTCTCTTCCATTGTCTTAGAATTGCCCACAAGATATTTTAGCGCGAGCAATAAGCCTGTAGCTTTGAACTCAAACCTTGCCTCCCTTCCATTGCTCCCCCCCCCGGTGACTTTACGCCTCCATGCCATTGTGCCCCTTATCCAGTGCCAGAGCTTCTAGCACTGTCTTGGGCACACCTGCTCTCATGTGTGTTGGCCAACGTCTGGGGAAATCGTCTGTAATGGCAAGGCAAAGCGTTGAGTTAGGAGACCCGGGATGACATCCCCACTGGCCGCCTTACTAGCTGGGAGACCCAGAGCAAATCATTTAGGGTCTCTGACAGTCACTGTGTCATTTGCAAGATGGAAGCGATGGTGTTAGCCTGCTTCGGCGAGAGCGTATAAAACACGTTGTAAGTGTAATGGGCCATGCAAAAACGGCTGGTCTGCAGGCGACCATTTCTGTTTCAAAGTTTGGATTGAATGGTAAGCTTGGAATTACTGATAAATGGTGTTGTGGGTTTTTGCTTTGGGTTTTTCACTTCAGGCAAGTTCCTTGGCTCCTTCTGATGAGCCCACGGGTTTCCAGCATGCTCCCCGTCCTTCCGCCAGCCTCCTGACTCTGTAGAATCACCCTTGTGCCTTCCGACTTCGACCTCATGCCTTACGGCAGGCCACGATGCCAGTTCCAAGCCGTGGAAGCCCGCCATTAGTTCCTCACCCAAGTTCAAGCACTGATCCCCCTTACAACCGACAGCCATAAGTGTACAACAGCCAGCGTCCCCTGTCCCCCGCTCCATGAGCTCTTCTGCAGTCCCCTCTGTGGTTCCTCAAAACTCGGCAAGAGGAAAAGGCTATACGGTTGACGGCCATGGTCAAGGTCATGGCTCTGCAACATAGCAAGTCCTTTACCACTGTTGAGCTAAAAGTGCCCCAAATGGTCGTCTTTCTTCTTTTTCTTTACTGGCTGGGGGAAAAATAGAGGCGAAACTGCCTGATGGGAAGGTCCCTGCCCTGAGGATGAGAGAGAAGCTGGTCACGAAGCCCATCTCCCCACCAGCGAGCTCTCTAGCTGTGGGTCCAGAGGCAAGTCCCTCCACTTCTCGGTATCTTATCTGCTTCATCTGCAAGTAAGTGGGGCAGATGATTACTTGAGGTTTTCTGGTGACGTTTCCCGAGGCTCTCTAAATACAGACTTTATGCATACGTAAGCGTCAAGTGACAACAATAATTATGTCTCAAACTTACGGAGGATATAGCCCGGGTACAAAAAAACCCTCACGTTATTTTAAATTATCTCAACAAATCTATAAGGTACGCTACCAGCTAGGAACTGTGCTCAGCTGTTCATGTCCCCAAATAACAGTGTCTTAAAGCTTTTAGATGTGATTTTTCTCACATATTACGTGAGCTCCGCAGAGCTCCTACGGTGGCTCTACATTGAATCTTTTCTGTTTCAATGCAACGGTGACCAGAATCTTTCCAAGTACCTGCTCTGGCATCCTTCGTTCTTCGAGGTTGGCTCATGGTCGCAAGATGGCTGCTGTATCCCCAGCCATCGTGCCCACACTCCAGGCAGTGGAAAGGGAAACGAAGACAAAAGCAAGAGGGTGAACCTCACAGACTAGTTGCCTCCCGTTAAAAGTTGTCCCTAGGCGGCCCATCTGATGACGTCCACCTAAAAGTCTTTGGCCATCCCTGCCTGCAAGAGAGGCTAGCGAGGTACATTGCTGCCTTCGATAACCCCAGGGTTGATTTAATACAGATGAAGAGTAGGGTAGATACTAGGTAGGTAACCAGTAGTCTCCACCACAGGAAGGTAACTTTTATTGTACTAATTTTGCAGATAAATAAATTAAGGTAAGCAACTTGCCACGGCCATAGAGAGAAAAGGTTTAGGAGCCGGAATTGAAAATCAGCTCCTGCGTGCGTGCTCAGTAGGCCTGAGATGGTGGGTGCTCAAACAGTCCACCTTCAGATCCTCGTTGCCCGTCGGCGGGATGGGATCAGAGCGCTTGCTGTAGGGCAAAGGCAGGGCTACATGAGATAATGATAGGAAGTGCCTGAGACCTTGCCCTTCCTGTTAGTATAATAGATGCTCAATAAACAGGAGTTGAAAGCTTGGACGCCCTGGAATATACTGTGCTGTTGTCTAGGTGCCCCACATGCTAACACACCTCCCAAGGGACGTGTCGACTGCCGAAGCTCGGGAGACACTCTGTCCAATGTGTCCTCTGAATCTGGTCTCCCTTGCTAGATTTGAACTTCCTGAAAGTGGGAAGGCTTACATGATAAGGGGGTAGAACCCGGCTCACCGTTGGTTGATTGACAGACAAATGCTTTGCTTCCTCTTGGATATTAAAATTACATGACTCTCACCTGCATGCCGCTTACAGTAACCAAGAGGGGTGCAAAATAGAGAATTCACGACCAGGCTTATCTGTGGGAATACGTACGTGTGTGAGCAGGGGGCTGGGGTAAGGCAGTCTAACAGGAAGGAGAGATTCCAAATGGAAGTAATTTCTTCCTGAAATTCTCCAAAATACACCATTCAAGTAAAACCACATTCAAATACTAATGAAATGAATGAAGAGAAAAAACCCGAACAACACGTATGTTACAGGCACTAATTAAAAAGACACACACTTGGGGCACCTGGGGGACTCAGTCTGTTAAGCGTCCGACTTCAGCTCAGGTCATGATCGCACGGTTTGTGAGTTTGAGCCCTGCGTCGGGCTCTGTGCAGGCAGATCAGAGCCTGGAACCTGCTTCGGATTCTGTGTCTCCCTCTCTCTCTACCCCTCCCCTGCTCGCACTCTGTGTGTGTGTCTCTCTCTCTCAAAAAGAAATAAGAAAAAAAAAAAAAAAAGATACTCACTTATTTCATTTTGAGAAAAAAACAAAGGAAAAAACCTAACATAAAGGCACAAAGAAAAAGAAAATCCCATGTTTTTGCGTTGTTCACAGGACCTCAGTGAGAGCTACTTTCGGATATTCTCAACTGGGCTTCCGTGGAAGAATGTACTGCTCTCCAATCCACAGCCAGCGTTCCCCGGTTTACTGATTTAATCATTACAATGATGGTTGCTAGCAGAGGATGTAAATGAAAAGCAGGATTCTTGCTCTGGTTGAATTTCTTCTCCTTCTCCTTCTCCTTCTCCTTCTCCTCCTCCACCTCCCCCTCCTCCTCCTCCTTTTTTTTAAAAGTTTATTTGTTTATTTTGAGAGAGAGAGAGAGAAAGAGAGTGAGCAGGGAGGGGCAGAGAGAGAGAATCCCAAGCAGGCTCCACACTGTCAGCGCAGAGCCCAACGAGGGGCTTGAACCCACAAACCGTGAGATCATGACCAAGAGTCTGACGCTTAAACGACTGAGCCGTCCAGGTGCCCCTCTTCCCTTTCTTGAGATGGCCACACCAGCACGCCGGACAAAGAGCTCAAATCCTTGACTGGCACCTCAGCAGCAAGGATGGAGGGAGAGGGAGGCCGCCTGCTTGTGGAAGTTGAAGGCCCTTCTCCCCTTCTCTGCGTTTCGTTCAGAACTCGATGCAGGAGGCCTGCTGCTTCCGGCCGGAGTCTTTGCACGGGCTGTTCCCTGCCTAGAACCCTTCCCCCCGGGAACACAGCTCCACTGCCTTGCTTTGTCACATCTCTCTCCAATGTCCTCCCCTGCCCCAGGCCCCCACCTCTCCGTCCTTACCCTATTTGACAGCCAATACCAATATTTGACATCATGCGTACATTTGTGTATTTATTTTCTGTGTCTCCCGCTAGAACGGAAGCTCCTCCGGGCAGGGATTTTGTTACACCTGCCACCATATCGCTGGTCCGAAAACAGGGCTTGCCACGCAATCGTTGCTCCCTCCAGTGGGGGATTTGCTGATGAGTGCAGGACTGCTTTAGTGCGCCCAACTGTCGAAAAGAATTAAACTGATGATGGCCAACTAATGATGACAGCCTTTGCGGGACCGAAAATCTGTATTCTCCCCGCCTGCCGAGCCTAGTTTGGAGCTCGTGTCTTTCTCCGTCAGGAAGACCGCATCCTTCATGGGGACTCGCTGGGACTGTGCTAGACGTGGACCAGCCTTCGTGTCTTTTTCATGTTGCAGGTGGCCCCACTCACCTCTTCCCCTGAGCCGCCTCGCCATTAGCCTCTTGGAGGGCCCGTGTCCTCACAAGTATCGACTTCTTTCCGAGGGTGTCCTCTTGAAGACATGGTTGGAGCCCATGTCTCTGTGTCTCCCATGCATCTAGCATCGAATTTTATGTGGCTCACAGTTCTTGTGCATGTGCTATGGGCCAGGGGCCGTACGAAGGGCACCACATGCATGAACTCAGTGGCTTTCTTGTTCTTTTGTTTTTAATCACAAACTACAGAAATATCTACATTTCACATTTCAACCCAGTAAATGATATGTGTGGGTAGGCAGGTCTAGCCATAGCTATCTCTATACCACTGCCGAAATCAAAATTCCAAAAAACGGTCTCCCTTTTGCCATGTGCAATGCACCTTGATGTTTCTATTCCATTTAATTTAATTTTTTTAAGGTTTATTTATTTTTGAGAGAGAAAGACAGAGTGGGAGCGGGAGAGGGACAGAGAGAGACAGAGACACAGAATCCCAAGCAGGCTCCAGGCTCTGAGCTGTCAGCACAGAACCCAACGCAGGGCTTGAATTCACGAACCGTGAGATCACGACCTGAGCTGAAGTCGACCACTTAACTGACTGAGCCATCCAGGTGCCCCCACTTAATTTTTTTTTTTTTTTTTTTTTAATGCTAGTTGTAATCCACTGAGCAAAGGGTTGGCGAACTAGGGCCCTTGGGCCAAATCCAGCCTGCCACCTGTTTTTGTTACTAAGATTTTGGAACACAGCCACGCTCATTTGTCTACGTGTTACCTATGGCGGCTTTTGCACTGCAGAAGAGTTGCGACAGAGACCATTATACCCGCAAAGCCCAAATAAAATACTGTCTGGCCCTTTACAAGAAAAAGTTTGCTGAGCCTCGCACTAAACTAATAACAGATCCACAAATGGGTCGTGGCCTACTGTTTGCAAAACACCGTCTCAGCTCATACCATTGTGACAACTGGCCCATAAGGGAGGCGCGTGTTTATCTTCATTTACAAGTGAAGCAAACGGAGGAAGAGAGGAAGCCACTTGCCCACAGACACGTGACTAGTCAGCATGCAGAGCCGCATCGCCCTAGACCAGAATCAGTGGAACTCACCTGGAATTTTGGTCTGCTTCAGGGTGAGTTTAATACGTATTTGTTGGTCAAAGAAGCGACACGCACGTTATAATTTTTCAAGACTTTCTACTGGTGGACTTTAGCAGAAATGTGGAACTCATTCTTCAATATACCCCTAAATAAATGAATAACAGAATGATAGCAACGAGCAGTTGGTGAGGGTGCAACTGTGTTTTAGACTGAGTAGGAGGTCACTTCACTTTAATTTCTTATTTTGAATAGCGGCTAGGTCATCTTGTTGGGTTCATTACTTAAGTCTGACCTATGGCGTGACCATAGACACACATGTGGTCGACTGGCAGCTTCCGGCAGGACTCCCAGTGACTCACGCTCTCGTGTGATGCCTTCCCCTTGCGTGCGGGCTGGAGTCTCTTCTTACCAGTAGAGGACGGCAAAGGGGACGGGATGGTACGTCTGGGATTCAGTTACAGGTGACTTCCGTCTTGCAGTCACCTTCTCTTGGCCTCCACTCACTAGCTCAGATGAAGCCAGCTGCCATATTGTGAGCTGCCCAATGGAAAGGCCCACCTCGCAAGGAACTGACGATGACCCTCAGCCTGGCGGTCTTCGAGGACTCAGGAGCTCGGAAGAAGATCCTGCCCCGGGGACCCTGGACATGACCGCAGAGCCACAGAGGCTTGACTGCTTTTGCAGATACTGTGAATGGGGGACCCGGCGAAGCCACATCTGAATTCCTGGTCCCACAGAAACTCTGGGATAATAAATGTGTGTTGCTTCCGTCACTGAGTTTTGGAGGAATTTGTTATGCAGCAACGGATAACTAATACACCACACTACTTTATTATAATTCAAGGTTCTGGAACCCACCCGCATCAACAAATACATCATCAGCACCAACTAGGTGCTCAGTCCTTGGAAAGATGGAGCAGGGGGGTCTGTTCACAGCAGAAGATTCTGCCCTCAGGGAGCTCGTGATCTGGTGAGAACAGAAGTTAGGGGTTGCGTTTTCCGTTCTTAACCACACTGATAATTGTTAGTCATTCACCCTCCATTCAAGATGGTGCCCAGTGGACCCTGCTGACTTATACTGTCCAGTTGAATGCGGCTTGCTTGGGTGGGCCACGGAATTTCATGCCGTGGGTCCCATCTCTGAGGTCTTTTGTGAGAGGCTATCCTTCTCAAAATGGCCTTGGGCTTCACGGGTCCAACACCTCAAGGCCAACGGGTCGGTTCAAAAGAGACCACGAACAAGGCCCAATATTTTCGCAAATAATTTGGTTTCCGAACATTGAAAATGAACCAGATGGCTTTTAAGGAAAACAGGACACACGCATCAGATTCCAATTATATTAAAATGATGACCCAATTTAGGGAACACACAAAGTGTAATAAGAAAAAAATGTTTAAATAAACAAAATCTGCATATTTATGAAACTATAATATTCGCCGGGCTCCTCACTTGGGATAATGAATTTCTAAACTAGACTGATCGCATTCCAAACTTGCCACTGAATCCGGGCTTGGAGAAGCCTGCGGTACTGTTTGGAATTGCAGACGCTCCGAGGGGGGGGGGGGGGGGGAGAACATTAGCATGTGGGTCGGCAGCCAATTTAGGAAAAGGAAAGGTCAGCCCTACACAAATGTGATACATCCTATTCTAATGCAACCAGGAATAGTCGACGCTCGCCCCGTGTTGCTGGCGGAGTACTCTGACGCCTCTTGCTGACGGCGGTCTCTGTCACCCGCAAACCTCCAGAGCCACTGGCGCAGCCGGTGCGGGGCTGGGTTGGCAGGAAGCGCCTCGGATTTATCTATTTATTTTTCCAGATAAATGAAAAACTCAGGGGGCACTTAAAATAAATTAGCAACCGCTCCTGACGGTGTCTTTCTTGCGGTGTCACACATTCGAAATCCTGGCAGGGACTAAGTCGCCTGCCGAACCGTCTTTTCCCACCCAGAGCAAACTGCGAACAGAACAGTGAGCTCGTGTGAACAGGCACGTCTCTCCGGAGCAGGTATCGCTGCGGCCAGCGAGGGTCCAGGTTCACCAACACGCGTGCAGGCTTACACGGCCTCCGAGGCACCCGTCCAAGGCTTTCTGAGACCAGGGAAGGAGGCCAGGGGGGGGAGGGTTCTTGCTTGCACCGAGCGCCGAGATGGCCTTCGAAGGCAACGTTTCTTCACCTGGCGCAGGGCGTGCGTTTCTTTTCGTTTTGCGCAGCGTGTTTTTAGAGAAGTGTTTTTCTTCCCAGACAGGATGATAACCTGTGTCATCTCCTTCTCTGCTGCGTGTGCATTTCTTTCACTGGCAGCGGTTCACTGAGCCCTCCTGTGTGTCCAGCGCGGAGGATATGACAGTGAGGGAGGACAGCAGCGTGCCCGTCCTGGTGGGGGCGACATGGCCCCAACCCACCCACATCCGCAGCCCGCCATGACCTCAACGGTGGCCGGGTGATATCGACGGTAAGGAAAATCAGCCGCTCAGAGCCAAGGTGGCAAGAGGAGAGAGGCTGCTCAGAACTTGGGTCGGTGGAGCCGACCAAGGGGTTTCGGCCCGTTTACCAGTCTAATGGCCAGAATGCGAACTGCCTCAAAAGGCAACTCCTGGGGCGCCTGGGTGGCTCAGTCGGTTGAGCGTCCGACTTCAGCCAGGTCACGATCTCACAGTCCGTGAGTTCGAGCTCCGCGTCGGGCTCTGAGCTGACGGCTCGGAGCCTGGAGCCTGTTTCCGATTCTGTGTCTCCCTCGCTCTCTCTGACCCTCCCCCGTTCATGCTCTGTCTCTCTCTGTCTCAAAAATAAATAAACGTTAAAAAAAACAAATTAAAAAAAAAAAAAAGGCAACTCCTGCTCCAACGTCCAAACTCTCACCCCGGTCCAGCGGGTCCTTCCGACGGAACGATCTGGACCCAGGAGCCCCAAAACATCCCTTCCCTGCCTCTCAAACAAATAGCTGCTCTGAGCCCCCGGTTCTCTTGACTTTAAGTGAAAGCAGAGTTTTCTTTCTTTTGTACTTTTGGTCTATGAAAAAAAAAAAGCTACTAAATCTGGGTAATATTAAACGAGAAAAGGTTTTCACTCTTCTCTCATGATGTGATATTTATTCACATCAGGTCTCCTCCCAGAACATTTTTTTTTTTTCACGCCGATCATCCATGTGAACAAAGAGTGAGACGGATATAAATTTAACAACCTAACTCATATTTTAACCGCGTTATACTCTAGAACGCTCGTTCTATTATATTCCAGAATCATTCCTTTTAGGGGAGCCACTTTTATTGAAAAAGCCTATTTTTTTTTCTTTTAATTAATAAATTTACTGTCAGAAAAGCCCTTCCTTACGGGAACCTGGGTCACCTCCTCTCTGGGCAACCACACTCAAGCATAAATCAGGAGCTGTTTAGTTTTAGGTAATTTTTGTTGGAAGCATCTAATTTTATCACAACATCCTCCAGAAGATTATTTTAAAAGTGCTTATTTCTCATAGGTTTTTTTTTTTTTTTTTTTTTTTTTTTTCTTTTTTTTTTCTTTAACTTTTAATTTTAAATCCAGGGCCCCTTTTTTTTTTGAATCTTGGCAGGGGCTGGGGGAAGTACTAATTGTCTCTTTGCCAGAGTTTAAGTGCAACATTTTTCATTAGAATTTAACAAATGTTCATCTTAAAATAGACTGACAATGGGTCAGGCTGTTTCAGCTTCTGAACCTAAATGCATTAGAGTTGAGGCTTTTTATTCTCAGATCAATGTTGCTTCTTCTTCTCGGACTTAATTTAGTGTAAGGCTAATATGACCCTCTCTCCATTTATTTCTCTCTTTCTCTTTTGGGCTTTAATAAAATTAGAATTAATGGAATATAATGTAGTCTCTAGATTTTTTTTTTTTTGTCAAGCATAGAAATGCCAAATACAACAATATGCTTTGAAAAAAAATTTTTTTTTTTTTTTTTGCCAGTGGTAAACTATTGTGCAAAATAATTATATAAATACACAAGAACATCTGGTCTTTTGAACTGTAGTCCCTGCTGAATTTAAACATGGTACGCGTTTGACAAAATTCAAGGGTTTTATTCTTTGTTTCTCCTGGGCTTTAAATAGTAAGCCCCAAAGAATACTTAGAGCTAATCATTTCTAGTTCATTTGGGATATTGTGTAGAGAAACTTACTCTGCATTCTCCAGGACTGTCATATACCTGGGGTCTATGACACTTGGGCTCCAGGAACAATGTGTCACAGTACTTGAGTAAAACAATGACCCAAGTCTCACTAATGGGGGAAAACCCGACTTAAACGCTTTTCTCCCATTTTACCCACAATAATTTCCAAATGCCACCAGACAATTAGGGCAATTCCAATACCTTTTGTAGAGGAAAGTAATTAAAATTATTACTGCCACTTTTGTAATAAACTCGTGTGACTTTAAAAGTCTGTCCCTGCTCTCTTTCATGATGGAGACATCACACAATCTGTAATTGTGCTATTAAGGAAAAGAGAGCTAATCTTTTTGCATTTGAAGTAAGCCTTCATCATCAGCCCAACAAAGCCAGACAGATCAAAAAAGAACCAGAGAGAGCATTTAAGTAAATTAGTACAAGTGTCAGTTAAAAGGTAAAAATTAATGCACTTATTATTGAAATATGGTTGAAACCTACGTTCTTTTCATTTCTTTGATATTGCGAAGGCATAAAACATTCAATTAACTTTCCATTGTGTTTGGGGGAGAAAAGGCAGAGGATTGTCAGCGACGTGTTAGGGGCGTAGGTGGTGCTCAGGGAAAAACTGAATAGGATGAGCCAGACCACGTGGCCCAGGCCCTTGGAGCCCACCTGTGCCCAGATTTCAAGTGGGCTTAAAGTCTGCCGCCCAGTGCGGTCTGGAGACTGACTGATGTTTTTTCTTTTACTCAAACCTATGGCATTTCTTACTTAAAAACATTATAGACAACGCCCCCTTAGAGTTGTCTTGAGGCCTTGCGAGTGGATCGATTCGTTCTTCGTTGGGCAATGCAGCGTGATCATGATGGTACAGTGTGATCTCAGGCAAGAAGCTTAACATCTCTGAGTTCGTATTTCCTTCCTCTGTATCCCCACAAAGGGATAGGGTTTTCTGCTTGCTAGGTGGCTCCTAAATGTGAAAACACCTCACCCAATTTCTGGCGCAGAGCAGACATTCAACAAAGGTCCATTTTTCTCGGCCTGACACCCTTCGCAACCCCTTGGCACCAAGAAGACAAATCGATTCGTGTTATTTGGCATGAATGGCTACTAGGATCCGGATCTGATGTGACTCTTTCGTGCTGAGTTTATACTAACTCTGTGTCATAAACGTCTCGTTTCAGGGCCAAACGTGGTATTTGACTTTGACATTTTTGGAAGTTTACACAGCCAGCAAGATCTACAAGGCCACCCTCAGAACATCAAAACCCCTTAGCTGAACAATCGGTATCTGACAATCGCAATTCAGGAATTAAAAAAAAAAAAATTGTATAATGAACCCATCTTCCTGAATTGCATGCATGTCAGATTGTGATCAGCTTGCTGTGAGAATGTTCGGCAAGAGAAGGCCTGATGTTTCAAGTGAAAATTACTGGGATCACACGCACTAATTTGTCTCCATCATTAATGAAACATTGTTTTACTGCCCTGCAAAAAAGACTTTTACACATATCGTAAAACAAACGTTAGCAGAGAAATCCTCCGGACGTGATTTCTCACTGTGACCCACCAGATGGGGCAGCTCCGAATCCCTACATCCTAGCCCAGGGCTGGCCACCTCGTAGGCACCTTTAGAAATGTTTTCAACAAACAAGAAATAGGTGTTTTTCCTAAAACGCGACTTTAAATCAGGGTGGGGCTGATTACTTTTGGAGAAAGGTTGGCTCCGACCGGAGCGGATCATTCTGGGCTTCAGCGAGGCCTCCAGAGAAGGCAGGTTCGACTCCATTTTATTCGCAGGGGCAATTTCGAGTTTAGAAAAGACACGTTCTGTGAGGCAAGCTCCCTCTTTACTCAAAAACAATGCTTGTGAAGTTCTGAAATGCATTTCCCGGGAACGATCCTTGACAACATTTCTGCGACCTTCTAACCAACTCTGCCCTGGCACTTAAGGAAAATAACTCAGTAATAAAATCCCAAATCACTGATGTTGTGATTATTATTCTTATTAATATGCACATGATAGAAGTTAGTGCCAAACTGACAGATTTACGCTTTTGCAAAGGTAATGAATCAAAGCAAGAAGGTAAAAGCCGCTATTACCCTAAAACCTAAAAGTGACAGACTAACTCAGGTTGTTTTGGGTTTTTTTCTCCCCTCTCCGCGCAGATGGCTGATGATGCCGGTTTTCACCGACACACGGTGGGAGCTGAATCATGAATACATAACTAGCCGCTGAAGGGAAGTCTGAGCCCTTCCTTTCTGAACTTTCCACTTCCAGGTCTGTTCTGGAAGATGCAGGGTCGTGGGGGAGTGTCTCCCCCGGACAGCCAGCGAGCCGGGAGGGTCATTGCAGAGCTCGGTTCTAAGAAGGATGCTCATCAACAGAGATGAGAGGATAAAGGGCATTGAGAACCACCTACTGTCCAGACAGACACCTGCCTTTTTGGCACACGGCCACTAAAGCAAACCCCCCGGGGGTGGGGGTGGGGGACAAAACAGGGGAAAATGGTGGAGGTGTGGAGAGAGTCCAAGGACAGGCCAAGAGCGACCCCTGAACACAAGAATCTCTTGTGTTTCTAGAACTGTCTGCTCCTCTCCCCTCTGCTGTCTCCCTGGGTCCTTAATCCAATCCGGGCAGGTCGGTGCAATGGGCAGCTTTAGACCCCCAGGTTAGAGGTCAAGGGGCCTGGGGCCAACGGGAGAGGCGCCACGTCCTTGCCCAAGGTCTCCATGGACGTTGTGAGGAGCTGTGACGTTTCAGAAGTGGGCATTTCGGCTGCCCTCAAACCTTCTCTCATCTGTGGGGCGGACCAGTGAGTATTAGCATTGTATTTTGCGAAAACTTAAAATTTTGCAGGTGGAAGGAAGGGATCTTGGAGATTTCTAGTTCACGAGGCCCGGGAACGTAACTTGAGACAAAACTCAGATCAGCTCTCCAGACCCCGTTAAAACACTATAAATTAACACAACCACAGACAAACAAACAAACAAACAAAAGTTTAATGAGTTTTACAACTTCTAGCGCTTGGATGCATTTTTTCCCCCAAGCTTGCAAAAGCATATTTGAATGCGTGTTCAAATTCGACCCAGAAAGTCTCAGGGCGAAACCGACTTGGAGTCAATTCCAAGGCTTTTGCCCTTTACCAGCTCAGTGACTTAGATAGGTCACGTGACCACGCGGTGCCTCAGTTTTCTCCTCTATGCGCTGGGGAATCACGAAAACTCTACCTCATTGGATAATGGTGAGAAATGGCTGTAAACGTATCATCTTCCTGTTCATTGCAGCGTATACAGGCAGGACAGACTCTTTTTTTTTTTTTTTTTTAATTTTTTTTTTTTCAACGTTTATTTATTTTTAGGACAGAGAGAGACAGAGCATGAACGGGGGAGGGGCAGAGAGAGAGGGAGACACAGAATCGGAAGCAGGCTCCGGGCTCTGAGCCATCAGCCCAGAGCCCGACGCGGGGCTCGAACTCACGGAGCGTGAGATCGTGACCTGGCTGAAGTCGGACGCTTAACCGACTGCGCCACCCAGGCGCCCCTGGGACAGACTCTTATATCCCTACTTCACACATGAGGAGAGTGAAGAAAAACATGGGGGCTGGGCTAGCCCCTCATTTCTTAACTTCTACTCCAAAGCTTCTTCCACTCGTTTTCCTGAATTATCGACATTCAAAGCGACCGTGGGTGGGTCCCAATGGTTTTGGGGATGGAAAGAATGTCATGGACAAACCAGCAAGGACAGTGACAAGGTGCGTGGGCATTTTGTCTTTCCTCATCCTCGTCCTGCTCATGGAGAATTGGGAATGTCTCTTCTTCAAGGCTGTGCATGTGTCAAAGGGCAAAAGGCATGAGGTCACGAGGTCGCGTGCAGTTTTGTGGCCCGTGTGGGAGACAAAGAAGCACAGCTTGGAGTTGGTCTGCAGTCATTTGTGCTGCAGGACAGCACCAGGAACACGGGAGAATTGCAGAAAATGGACAATGGCCGCGGCCCAGAGACAACTGGGGATGACCAAGCCCAGGCGACCAGCAGCCAGCCCTGCACTGTTTGCAGAGCAGGCAGATCTACGAGGGTGCTGCTGGATGTCCTGGGGCAGAAGGGGACATCCTTCAACTCATCAGCAGGGGACTCGGAGCACAGGTGCCTGTTTCTATTCCCGGGGGAGGACTCCTGTGAAATCAGAGGCCAAGGAGCCCTGGGCTGCAGGATTTTTGCCGGCTAGGAGAGTCATGATTCTTATCCAAGCAAAATTTCTCCTCTTCCACCTTTCCGCCTTCCGCTTGTACGTAGAAAAACATGCCAGCATTGACTTCCGACCTGAGGCCAGGACTCACGGGTCCACATCCGGGCTTCTGTAACCACCTAGCGCTTGACCCTGACCGCTCAGTGTCTCTGCGTCTCGGTTTCCTCCTCTGTCAAATGGAAGGGCAGGGCAGATGATGTGGCCACCCCGTCTGGCACAGTAAAGGAGTCTGCTGTGCACGGATGTTTCCAGGTGAGTTGGGTGCACACAGCTGTGTCCCCTTTGACTGTGCTCATGGGCATTCCTAATCACAATAATGCAGCTGCTAGAACATTCCTGTCCTGAAGACCTTTCCCCTTTACCTCTGCCAGTGAAATAGCCTTTGCAAGTCTAGGAATTGTTGGCTGGGTATTTATCCCTGTCTGGAGACATGCCTGTCTGCAGACAAGTCAAGGCTCCCAATCGTGCTTTCTCTCTTTCTCTCTCTCTCTCTCTTTTTTCTTAAAGGTCATGGACGACAAAGGCTTCTGAGGATTGAGCTTGTATACAGATGCCCCCCTGACTAGCTGTGGGTCTCTGCCTGCTCTCTGTGCCTCAGTTTCCTTATCAGCCAAGCAGGGCAAATACCATCTAATCTTCTAGGCGGTATGATAGGCAACCGGTGGACGGGAGCCACTTGAGATTTACGGTGTCTGGCTGAGGGAAGGTACTTAAGGAATGCAGGTGACAGATCTGACCATTAGAAATTCTACTTAAAAGCAAGTTGAGGAAAATAAACTCCCTTCCCTACCTACAAAGTGCTCAATAAGTGCTTGTGGAGTGAGTAAATGCATAGAAGAATGAATGCAGGGGTGACTCCAGTTATGATAACTGTCTCCCCAAATCCTCTTACTCATGGAGCATTCAAATCGTTAAATTCATCGAAAAGGCACTAGACACCGTCCAAGTGGAGGTGCTGTTTATTTTTCTCATGCTTTCAATTCACAAAGAACAATACAGTGCATTCTCTCATCTGTTCAACAGTGCGTCTTCGAGACAGGCAAACCACGTTATATACACACATCTCAAGTTCCACGTCTCTCTTTTGCGTACTTGTATTTGGCTTTTTTCTGTATCTACATGTATATCTATATTCCCATATCTATATTTTCCCATTGTCTGTATTCACACCTACACCTGTATCTCAATCGTACTTCTATTTATTTATACCTCTAACTTTATCATGTCCACATCTATATTCATATGCACATCCACATCTGCGTCCATACCCACATGCATGCCCATGTCCATGTCTACACCCACAGCCATGTTACTATCCACATCCATGTGGGAAAACCGAATCTTCAGTGAGACTCGGCATCTAGACTCCAGGCACTCACATAGGAACCAAGAGTTGATGTAAGACTTCAAGACTCCTGGCTCCAAACACCACTCCGTCAGGCCATCTCTCAAATAAGTGGGAATTTTTAAAAAGAAAAAAAAAAGGAAAAGAAGAAAAGAAAGGAAGAAATTTAAGAAGCGAAGAGAAAGAAAGAAAGAAAAAGGAAGAAAGAAAGAGAAAGAAAGAAAGAAAGAAAGAGAAAGAAAGAAAGAGAAAGAAAGAAAGAAAGAAAGAGAAAGAAAGAGAAAGAAAGAAAGAAAGAAAGAAGAAAGAAAGAAAGAAAGAAACTTGTAATTTCTTTATCTCCTTTTCACAAAGCCAAACATCTGCCCAGGCCCACATTATCTCTGTCTCTATTAAGTTCACGGTTTCGGTCGGGGCAGACAGGGCGAGGGTCTGCAAAGTGCACTGTGCAGTGAAGCCTCTTCTTCTCTGGGTCTCCGTTATATGAATCCTACTGCTTAGAATTCTTAGAAAGGTTTTGAAATGCCAGGTTTTTACAATTAGGAAACACAATAGGGTTATTTTTCGAGGGGCGGAATTAGGTCATTTACATGGCCAGCCACCATTTATATGAGGATATCCTAGGAAACGTACTGGATACATGCAGATTTAAACCAGATACACCTTAAGAGACATTCCTTCTCCAATATTTTTTAATCTTTCTTTTCTTCTCTATTTTTAGATTCACTCACAGCTTTATAACAGGACATGGAGAAGTAATGTAACTTGAACTGCCAGGATGGATTAAAATTTATATCATTTTTGAATCTGTTTTGAGAAGGCAGACGTCGGATTCCTAATTTTAAAACAAATTATCAAATATCTTAGGAAGTCAGATTGAAGATTGCTCTTTAATCTCTGAAAATTTTAAGAATTGGATTGCTGGGAATGATTTGGCAGGATTTTTTTTTTTTAATGAGTTTATCTGACTTAAACCCAAGCTTTCCTTCTTCTGTTCATAAAAGCTTACATATCTGCTCCATTTTACAACAATAATCTTTAGGGCGAGGTTTCAAGGCTTCTTAAACCCTTTTTTTCCCAAAATGAAATTCACAGAAGGAGGGAAGCATCCATATTTCATTTTAAAAAATTGAGTAATAACGCTCTAACGAATGTATTTTAAGAGTGCTTTCTAGGCTAGAAGTTTGCAAAACATTGCAAAGCTGTTTATCCTTGTGTGGGCTTTTGTTTATGCCTTTCTTTTAAATCTATTTTTGGCCTCCTGAATTTAGTACAGGTTGCTTAAAAAAAAATCAAATGCCAATATAAAATTTACCTGGAATCTGCTTTAGAGCTTGCGTTAGGCCGCATTATAATTTTGTTTTCTGTTGTCGCTTTTAACTGTATGAATGATTTATACCGTCTTGTGTTTCTAGTTTCCTTTACGGCAAAGGAATGCTTTGCTTCCGCATTCCCCTCATCCTCTCCGTCTTCCTCCTTCACTATCCCGTCTGCAGAATTACCTGACCCAGACTGCCGTGCAGGGGGAAAGCCCGAACCCTTAGGTACTTCTTTTTCATTTTTCAGAAGTAAACGGCACTTCTTCAAAAGTCCATTTTCTCCCTTGGAAGAAATCGCAGAGTGAGTCTAGCATCTAAGAAGGGGCTCTCTCCTAATTTTTGTTCCACTGATAGAAAACTCCCATTTCTTTGCTGCGGGTTCTAATTTATTTTGCAATTCGCACAGCGCACTGTAAACATAATGTAAAGTTTCAAAGCTTAATTAACAGCTACAGAATAATGGCAGGCCAAGTTTTTAAAGGCATTTAAGCTTGGCTCCAAGAAAATGAAGAGGCTTCCATGCAGGAAGCTGTGAACTGCTACCTCTTAAAATAATAAAACTCGGGTGCCTCCAGGATGGTGGCTTGTGCGCACCTGCCTCCCTAACTCCTTTCCGCCCAAAAAGAAAATAAAAATTCCATGGCATTTCATCAAAGTTGGAGAAAATCCAGTTGTACATACAGTGGTGGAGGTCTGCGCAGAGCCACGGCAAACTTGAGCCAACCCCCTGGTCCGAGCATGGGAAAAGCGGAGGGAATTTCTCAGACCTGCAGCTGGGGCAGAAGAGACCCAGCAGCGGATATAGCGCAGGAGTGTTCCATGTGGTCCCGCACTCTCCCTGAGCCTCAGTTTTCTCACCTGTAGAATGGGACTGAGAATTGAGCTGCCTCACAGGCAGGGCACTGTGCTTGACATGCTGCGCCCATCAGCGTAACCAGAGAACAGTCGAGTCTGGCTGAGGGCACCACTCCGCCTGCCTCAGGCAAGGCTGACCGCATTCCTCGCTGGGCCTCGGTTTACCCATTCTGTAGATGAAGGAGTTGAACTTTGCCCTCTGACATTTCCCCCAGGGCTGGTGGAGGAGACCTGGGGTGGGGGTGGGGGCCGGGTCATGACGCGAATTCTTCCAGGCCTCGTGTTTCCTGAAGGTCTCAAGGTAGACTCCTGATCATCTCATCCAGTGGGGATCCACTGTCCCTGTCAAGTTTAAAGGGCACTGTTGATCACATGGTATATTATGGCTCAATATGTGGTAATTTCCCTGAAATACACCAGGAATATTTACCTGTTCTAAATCTTTTAGTTATCTGGGTAGCTGCACAGTTTCATCCCATTGTGCTCTTTGTGTAGAAGGCTATTTTGTTATCTGATGTACGTATTCGGCAGCGTCACATTTGAAAAAAGAAACACTAAGACCCCCTAAAAACACTCAAGCCCTTACAGTTTTATGAATCTATTTGGAAATCGAAGTGTTGGGGTTTTTTTTTGTTTGTTTGCTTTGTTTGCTTTTTAAAGCCAGCTCTAGACTCAACGCGGGGATGGGGGTGGGGGTGGGGGTGGGGGGCCAGAACTCAGGAACCGGAAATAAGAGTCACAAGTTGCCCCTCCTGAGCCAGCCAGGCGCCCCATCGAGGCGGGCTTTTTGGGGCCTTGTCAGCAACCCCGGTTCGTGTCCCTTCTAAACAAAATGCTCAGGGACAGCTGGGAACCCGCTGCCCTCTCTCCTGCAGGACCCCAGGAGCCGCAGGCCGCGAAGCGCACACACCCAGCAGTGTATGCGGGGAGGACCCTCCCCCACCCTTGCGCTCCGGAGCCTGCGGTGGCCTCTGCGTGGCGCGGGAAAAGGACTGGGTCTCTTAAATGACCCGCTTTAAGAGATCGTGCCTCCAGCCACCTGTTGATGCTGAGGAAAGCCTGCCTTGGCAACCCTGAAGCTGAGGGAAGAAAGAAGACTGCAAGCGGAGGGAAGGAGGCTGCGACCATTTCCTGGGCACCTGGGAACCTGGGAAGGGGGCCGGAGGGCAGGTGCGGCGACAAGCACCCCCCCCCACCCCCGCCGCCCCGCCCCGACCCCGCCGTGAGCAACCACCCAAGATCCAAAGTATCTCACTTCCTGGCTGTGCAGAACTGAATCGTTCCCGCCCCACCCCCCACCACAGTACATTAAAAAAAAAACAAAAACGCACAAAACAAGGGAGGCCAGGAGGGGAGGGACCCGGCAGTCACCCGGATCAGCCCTGCAGCGTCTGGAGCGCCCGGGCCTGGGCCGGGTGGCGCGCCCTCCCCGGGGAGTAAGGACGCAGCCCCCCTGGCTGTCCGGCTTCCAGGCCTGTCCTAAAGTGGCCGTTGCCCGTGGGTGGCCGAAGCCGTGGCCCCCAGAGTGGCCTGTTCCCCGGGACAGGGGCCAGCCCCTCTGCCTCCCTCCTCCCCCGCAGGCCCTTGCAAACCCCAACAAGCGCCAGGGCGCCGCGCGGGTTGGGGGTGACATCCGAGGGGCCGCGAGGGGACCTTCGCTGACAGCCGCATCGCACCCGCTCAGGCCTGCTGCCCGGGGCGCGCGCCTTCCGAAAATCCGCCCAGATTGGAGAACTTGCCAACCGCGAGCGTTTCTCTTGCTAAAGAGCAGCCTGTTTTGACAAGATCCTGTCTCCTCTCCGCCACAGTCCCCCTCTCCAGACCCCGAGTTGCCTAGGTGGAGGCGGGGCGGGCCAGGTCCGCCCTGGGGGCCCTGCCACCCGGGGACGCCAAGACTGTCCCCAAGACTGTCCCGGAACTACAGGCCTGTGCACCTGGCTGGGGCGCGACCTTGGCCAGAGGCTCAAGAGTTCTTTTTTTTTTTTTTTCTTCTTCTTGATTTCTGAGCGAGGTGTGTTTTGATTTCGCCGTGTGTTTAGCTGAATTCAGTATAATCTTTCACCCCTTGTGCGTTTCCTTTCCGGACCTGCCCTTCCGCCCCGCGCGCCCCCTAATCTGCCCCCATCTCGGGCGCCCGGCCAGGCGCAGGTGAGCGCTGAGGTGGCAGACGCGGTGAGTGCTCTGGGCTCGGCAGGGCAGGGGACAGGGGAGAAGCGTCTCCAGATCGCGATCAGCCGGTGCCACTGCCTCTGCTTATCTCGGGGCGATCGCAGCTTCCTGCCTTTCCACCCACGGCACCCGGTTGGGTGGGTTTCACTCGCCTTTAGGGTAAAGCGAATTCAGGTCGCACTCCTCTTTGTCTCATTCGGGGAGGTGTGGGTGGGGATGGGGGCAAAGGCGTGGCCCCAGCCTAGTTCCCCGCCCCCCAGACACCACTTGGAGAGAAAGACCAGTGTCCCAGGGCCCCAGCACACTCTCCCAGGATGTCTAGACCTGCCTTTGTTTCTGTTGTCTTTGTATATATATTTCTAGCCCTACAATCCCAAACCCGGCACCACGGAGCTGTCCGCCCTGTACTGGGTCCTGCAGTTCCAATCCTCCTGGGATTCCAGCAGCCAGACCTTCCCTGTGTGCCTCACCACCTCCCACTGGTCCACAAGGTCAGGCCTTATAGCCAAGCAGACGGTGGGTCCTTGGGATCCTTCTAGAATGTAGGATAGAAAGAGTTTTAAGGCTGTCTGCTCTAGCTGGACCTTAAGGACCACCCCTAATCCCTCCATAGACTCTTCGCCTGTCAGACTTCCGAGGAGAATTTAGAAACTCGCCCTCCCCCAGGTCAGAAATCCTGGATTCATGTTCTCCCACTGCAGGATGCAGTTTTAAGCCAATTCCTTAACTTGTCTTGTCTCTGTTTCCTTTTCTACGAAACCGAAAAGCAAAACAACAGTGCCCGCCTGCCTTGGCTTCAGGGTTGCTGAGGAGGCATCGGACGGTCAGGTATCTGTAAGCGCTCTGAAAAACCGGAAATCGCCCCATTTTAGGCCAACGATAGGGGCAGCTGTTATGAACGACTCTCGGTGCACAATAAATGTGGAAGAATGAAGAGATCTCGCTGAGTAGCTGAGATTAGATGAAAACTGAAAAGCCAAACTCCGACCGTGTCTGGCACAGGGGATGTTTGAAGGGAACTCTATTCTTTTTTTTTTTTTTTTTTTTTTTATTTTTTAAATGTTTATTTTAGAGAGAGAGACAGAGCGCAAGAGGATGAGGGACATACAGAAAGGGAGACGCAGAATCCGAAGCCGGCTCCAGGCTCCGAGCCGTCAGCGCAGAGCCCGACGCGGGGCTCGAGCTCACAGACCGCGAGATCGTGACCTGAGCCGAAGTCGGACGCTTCACCGACTGAGCCGCCCGGGCGTCCCTGAACACTGTCCCTGGAAAGGTTTTAACTCTGTTCTGCTGTTTTCAGAAGCTACTTGTACAAGGAAGTCCGAGGTCTTGGAACCTTTACTGAGCCAGGTGGTGGAGCGGGGTGCCCGTCCCCACATCTCAGGTCCCCAGAAACTTCTGGAGCCTCAAGCCGAAAGGCATGATGCACAAGCAGACCAGCATGCCGCTCTCGGCCAGCTGACCACGTTGCTGTGCCTACCCTGTCTCTACGGTGGGGCCGACGGCCCCTGTAGTGTGTGTTGCAAACACCAGACCAGAATTGCCAGGACCCCCACGCGGCTGGTCACTCTCCCACTCTGATACGCACAGGACCAAAGGCGTGGCTGCGTGGATGGTCTCATTTGTGGGATGTCCCGTCACAGCCAGTTGACATGGGAGAAACCGAGCCATAGCGTGCAGGGACAGCTTGGCCCCCGGACTTAAGCTGTGGAGCTGGGATTCCGACCCAGGCTCTCTTGCAAGCCCAGAGCCTGCACTTGGAACCTTTGGGGCACCGTGACCGGTCCCCGGCCAATGCCCCGAGCAGGGAGGCACTGCTTGCTGCTTGGAGGAAGACTGGGCATGTCCCAGCCCTACCGCCTGCCATTTTTCCACGGTCAGTTTACTTTAACTTTGCGGCTGGAGGGGGGAAGCCCGTGGCGTTCGTCACCGGAAGTGCTTTTATTAGAACTGAAATCTTCCACGCTTGCATTTGCTCCTTTAGAACTCTTTGGACGGTAATGAATATGGATGGGCGGTAGCTTTCTATGAATATGGAGGAGCGGGTGTGTGGCGGATGGATTACTATTTAACATTAACCGCTGGTAACCTTTCCTCCGGTCTGACTTCCCTGCAATATTATCCCGAGAAGGGTCAGCCCCTGATGCTTTTTTGCAAAATATGATTAGTCACTCCTTGCTCCATGGGCCTGCCCCTGGACCTTACGTGCCATCCGGTATAATTATTAGAAGAATCTTCTAATTTTATTTGAAATTCGAACTTGACACTGATGTCAAAGTGCTGTGACCCAGCATTGTGCTTAATTTCTCTTTTGTTAGCCTCATTTGGGCTCCTGAAGAATTATCCTCAAAGGAAACATCCGACACATTCGACTTTCTTCTTGCCGCAGTCCCTTGTCGGACCTAGCCGTGGTAGCCGTGAAGAATTATCCAGAAAGGTCCCACGTGTGTCCCCTCACAGGTACCAGTGGCGACCTGTTTAAGTGGCTCTGCCAAAGCACGAAACTGCGGGGCTGTGGGTTTTCAGAATTCTCTCTTTGGGCTTGCTGTTCCTTCTATCTGGAGTGCTTTTCCTTCATCTGCTTGGTAAACTTCTACTGGAGCGCCCGAGGGGCGCCTGGGTGGCTCAGGAGGTTACACGTCCGACTCTTGGCTTCAGCTCGGGTCATGATCTCACGGTTTGTAGGTTCCGAGCCTGCTTGGGATTCTTTCTTTCCTTCTCTCTCTGCCCCTCCCCTGCTCGCTGTCTTCTCTCAAAATAAATAAATAAACTTAAAAAAAAAAAAGTAACATCGAGCTCCAGCCTTCCATGTGGCAGCCTTCCCCGACCCCCAGAAATGGGCTGTGTCCCCCTGTGTGCCCCATTTCCTCTCTGTCGGAACACTGTTGCCCTTGGCTGCACCCAAATTTTTTATGTTGCTGTGAAACACTGTCTGGTGTGTGTGTGTGTGTGTGTGTGTGTGTGTGTGTGTGTTTACAAATGGAGACTCTGCAGTGAGACTTCACGTTCGGACCCTCCCCTCACCCACTAACCCTGTGACCTCATTTGTGTAAGGGGGTTTATAATATTGCCTGACTCCTGGGTTGATGGGATTAAATGAGATACGTTACTCAAATGACTTTGGCTTGCAGCAGGCATTCTGGACCTATTCAGTGTTATTACTGCATCGTCTGTCTTTCTCGTGAGCTGTGAGTGGCGGTGAGAGAGGCCTTCGTGATAAGCCCCGTGCCTTTGACCATGGTCCATGCTGTATTCCCAGGACTTGGCACGTAATACCTGCTTGGTATGAGAGAGGCTGTCTGCTGACGTCTGACGTCATCATTCCCGGATGACCCAGCGCTATGCCAGCGCCTCCTTCGTGCAGGCCTTGTATGGGGGTCCCACAGTGGCTAAAGCCTTGTATGGGGGTCCCGTGGTGGCTAGAGCTTTGTGTGGGGGTCCCGCGGTGGCTAGAGCCTTGTATGGGGGTCCCACAGTGGCTAGAGCCTTGTATGGGGGTCCCGCAGTGGCTAAAGCCTTGTATGGGGGTCCCTCAGTGGCTAGAGCCTTATATGGGGGTCCCACAGTGGCTAAAGCCTCGTATGGGGGTCCCGCAGTGGCTAAAAACAGCACACACCTTTCCACCTAATTCTAATGGAGTTGGGGTGACAATGAGCCTGTGGCTCACAGGACACGCTGGGACAAGAGAGAGGTGGGTATGGGCCCGGAGACAGCCTGGTGCCCTTGCTCAGGTGCCCTCCTCCCCTCACCTGATGTTTCTTACTGCACGGCAGGATCAGCCATTCCTAGAGGCTAAGGAAGCCCCAGAAGCTTAAGCCAGGGGGGTCATTCACTGGCACAGGCTCCTTCCACCGTTTTCCCAGGGTTGTACGTTTTTAAATTCATGTTCCTCAAGAGCTCTCCGCCCCGCGACTCCTTTGAGCTCCAAGACCCCATAATGCCTGGATCTGCCCGTTGTAGCACCGTGGGGCTGAAACATATTTCGTGACTCCCTAAGGTTTTGAGCAGCGAGCACCTACTACGAGCCACACATTGCGGGCACGTGTGCCGCACAGATTACCTCCTCTGGGCCATGCGGTGTGTACGTTTGTGCCAAGGGACAGCCAGACTTTCAGCATGGGATGTAACCCCCTTCGTAAGCGGCCCAGATCCCACCTCTGACCCTTTGCTCGCTGGAGCGCATGGGGGCTCTGGCTCTTTCCCAAGCACACCGTACCGATTCGTCTCCACATCGTGAACTGGGCTTTCTCTGCGTCTAGGCTGCTTTTTCCCCCCCACCTCTGCCTGCCACCTGCTTCAAATGCTCCTTGTCCCCGAGTTCCCCCACAAACCAACGGGTCCCCGCGCTGTGTTCCCGGACGCTTTGGCCCCCGTCGTGTGAGATTAGACTTGGTCGCTGATGATCTGTCTTCCCGGGTGGCAGTAAGCACTTTGCAGGCAGGACCCAGTCTTCTCATTCGTATTGCTGACTGTTGACCCTGATGCCTGCTTACCCAGCTGGTCTTCTCCTCCAGGGAAGGGAGGGACAGAAGGAGAGGTGAGGAGGTAACAAAGGGGGGAGATGGGGGTAGAGGAAGAGAGGAATTCATTTTGACAAATGAGTGCCAGAAATAATAGAGGGTATACTCTCAGGGGAGGAAGAGATTATCTGGGCGGGACCGAGATGGGTCCCCGGCTTGACTCTGAAAGGCTGAAGAGGTAAGTCGAGTTCACAGTGACCAGTCGCACTGGAGGGGTCTCTATTTTGTGTTCATGACAAGGCATCTGTGTTTTCCAGTTTTGTGCCCACCCTGGCTTATGCGGGGAGCGCTAGAAAAATAACAAGATGGAAAAGAGTGCAGTTCACAAGCAATAGCCAAGTATTTACTCTTTAAGCAACCGCTTCCAGAAACAATGGCTCTTTGTTTTCAAAAGTCACACATCGCCGGTATCAAATCGCACGTTGAAAGGAGTCTCCAAAAAAGTATCGCGGTAGATCGGAAACTGGAAAATAATTCTTTTATGTTCTTCAGAAGCCGTATTATGCCGCAACCATGTGAGAAGACAGCATACAAGTTACATTTTCTTTGATTCTGGCATGTGACATGGCAAATTTCAAAGGCATTGTTTTTTGGGGGTTTTTTTTTTGACAAGGCTTGAGGGCTAGAACGCAGAGAAGCCCTTGGTCCGGGAGATGATTGAATTAATACCATTGAAATCGTGGTTATAAAGATTGATAAGGAGGGTCCATTCACTAAAAAGATATAATGGCAGATGTAATAACAACAGCATTCATCATCCGTCAAAGGCACTTATTAAGCACCCATAGGTACCTGGCAGTCTGGGGCATGGTGCACAAAAGTTAGACAGACGCGGGCCCTATTCACCAAAGGGCTTGCCATTGTACGTCTGCTTTGTTGGGAGCACAACTTCCCTCCTTGTCGTCGGTGCCTGAAAGACAGTCCTTGTCATCATGGATGGTGCCTGGGTTTCTGACTTTCAAGAGGGGCGGGGGCAGGACTTTTTTGTCGTTTCCTTTCGTTATGCTACACAAAGTGGCGTTCCGTCCTCCGGAGATCCTGTCAGCGGGTGAGCTTGCAGGAGGGATGACCTCTCGCTCCGTGCATGGCATCCGCAGGAAGATGGTGGTCCTTGTGGGACAGCACGTTACCCCCGGAAGCCCCCGCAGGGCTTCGCCTCCGCCTCTGTAGCAGCAAGTAATCCTGTACGCCCTGCCCACCCGGTGTAGACTGTGGGCAAGCTGAGGGCGCAGAGATCCCCCAGGGCCCTCGGCACCTCGCTGCCTGTGCCCCGGTGCCGGAGATCAGCGTTTTGCTGACTGATCGAATGGAACAACCAAAGAATCCAGAAGGCAATAGCAGGTCGACGGCAGACCTTGTCAAATGTCTGTTGTACTCCGCTCCTGATGTCTCTGGACACGTGGACGTACCGGGGTTTATTCTAGGTTGTCTATTTGCACAATGTGAAGTGTTGCTGAGGCTAGTGTTGGAGAAGTGGCCCCAGGCACACGGAAAATGGAGGGGGGACGAGTTGTCCTCAAGCGTTCTCCTAGGAAGGGTGCAGCCAACTGCCATTCAGTGGGGCAGCGACCTGCGCCTACGAGCTCCAAATCAGTGGGGGAACAGGAAGGGACAAGTCGGTGGGAAAAGGAAGACAACAAATGCGCCCAGTTCAAGACTTTTAAAACTGCCATGATCAGGGGAAAGATGCCTCTGCTGAGCGTTCATTGCATGTGACGCCTTTGAGTTTTATAGAAGATTTCGATATAAAAAAGAAATCAAATTTCAGAATCTTTTCGTGATTCTTGAAATTATTGTTGATGACGTTGGTCACCATTTTGCCCAAACATGCCCCCTGGGTAGAGCTGAGCTATGTGCGCCCCCCGATGTTTTCAAGATAACATTTGTTCTTCCAGATTAATTTGTAGGCTTACTGGTGGGGCAATGGAATGAATAACACGGCGGGTTTCCTTTATCACCTTGGCCAGTAGGAAGCTCGGAAATACTTGTTGTCCCCGAAGGAGGCTGCTTCCTGGCACGTTACTTTTGCCTGAAAGCCCAATCTTTCTACTCTCTTCTAATTTATTTTGCCGCATTCTGTGTGTATATGTTTAATACAGAATAAAAATCTTTAAGTCCTTCTGAAAGAGAAATATATGTGTTTCTATTTATATATAGGAATAAATGTGAGCTCTAGGTAGCACACGGTTACATGTGTATTTACACATACGTATGATATCCGCGTGCGTGCGTGAACATACGCACCCACGTACTCCTACATATCTGCATACGTGAATCATTCCCGAATCCGCTCAAAAGTAGTCGCTGGGCATCTGCTGGTGGCCAGGCACTGACTGGTGTGCAAAAGAACCCAACCACACACAGGGTGCCTCCCTCCTTCTCTGCGGCTCACCTTTCGAAGGAGCCAGACCCTGGCGATAGTGACATAATGTGCAGATATGCTTTGGGAACAGAGGGGGACGGAAGGACTCTCGGCGTTGCGGTCTCTCGAGCTCTGTCCTTGCCCTCAGCCTCAGCGTCTAATCTGTCACCCACCGCTGTCCTACTGGCTCTGCCCTCCCCCCGCCCCCCACCTCCGTCATGACCACCCTCGAAGCTCATACCTCGATTGCTCCGACAGCTTCTCGTTTGGCATCTTTTCCCCGATTCTTCTTTACGCTTTGTCCGGTTGTTTTCCCCCAAAACACCGTGTATATCTCTTAGGCCTCCTACCGTGGGCCCCTCCCGGCGATAGTCACAGCAGGGGTTGGTCATATGTGGTGCTCACTCTGGGCTTCCGGTTCTGTGTGAATTCTGTCCTTTAACCCTACACAATCTGGGAGGTCGCCACGGTTAAAACTCCCATGTGGCAGGGAGGGAACTGATGCTCACAGGCGGAAACCACTGACCTAGCGCCCCCCCCCCCCCCCACTGCATCAGGGCGCTGGGACTCCAAGCTCGCGGCCTCAGCCCCCGCCCCCCGCCAGCGTCTGGGGTCCTGCTGCTGATGGCTGAGCTTCGTGGCTTTCCGGCCTCTGGTGCTCAGCCCCGGCTCTGAGAGTATTCCTGTGCCTCGGCTGTATTTCCCTCGAGGGAAAGGGTCTCACCTGTCTGCTCTGTTCAGTGAATCCTTCCGGTGCTCTGGGCAGATCTTCTTGGGGCTGGGGAGCAGAGCACGCGGCTGCATTAATGGGGAACCTCGTGTAGCCCCCCGAGTGCTGATGGCCAGACTCCCCCTGCGATTCTGCATTTCCGTCCTGGGCCCCCGGACATGTCAAGGGGCAGAGCTGTCCGGAGGAGTAGGTCATGTGAGCTGGTCAAGGACGGGGTGGTGACGTGGAGGTGGGGGCGGGAGGGGGGTCAGGCACTCGACGGAAGGCTGGTGCTTTCCCAGGCCCGAGAATCCATGATTCTTCCATGAAGACTTGGCTCCAGCCCACGCTCACGTTCACCCCCTCCCCCAATTCCCGCAGCACGCCTTGAGAATCCGCAGTGATGGATAGTTGGGTCTTCCTGCTTAGCTGCCCTTTGGGTGTAAGCAACAGAAACCAGGTCGAGCGGGTCTAAGCACCTCCCGGTCACCTCTGCGCCCTGGACAGTTGGCTTCGCTCACGCGGCTTGTCATTGCCTTAAGTGTGACCGCGCACGCCTCTGCCGCCTCCCTGTACCTCGGGGAGCGTCACTGGCCACAAGAGAAGATGCCCAGCAGACTCCTTGGCACCACCGTAGGCACTTGGGATCCACCAGCGAGCAAAACAAGTCCCACCTTCCCAGAACTTACACGCTTCAGAGGAGGAGACAACAAATGACTCAAAACGTGAATGGGATCGTGTGGTGTGTTGGGAGAAAGAGAAGTCAGAGCTGGGTAAGGGGCGCGGGATGCTGGCCGGCGGGGAGCGGTCTGGGGAGGGACAGACTGCAGTATCCAAGGGGAGAGTATGGGAATGGAGATGTCAGAGGCCACGGGCGGAAGCCACGTGGTTATGTGGGGGAGGAACGTTCTAGAAGGAGCAGCCCGGGCACACGCCCTGAGTGAGGAGTGTGCTGGGAAGGTCTGAGCACCAGCAAAGAGGCCGGTATGGCCGGGGGCCCGACATTTCATTTTTCCTCGGGCGCGGAAGGGAGATTCCTTTTCAGGTGCGCCCTTCTGTTCAGCGTCGGCTCGTCCGGCACTTTGGAGAGGTCAGCCCGAAAGTGAACGCTTCATCTTTAACTCGACCCTGTTCTGTGTTTCTGAGAGGGATGCCCATCGGGGATCCGGGCCGTGTCTGTTCCGGCCGCGTGTGTGGCGAGGGATGCTTCTCTTCCGCAAAAGCCCAGCTCTGGGGAGCCGCTTCTGTTTGTAGATAAATTTCAAAAACATCGTCTTCCAGATGCTGTGTCTCCACAGCACATTTTGGATGCCTGACATTTAAAATCCTGGAAACGAACCCCCCCAGTGTCTCATATCTCTTTGGAAATGATGAATTTCAAATGAACCCAAGTTAATGTAGTGCTTGTGAAGGGCGCCAGACAAACCGTGCTCAAAACTGTAGACTCTCGACAAAACAGGTCCAGCACGGCCGCTCTCGGCAGATGGCTCTGCCCTCCCAGCCTCGCGCACGCCCAGACGTCGCCTCTCAGTGTGACAAGGTACTTTCTGTTTACTTCCCTTTCCCTGTCTTGCCTGTGGGTGACCACGTTGTTTCCAGCGAATCGTCTAACGGCGTGCAAGTCAGGAATTGGATGAGGAAGCAAGGTTTTATTTTAATCGGCATCCTCGGTGTCAGGCAGATGCAGTCGGGGGCCCTTGGAGGATTTGATCTGCGTTTGTAACTCACGGGCGACCAAGTCCTTCTTTGGCCGCAGAGACGCGGCCCCTCGAACAAGTGTTACGTCTCTTTCTGTGCACAGATCCACGTGAGTGTCAATGGATGTGCTTCTGTTACCAAAAGAAGATGATTTTTTTTATACCGTGTCCCAACCTGGTTCCTTCCGTGTGTGCGTCGTAAACGTGTTTCATGCCATTCGATGTTCTTACCTGGGATTCTGATTGCCGCGTGGTGTTGCGTCGTGGAGAAGGGCTGTAATTTACTCACCAGGCCCCTCGTATCGACATTTAGGTTGTTTCCGGTTTTTCCCTGTAAACACTAGCTTTGGTTGTTCCCTTTTCCCATTTAGAAACACCGGGACAGACCGGGAAATAGAATAGCGGATTCTGGTTGAGTGGCAGGGATGAGTTGAGAATGACATCAGGTCTTCAAGCTTCAGTCACCTGGGAGGACGAAGGTGGCTTCGCTGACCGGGGGGGCGCCGCGGGGCCGGGAGGAAGGGTGATGGTCTTGCGACGAATCTTCTCACTCTGACACCGCGCTGGGAGGCAACTGAGACGCCCGCCGGCCAAGCAGAAGCAAGAGTCTGGGCTTAGATTGCCATCAGGCGTATCTTCCAGAGGGGAGACTGGAGCCTTTAGCCCAGAGCTGTCCAACAGAGGTCTAATGCAACCCACGTGTGGAATCTTTACATTTCTAGGGGCCACAGGAAAACGTAAATTAAAAGAAACGGGTGGAATTAGTTCGAGAATGTCTTTTATTTAACCCGATATATCCAGGCCATTATTTCACTGTGTGAATGCGCTTAGTAATGCACTTAGTAATGTGGCTAATGTGAAATTAGCCACATTTCAAGGGCTCAATAGCCTCGTGTAGCTAGTGACTGCCATAGTGGACCGGGCAGCTTTGGGACATCCTATCACAGCAACGTTCTGCCTCCCCCTGGGATGGCTGGTAAGGCCTGGGGCCATTTGGGTGGTCACAGCCGGAGGAAGTGCTACAGGACGTAGTGGGTTAAGGCCAGGGAAATGGCACAACACCCCACATTGCATCGGCCAGCCTCTCAGCCAAGGATTAGCCGGCCCAGATGGTCTTCGGTGCCGAGGTTGAGAAACAGTGGCGTGCAGCTAACGTTTGCTCGGGGGCTGTGGTGTTCGCCACGGGTCGGGCACGTGGAAGGAGCTCTCCAAGGACAGAAGGACAGCCTCACGGCATCCGCAGAGCCACCGTATGAAAGAAGCCTTATTAGCAACCCCATCTTACAGAGGAAGTAACTGAGGTCTATCCACAGGAGTTAGGTGCATTTGTCCAAGGGTTTGCAACTGGGGTTCAGACCCAGGGTATCTGAGTCCGGAACAGAGAGTCGCTACGTGGGAATCAGCTTTGGCTGAACCTTAAGTTCTGGTTCTCGTTCAGAACCTTAAGTTCTGAACCTCATCTTCACTGGTTGGGGAAGGAGCACTACTGTATTCCTCTTTTATCTTCGAATGTGGTTTAAAGTTTATTTATTTTGAGCAAGAGAGAGAGCGCGTGAGCAGGGGAGGGGCAGAGAGAGAGGGAGAGGGAGCATCCCTCACAGGCTCTATGCTGTCAGCACACAGCCCGAGGCGGGGCTCGATCCCACGAACCGTGAGATCGCGACCTGAGCCGAGATTGGGAATCAGATGCCTAACCGACTGAGCCACCCAGGTGCCCCCCTCTTTGACTTTCTTTTTTTACCAAGTGCATTTACCTCGCCACGTCGGTATGGTCGAGTGGAAAACTGTTGAGTCTCACAAGCTACGGATGGGCCCTGAGCCTTGGGCAGATCAGTCAGACGCTGAATTGTCTCTGCATTGTCACCCGTGAAATGGAAACAAATAGCACCTCCCAGGGTTAATGTGGGGGCTGGACGCATTAAAACATTTGGAAGCCTTTCACACCTAGGTGGATGCTTGCTAAATCTGAGGCACGATTGTGTGTCCCCACATCCTTGGTCTGAACAGGCTGTCACCAATAAAGGAAAGGGTCTTATGCATGATTTTTTGAAGACCCAGAAGAATGTGCACACGCCGTCCCCTTGAAGCCTACGACCGAGGGAATAAGATGTTGGTCAACGGAATTCTGTCCCTTGAACATCTCAAAGAATGGTACTTGCCACAACTCTCCCGTGTGTCTGGTGCCTTGAAACATTTTAGGAGCCGCATGATTTCTGAGGCAGAATAAAGCTGAAGACAGGTGGCATCCAAAATCGCACATTAAAAAAAAAAAAAAAAGAAAAGAAAAGTCTGAGCAAGGGCATTTGCAGTATGGAAGCAGAATGTTAATTGAAATCTGACTTTGCCAACAGGAGCTTTGGAAAGAGCCCAATCAGGATTAGACTAATTAAGACATCTTTAAAATTGAACAGGTTGGACTGTCTTAAAGAAGCATTGAACCAAACGAAAACTATATGCTAAGGAATGTGACTCTGGAGGTTTGAAAAAGGAAAACAAACAAACTTGAAAATACTTCTGGTAAAGTCAAAGGAAAGAAGGAGTAGTTCTAGCTTTGTGGACCTGAGCGAGGCAAACGTTCCCCGCGGGAAAGTAAATTTTCCGACGTGGCTTTGACGTTGGCCGGTTGATTTCACTGCGGGGCAGCTAGACCATTCCAACCCCCTGCGGATGAGCTGGTTTTCCTTCCGTCGCCTCTCTTGGATGGTTTTTAGGGAACGTTTCCCTCATGCACCCCCGCACGAAAGACCAAAATATTTAAACAGAACTCATTCTTGAACGCACAGCATCGTGTAATTTTTTAAGATGCCTTAATGCGTCTCCTCTCTCGGCTTCACCTCCTTTGTTTCCTGCCGAGCCAATCAAAAAGTCTTTATTTTAATGCGTTGCTAAATACAGTAGTAGTTTTCCAGAAAGCACAGATAAGACTCCTAATTTTTAAGGTTGTGCTAAGTACGGAGGTAGCCTGACAGCCTATATTTAGTATAATGATTTATTTGCTCTTCTGGAAAGCTAACAATTTACTGTAAAATTTTGGATACAAAAGGTGGGGTGATATCAACTACACAGTATAATCAATAGCGTTACTCAGTACATCAGAAGATTCCAGTCCTACCGAAAAATATTTTGACAAGACTTAAAACAGTTAAAAGTTCATCGTATTTGCTCATTATTGGAAACAGTCGCGTGTGGGTACCAATGGCATCACAATAAATATTTCTGTGATCGGGAAACTTGTTACAGTCCAACAGCAAGTTTGCTCAAGCCTCAAATTATGTCTCCTAATCTGTAAATAACGTTGACATTACTTTGGCATTATAATAAATATTAAGGCTATTTGGAAGTGAACATGCTAGTTTCGACGCCTGCCTAACAAAACAAACTTATTTATATTATTGGCACTTGGGATAAGAAATATCACAGTCTTCTGCATTTGGCAAACCAGGCTGACATATTTCGCATTATCATTACATTTGTTTGGGGGTTCAAAAGTCATATAATTAATGCACTAATAAACTATTTTGTAGAGCTGCTTTCCAGAAACACATTACCAAATGCTTTTTCAATAACATAATAACCGAAGTCTTGTTCACAATAAATAGCAATTGATAACAAAACAGTTAACTGAATGGTTTAACCGTTTTTATTAACAACAAGAAATGCAACGTTAGAACGTGGGGAGGAATAAACAAGGGAGAAAATTGAAGTTTTCAGAGTAATTTTTGCAGGCAAATGGATTGTGATTGGGGGGAAAGATACGGAAAATGAAATCTAGATGCCGGTGGTTGTACACGGGGATTTTTATACTGGCTCCGGTGCTGTCGTTCTGTACGAAATCACAAGGGAGAGGAAAGAGGTCGTAGCGGAAGGAATGAAAAGGTTCCCCTGGGAAAGTGGCTTTTAATATTCCCAGAACTGCCCCTGTTCCCCTCGTACCGCTTTCCCCTTAACCTGATCACATCGTCCACCCTTCTTGGGGCGAAGGCTTGAGGTAGGGCGGTCACGTGCTCCGTGTGTTGGGGTTGGAGGGTGAGTTCCAGCTGGGCTCCCAGGGTGGCCCCTGAATCCCGGGCCTCCACGGCTTTTCCCTAAATCGCGGGCCGTCTTCACCGGCTCTGCAGGTGTCCTTCGACATCACTTGTTCTCCGTGTTTCTCCTCTAATAAACCGAGTGTGGTCTGTGGGCACACTCAGAGTCAAGTCAAATGAGAAGAATTAGCAATACGAGCATGTTTTTTTTTTTTTTTTGTTTTGTTTTTTTTTTTAACAGTAGAATAAAAGGAGAAGCAGGGGCTGAGTTTTGTGTCAAACGTGTTGAAGGTTGAGAGCCCCGCCGGACTGCCACCTTGGAGGAAGCCCCTGGGAGAGCTTTCTGCTGGGCGCCGCCGCTGAAGGCCGCTGGGAAAAGGAGGTGGGAGTGTGGGGGTGATGACGGATGTGGACGGGATCATCTGGACCTCATCGTCACCGTCACGGTCATCATCAGGGCTCAGCCCGATGCTGTCACCTCACGGGTCAGACAACCGAGGACTTGGGGCGGGGGGGACCGCGGATGCTTTAGTGGAACGGCACCGAACATTCACCGCCTGCAAGGCCCTTTGCTCGGTGCGGTTTCCTGCTTCGCAGCTTGTGAAGTGCTCTCTCATCCATGGTCTGATCGCGTCCACACCAGATAGGTCTCTCTTTCTCTTCCATACCTGGTCCAGTTCGTCAGGAAGTCTCGTCTGTCGCACCTTCAAAGTGTTCGTGCTTCCGCTTCTAGGAGGTGTTTGCCAATATCGCCTTCGCAGCAAGGTCTTGCCTGAGGCCCTCAGAAGGCGCCTGCCCGCCCTCGTCCCTCCACCCCTCCCCTGCTTTGCTTTACTTCCCGACGCCTGTCACCTCCTGCGGCAGCGGGTCACATGCATGTGTTTCTGTATTTGTCGTCACTCTCTCCTGCTAAGGCATCGGCTCCACGGGGGCAGGGACCTCGTCTCTTCTGCCCTGCACCCGGCACACAGCAGGTGCTCAATAAATGTTACCTGAATACACCATAGGGCAGACCGGGAGATACTCTTTGTATGTGATGCACGAAGAAACCGAGGTCCGGAGAAACCTGTGGTGGGGCACAAAGCCTTCTGGTGTCCCCAGCTCTAGCCTCCACCTCTCGGTCTGGCTTCCAGTTGCCAGGAGCAGCTGGGGGGCACCCATCAGGTCACCTTGTTGCTGCAAACACCCTGATTCCCTCTCTCCCCTCTGTGGTTATCATGTATATATGTGTATATATGTTTGTATGTGTATGTACATGTGTGTGTGTATATATGTGTGTGTGATATATATGTATGTGTGTATATGTATATGTGTGTGTGTGTGTGTGTGTGTGTGTGTGTGTGTGACATGGGTCAGTCTGAAGTCCTGTGGCCAGTGAGGTCATTTTTAATTTCTTCGTCTGCACAGCTAGAAGTGACCTTGCCTTCAGACCTAGTAATGTGGATGTTGTCTGGGGTTGGCGAGTACGTTCGAATCATTAACGGCTGGCAGCGGGCTGCCCCCCACCACGGGTGCCCCCCACCACCGTGCTGTCTCCTCAGCCAGCTCTGCAGACGGCTGGACTGCGGGGTCTCCAGCAGGGTGGGGTTAGGAGCAAGGAGTGAGGGATGGACAGAAGGGAAAAGGCTGAAATCCAGGGAAACAGTGTTGGGCAGGGAGGAGGGTTGGGTGGACAATCATGGAACAGAACGAGAGCTGCATCCGAGAGGGCCTCAGTGGGGTGAGTCCACGGACCCTTGTGATTCTAGAAAAAGAATGGATCCCGGAGACGCTTTGAGAGTCTGGCTCAGCTCTCTGCTTTTGACTACGAGATGCCTCCTTAATGCTTATGTCTCCCGACAGTAGGTATTTCTATTCTTGGAAACTAGAAAATGTTTATTGTAGAATAAAACACACAAACACACACACACACACACACACACACACACAGAGGAAGTATAAGAAAAAAAATTAAAATTACCTGTAAACTCTCCACCCAGAAAAAATTATTGACATTCGAATGCGTTCCTTCTAAGTAGTTTTTTTTTTGCTATGTTAATTTATAATATAATTTTTACAAATGTACGTTTGGTTTTTTGCATTTAGTATTAAGTCATGAGCCTTTCTCCCTCTTACTAGCTATTCATTAAAATATAATTTTAACAAGGGGCGCCTGGGTGGCTCTGTCGGTTAAGCGTCCGACTTCAGCTCAGGTCATGATCTCATGGCTCATGATTTCGAGCCCCGTGTCGGGCTCTGTGTCGACAGCTCAGAGCCTGGAGCCTGCTTCGGATTTTGTGTCTCCCTCTCTCTCTGCCCCTCCTGCCTCGAGCTCTGTCTCTCAAAAATAAATCAACATTAAAAAAATTTAAAAAAATATAATTTTAACCACAGCTTGAGTTCCCTGGGTTGGGCCCCTCATAACTTAATACACCGTCTCTCAATATTTAGATGGCTTCCCATTTTTCATGATTATAAAAATGCTGAGGGAAACATTCGTGTTTGATACATAAATGAATGGGACACCACATCTGTGACTGCTTTTGGGGGTGCTTTTCCCGGGAGCGAATTCCTACATCAGAAGGCGTTCGTTTAAAACCCGTGGGACTGCTCTCAAAGGGTTTTGAGCCTCAGTTTCCCTCTTGCCCTCTGGACAACGCTGTCCTGAGAACGGAATGAAATGCTACCTGCGTGAATTCTCCGTTGCCCTGCGATAGGCCACTTTTTTCATTACTCCTGTGCACCTCAAATAAGGCCCTGTAGCTCATGAAAATCTGGAACAAGTTTCTCCTCCCTTCTTAGGAACGTCTATGCTACACAGGAAACTGTCGCACAAGACACGGTTTAAAAAGGGTTTTCATCTGCTTTGGGAAATTAAATCTAAACACGTATTTTAGAAACTGCTGTAAATTTCGCTAAGCTACAATGTTTTCCTTCGAAGTCTAGGACATATGGTTAGTCTTCCAGTGTTACTAGTAACAAAGTCCTGAAAATATTAACTATTTCATTCTTCCGAGGATAGTGTAAAATTATCCTTTATTTTCTTTTCTGCCTCCCACACTTTGGTTTTAACAAAAAACGAGACATTCCTATTATAAGTAATTACAGCCCTTCTGTTACAGTCTTTCAGCGCCATAAAATTAGCTATTGTACTAAATAATTAGCACATGCCATTCAGAATATCCTAAAAATTATACGCAACATCAAGCAGGAACTATACTCTGACACTTGGCCACGTTCGCTAGAAACTGCTCAATGAAAATTAAGTATTGGCAACAGGTGCCTTGAAAACAATTTATTAATCGTAAAAAAAAAAAAAATGAGGCATTTGAGTGACGGCATGTGAAAACGTTTTCAAGTTTGGGAATGTCTGAACTCTGACTTCTTAAACACAGTCTGGCTTTCTTACGCCGTAATTGTATCCTTGAGGATAATTCCGCCAGTGACTTTCCCAGCAGCTGATTTAAAGCTTACCCACAACTGGCCGAGGCGCCTCCAGGCTTGGGGAGGTGGGCCGGCGAGGACCGGGACCCCTGAAAAGTTGCTAAGCCCCCCACACAGAGGTCGCTGCTAGAAGATGGGCAGTGGTTTGCCTCGCTCCTTCAGTCCCTGGGGATTAAGCCTCTATTAATTTTTTCGAACACTGACTAAAATGCAGCTCTTTTCAAGGGTTTAGTAGCTTTGCAGTTGGAGAAGGACCTTGGTGATTTTTACAAATGGGACACCGACAGACCTGTATGGTTCCGGGCGGTCACGATCTCGTCCATGCCCTCTCCCTGGGGACACAAGTCTTGTTGAGACCATGTGTTTTGGAAGCCTCATGCTGAATATCACATCATAATTTTGACTATTTGGAATAACTGAGCTCAAATTAGGAAAGGAGTCTGACTTCCAGACTCTGATAGTTTCCTTGCGTTTGATCGGCTGTTCTTTTTCTCTTTTATTAAACGAGTTTCTCATTAATTTCCAGTCTTTTTCTTTCCTCATCTATGTTTTTAAAAAGGCAGGTCCATTTGATTTTGTTGTACAGACAGAAAATGGATACTGAACTGACATTCAGGGGTGGTACGGCTTGAGAGAGGTTAGAGATTTATATGGTGAAAATAGAGATAAGACCATGGGGTATTAGAAACAAAAGAATGCTATTAATCCCCCCCGAAAATGAGGTGATGCACTATATTAATATTAGACAAAATATTACCTAGGGGAGTTAAGATAGTCATTTCATACGAATAAAAGCTCCAAGAGTAATACGATGGTTTTAGATGTAATGTTTTGAGATAAACCTATAACATGTATCTAAGGTTTAAAATATAAAGGGGCGCCTGGGGGCTCAGTCGGTTAAGCTTCAGGCTTCGGCTCAGGTCACGATCTCATGGCTCGTGGGTTCGAGCCCCGCGTCGGGCTCTGTGCTGAGAGCTCTCCCTCTCTCTCTGCCCCTCCTCTGTCTCTCTGTCAAAAATACATAAACATTAAAAAAAAAAAGAAAAGCAAGTGATGTCAGGCAGCCGATGTAACCGCAATGAACTACGTCCTGGGCACCAGGACTCTGCACAGCTATAGAGGTGGCTTTAAAGGTGCGGTCCAGGTGGACAGCCGCTGTTCCGGTCTGAGGCAACCTCGGCTGGTTTCAGAGGACCGCACGCACCCGACAGGCCACCGTCGCCGAGCAGATTGCAATAACTGGAGAGATCAATAACAAGAATGTAACTAGAAAAAAGTCACATGTTTGAAAATTTAGAATTATACTGCTGAGCAACTCATGGGACGAAAGAATAAATAAATGCTTAGAACTGTTTGACATCACAGGTATGTATGTCGTGGTATATGAATGAAGCTAAAGCTGTGAAAAGGGGGAAATCCACTTGGATTAGAACAGAGGAAGACTGGAAATTAATGAGAAACTCGTTTAATGAAAGAGAGAGAACAGCTTGATTAAACCCAAGGAAACTCTCAGGAAGAAAACAAGTAAAAGTAGAAATTAATGGAACAGAAAATAAACATACAATAAGAGAAGACAAACAAAGCCAATAGTTGATTGTCTGAGATGATTAATAAAATAGACAAAACTCTTTCAAAGTTAATTAAGAAAAAGAGAAGAAGGCACAAATAAATTATCCTAGAAATTAAAAAAAAAAAGATGATGCAGAGATTAAATTGATGAGGGTATTATGAATAAAACATGTATGCCAATAAATTTAAAGTCCTCAATTAAATGAATAAAATACTAGGAAAAAATATACCTTATCATAACTGATTTGAGAGGAAATAGTTCTGTAACCATTAAGGAAATTGAATCTGCGGTTAAACACCACTTCACAAAGATAGCAGTAGGACCAGATGATTTGAAAGTGGAGTTCTATCAAATATTCAAGGAACCAATAATTTCATCTTGCGCCAACTCTTACAGAGAATGAAAAGGAAGGACCAGTCCCCAACTCGTGTTACGAAATTGTTTTCACTGTCGTGTCAAAACCAGATTAGCAACAACAAAGAGGAATGACAGCTCACTCATGGGGGTCTCCATTTCACACCGCACACAAAACGCAGCAAAGATGCTGAGCAAAGATTCTTAGCAGAATCAACTCAGTAACATATAAAACACGCAATACATCACGAAGAAGTTGGGTTTGCTCTAGGCACACGAGGTTGGTCTTCCAATGGAGAAATCCACCGATGGAGCTCTCGACGTTAACCAAATAAGAGAGAAAACCCCTATGATAATCTCAATACACGCAGGTAACATGGTGAGTAAAATTCTACATCTCTTCATGAGACATATCCTCGCCAAATTTGAACCATGGAGAGATCTTTCTTAATCTGATAAAGGATATCTAAAAAATCCTACAGCAAAGGCCATATTTACACTTGAATGTTGAAAGCAATCTCTTTATGTCTAGAACAAGATGGCAGGGAAGAGGGTGTATAAACAGCCAGTACTGTGGGGGTTATCAAACAGAAGGAAAAGAAACGAAGCATAAACACGAGAAACGAAAGAATAAAATCATCTCAATTTGAAGATGGCATGATGGTCTACCTAAACCCCTCACTCCCCAGACCCACAAATAAATCAAGAGAACTAATTAGAAGTTCATAAGAGCAATAGAATCAAACCCAATGTACAAGTCAGTTGCACTTCCGTAAATCAACAAAAGCTCTTAGGAAAGGTAGGCAAAAATCTATTTGCAGCAAAACATTTATAAAATTTCAAGCAGTCAATTTGATATAAAATATGGATCAGCCTTTTATGGAGGAAATTGTGACACTCCATGGAAAGAAATTGAAATTACCCAAATAAAGATATATACGTGGATGGGAGTACAAGCTGGTGCAGCCACTCTGGAAAACAGTATGGAGTTTCCTCACAACACTAGAAATAGAACTACCCTACAACCCAGCAATTGCACTACAAGGCATTTATCCACGGGATACAGGGGTGCTATTTCGAAAGGACACACACCCCCCATGTTTATAGCAGCCCTATCGACAATAGCCAAAGTATGGCAAGAGCCCAAATGTCCATCGATGGATGAATGGATCAAGAAGATGTGGGATATACATACAGTGGAGTATTACTCGGCAATCAGAAAGAATGAAATCTTGCCATTTGCAACTACGTGGATGGAACTAGAGGGTATCATGCTAAGTGAAATTAGTCAGTCAGAGAAAGACAAAAATCATACAACTTCACTCATATGAAGACTTTAAGAGACTGGGGCGCCTGGGTGGCGCAGTCGGTTAAGCGTCCGACTTCAGCCAGGTCACGATCTCGCGATCCGGGAGTTCGAGCCCCGCGTCAGGCTCTGGGCTGATGGCTCAGAGCCTGGAGCTTGTTTCTGATTCTGTGTCTCCCTCTCTCTCTGCCCCTTCTCCGTTCATGCTCTGTCTCTCTCTGTCCCAAAAATAAATAAACGTTGAAAAAAAAATTAAAAAGACTTTAAGAGACAAAACAGATGAACATAAGGGAAGGGAAACAAAAACAATATAAAAACAGGGAGGGAGACACAACAGAAGAGACTCATAAATATGGAGAACAAACTGAGGGTTTCGGGAGGGGTTGTAGGAGGGGGGGATGGGCTAAATGGGTCAGGGGCACTAAGGAATCTACTCCTGAAATCATTGTTGCTCTATATGCTAACTAATTGGATGTAAATTTTAAAAAATTAAAAATAAAATAAAAAAAAATCTGTAGACTTAAAAACAAAAAGATATATTCGTGGAGAGGAAGAGTCAGTAGAGTAAACATGCAATTCTCCAAGCTGGTCTATAGATTCGGTGAATTTCCCATCAAAATACCAAGGGGGTTCTTTTTTTTAAGTCAACAACCTGATTCTAACACATATATGGAAGAGGAAAGGGCCAGGGAGAGTCAACACATTTTGGAAGAAGAAAACAAAATGGGGAAGCTTGATCTTACAGACCGAAAAACTTACCTGAAGTTATAGAAGACCAACCAATGTACTGGTGCAGGGACAGACAAACAGACCAGTGACACAGAATGGAAAGTCCAGGAAGTTATTCACATCACATGCAGACCTGATTTGTGACAGGGCAGACACTGAGAAACAGCGTAGAAATGATTTAATTTGGTGATTTGGGACAACCACATCCCTGTATGGAAAAATGGGGGTCTCTATTTCACACCGCACACAAAATTCAGTTCCGAGGGGGTCTCAGAAACATGTGGCAGAACACTAAACTCATGGGAGAATATCTTCATGACCTTTGGGGAGGTTTTATTAAACAAGACACAAAACATAAGGCAGAAGATAAAAAAACACAAGACAGAAACTTGGAAGTACGCTCTTAAATTCGCAACTACCTATCACGAAGCAGTAGGGATTTCAGTCCTGTTGGCAGAGGGTGAACGGGTGTGGACATCCTGATCTTCCTAGTGAGGTTGGGTATTCTCTTATCTCATGGTCTCCCACTTCCGTTCTTACTCACATACCCTGGGCTCGCGCTGTCCGTTGGGACTCTGCGACAGAAATGTTCTGTATCTGCCTCTCCAATATGGTAGCCACTAGCCACAAGTGGCCGATGAACCCTTAAAATGCGGCTCACGTCACCAAGGAAGTGAATTTTAAATTTTATTCCATTGTAATCCGTTTAAACTTACACAACCACTCAAGTGGATGGTGGAGCTATAAAGTGGGGCCTCTGGAGATGTTCGATGCCCTTTCACTCTAGAAAATGGTAATTGTGTGGGCAACGACTCCTTCAGAAGTACCCTGAAGGAGCCATCGTGGGCAATGCAATACCACAAGGGATTTGGGAGGAGTGACCCCCAGCAAGCGATCAACATGAACAGACCTTAGAAACCCAATTAGAACGAACAGAGGCGAGAGAGAGAGACAGAGAGACCAAAAACCAGACTCTTAACTATAACGAACAAACCGATGGTTACCAGGGGGAAGGTGGGGGGGGGGGGGCGGGGTACTGAGGCTGCTGGTTATATTTTTACTTGGGGGAGATGACGCATAGCTATTTTATTACTGGTGGCATTTAATTAAACAATTACACACATGGTAGACCTTCTTTAGTATGTTGCTTTCTTAACTAACAAAGAATAGATGGGAAGAACCATCGTTCAAAAGTGTTCACGAAAGTCGGAGGGTACCTAAAATCGCTTCTTACATTTCTTCAGCATTTTGGGCTCTTATTCAATATATAAGTTAAATAATTGTGTTAATATGACCTAGAGGCAAGTATCAGCCTAGCTGAAATCATTCAGTGAGCTAATCCAATAAGTATTCCTTGAGCACCTATTTGGGCAGCGCTCTTCCAAATGGTAGGGATGTGTTTTGAATCAAGGTCATGCCATCGAGGGGCATACCTCCTTATGACCAAGAACATGTCATAAATAAATGACCGTGTATAATGTTAGTTGGGGTTGAGTGCTGTGGCGAGAGAGAAACCGGAGAAGGAGGCGTGGGGGTGACAGTTTTAGGTCGGGCTGGCCAGGAGTTGCTTCTCTGGAAGGCTGAGAGTTCAGGAATGCCCTAAGCAGCATGAGAAAGGGAGGCCACATGGACACTCGCGTCACTGGCAGAGGGAGCCTCACACGCCCGGACGCGAAGCAGGTGCGTGTCTGGGGTGCTGGAGGGCCCACGGGCACCTGTGTCCCTGGGGGGGGGACACAGGGTTGCTGCATTTAGTTCTAGAGCTAAGATACGAGAGTGACAGTCACACACAGTACGAGCTCTGCCACGTTTTTACTTTTATTAGAAGAGGTTGGGACACCTGGGTGGCTCAGCGGGTTGAGCGTCACGTTCTTGACTTCGGCTCAGGTCATTATCTCCTGGTTCGTGGGTTCGAGCCCCTCGTTGGGCTCTGTGATGACAGTACAGAGCCTACTTGGGATTCTCTCTCTCTCCCTCTGCTCCCCCTGCCCCTGCTTTCTCGCTCTCTCTCAAAATAAATAAATAAACTTAAAAAACTAAAAGAGGTTTTACACTTGGTTCATAAGCTCACCTACCGGCTCCCCGTCAAATCCTTGTGCGTTTTCTCATTGGATCCCTCCAGTGATGGGAAACTCACTCCCCGCCTTCTGAGAAAGGCAGTTCCGTTGGGAGAAAGAGCTTCTTGACATTGAAACTCACGTGTGCCTCTTCGTAGGCTGAACCTTTCACTCCGGGCTGAGCCCCTTGGGATCACACACCCCCAGGCTCTGCGAACCGTGTCGGATTCGACTTTCAGTTTGGAGCCACAAACTTGTCTTCCCAATTTGGACCCAGCAGATGAGGCTTTAAGGGTTGAATTCATCGATGTTTTTTGTTTGTTTTTTTTTAAACTGTGGATTCACAGAGGCATCTGGATTTCTGGCCTGCGAAGGCCCCCAGGTAGCTGTTTGGGTGAGGCATGCCTCCTCCAGGGACAGGTTTCATTCTACTCACCTATATTTTCATGTACCAAATTCATGACCACCCGGCCCCGGGAAGCCTCTGAGTTCGAGACCCCTGGGTCCACATTTATGGTGGATCTTTACCCTTTGTTTTCTAGCCCCCAACACTTCTCTTCCTGCCCTTGGGGCCCTAAGTAGCCAGTTCTGGGTTGTTCAAGCCGAGCCACCACCTGGGCTGAAGGACAGCGGCCCCTCAGGGGGGTCACTGGCAGGGGCTCATCCCTCTCTAGGATTCTGTGGAGGTTCCTGGGCAGGAAGCCTGCTGTGGTCACCCCAATATTTAGCTATATGCCCCTCTAGGCGAGCAGAAAAATTTCCAAAAGGATACTTTGTGTTGATTGAGGGGGTCTAGCCCGGGTGCGGGGCAGCGGGGACTGGGGGCACGCAGCCGCCAAGGGCATTCCTTGACCTGGGAATTATGCGGGTTTCCTTGAAGTCGAGGAATTCCAACAGAACTTGCAGGTTCCAGCTGAAACGCGCAGGCGAGCGAGTTTTGGCCCCGGGAGACAATGGGTGTCAGGGAAGCTCACTTCGTTCCTGACTCGGCTGTGAACTCTTCTAGTTGGGAAAAGGCTCGGGGTGGCCCTGGTGCACAGGTGAGGACACATGAGAAGGCACAGTTTCCCTGGTTTACCTTTCCAGGAGTTTTCGGGAACAGAAATCCACATGATGGCGAAAAGTTCATTTTTGGGAATTAACTGGTCGTTTTTTTTTTTTTCTTGCTAGTTGTTGCTAACTGAGCACTCGCGTAACTTGGTGGCAGCCTTGTGGTCGTGACGCCAGACCCTGACGGTGAGGGCGGGGGCGTTCCAAGGGCCCGTCTCGACACCCTCAGAAGTTCTCGAGACGAGTCGGTTCAAGGCGGCTCCCGCCGGGGTCACACAGGAACAGCTGGGGGACCGAGCTGTGCCACGTTCAGAACATGGGACTTGTCAGAAGCGAAAAACATCTTCCAGTTCCACTGAAGTTAATAAGTCAAGTTAAATCATCCACATATGTGGAAACAGAAGATTTTCAAAGCAGCGCCTTCATTATAAAAAACGTGTTAAAATTAGTAACTATTTTATATCTTGCCTATTTTCCCCATCCAACCTAGTTTTTTTTTTTTTTTTTCTTTTTAACATCCAAATATAGTTTTGCAGTATTAAGGTAGAGCGAGAGATGCATGGAGTCACAAACCCGAGAGATGAAATCAGGGTTTGGTTCCCACCCTCAGGGTAGCAGGGCGGGGGGGGGGTGGGGAGGGGGCTGGCAACTCTGACCTGCCAGTTTTAGGGAGTGTGGCCCCACTCTGAGGTCTCTCTTCCTGCCCCCCCTGCCCCCATCTCAGAAAGAGTTTTCTCCTTTCCTGTTTCCCCTCCCTGGGGCTCTCCCGAGCTTCGCCGCTTCCCCAGAGAGTCTTTGGGGGAGCATGTTTCTGGTACCTTCTCTGGAGGTGGGCTTTGGCCCCTGGGAGAGAAGTAGGCTGTCTGTCCACCTTGGTAGAGGGAATCAGTGCACACAGCTCCTCGCCGCATCGTGCGGTCAGCTCGGGCAGCGTCCTCTCCGCCCCCATGTGATTTCGCAGACGCAGGCAGCCCTTGCGACACGGGCTCAAAAGTCACTTGGAACCTGTGCCATCAAGGCGCCCTCTAGGCGTGCTGCCTCTTGGGAAGGACACCTGATTCCCTTTTGGAGGAATGCCCTCCCCGCCCCCACCCCCGCCCCAGCCACTGTAGGTGGTCTTGTGGGACTGTCACCCCCTCCTCCCACCCGCGTGTGACCCAGGTGGAGCCACATTCTCCTTCTCTTTCTGGACCTCGATCTCGGGGGGCCCAGGACACGAGCAAAAGTGGCCTGCGTGGATTCATCCAGACGACAACGGGGTCGCGTGTCTCCTCCCACCTGGCTGTCCCGACTCACCCCGGCTCCTTTCTTCTCTGGGCCTGTCCCTCCCCCTGCCACAGCCACGCCACGCCTCTACACTTGGTTTGTGGGGGGAAACAGAGCCAGCGTCCCTTTTGAGGCCGCAGCCAAAGCATCCTCACCGACACGCCCGGAGAGTAGATGACGTGATTCGGTTTTCTGTGGTCCACGTGTGAAAGGTCATAGGGCAGGTTGTTGTGCCCCACGTTCTGTGCTGAGCCCTCCCCTGAAAACCGGAACCTGCGTGGAGGAATCTGTGTGCCTTTCGCGAGTGTGCGAGCAGGGATGCGGCGGCCTCAGGATGGAGCGTTGGGCAGAAGGGGGCCCTTCATCCAGACCCTCCCGGAATAGTATTTGGACAAACACTGCCGATGACGGGCAAAGCTGTGACACTCTTGTGCTATTTCTGACAGTTTTTACTACTCTCTTAATGTATTACTTTGGGTTTTTTCTTAATGTTTACTTATTTATCCTGAGAGAGAGAGAGAGACAGCAACAGAGCAAGTGGGGAGAGGCAGAGAGAGAGGGAGAGAGAGAATCCCAGGCAGGCCATCAACACAGAGCCCAACACGGGGCTCGAACTCACGACCTGAGCCGACGTCGGACGCTCAGCCGACTGAGCCACCCGGGCGCCCCGGTTTCTTATTTCGTTTTGAACAGAATCTAAATCCCATCAGCGGCGGCTGAAAGATCCCATCTTGCCCCGGCTGTGCACTGGCAGGAAGGTGGACAGCGGGTCAACCCCCCGCCCACCCTAGACCCTCTCCTGATGGAAAGCTGGGCGCATCCCTCCTCACCCGCTTCCTGCTTGCTCGGGGAGGTTCCCTGATCCCCAGCGCTCTGACCCGTGTTGTTGCACCCACGGGCCGGCCTGAGGCTCAGCACCCATGCCCCGGACCCCGCTCACCGTGTCAGCTCGTTTCAGAGCCCTCCGGTCTCCCTCCCGGCTTTTGCCGGTCAGCCTGCGTTCCCCTCGCGTGTCTCCCCTGCGCTCGCAGCTGCCGGGCCGCCTTCGCTCACGCTGTGCATCGGCTTGTGAATCCTTCACCTGCTTCCCCAGCTGGCATCAGCGCTCCCAACCTGGAAAAATGCGGCCTGAGGTCATGATGCTAACAATGCTTTCCTTGTTGTTATTTCTCTGGCGTTTCACGGCCACATATCCTCACCTACACATTCAGTAGCGTGTCGTGTGTCCCTGAGTGGAGACTAGGACAGGGAGGAGTGCTAACACTGAATGGCAGTGAGAACATCCATGGGGACTTGAGGCAAGTTAGGAAAAGGTGCTCCTTGAGGCAGATTTGGTCACAGGCTGGGGTGCCCTGTTTACAAACAGAGCCCCTGCTGGGTTCTAGCCACCCCCCTGCTGGCCGGCTCAGTTTATTTTTGCAGTGCACAACCTGACCAACTGTACGTGGTGGGCCTGAGTACCATAAGTAGTTTAAAATGGAAGAGGATAAAAGTCCAACACTGTGTGTTTTTTGTTTGTTTGTTTGTTTTGTTTTGGTGTGAACACTGGTTTTTATGTTTGTAGGTTTTCATCACACATCCAGCACTTTTAAGTCAATTGTTGTTTTTTGTTATGAAAGTAATATACACTCTTTATGGTAAATGTGTAAAACACAGGAAACAATAAACCTAACTCTAAGGCTTAACTTCTATTTTAGTAGATTTTTACTTTTATTTTTCTACTGTTTATCACATATATTCATATCTATTATTTCATTTTATTGTCGCAGAAAACATATCAGGTAATCTATTCAGAAATGATTATGCGCCTTTTGGAGCGTGTCAAATAAGAATGTGGGAAGTTGGGGGGGGTCCGGGTGGCTCAGTCGGCTGAGCGTCCCATGTCGCCTCAGGTCGTGATCTCACAGTTTGTGGGTTCGAGCCCCGCGTCGGGCTCTGTGTTGACAGCTCAGAGCCTGGAACCTGCTTCGGATCCCGTGTCTCCCTCTCTCTGCCCCCCCCCCTGTCTCTTTCTCTCAAAAACAAGTAAATATTTTTAAAAAACTACAAAAAAAGAATATGGGAAGGAGAAAACTGAGTGGCAGGACACTGACATCGGAGACGACGGCTCCGAGGAGGCAAAACTCCTCTAATGAAGAGGTCTGCGCCCTGCCCCCTGACTCCCCGGTTCTCACCGGAGAGCTTTGTGGCCACACGTCCAGGGGACGAAGCCTCTGCGGCCCTCCTCCCCGTGACCGGGTGGACCCAGAGGTAGAAGTGGGGTTTGCAATCACTCTGCACACATTCGTGGACCGGGGGTAAGCGACAGTCCTTCCAAACCCCCTGGGCCGGGGGCAGGGGGCCTTGGACGCACGTGAGCGGGGGGTCGCGCCCAATCTTGTCTTTGAGTGTTCAGCACGTCCCTGGCGCCAGGTGAGTGCTTGGGACTCGGTCTCTCATTTGGTCTCCAGGGCCACCCAGGGAGGGGCACCGTTAGTGTCTGTGCCCGTTTTGCACAGATGAAAGCTAGGGGGTGGGGGGACGGAGCTCCGGGAAACAGCTCTAGGTGGCAAAGGCGCCGGGAATCGGGGTCTCCTGTGCTCCTGCGGTTCCCGCAGCTGCTTCCAGAGCGGGATCAAACACACCGTGGAGAGTCGAGAGCACTAAGCAGAGAGCAGGGGAGGGGCAGAGACAGAGGGAGAGAGAGAGAGAATCCCAAGCAGGCTCCGCGCTGTCAGCACAGAGCCCGGGGTGAGGCTCGAGCCCACGAACGGGGACATCACGCCCTGAGCCGAAATCAAGAGTCGCGTGCTTAACGGACGGGGCCACCCGGGCGCCCCTCCGTTTCCCCGGGTCTTGTGCTGTGGATCTGACAGGTCCCTCTAGCTTCTCACTTACCACGGCGTGGCCCCGGGAGGCCACGGCTTGGTGTGGCAGGGTCACTATGGCCAGCTCTCTCTCGCCTGGACGTGATATAAATGAGAGAAAAAAAAATCTGTTTACAATGAAAATAAGCCTCCCATTTGCTCTGCCCGTTTCAGCCTAAATAGGTCGAAACGATTTTATGTTATGTTTGGAAACTCACGCCGATAGGTGATGTGATCCCAAGAACTGCTTTCTAAAGGATTGCGGGGAGCTCATCTGCAGGTGAAGTAAGGCCAGACCCAACGTTATTTCTAAATCTCTAACCCAAACGGTTTTTACGGAAGGGCCCCAAAGGACCTGGATCTGCCCAAACGTAAGGAAGCGCGGGATAGGATTTAATCCACGGTTCCCCATGAACATGCTGTTGCCCTGTGCAAATGAGCGCGTGTTTGGGGTGCCCGGGAGGGGGGACTCTGTCGGCTAAACGTCAGACTCCCGACTTCGGCTCAGGTCGTGAGCTCAGGGTCCCGGGATCGAGCCCCGCGTCGGGCTCCCCGCCGACGGCACCGAGCCTGCTTGGGATTCTCTGCCTCCCTCTCTTTCTGCCCCTCCCCGCCTCCCGCGTGCTCTCTCTCTCAAAATAAGATGAGTAAACATTAAGAAGGAAAAGGAAATGACCACAAGATTAGCACTGCACCGAGTGCCAGGCAGCTGGGGATCCACCCCTCAGCTGCAGGACCATGTTTAAACGCTGGTGTTTCTGCCGGCTTTCTTACCTAAAAATGAACCACAGACATCCCTCTGACTCCACATCCCCTTCAGCTACGGCCTTACTTTTTCTCCTGCTTTCCACAGCGAGGTGTCTGGGAGGCTTGTCAGTGCTGTGGCCTTCCCTCTACCCTTGCTGCACCCTGGCGTCCTCTGGTCTTGTTTCCTTAAAGTCGCCTCTTCCTGGTAGTGAGGTCTGAGACACAATGGATCTTATTTGCATTTATTTTTTTATGTAAAAAAAAAAAATTTTTTTTTGTCGTTGATTCCTTTTTTTTTTTTATTTAAAAAAATTTTTTTTTTCAACGTTTTATTTTATTTTTGGGACAGAGAGAGACAGAGCATGAACGGGGGAGGGGCAGAGAGAGAGGGAGACACAGAATCGGAAACAGGCTCCAGGCTCTGAGCCATCAGCCCAGAGCCCGACGCGGGGCTCGAACTCACGGATCGCGAGATCGTGACCTGGCTGAAGTCGGACGCTTAACCGACTGCGCCACCCAGGCGCCCCAAGCGTTGATTCCTTTTTGAGAGACAGGGAGAGACAGAGCCTGAGCGGGGCAGGGCTCAGAGAGGGAGACACGGAATCTGAACAGGTTCCAGGCTCCGAGATGTCAGCACAGAGCCCAACGCGGGGGCTCGAACCCACGAGCCGGGAGATCGTGACCTGAGCCGAAGTTGGACGCTGCATCGACTGAACCCCCCGGGCGCCCCCTCTCCCCCGGGATGCAGTTTAGAGGAGGGGGTCAGCTTGGGGGCGGCAGTGCTGGTCCCCAACAGGACCGGGGGCCACCACTCTTCCTCGGTGAGAGAATCCGTGTTGGAATCCATTTGGACCCTATCTCCACCGAGGACTCAGCTGGTACGCAGCGTGGCCATCCTGGGGAGGGCCAGCTGCTGCCCCGGAAAGGCCAGCAGTCCTCCCAGAGAGACAGGGCCGAGGGGCGGTGCCACAGGGGCAGCGATCGCAGAGAGCGGTGGCCTCCCCTGCTGGCCCCACTAACAGTTTTCTCTGGACCCCAGCTTTCTTGAAAAGGGAATAAGCACGACCACTGTACCACACCCTACAGCAGAGGGCCCGGCCCATGGTTGATGGGCAAGAGGTCCTTAAGGATTTTTTATCAGCGTAACAAACCGGAGTAAAACAGCGCGGCTGTCGGGGGCGGCCTGGGTGGCTCAGTCGGCCGAGCGTCCGACTTCGGCTCAGGTCGCGATCTTAACACGCGGTGAGTTCGAGCCTCGCATCCCGTTCTCTCCGCCCCTCCCTCTCCCTCTCTCTCTCTCTCCCTCATAAACATTTTAAAAAGATACAAATAGGGGCGCCTGGGTGGCGCAGTCGGTTAAGCGTCCGACTTCAGCCAGGTCACGATCTCGCGGTCCGTGAGTTCGAGCCCCGCTCGGGCTCTGGGCTGATGGCTCGGAGCCTGGAGCCTGTTTCCGATTCTGTGTCTCCCTCTCTCTCTCTGCCCCTCCCCCGTTCATGCTCTGTCTCTCTCTGTCCCAAAAAATAAATAAACGTTGAAAAAAAAATAAAAAAAAAATAAATAAAAAGATACAAATAAAAGTCTGAAAATGCAGTGCCCGTCACGAAGCGGACCGTTAACAGGGGTCCTCGCAGACCTTGTCCCGCTCTTCTGCTCACGGATCGTGGCGGGCGTGGGAGGCCGGCCTGCTCCAGCCCAGGGCACACGGAGGCTGGGCTTGCAAAGCAGGAGGCCAGCTTATTAACCTGCCGTTGTGATTCCAATTATCCAGCGGAATTTATTTATGCATTCGCCACACCAGGTGCCGTGTCTTTGCCAGGCACCAAATCGCCGTCTACGCCGGGGGATAGGCTTGGCCGGGAAACCCGACATCTCCCGTGCTCTTCAGAGGACACCCTGTTCCGGGTGTTCGCCTGGACCCCGGAATCCCAATTAGACAGCAGACGTGAGTTTCCAAAGGAGCATTCTCAGCTCACTGTCGGTTGAGCCCCCAAAGGTCCCGTGGCTCCTTTCCAGCACTTTCTCCCTTGGAAACGTCATGAGTCACAACGCTAACGTTTCCTCTCAAGCAGTTTCTTCAAGACAACTGTCCGTTTAAACAGCTCGGCGCGATTTGCCAGGTGTTTCTGCATCTGCGCATTGCGGGCAGGACGGAGATTTCCATTTACCATTTATTCGCTCTGTAAACAAGTAATTGAAAGCCCACTGCGTGCTAGCCCTTGCCCAAAGCTGCTTAAATATTCCAGTCGTCCACGGCAGGCACCGAGGCGATCGTCCCTTTTGTCCGTCCGTCTGCAAGCTGGGGTAGAGCCTCCTGGAGAGTGGCGGAGAGTCCACCGGGAAGAGCCCAACGGCGGGGAGGCAGAACCTTCTGGAGGCTTGCAACTTACGTGTCTGGCCCCTGGGCTGGGGTGACAGGAAGGCTGGGCTCGGCTGGGACGGTCGAGCCGAGCCACCTACCCCTGGCCCCTTCGTGGGACTCAGGCTGCTCACAGAACTGTGGTCTCAGAAGCAGCCCAGGCTGGAAGCGGGAGGATTCCGGGGAACCGAAGGGCCAAAGCTGAATGGCCTTTTTCTGACGCAGCCTCTGCAATCGCCTGGCGTGGCTTCCGCTGCTCTTCTGTGGGGTGGAGCGGCCACCAGCCCCTCCGGTCCCCAGGGTGCACACCCGTGTCGGGGGATTTGCGGCTTGTGTAGAACGGTAGCCGCCGAGTGTCACGACAAGACCTGGTCCGCGGAGTCCCGATCCAGACGCGCTACAGCGAGGCGGGCGGGGGCGGCGGGCGGAACCCGGAAGATTCGGCCATGGGTACAACCGGTCTCAAACTCAGGGTCTTTCACTTAGTAGGTGTGTGGGCCTAGAAACGCGATTTTCTCTCTTCGGGTCTGGGTCTCGTCATCTGCAAAACGCACGGCAGTTGTGACCTGGTGGCAGTGAGTGAAGTGAGGCTTGCAGAAAGCTAACAGCGTCTGGCACAGAGTAGGTGCTCAAGAAATAGGAAAATCCGCGTTAACCGTTTCTGTTATCGCCAGGGCTTCCGGTGGGCTGTGGGTGGTCAAGCTTTCCGGGGACTCAGAGTCACCTGAGCTCTGAATGTACAAGAGGCAGCCCCACCCCCGCATCGTTCAAGGGTCAACTGTATTAATAACAAAACTGAAAATGCCCACTGAATAATGAGGAGAAGGGCTAATTTTGCTGTTACCCTTCTCGGTATTGTAACAATACCGAGGTTTACGGAGTAAACCTAAGACGTCTGCACTCTATGCTTTCTTCCTCCTTGGTTCTAGCTCCCCATGGGGCCCGCGCTTCTGGGTCTAATTACCCGCCTCGTCCGCGTCTCTGTGGTCCTGGGGAGTAGAGGATATTCAACCCCCCCATTCGCCAGCTTCTGGTCACTTCGGGCTCCCTCTGGTTATGGTGTCTGGGGCTCTTCTGTCGTCTGTAAAGGCAATTCGGTGCGGTGCCTCCCTCCTCCTGGACTATCTGGAATGCCGTCTGTTTAAATTAGTCGTGACTAATTTAAACGTCCAGGGGACAGCGGGGCTCAGACAGCAGGTGATGAAGAGGGGTGGGGCAGTGGGTAACAACAAGGTGTCTCCCCCCTTTCTTCTTCTGCTCCCACCTTCTTAATCTCTTGTTCCTCTTTTGTCTTTTGCAAACATGGGACAATCTTTTTTTTTTTTTTTTTAATGTGTATTTATTTCTTTGGAGAGAGAACACAGGAGCGGGGGAGGGCCAGAGAGGGAGGGAGAGAATCCCAGGCAGGCTCCATGCTGCCAGCATAGAGCCTGATGTGGGGCTCGATCCCACGGACCCTGAGATCATGACCTGAGCTGAAATCAAGAGCCAGATGCTTAACCAACTGAGCCACCCAGGTGCCCCCAAATGTGGGACAATCTTATACGTGATCCTCTATAACTGGGTGTTTCCATAACAAGGCTTAAGGTCAGAACATGACTCTAACCCATGAAGTTCAACTTCATTTTAATAATAGCTGCATAACAGCCCAGGTCGTGGTGCCCCCCTGGCACATCTATCCGTTTCTCTGTTGACGGACATCCTATCGCGGACAGAGTTTTGGGGGTTTTGCCACAACCCCGGTCCTGCATTAACCATACATTTACGCATGTGTATCCTTGTAGGTTCCTTCTTTCCTTGCTGTGGGACGTATATCCAGAGGTGCAACTCGTACGTGTATTTTAAAATTTCATAAATGTCACCAGATCCCCTTCCCCAAAGGCTCTAGCGGTTACCCTCTCGTTAACCACTGATTTCTGCTCATCATTCCCGACCCAGAGACCTCTGCGCTTACATTTGGGTAGCTACTCCCAGGTTTGGCACTCGAAACGGCTAGTAGGTGAGGCAAGGATTTGGAGAGCGAAGAGAAAGACATCAAAAGTGACGCCCAGATTTGCTGATTGAAACGGGTTTTATCACGCATGGGTTTGTTCTTTATTTTCCCCCTGCATTCTGTAAAAGCAGATCAGAAACTTAAAAAAAAATGGCCTTGTCTCTACAGAAATTCCGTCCTTTAATCTGTTAGTCCAAGTGAGTGTCCTTGATATATTTTATAATAAGGCACTTGAGAGGCTAATTGCGTCGTATTTATAGCCCATACATGTGGCTTCCACTTTAGATGAGGACTTTCTTTGGTAATGTACTAATAACCGCAGGATCCAAGAGGCTCACCTGAGAGTAATGCAGAAGAATTCAAAGCCAGGCTTGCGGGGGACCCCATAAAGGCACTGAACGGAACACACGGACCACCAGCAAGGCTAGAGAGGCCCACGGCGAAGCCGCCTGCTCTATTTGATTATTGTGCCTTCGTGCATTTCCACAAACGTCGGCTTTCAAATCTGCGCCGAGGCTAAGCTTTGTGTTGACCGTCCCGAGCTCCCGCTGTTCAAATATCTAAATGTGTCTCGAGGGCCCGACCCCCTGCCCTTGGCTTCCGGTCCACTCTCCTCCAATGCCCCACGGCAGACCGCTGCTCACTTCTGACCATGGCCGTTCCCTTAAGAGTTCACCTCCTTCCAGACGGAAACAGCTGGCCTCTGCCTCTCTTTCTTTTTTTTCCCCACCTCTCTCTCTTCATATCCCCGTTGAATTTTCCGGTTAACCCTGGCCCATTCCCAGTCCCTGTGAATCGCTCTGGATATGCATCATTTCTTCCCTTCAGTAGTTGATTTCAAACGATGAGACTGGTAAAGACAGACGGAACACGCTGTGGGCATCTGTGTCCTAAGCACTAGGCTGGACGTGCACACACGGTCATTCTGTCAGGAGGAATAATACTCTATTTGATAAGCTCAGAGAGGTTTAGCGACTTGCCCCAAATACACAGGTAGTGAGCGGCACCAGTAGGCTTTGACTTTGACATCGACACTGCCCATCAGAGAGTCCCGCTTCCTGGGGGATGCACTGTTCACACCGGATGGCACTGGTTGATGGCCCCTGTCAACGCCACGGATCATCTCTGCCTTCACTTAGGTCTTTATTCTTAACATCTGATACAGTGAACACCTACGGTGTGCTAGGCGCTGGGTCAGGTGCCTTCACAGACCCGGTTGCCGACCATCTTAGGGGGTTTCTGGAAGACGGGGACCTCACTCTGTGCATTTGAGCCTCTGCAGTTCCCGGTCCAGTGCTGGGGTGTGGCTCCAGCTCCCTCCGGTCATGTCTTCCCTTTACCGTAAGTATTTTGAGGACAGGGGGCTGCTCGTTGCTTTCTTATGTTTTTCTTCATATTACTTTTGTTGTAATATGTGTTGTCTTATATTTGCTTGTATTTTCTTATATTTCCCTTCCCCCCATGCCTAAGACAGAGCTGGGCCTCTACTGTAACTAGTCCAGGGCCTGTCGAGTATGTCTCGTGTGTGAGGGACAGCACGGGCTATCGTTGTGAAAGTGAAAGAAGGAAGCCTTGATTTTCGAATGAATTCTTGGGTATCTCCTTTTTAAAATAATGTGTACTTGTGGAGAGATATTTCCCATTTGGAGCAACCAAAGGCAACATTTGGTGTTCTAGGACAGCATTACTAGGACGCGGGTCTCGTGTCTCCAAGTAAGCATGGGCATTTTGATTTCAGACGGTATGGTTCCATATTCTAATCTGGGCGAAGGTTGGATCTGAGTTTCTTTCCGTGAGCGAGCTCCCGGTCTTAGCCTTACAACCAAATAAAGAGCCTAAATGAATAACTTAAGTTCTACCTGTCAAAATGGTGTTCCACTGACGGGCAAAAGTATATTATGTTTGGGGCTTGTTTTGAAATACTCCATCCAACATAAAGTAAGAGGTGATACCTAGAATGAGACTAGCAAAACGCTGCTCACTGTGCAAGCTGGATGGTGATTACACAGGGATCTGGTTTACTTTTCTTTCGACTTTCGTGTACATTTGCAAACTTTGAAGAAAAGCATCTCAATGATGTGTGCCTTGACCATCTGCAGGGTGACAAGTCATGTGTTTGAAAGTAGACGCGGCACCTCATTTCTTGCTCCATTCTGTGGGGGCACAAGTAATTTCTTGAGCAAGATTATTCCACACAGGTTTCTAGATGATGGTTGAACTCAGCAGACGGCTTATCATCTCAGTATTTTCAGAGAACTTTGGAAATTAAAAGTGACCACAATATGGGCAAAGTATTTGAACAGACACTTCACAAAGGTATACCAGTGGCCAATAAGCAAATGAAAAAGTGCTGAACATGATTAGTCAGCAGGTAAATGAGATTAAAACCACGATGAGATTCCCTGCATGCTGATTAGAATCTTCAGGGGAAAAGACTGATAACTACCAGGGATTGTCAAGAATGAGGACCAATTAAAATATCTTCTCTTTCCGGTGGGAGTGTAGAATGAAACTACCACTTTGGGGGAAAAGAAAGTCTAATAGTTTCCTCTGAAAGTAAATACTCATCATCCTTATAATGCAACCATTTTACGCTTGGATATTTACTCAGGAAGAATAAGAAGGTTAACTCTGCGGAAAGATCTATACAAGAAAACTCGCTCGTCGTTGCAGCTTTATTCATCATAACCCCAAAATGGAAGCATCAAATAAGCAATAAATGGACAAGATCCGTAACAAGAAGAGGTTGGCAGAAAATGGACATCAGGCATTAAAGGGGGAACAAAAGGAAACAGTGAGGGGGAACCTTAGACTTCCCGGGCTTACTGCCTGTGAGTTTCCTGCCTGAGCAACAGGGAAGGGAAATCCAGGCCACTCCTGCAAATCCCTGGGGTTAAGGGGACAAAGCTGAGGGGGCGGGGAGACCCAGGCAGTCAGAATCTTCAGGACAGAGTACTGGAGAGGGGAGGGAGCTGTAGAAGGTAAACTGTAAACGAGGTTCCTCTCGAGTACTGGAGTGAATAATGACCAGCACATACGTGCAAGAGAATTCCTTGAGGCTGGGAAAAAAGAGTCACTTGACTAGAGGAGAAGTAATAGTTTTTGGGGTTCACACAGGGCTGGGAATAGTGCCTGCTTGCCCTAGCCAGACTGAAAAACCTCGTGGATTGCAGCGCTCTGTGGAGTACGCAGAAGGGTCCTGTCTTGGCCGCGGAGAACAGCACCCAGCACGGCTCTGGTCCCACAGCACAAATCTGAAAAGCATCGGACTCTGCTGACGTAACTTAACTGCACCCCAGGACAGAGCTCAAGATATTTGAAGGGATCAGGAATCCTGCTTTTTTTTTTTTTAATTTTTTTAATGTTTTATTTATTTTTGAGAGAAAGAGAGACTACACGTGGGGGAGGGGCAGAGAGAGAGGGAGACACAGAATCCGAAGCAGGCTCCAGGCTCTGAGCTGTCAGCACAGAGCCGGATGCAGGGCTCGAACTCACAGACCGCGAGATCATGACCTGAGCCGAAGCTGGATGCTCAACCGACTGAGCCACCCAGATGCCCGCAGAACTTAAGAATATTTACAGGAATACAGAGATATCCAGGATCAAAAAGAAAGAAAAGGTAAAATTCACAACGTATGGCATCCGATCGAAGATTACCCGGGATGAAGACAGGCAGGGATATACCACCTGTTAGGAGGAGGAAAGTAAAAATGGAAACTGACCGATAACTGAGGCAAACACCAGAACCAGCAGAAAGGATATTAAAAGAATGGCTATCACTACATTCCATATGTCCACAGAGTTCAGAAGAGACACGGGAGATATAAAAAGACCCAAACTGAGTTTCTAGAGATGAAAGACAAAAATTGCAGTGTGTGAAATAAAAAAACCACGCTGGATGGGACTGACGGATGGGATTCAATATCTACATTGAAGAAAAAAATTAGTAAACTTGAAAACACAGCAATAGAAACTGTTCAAAATGAAACAGAGAGAGAAGAGGAAATTTACAAATTATATTAGCAGAGCGTCAGTGAGCCTGGGAGAGCTTCAGGCAGCCTAGTGTATGGGTGATATACGGGCTCTCAAAGCAGGGTAGACCGAGGTGGGAACAGAAAACTATCTGAAAAAAATAATGGTCACAAATTTTCCAACTTTGTTGAAAACTATAAACCTATACGTAAAAAATCGTCTGTGAACCCCAAGCACAAGAGACGTGAAGACAAACACGCCCAGGGGCATTATAAACAAATGGCTCGAAGCCAGTGATTAAGAGAAAACACTAAAAGCTTCCAGAGAAGCACAACGCAAACTAAGGAATGAAAATAAAGACAGCAATACATTTCTCAAAAATAATTCAAGTGAGAAAAATGCACAGCAACATCTTTAAAAGCACCAAATGGAAAAACAAATCAATCTAGAATTCTGTACCCAGCGAAAATGTCTTTCAGAAGTAAGGGGGAATAAAGACGTCTTCGGTCACACAAAAGCAGAAAGGAATTCTCCTCAGTGGATCTGCACTAGAGAAAAAATGTTAAGGAAAATCCTCCAGGCAGAAGAAAATGACACCTGGTGGGAATCTGGAACCACACAAGGGTCAGAAACGGTGGGTGTTGATATTTATTAATGCCTTTTAAAAATGGAGCGATCAAAAATATTAAGGATGTAGTGTGGTGTTTGTAACACATATAAAATAAAAATGTATGACAATACACACATTTATGACATACACCAATGTGTGTGCACTATGCATGCCATGGAAATATACTCTTGTAAGGTTCTAATGCTATAGAGTGTAATATTGCTTGAAGGTAGACCATAATAAGTGAACCCCAAAGCAACCATCAACACAAAAAATCAAAGAGGTGTAGCTAACAGACCAACGAGCAGACTAAATGAGATATTTAAAAACTTTAATGATACTCAAAAGAAGGCAGAAAAAGAAACAAAGAAGGACAAATGAAACATAAATAGCGATGTTACAGACTGAAACCTACCTAACTATATCACTACTTGCACTGTTGGTCGAAATGTAAACGGTCTGAATATCCCATTGGAAGGCTTTTTCTTCCTAACGGTTTGCTCATTCCCAAATTGATCTAAATCAAAATCTTGGCAAGGCCTATTTGCACAAATTGATAAGCTGATCCTAAAATTCACATGGAAAGGACCTAGAAGAGCCAAAGAAACTTTGTAGACTACCGGTAAATTCAGCTGGCTATCACGACCTCACTTCAACAGTTAACCTTAAAGCTACAGTAATGGTGATAAACCGGGGGATCAGTGGTGCAGAATAGAATCCAGACAGTTTGATCTTCCCCACGGAGGGTGTTGGAACTGGAGAGCCACGCCCACACAAAGTGAACTCAGATTGGGCTACAGAACATAACACTGCATTTAGTAAAACCTAAAACTTTGTGAAATTTATAGAAGAAAACATGTGTGACCTTGGATTAAAGCAAAGATGTCATAGAAGCAATAACAAAAGCATGATTCCTTACAGAACAAACTGGTAGAATAATCCAATTCCAAATCCAAACCTTAAAAAAAAGAAAAGAAACTATTAAGACAATGAAAAGTTTCTCCCCTATCCAGGAGAAACGACGTGCAAATCATCTGAAGGATAGTCTAAGGGTCTGTACGCAGAATATGTAAAGAACTCTCAACATTCAATAATAAAAAAAGCACACAATCTAGAAAAAAACAAACAAACAGATGTGAACAGACACTTCACTAAAAAAGATACGCAGATAGCAAATAAACACACGAAAGGATTCTGGACATTAGTGGGGCACTTGGGTGGCTCAGTCGGTTAAGTGCTCGACTTCGGCTCAGGTCATGATCTCACGGCTCGTGAGTTCGAGCTCCGCGTCGGGCTCTGTGCTGATAGCTCAGAGCCTGGAGCCTGTTTTAGATTCTGTGTCTCCCTCTCTCTCTCTCTGCCCCTCCCCCACTCCCACAGTCTCTCTCTCTCTCTCTCTCAAAAATAAATAAACATTAAAAAAATTTAATAATAAAAAATAGCTACAGTGTAGGGAACAGATAAGAATTAAATGCCTTCAAGGTTGTGGAACAACCAGGACCCTCAGCCTTTTCTGGTAGGTACAACCACTTAGAAGAACAATTCGGTAAGTTCTTAAAAAGCTAATCACGTGACCCAGACACTCCACTTCTAGTCATTTGCCCAAGAGAAAAAGGACCACACGAGCCTATAAAAAGACTTGTCCAGAAAGACTTGTCACCACCGTCTTACTTTCAATCCCCCCAAATTGGAAATAACCCCAATGTCCATCAACAGGTGAAAAGCTGTGAATATTCATGCAATGGAATCCAGCAATAAAACGAGTAAAGTATTTGGACGAATTTCAAAATAATTATGCTGAGTAAAAAAAAAAAAAAAAAAAAAAACCAAGCAAAACAAAATTACATACCATATGATTCCATTTATATAACGTTCTAGACAACTACTCCAGCGGCAGAAAACAGATCTGTGGCGGTTCGGGCGGCCCGGGAGGAAGAGTTTATAAAGGACCGTAAGGAAGCTTTTTGGGGTGATGGATGCGATCACTGTCTTGGTGGCGAAAGATCGTGTTCCTGTGGTTTCTTTTCATCAGTGTTTGATCTACAGCAATGCTAGAGAAGTTTCTCTCTGATTCACTGGTGACGAAACGTTTACACGCTTCTCACCGGGCATAGCTGTTTGCCCTTGGAAGACAAGGGCAACGACCTGGTGGGGGGGACGTGGGACCGCTGCGCTCATCACCGCTGATGCTTCTCTCTGCCTGCATCTCACGCCCATGACGTCGCTTGGAGGCTGCACTCCTCTGCTGGGGCCATCAGAGCCCCAGAGATGGGGCGTTTCAACCACAGCAGTGTTTGCTCACGGTTCTGGAGGCTGGAAGTCCGAGATCGGGTCGCCTGCGGGCTCGGTTTCTCCTCCGGAGTCCCCTCTCCTTGGCTTCCGGGTGGTCCCTCCCGCTTGCGTTTCACACGATGGTCCCTCTGTCTGTGAAAGCCCCTGGTGTCCCTCTGTGGGTCCTAATCGTCTTGCTTAGAAGGACAGCAGTCAGATGGAATTAGCTCCCACCTGGTGGCTTCCTTTTAACTCTTTAAAGTGACCTCTTTAAAGGACTTGTGTCCAAATACAGTCGCATTCTGGGGGTGCTGGGGGGGTAAGGCTCCAGTGTATTCATTTTGGGGGGGCACAATTCAGTGCACGCCATGATTATGAAAGGGATTACGTACAGTACTTGCATTGGCTCTGTGACCCTTACAGATGCCTACGGTCCCATAAGCGACATATCTGATTTGCACCCGTGTGGCCTTGTCCAGAAGAGTGGACCTGTCCCAGCACTCCCATCTCGCGGCACCTCTAGGCCGCCATCAGATGTCATCTGCAATGTCCCAGTGGCCTCCAGCTCAACTTCTGGAACCCTCTGATTTGTTCTCCACACAGCAGGCTTTGAAACACAACACCTAGGTGTGGTCACGTCTACACGGCCACGGTCGGCTTCGCGTCAGCCTTTAATGGCCGCCAGGATCAAATCCAGACTCCAGTTGGGCTTAACAGTGTCCCTGTTCACGTTTCCAGCCTCATCTGACAGCACAGCCCCCCCCCCCCCCCCCCGCCGTTACCTGTGCCCCAGCCACACCGGCTGCCTGGGTGGCCCACGCTGTCCCCAAGCCTCCTCTTCCCCTAGGACCTTCATGCGCGCTGCCTCTCTTGCCTGGACCCCCGGTACTCCTCTCCTCTACCTGATCCGTCCAGCGTGAGGGTCACCTCCCCCGATGACGATATTCCCCGACCACCGCCATCCCACCGCCATCCCACCGCCATTTCTCAGACAGACCAGGTCAGGACCTCCAGGTATATTCTTTCATTGTATATTGTGCTTTTACTTATGATGCGCTTTCAGGGCTGCTATTAATTCTGTAGCGATGGTGTTTTCCAACCTGTCTCTTCGCCTGTATCGCACATGCCATAAAAGCAGGGAAAGCGTTCAACGTGTTCATTTTCGTTGCCCCCACGGCAGCCAATGCATCACACATACTAGGTTCTCAATAAATGTTTGTTGAATGAATGAACGAAGCCACGGAAACCTTTAAATCAACTGACCCCTCGCTGTTTGCCACAGTTTAGAGATTATTCATTCCGCTCACCCTTTGATCGTTTTATTCCCCGACTGGAAGTTTCATCCGTCGGATGACAGGCAATGAGGATAGAGACCAATGAGTCATTTTCTGAGCAGCTGGAGTTAAGGTCGGGAAGGAGGGCGAGGGAGGGAGGGAGTGGGCAGAGAACAAGGTTAACCATTGAGCCTCTGCGCATTGATTACTTTTGATTGATATTCCTCATAGCTGCACGGCCCCATTCATTAGCATGGGTAGGTGAGGGTTGGATGTAATTTTAAACAACACTTTGAGGCATTTCTATTCTGGTCCTGAAACAGCTTAAATATTTTATGAGTTTTTTAAGATTGGGAGAAATTAAAGCAAGCATGTAATCTTGCTCTGTGTGTGTATAAATATATACACATATGAAATTTAAATATACTCACACAAAATCTTATTGTAGAGAATCTCATAAATCTAAAAAAGATAGGGAGTCTAAAAAAAAACCTACCCATATGTAAACATAATATGAAAATATATTCAGTGTTAATTTCAGAACTTACTGCAATCTGTAGTACATCGTTAACAATTGCACATACACTCTCCCAAGAGCGAGAGTGAATTTTTTAAAAATGAAATATTTTGCATAAAATATTTTGATATTTAAAAAAACCAATATAACTTTTAAAAACCATAAAAGAAATGTCTAGCAGGAGTTGTAAAGGAACAGTTTTGGGGGGAAAAAGTCATTTTGCTATAGGTTTTATCCTCTGAAAGTGGGACCAGTGTGCTAGATAATTATGTACTTTGGGATCATTAAGGGGCTTTTAGCAAATAATTTATCTAGTGTTCAAATGGGAATGTAAATAAATGAGTAATTTTTCCTTGTTAATTATAATTCTTGTGAATTACAATGTCTAGGCACCTCTCCAGGACCACGAATCCACCCATGAGTCAGAAAATGCCACCAACATTGTTGATTTTGCATTTGATAAAAGTTTTTTTTTTTCTCCTATGAGTAATCATTATCTTCAATTTTAGACCATTTCAGAAATAAAAACTGACACTAACGGTAACTTCTGCTTAATTCCATTTCTTGTATGCATTTTATGGCTTATAGCATGTTTCTATATGTCAATGAAGCAATTTATAGCTGAGGTGTTACTTTTTATTAAGTATGTATTAAATGCATATTTTATTACAACTTGCTACAATCGAACATCTTTTAAAAGATTAACTCGCAAGTCCCTATTTCTGCCAAAATGAAAAACAAAGAGAACGCATTTCAGTGTGAGGGAGGCTAAGCAATTCTACAAACCATAAATTTTAGAACAATTGTGATTTAGACCGTATTTAAAATTTCAAAGTGTTTTGCCACTGATTTGGTTTGATTACCATATTATCCGGTTAGGTGCATTAGAAAATGTCTCTGCGATGTGGCTTCTGTAAAGGATCCCGTGACTTATGCACCCCTCCTCCTTTAAAAACCAAATGCAATTCACAAAAGAGGCTTATGGATTTGCAATTGAAATAACAGTGTTGCCTGAACCGAGAGAGGGTGAGACGGAGTTTGACCTTCCATTTAGATATAGGAGCAGGTCCTAATAGTATCCCTTAACGTGTGCATTTTGTTTCAAATTCAAAGGAAAACAATTTGCAAGTGCAAACAGGGTAAGTGGTGAGCCTCAGGTTTTTGAGGATCTGAGGGAGTTTGTAAATGCTAATTTTGAAGAAGGTTCTGGGAGAATCCTTACCCCGGAGGAGGAGGGAGGGGTTTCAGCCCCCCTAATGACAGTTGCATATCAGAAACCCCGAGGATTAACATTGTAGCTTTAGCTCCTCTTTTTGAAGCACCTACTATGTGCTCAGCATCTAGTGTGTATCAATCATCTCACTCAATCCCCAGCAAGAGCTCTGCAAGATGGGTGACATCGCCCTTTAATCAAAGAGAGGGGTGGCTGGTTCAAGGTCACCTGGCCAGTAAGTAAGTGGTGGGGTGGAGATAACAAACCCAGGGGGAGGGGCAGGGGGTTGTGGAATCCCTATAGGTTTCCTTCCTGCTCCCTGTCTACACCAGCGGTTCGCCCGTGAAATTAACGAAGTGGGCAGCCAGTAACGTTTTCAACGGGGCCCCTGTAAATTACAGGAGAGGCTCTCCCCGTGGCACTGATCTGGGCCTTACCGGCAGCTTCTCAGTCCTCACCCAAACACCCCAGTGGCTGCGCAGGGCCTGCTGAGCGCCTCTGGCGGGCCGCCCTCTGCTGCCCCTGCCCTTGGGTGTCACCAAGAACCACTGGGCTTGTTGTTCCCAGGCCTTCTCTCCTCAGGTGTCCCTGTTATTATAACGAGCTCATCTAATAAAATCCTGCCTGTTTCACGTAAGCCAATGAAATAGTGTGAAAGGAGATTTGTTGCCATGAAACTTAAGGTGAAAACTTTCAGAAATGCTCTAAAGGGAAGTGACCACGGAAACTGCTGTTGAGTTAGGTGTGGAGCAGATAACGCGAGGCTGGAGGCTTTGGCGGGGAAATGATAACCATCCAGAAGGATTCTGACCGGTAGAAGGATGACTACCCCAACCAGGAGACCTTGCACTTGGGGGTGTGGTTTACGGAAAACAGACCCTGGGGTCCCTCCGTGCTCAAAGAAAAGGCATGAGTCCTGAAGCAAAAGTTTGGCAAATTAAAGTCCGCGACATGTTTTAAATTAAGACGAAGGTCTTAAGGCTTATGTGATTTTCTCTTTTCCTAATTAACTGATCAGCTGATGGTCCCCACGTAATCAGATCATAGAGCTTCGACTTTAATTTTAAAAGTTTAAGACTATCAGCTCCTGGTGAGGGCTTACCCTGGCAGAGCACAGGGCAGGTGGGAGTCCAGGCTGACAAACAGCAATGCTGATGCGAACAACACTCACTGGCCAGTTCCTTTTGTCCCCGCGGCTAGCTTTACCTCCGTTTTACAGATGAATCAGCTACGATGTGAACAGGGTCTTCCAGAAGCTCCTGCCACCGGAGAGAGTCAGAACACGAGGGTTCACGTTGCAGATCCACCTCCAATACGCCTCAGACAAGTCAGCGTACCTCTTAGAGCCTGTGTCCCTGCTTTGGTGAAATAAGAATAGTAATACATCCCTCGCAAGGTTTTCATTAGGATCGCGAGAGGGTGCCCGGGTGACTGATACGTTCTATTTCTTTTCCTCTCCTTTAAGCCAGAGAGGTAATTCACACATGTAGAAAGATATACAGTCTGTAAGACAGAAACAAACAAGGTGCTGTGATGGGGAAGGAGGGAGGGATTCCTTTGGACTGACTGAACTAGGGAAGGCTTCCAAACAGAAGTCAGATGAGCTGGGCTTGGCACCTAGTTTGGCTTTGCAGACTTAAAAGCATGAAGAGCCAAGGAATGGAGATGAGAAATCACAGGCTGTGCACTGGTGGGAAAGCGTGGGGGAATAGAACCAAGTGAAGGTGGAAAGGACAGGTTTGGACAGATGATAAAGGCCTCATAGGCTATACCAGAATGGTTGTACTTGACCCACAAGGCACTCAGATGACTGGCATACAGCTATAAGAAGCCAAGTGGTAAGGGTGGGAGGTGGGCTGCATGTCAAGGCTACATTGCATCCATCCATCACTCTATCACTCCATCCATTCATCCACCCATCCACCCACCCATCCACCCACCCATCCACCCACCTATCCAACCCACCTATCCACCCACCTATCCATCCTTCCACCCATTCATTTATCCATCCACCTACCCACCCACCCACCCACACTCTTTTCCTTCCTTCCACCCACCCATCCACCCACCTATCTATCCATCCATCCATCCATCCATCCATTCATTGATTTATCCACCCACCTATCCACCCACCCACTCTTCCTTCCTTCCATCCACCCACCTATCCTTCCATCCATCCATTCATTTATCCACCCACCTACCCACCCACCCACACTTTTTCCTTCCATCCACCCACCCATCCACCCACCTATCCATCCATCCATCCATCCATCCATTCATTTCTCCACCCACCTATCCACCCACCCACCCTTCCTTCCTTCAATGCACCCACCCATCTACCCATCCATCCAGCTACTCATTCACCCATCCATTTTCTCTTCACAAAGAAAACAGGAAAATAAAAGTTTAGGAGATAGAGTTTTCTCCCTCCCTTTGTGGTGATAACACTGCTATTCTCACTACTGTTGCTATTGAGACAGCATTTAGGGACAGTTCCTTCTATTATTATAGTCTTCTGCTTTTAGGCAACTCGTTTTTAAGCATCGTTTTATTTGAGCCTCACAATAGTCACTGTGGGGAGTCAGGATAGGGATATTTACCGGCACTTTACAGATAAGGACACAGTTTACCGTGCCCATCGCGACCTGGGTGGTGTAACAAGAGCTTGAAATGAAGTCTTCAGAGTCAAGATCTTTTCTGCCTTAGCCCATGCCTTACTTACCACCCAAGGGTACAGACCTCTCAGGCTCAGGAAGAGGGGCTCATTCCAAGTCCAAGGCCATCTAAGGTGGCCACTGAAGGGCCATCCTCAGTTATGAGCCTCTACTCATGAATGAGAAGATGGCTGCTTATCATGCAAATGTACACGGCGTCTGAATGCTGTGTGCACGGAAATGTCCCCATTCATAGAGGAGGAGACAGCTGGAAGTAATCTCAAATGCATTATGCATTGTGATTGCATTGGCAGAGGGGTAAGAAATGTTAAAGTTTTGTTACAATAATAATAACCATTGTGACAATACGATTTGTTTTACTGACGCCCATTTTTGGCAACTCTATCCTTATAAACACAGCATGTGACTGTACTTTAATGAGACTGTATAAACTTAAGTGTGTTTATGAGGACATATTTATCAAGTCGCTCTAGGTCGCCAGTTTCTGGGACACTTCTATGTGCCCCGCCACAGCCATTTGATCTCCAGTTGTGGGCCCAGGGTGGTCTTGGGATGTGAGGCCAAGCCCGCCGGATTCGAGGAGCTTTGGTTCAGTGATTCTGGACCTTCGCTGCACATTAGAATCACTGCATGTACTTTTAAAAAGCACCCACTCCTGGGCACTATTCCAGATGAGTTCAGTCTGATTCTCTAGAGATAGAGGCCAGGCCTGGGGCATTTTTGAAAGTTCTCCAGCTCATTCTAAAGTGCGGTCGAATCTGAGAACTGCTCTGACTTCATGCTTCTCAATCTGTATGGAGTCTCTGCACAAATCTTGGGGAATCTCTTAAAAATACAGATTCGGAATCAGTAGGTCTGGGGCAGAGGGGTGGGGTGGAAGGAGAGAAAGTAGATGGGCTGGGGAAATGTTGCATTTCTAAGAAGGTCCCGGAGATGTTCAGGAGACTGGTTCTTGGACTACACTTTGGGTAGCAAGGCTCTGGCCAGCCATTATGGACCTCCATCCAATGGAGGTTCCTTGAAATCCAGCCCGTATTTAAATCGTACCGTGACAATTAAAATGGATGAAATGGATTAACATGCTCTGGATGACATATTTTTGCCTCTCAGGATCTCACTGATGGAAGCTACAGCCGACCCCACCGTCGACAACCCTGAGAACACCATGAAGAACATACCGTAGAAGACTGGATGTGGGCACGTGTTCTGACTTTCAGAAAGAAGAGGTGAGACAAATAGACTTGATGCGAGTGTCTGGTAAAATTCAGGAAGGGGTTATCTTTTTTATTCTTAGAGATTTTATTTTAAGTATTCTCTACACCCCAACGTGGGGCTCGAACTTACAACCCGGAGATCCAGAGTCGCCCGCTCTCTGGACTGTGCCAACCAGGTGCCCTCGGGAAGGAGTTATCTAACAGATGGTTGGTGACCTGTGGTCACCAAGAATCAGTTCGGGGATACCAGTAACACCTTATGGGCCATCCTGACAGTGTTCCTGGATGGGGAGGGCGTTGGAAGACTGTCGTCATTTTATGTGGCTCAAAGAAACACCCCCGGAAGAACGGAACTTGCTACACTGAGAGACACAAGAGTCAGATGTTAATTGTTAACTGCTCACCCGCCCCATCCCATTGGATGGTCATAACACCTATGGCTTAGGTAGCAGGAAGTCAGTTTCAAGAATGGGGAAACTGACGCTGAGGGACACACACACACAGACATCCTCCCGGTTGCACAGCGGGGAGAGCAGGAGTTGCACATCAGATCTGTCTGGATCCAGCACCCACCTTGTTCCCAGTCTGACCCGGAGAAGGGGCTGTTGCCCTTGAGTGGAGACCGCTGCTCTTGGACGTGGCTCAGCAGGGCACGGAAACCTCACAGCGAAGGGTGTTGTGGAAATGACAGTAAGACCTTTCTTGTAGGAAACAGGTGAGAAGCCGCGAAGCACACGGCAGGGTCCCCGGCACAGTAGGCTCTCCCCACCTAAGAGCTACTGCTGTTTTTATAAATAAGATTGAGAGACACGAACAGCACGGTCACTGCCAGCCCTGAGGGTCTATTAGCCTCGCCATTCCGGGCCTGTGGCACCACTGTCGCTCTGGTCCCCCCTCACCACCCCGCACCCTCGCCCACTGGACCCTGGCGCGCCCTCTCCCGTCCCCCCTCTTTCTAGAACGGGCCTTTTCCACGGGCCAGGTAAAGTTTTTCATCCTTTGTAAATTCCCACAGGCCTGCGCCAAAATCACCCATTTCTCCCGTCACTGAATTTCTGCCTTTTCTCCTCGTCCGGCACAAGCCTCCCCTCAGGTTTGCCCTTCGGAGGGGAAGGTTCTGCTGCGGTTCCTGGACAGCCGTCTCCTCTCTGGGAGCGGATCACAGGCTCCTTCAAGGCAAGTGGCCCAGGCCACAGGAGCGCTCAACTTCCGTGGATGGATATCTCCTCCGGGAGGGTTAAAGCCCCTGAGTAGTGTCTTTTCTAAAGGTCCACATTTCAATACCATCAGTGCCTTTATCGGACACCAGAATTGGATAGAAGTTTTGAAAAAGAAGGCTGGGGAAATGGAGACCCCCCAGACTTGTACTGCACATCAGCTTCCGGACCTGGTTATTTTGAAGACATCTCATTGGCTCTTGTAACCTCCCCCCCGGGGGACGTCAGCCCAACTCCTGAGTCCCAGCCTGCTGCGGGCTGCTTCTCACTAAGGGAGACTGGAGGGGTCCAGATCTCCCCATCACAGTTTCCAGACTCCACCCCCCACACACCGGGTGTTCCACGGGGCGATCCTTGTTCCTCCAAGCCTGCTGTGTGCCCTCGTATCTGAAACCATTTCCAACCCCCCCACCCCACCCCCCCCCCCCCTCAAATGTGATCACACTTCAGTAACTGGTATATGTATCGGGAATGAAATGACGTAGATGCTCAAACGTGCTCCGGCCAACCCTCCAAGCCCTCTCCCATGGGCCCAGGTTCTATGGCCAGCTGCACAAGCTGGCCCCGGTCGCCTGTCCTCTGGGGTCGCGCGTACATCCACGCCTTCGGTGCCCTGATTTCCCCCACAACGGCTGCAAATCCACTCAGCCCGGTTCACTGTCAGTTGCAGTCTTGGTGGCTTTAAAAAGCATTTTGCAGCGAGGGTGGCCACCATCAGTGTCAACAAGGGGGCTCATCACACAGTCGATATAAAAGTGCTTTCTAATTTAAAACACTATGCGAGGGCTTCTCTGCGCACCTCATGAAATACTGATCGAGTAAACCGAAACTGACAAAATATATCGTGTTGGGCTAAATCACATTTCATCCACTAAGTGATTGCAGCGTCGCCAAGCAGCAGTGGATACCAAAGGTGTAAGTAAAAATCATGGGGAAAGATTGGCGTTCACAGGAGAAGACTGAGCGCTGAGAAGGCTCCCTTCCTTGTTTCTTCTTCAAAGTGAGGAAAGAACGTCGCTCAGTGACTTCGTAGGTGGACGTTAATTGACAGAAGTGGTTTGTGGGGTCCAGACCTCCCTGCTCTGCTGCTGACCTAGGCCGCGGAGGGTCAACACGTAAGCCTTGTTGGCCTTGGAAGCCAACTAGGACGCTCCCTGCTTTTAGAAGGCGGGTGGGACTCTGGTACTGATTGTGGTATTGATAATCGCCTAAGCAAGGGGCCTGTGGCAGCCAGAAAGCTTGGGCTTTGCTGCGGTGACAAATAACCCCCAAATCTCAGCACCTGGACAAAGTCTCATTTCTCACTCCCACTCAGGATTGCCAGACGTAGCCAATAAAAGTATCCAGTTACATCCGAATCTCGAAAAAATTATGGTATTTTTCGTGTAAGTATACCCCACGCAGTATTTGACATGGCGTGTTTCCGTGAAATTTAAATGTGACTGGCCATCCTGTACTTCTTCGAGCGGGCTGACTCCGCACGGTCTGCGTGGGGCTCTGCTCACTGGAGTAGCGGGTGAGAGGAAGAAGAGAGTTCTGGAAGGTCTAGTACCCCTACTAGAAGCAACTCGGTGCTTCAGCCAGGAAGCGATGGTATTATTTTGTTTACATCTCATTGGCGAGGAGGAGTCACGTGACTTTGCCCAAGGGCAAGGGGTCTTGTCACACGCCGGCCGAGAAGTAGAGAAAACACTCAAGGCAAGGTGACGCCTGCCTGTATGACTGAAAACAGAAAGGGGAGGGCCTTCTAGAAGCTTAAATGGTGTCAGCCCATTCCGGCTGCTCTAACAAAATACCGTACACGGGGTGGAGCCAGCCTGGCCGGCTGAGTTCTGGTGCAGACCTTCTCCCAGCTTCTATCCTGCCAACCTTGGGTTGTATCCTCACATGGAGGAAAGCAGGGCAGAGAAGAAACTCTCTGATGACTCTTGCAAAGGCACTCATCCTGCCATGGGAACTCAACCCGGTGAGCCCATCTATCCCCAGTCACCTCCCAAAGGCCCCACCTCCTAACGCCATCGCAGGGAGGGGATTGTTTTCAACCCGTGAATTACAGTGGGAGGACACAGACTTTCAGTCCATTACAAATGGTATCTCCGTTGGGACTCTCTCCACCGCGGCCAGCAGAAACATGTCCCCCAGGATGTGTCCAGGACGTCCAGGACGATGGGGATATGGTCCTGGATGGTCTGGTGAGCCCAGCGTAATCACAGAAGAGGGCAGGAGGGTCACAGTCAGGGAAGGAGGTGTGACGTTACAAGTAGACATCGTAGTGATATACTGAAGGATGCAGGTGACCTTGAGCAGCCGGCAAAGGCAGGGAACAGACTTTCCCTGAGAGCCTCCAGAGGAAGGCAACTCTACCAGCCTCCTGATATAAGCCCTGTAGGACGCACGATGGGCTTCTGACCTCCGGACCCAGACGGTAATAAACTTGTGTTGTTCAAAGCCACTAAGTGTGGGGCGATTTGTTACAGCAGCCGTAGGGAACCCATACGTCCACGAAGAGAAATGGGGGACCCACTCCTGCAGATTTCTTGCATGGCGGCCCCCACAATAATGAAACCGGGCACGGAGCCAGGAAGCAAGAAGCCAGGCAGGGGAAGATCTATGAGTTGGTGCTAGAATGTGGTTCCTCCTCGGGCAGAGTGAGGAATGGGCCGAACCTGGAACTCTGCAGGCGGTGGGGTCAGAGGGCTGGCCTCTGCCCGCTGGGCTGAATTTATACTTCTTGTCTTATCGATATTTATTTTTCCAGCTGCTGTCCTTTAGTGATTAGCAAAATGTGTGGAAGATTCCAACTTGTTTCCATTCCCATAGAACCTTCCGGAAGCTTTGCCTTCATGTCTTGTCCAAAGCGTTCTAGAGCAGACAGTGCGCTCAGGGGCCCCCTGGGACGGTGGGTAAGAAGTCCACCAGAGGAAAAAAGGAGGCTCAGAAAGAATGGTTGGGGTCTCTGGATCCACCACCATCGACCTAGGTTTTGAAATGGGAGTTAATGAGGCGTAATGTCGCCCCAGTGCTCTTGGAAGAGACGAATCAGTCCTTCGGAAGCATCCCTGGTGATGCCGACACGAGCCACCTTTTCCTGTACTCCCCACCCGCAGCGAGCGCGAGACAAAGATACGAATAAGGACATCACAGGGAGTTACGGTGCTTGGAACAAATATTTGGCGTGGCATAAATATTTCGTGAGTCGGCGAATGCATGAAAAGCTTTTGAACGATTTTCATGAACTTTGACGTCTCAGCCGAGCTTCTGTGTGTCTAAATTTATCTGTAAATGGGAGGCGGGAGCACACGGGTGTATTTTGTTCTCCATCATTGTTCAGGATAAGCCACCCCTACTCCGTGATGTTGGGGACTCCACTCCCAATCCGTGGTGTTCTGGAAGGTCCAGTTGTACCGCTCAGGCTTCTGGCCAGGGCAGGTTTTAGAATTTTGATGCTACGCCCTGACCTCTGGTGCCTTGTGGGATCAAATTCTTGGTTTGGGATTCGTTCTGTTCTGTTCTGCTTTGTTTTGTTTCCTTTTTCATCCCAGAACACCATTAAACCTCTTGTCTGTCACTCGGAGCAAATGCACGGCCAGGCCAGGGCAGAAGTTTGGGGAGCCTTGACAGGGAATGCAAGAGAGGAGTGGACATCACTGTGTGTCTCAGAGGCTTCATGGGAAGAGTGCTCGGGGAAAGTTCTCCGGGGGTGCCTGCTGAGCAAGCCATGGTCCCCGCAGGGGAAGGGGCCAGCTAAGGAAAAGAGGAGTCCTCAGGGCCTCTGCGCCCAAAGAGGCTTTTCCAGGTGCTGACTCATGGCCGTGTCTGCACCAGCATCAGTGGGATTCCTCTCCGGAGGGTGAACAGCACGTGGGGACTTGGTAGGGACCTGGTAGGGACCATCCTCCAGCGGTGCTAATGCGTAGTGCAAACCGAGCTTCCCCGGGGGGTGGGGGAATGCTCCCTCTCCCCTGCCCTGCAAGAAACGTTCGCCCCAGGGGTGATCACCTCGGCCCCTTCCCCCATCCTCCTCCATTCTTGGCAATCGGCAGCCTATGCAGACCTCTGTGCCCGGCCCAGCTTCCTAACCCGAAGGAAGGGACCCAGCAGTCCCTTCCTTGGAATGGATGGAGCTCATCCATTCATTCCAGAACTACTTGAGAGCCTGCTACGAACAAGGAGCCGAAAATCTGACATCCGGTCTGGTACGAAGGCTCCTGCTTACTCACAAAGCCACATTCTGGATCGTGGTTTTCCCCCTCGGAGCTCTGTTTACCTTTTTTTTTTTCCCCCCTCGAAATTATTCTTTACCTTCCCCTTTCGGGAACTTGACATTCTGCCCAAATTAGACCGTATAACAAAAGGCAAAGACATCAGTAGCTGCTCCATTTACGGAGGCTCAGTCTTGGGCCCAGCACACTTTTAAGCACTTGTAATTCTCTCCCCAAGCTCATGGTGTCACAGATCAAGAAATGCCGACGTCCTGGGGCCGAGTCATTTACCCGGGGACCTGGGCTTTCCGACCGTGGTTTCTTTTGCAAACCCCTTTCTTAAAGGAATAGCTGAATCTCACATTTCCACCGAGACTCGGGTGGACGGAAGGTCACGAGGAGTCCTCCTGGCCGCTCCTGGGGGAGCGTGAGCTTCCTTTCCGGGACCTTCACGCAGCCGCGCCTTCCCCCCACCGCGACCCTGACTGCTGTCCCCTCGCCTGGAGCGCTGATAGTAAGCGTTCCGATTCAGGAAAGACTTGCCCTCTGGTACATCCGCACGAGTGGCCGTGTCACCCCGTCACGGAGGCCTGCTGTGGTGGGCACGTATGGGCAGGGCCTGCCTGGGACTTGCAGATGTCACAGGGTAAGGGCTCAAGCAGGTGGAGGGGATGGGGTGGCCCAGCTGGCTGGTGAAAGCAGGGAATTCGCTGGTGCGTGGAGAGTGCTCAAAAAATCACCCTTTCTCTGTCTGTCTGAAGAGGTGAGAAGCTTTATTGCATGAAGCAGACTGGACAGATTCCTCCTTTGCTCCTTAAATAACCCCCAAAATGCATTTAAAAAGAAATGTGTTCATTTGAGGAATCCCACCAGAACGGGTAAGCTTGGCTCAGCTCCTCTGAGCTGCAAATTAGCGTCCAGCTACTCTTAAATTGGTAGGGTAGCGTCTCCCAAAGGTTGTTGTTGATGGACATTAATAGGTTTTGAGCAGAAAGGGAGCCTGTGGTCAGGAAAGCCAGGAGGAATGCTGCCCGGAACAGTTTTCCATGGGCTTCCTCACTGCAGGACTTCTCAGAGCCTTAAAAAAAAAAAAATGTTTATTTATTTTTGAGCGAGAGAGAGAGAGAAGGGGAGAAAACGCAAGCAGGGAAGGGGCAGAGAGAGAAGGGGGACACACGACCCGAAGTGGGCTTTGCACTGACAGCAGACAGCCCAATGCGGGGCTCTCGAACTCAGGAGCCGCGAGATCATGATCTGAGCCGAAGTCGGACGCTTGACCGACTGAGCCGCCCAGGCGCCCCAGGACTTCTCAGAGCCTTGAACAGACTAGTATCCCTTGTGAGGGTTCAGGACGGGGTGTCAGGTGTAACACCACCAAAACCCATTTATTTGTTTTTTTGTTCATGGAGCTTGTTGTTCAAGGAGCGACTCAAAGTACTGGGGTCCCCAGGATTGGGGACCTCCTTCCGTTGCTAGCCTCTTACTGAATCATGCACACCCCTCAGAGGCTGCAGCGGGTCCTGCGTCCACAGGAATTTATCATGTGGGTGCTTTACCGGAGGAAGGGTAGAGGTGGAGAACTATTTAGCAAATGCAGAATCTAGGCATTTTGCTGAGCACTTTTGATGCTAAAGTAAGAGAATTGAAATCACGCTGAAGTTCAAAAGCCTCATTTGTGTATTTGAGTCTAGTGCCAATTTATCTATGACTACACTTGAATAATACAGAATTTTACTCAGTACTAATAGTGTGGGTATAATTATATGTTTTTCACACATGTGGAATTAATGGCACTAAATATAAAATAAGTAATCTGGAAAATGAGTCTTCAGGAGTTTCATCTCATATCTAGCGCAAAAACATTAATGCATTTGGACATTTTTCCCCCATAAGGAGGACAAGTAATATTTAAGAAACACTTCGATGAAGACAAAGGTCCCCACCGGAACGCTTTATACACGAAATTTGTGGGAGGTGCCACCTCATAATTACATCAAATAAAAGCTGGGGCATTTTAGCCCAGTGAGTACAGCCACGTAATAAAAAAGTAATTTTTTTTTCATTTTATTGGGTACGTGCAACAAGCATTAAGTGAGCAGTTACTATGTGCAAAGCCTTGTCCGAAATGACGAGGGAAGGCGTGTGGGTCAAATGGATATAGAGCCTGCCTTTTTAGAAGCTTCCCATCTCATGGGTGTGGGGATTGGGCATCTGAGTTGGACAATGTCTGTAGCAAATGATATCAATTTTTTTTTTTTTTTACTTACTTAACTGAGAAGTTCAAGGGCAGGCCTGGCATCAGGCATGGCTGAATTCAGGCGCTGAATGTTATAGGCAGGGCCTGACTTTCTGCTCAGTCTCTGGGCTCTGGGGCCTTCTCTGCTGGTTCTCCGTTTGCCTCAGCAGGGGCAACATACTGAAACAGGTGTTTCCTCCTCCCTCTAGTTTTTTTAAAAAAAAATTTTAATGTTTATTTTTGAGAGAGAGAGAGAGAGAAAGAGAGAGGGCACGAACAGGGGAGGAGCAGAGAGAGCGGGAGACACAGAATCCGAAGCAGGTTCCAGGCCCTGAGCTGTCAGGACAGAGCCCGGCGTGGGGCTCGAACTCACAAACTGTGAGATCATGACCTGAATTGAAGTCGGACACTCAACCCACCGAGCCAGTCAGGCACCCCGAGGCACTTGAATTTCAAAGTGGAAGTCGGAGACTCTTACTGGGCCAAGGGGGTTCCCGCTGGACAGGCCAGGGATACATCCAACTGCATATCAAGGCTGACCTGGAAAGAAGAGCTTCCTGTGAGAAGAGAAGGAAAGGTACCGTAGGGGAAAGTCACGCCGGGGGAGTTGCAGGACCGGATGTAGCATCCGATGTCCACGGGGGGTTTGGATAGCGAAGGGTTAGATATTGGTGGCCTGAGAGACCGAGGTTGGACCCTCCGGCAGAAGGGACCCTGTCAGAGCAATCGCAGAGGCATGACGTTAAAGAGTGGACGCGAGGATCCGAGAGCTTCGCGGTGGCGGAGCTCAGAGCGCCCGGAGACCTGGAGGCGGGGCCAGGTGGAAAGGACAGTTGAGGGTTTGATCACGGAAGGCCTTAAATGCCTCGGAAGGAGGCTCTTTCGCAGGCATCCGTCAGGTTGCTGAGAAGCAGAAGAGTGCTGGCTGAGTGTAACTTCCCAAACTGCCTTCAATCCCACTGCACTCATTAGCCTCGAGTTTTCGTGCTTAAGCATGTGACTTGGAATCCAACTTTTAAAAATCCCCTAAACTTCTTCCTATTAAAGAATAATGTTAATTGGCGAGCGTATATAAAAGAGGGTTATATGGCCCATTGAGTTTATATAGATTGAAATGCTAAGTGGGCCCGAGCAGCAGCCTCCGTGGGGCGGAGACGGTTAGCACTCAATAGTCTTCTGTTCTCTTTCCTGCTTACAGCCTCCATCCCTTGCAGAGCTCGGGAACAAGATGAGCAGAACTGTCCTCAGAGCTTCCTAGAGAAGGAAAAACGAAATAGCCCCGAACGCCACGACCCATTTCACTGCTGAGGAATCTGTTTTGTTTGGCAAACTTGATTTCCTTCCCCAAATGGGGGACCGGGAAGTAAATGATAGCATTCCTTTCTCTCTGGGCCTCCTTTTTGAGCCACCGGTGACGGAAGTTTCAGGTCCCAGCTCCCACGACTCCATTCACTCGCTCATTCATTCGTTCATCAAACATTTGTGAACGTCTGGCCCCGTCACAGGCACCTGGGACGTGTTATTGAGCAAACAGGCAAAGGCTTTGCTCTCCTGGGGCTGAAATTTCGGGAAGGGGCACCGGACAAGCGCTGATAAGGGAGCACACGTGTTCCGTGGTGCAGGCGTGTGGCTTGTGTGAAGGGGAAGAGGGGAGGCCAGGGGTGGCGTGTGGGAGGAGCTACTGTTTCCGATGAGCTTAGCAGGAAGGTCTGCACAGAGGCCCAGAGGAAGCGAGGGGGTGTGTTAGGCTTTTCCAGAGAAACAGGACCAGTAAGGGTGTGTGTTAACACACACACACACACACACACACACACACACACACACTCTGTTATAAGGAGTTGTCTCACTTAATAATGGAGGCTGATGCGTCCCGACGCCTGCAGCTGGCAAGCTGGAGACCCAGGCCAGCCGATGGCCTCATCTCCATCACCGTCTGCAGCCCTGAGAGTCAGGTGTAAGTTCCCGTCCAGACATGGACAGGCTGGAGACCCAGAAAGCGTTCACGTTTCAGTTTCAAGCCCGAAGACAGGAAGCAATCCAATGTTAAGCTCCGAGGCAATCAGGTAGGGGGAGTCCCTCTTACTCAGTCTTTTGTTCTCTTCGGGCCTTCAACTGATTGGATGAGGCCCACCCACGTTGGGGAGGGCAACCTGCCTTACTCGGTCTACTGATCCAAATGTCAGTCTCATCCAGAAACACACTCAAAGGCCCACTCAGAATAATGTTTGACTAAATATCTGGGCACCCCGTGGCCCAGTCAGGTTGGCACATAAAGTTAACCATCACGGCAGGTGAGTCAGGTAGGTATGAGGGAAAGAGCACTGCGGGCGGAGAGAACAGCAAATGCAAAGGCCCTGAGGTGCCTTTGTTTGGTGTGCTTGAGGACCAGTGAGGAGGCCAGCGGTAGGGGGCACATCAGGAGGAAAGGTTAGCGTTGTGGGAGATCGGGGAGGTGCCAGTTGAGGGGGGGATCCTTGTGCACCAGGGGAAGGATTTTAGATTTCAGGGGGACTTGACTCCTGCCCCCGTTATGCCCTGCCTGCCCTATTCTTTCCTCTTCCTTGGTGCTTCCAGTGCAAGAAAACGTTTATTTCCTCGGACGTCTACTTCCTCGCCGGACATGACCCTCAGGGAAGCCAGGCTGAGGGCTTCTGGATCTCTGTGTCCCCAGCACCTCCAGGGCACACAGTAGGAGTTTCACACGCATTTACTGGGTAAACACAGTCAGCCTGTCTTTTGACAGGGGATATAAAATCTGAACGAAAACAAAGTGTGGGTTTCCCGCCTTTCAAGAGTTTTGCAATCGAATCCAATCTCCAGTCAGCGAAATTCAACAAACATTTGTTGCTTACCTTCATTATGCAGGGCATTGTGTTGGGTGCTGGGGATTTAGGAATGAGAAGTAAAAAAAAGTAAAAATAGACGCACAATAAACAAACTGGGAGGCGCCAGTCGCCATACTGAGGGTTTCGTGTGGCTCACGCTCCCTGGCTTGATTCTTGCAACCCTCAGAGGCACATTGTACCCAACTATGTATGATCCCTGTTGTACAGTGAGGTGAGAGCTCAGGCCGGTGGAGGCAGGAACTGGCCCAAAGTCACCCCAAAATGAGAAATTCAGGTTGCTCAGACTCTAGACTTCACCCTGACTCTGCCACGGTCGGGGGAGACCTTCCCCTGTCCTCTGCCATCGTCGGGGAAGTGGCCGTGGCGAAAGGGTGAGGCCTGAGCCGTGGATACTGTTTGCATAACCTACAATACAAGAGAATACAATACAATACAATACAACAGAATACAATACAATACAATACAAGTCAGACGGTCCCTAATGCCCAGCCAGGGTCTGCTGGGGTCATTCAGAGAGATTGCACCCACCACGTCTAGAAACGGCTTCTTACGAACAAGCCGCATGGATTGGGCGCAGGAATGATGGGATCGTGTGGGCCCAGGAGCAGCACGTGCAGCCTGGCTCCCACCCCCCACAGGGTGCTCAGGATTTGGTGACCTCCCCCAGCTTCCCCGGTGCCCGTTTACCCCACCTGCCGATAGCCACCCTCTTCTCGCCTGAGCCAAACACGTGCGTGGCCTCTGCTCAGTTTCCACTGGTTTCTAGCCTCCATCTCATTTCATTCATGGACAGAAATAGCTTCATTATTTCTGTAAACATGATAGATACGCGTGGGAAAGCGTAAAGGGCATAGAAAAGCCGAGAAAAGAGACGGAAACCTATCGCCTGTGGCGCGAGCGAGTGGGCGAGCGGACTGGCCATGGGCAGGGCAGCCCTGTCACAACGCGGGGGGAGAGGACTCTGAGCTGCTTCTCTTGCAAGGTGTTCTCTTTTCCTCGGGTGTAGCTACAGAGGTGGGCGGGAGTCCACATCCTAATGCAACGTCCCAGCCTGCAGCCCACTGGGGGTCCTGCAGCCCTCGTCCCCCCGATGCTCAGCCCACGCCTCGCTTCCGGCGGCCCCAGGGAATCTGCCCAGACTTGTGAGTGGACGCTTCCTCTCCTGTCCTGGTGATCACGCCGTGCAGGTGGAAACCGGGACCGTTCTCACCCCCCGAGTGCAACGGGGCACGAGTTTCTCGGAGGTGATTTCTTTTCCCATCTTTCACAAACCATCGAGTTGAATGAGGTGAGTTCAACCCAGCTTCCAGTATAAGAATGATTCTGTTTTGTAAGACGGTGTTACAAGTGGTGAAATTATTTTTCTAATTATACTGTACCTCCAATGTATAAGGTATGATTCATATATAATCACCGTTTTAACGTTTGATTCCTTCCACGGGAAAAAAAAGTGATGGGAATAAAATATCAATATTCTTCCTAAAATAGACAGTTCCTCTGACAGGTAATTTACAACAAGGACGAGATATCAATTAAACGAAGATGATACGACATTTTGCTTTTTTTTCCCCCCTCATTTTACATTGAGAGGGAGTACCAGGGATGTTTGAACCTTTTCTGCCTTTATTAAGTTACAGAAAACCGGCTTAATTCCAGTGTATGTCACAATGAATGGAAGGGCAAGAGAGAAACTGTCTTTAAAATACCTTACTTATTGGATGGTATCTCCTCCAAAGCACAGTAGTCCCTGATGTTAAGGATTCATACCTTAGTGAGTCTTGTCAGTCTGTTTTGGTTTTGAATGATGGTCATTTTCTAAACGACAACAACAAAAATGGCACGTTAGGTGGTTGGTCATTATATAAAGGGCCCTGCAAGGCTTAGACAATAAGGACCCAGGGGATGCAGAACAGTTTAGATGGAGTGAGTTTGGGGCTTGGAAACACACGGCATCTTGGAGGTCATTGCATCAGAGCCTTCACTGGACCTTTACTTCCCCAACTTGATTTAGCTACAAATCACGTTAGTCTTAGTTTGCTGGGTCAGGTGGTGCAAAAGGAGAGTTGTAACATACGTATCAGGAGCAGACTGGAACTTCTTGCTTCTGGAATTCGTTTTGTTTAAGCGTTAATTTTGGTGATACATTTTCCCCGGTGTCTAAATCAGTTTCCGAGATACGTGTTTCACGGAAGCATATGAGCAACGAGTGAAAAAAGCGGGTGGCTGGATGGGTAGCTAGATGGCTAGACAGATGAGGAAACTGATCTACCCCACCCCCACCCCCACCCCGGCACCCCAGTCCCCTCCTTAGGACCCCATCTCTCTGTTTCAGTAACTGCCCGGAGGACCGACCTCTGCTACTGCTTCTGTTTGGTTGAATTGTAACTCTCCGCTGATGTGACTGTTCCCATCCCAAGCTCTGAGCTCCTGGCAGGCCAGGGCCCTCCCTGCCTTAATCCCTGTGTATCCCCAGTGCCTTGTCCTGCACCTGGAAACAGTCGCCGAAAAGCCTCAACCAGAGTCACGCAACGGAGGGTCTCAGTCCCGATTTTGTCATTCACTAGCTCTGTAACACTGGGCAAGAGTCTGGATTTCTCTGACCCCCTGGAGCCTCATCTATTCAAAACCCTTTAGTGCCCAGCATCCAAGGGGCTCCGTAAATATTAGCGAATGGTTTAAATAAATGCCATGTGTGCATACGACAATGGACCCTGGTCTGGGGACACAGGTCCCTGAAGTCTTGTCTGAATTTTGCATTTTCGGAAGCAACCTGCTGATTGCTCCTGTGTGTGCCCTCTGCATCCAACACAGCCACATTTAGAGTCCAGATGAGCCCAGGGCAGTGAACCAAAGGAAAGGCTCATCACTGGCCAGGGGGATGCACATGCATCACCCTCGCTCTGGCCAATTGGCAGCTTGCTTTCTTGTTCAGGACTAAGGGGAGTCCCAGTGACGGTGCCTTTGAGATGGCCTGGGTCTGCCTCCCGACATCGCCCCTTACTGATTCCGGAGGCCTAAGCCTCAGTTTCCCGCCTGTACAATGGGGTTAATAAAACTCTCCACTTCACAAGTTTGTTCCCAGGATTAAGTGAGCTAGCTCTTGTCTGCCTCCGCTGAGCGCCCAATGAAAGTCAACAGTGATCACGATTGACGATGGTGATGATGATAACTCACGTTTATTGAGCATTTTGGGACTCATCAGAGAATGGGCTCGGAGGAGATAAACATCCTTGCAGATCGGAACAGAATTAGGTTCTAGCTGTGGTTAGCACCCGGGTTTGTCTGCTCTCCTAGAAGCACCCAGAAATAGCTAGTCACGCAGATAAATCTTGAAGAGTGCCTGGCTCATGGTCGGTGCCCGATAAATGTCAATTATCGATGACAAAGTATGTCAATGGCAAGACACACAGGGTGAACCACGGACAGCACAGGGTCCTTGCCACTAAGGAGCTCGCTGCTCGAGGGGGCTGAAGCCGTGGCTGTGTAAGGATAATGCATGATTGAAAGCAGGGGGTGTCTTAAGAGAAGAATCCAGAATCCGGAGTGGGGGAGGGGGACTTCCAGGTCAAAGAACCCGAGATGGCTTCCTGCACACTGTGACATGACATGGCAAGGATGCGATACCCTTTTGGAATGCATCGCGCTCTTGTAAACCACACTGTGGTGCGGAAGATGACCTTTGCAACAAATGCGGCCGAGGAGCAGTATGCTTGCTATATAAAGAGCCTGGAAAGATCAAGAAGAAAAGCGGAACACTTCTGTGAAAAAGGTCAACAACACGAGAACGCAATCTGCGGTCGGGACCGCCTTCGTGGTTGTGAGACCCGGGGAGTCACACGGGGCTCGGTGTCCGGAAGGGCCCCGTGCTTGGTTTCACGCCTTGCCGTCACCATCGCGAAGCTCCTAATGAGTCTTGAACGAGGGGAACGCACGCTTTGATTTTGCACCAAGCCCTCGCACTCTGTGTAGCCGGTTCTGTCTGCCGCGAAGAAATACCAAGAGACAACACGTATATATCAAGAAAACTCCACGTCACTGTTAACCCAGGGGATAAAAATTGAATTCTAAAGACACGCCAGTTTAGATGTACCAAAGTGCCCAAATGCTAGCAATGCAGGCAAGGGGATGGTGAGATGAACGTATGGCGGGCTTCTCAACTGGCTCAGCATCCTTATCCGAGCACTCCCCACCCATGGGCTCGGTTGAAAGCGCAATGTTCCCCATGCCTCCAGGCTCCACCTTTCCAAAACCACGACCAACAGGCAAGCCCTTGTACGTTCTACCCACGTCCTCATGCTTGTGGACACGTTTTGCCTCCTGAGGACTCCACCCTTGTGGCGAGGAGACAGCACTGCCCTCTCCTCTCCCCCACCCCGGAGGGGCAAGCCTCTTGGCCCCGACACACTAAGGGGGGTGCGGGTGGAGCCGAAGAGCCTTCCCAAAAAGCACATCGGCCATTTACAACGTGAGATTCTCCCTGCCTGCTTTGAGACGTGCGGTTTTGCTCAAATGTGTTGTGTTACGATTCCTTCAAGGTGCAAGCGACAGAAAGTAGCCTCGGGAGAGTTGAAGGAGAAAACAGGGGAAACGTGATTGGCGGTAGGAAACTCTTCCCAGATGACAAGCAGACATCAGATCCCTACACACCCACGTGCGTGGATACACAAACACAGGTCTACACACACATAGGCATTCACACAACGTATACACACACGCACACGTGCATACACATGTGGACACACATACGCACACGGGAGTAGTCATTGCCGGCTCGTTTACGATAGTGTAAAATTCACAACGGACTAAATGTCGAACCACGAGGGATATTTCAAACTAATTGCTGAATACCTATACGATCAAATATTATACGGTTACGAAGCATCACGTTTTCAGAGGGTCACAAAAGCTGCTAATAATGACGAGAGCTAGCCTTCTTCTAGCGTTTCTCGCATACCCGCTAGGTCCCAGGCACCATTCTAAAATAGCTCCTTCCATTTGGGATTTTTAAGGATATTTAAGGATGTGGCAAAATGCTCTCAATCTATTGCTCAGGGGAAACAATGCATTCAAACTGGAGACAAAGGCAAGGAGGCCTGACAGAGAAATGAAGGCTTTGAGCAAAGGCAGTGAGAGGAGAGGGTCAGCAGCTACAAGTGTTTGAAAAGGTGGAAGCTGCAGGATCTGACTGCCAGAGCTTCTTAGACGAGGGTATTAAGGGAGCAGGAGCCCTAGGGGCGCCTGGGTGGCTCAGTGAGCTCCAGTCACGATCTCGAGGTTTGTGAGTTCAAGCCCGGCATCGGGCTTTTGTGCTGATGGCTCACAGCCTGGAGCCTGCTTCAGATTCTGTGTCTCACTCTCTCTCTCTGCCCCTCCCCTGCTTGCTCTCTCTCTCTGTCTCTCAAAAATAAGCACACATTTAAAAAAAGAGAAGGAGAGAGAGTGCAGGAGCCCAGGATGCCTTCAGAGGCTCGCAGGGATGCAGGTCGGAGTGGGGTGCAGGCGGAAAAGACCCAGGACAGGGGGTAGGGCTAACCAGTGACCTGCTGGGGCCTTCTTGCCTCTCTGGTTTTTACTACCTTCCTCCTCCTTTCTCTGTGAGGAAGAGAAAAACCACTGAGATAAAGCATATTTTGACCCACCAGATTTTAAGTTCCAGTTTGGTTTTCTGTCATTGTCCACTGCAGATTCTCAAAAAACAAACAAACAAACAAATGTCTCCATTAATATCAAACCACAAAATCTGTTATGAGCTCTCGGCAGCTACGGGCAAGTTCGAGGTGGTTCCCAGCCTCGGAGCCTGTCACGACGGGCCACGTTTTTCATCCAGCTGACCGTGTGACTGACGTCACCGGGATTTGGGGCTGGCGCGTTTGGAAAAGATTCGAAAAAGTGCTTTCTTTGCAGATGAATGGTTTTGCAGACAACAAAGCGAATGTCCCTCATTTACAGAAACGGGAAACACGCTTCATCGTTGAAGGTGGAGGGGATCATTCGGACTTTAAGAGGAAAGTCATTATCGCTTTGTCCGTAATGGGTGGCCTGGGGTGGCAGTCTAGCCATTCTGGGCCTCACTTTGTGACCATAGGGTGGGTGGACAGTGGTGCCTCACCTCATCACAGTAAGGAGAATTAAAAGACTCAAGACTATTTGCACCTGGTAAGCAGCCGACAAATGCTAAGTCTTGCTGCGTCTATCCCCATGACCGTGGTCCTCATTCTCAGACCAGTGTTTCCTTCACTTGCAAAGACTTCTCTGAGCCCTCCAATTCACAGACACGTCTGCCCGTAAATGCCCCTTATTGGGACATGTCGCCGAGTCTCAATCAACATTTAATTAATACGCTCGGTGTCCCCGTCCAGACGATAGAAGGGAGAGCACAGGCTTTGCAACCCCGAGTGGGGGTTCTGGCTCTCACCCCGACTCTCGGACTTAAGGGGCACATCCCTTAACCTCTTCCAAAGGCCGGTTACCTCAAAGCGTGCCCCCACGTGTTTCTCCCTCAAATAGCGGCGTCGAGAGGATTCAATAAAGTAGGGCTTTTTCGGCGCCTGGCGCGTTGCCCGACACAAAGAAAGTGTTCACTAAATGTTTATTGAATTTTAAAATCATTATGATGGATGGCCACTCGCGTCATCGTTTTGCACGTCGTCTGGGAAAAGCCCTAAACTCACATACTCCTCGGCACCGCAGATTCAGATAATCTATCCTTTCCAAGAAAACTTCGGGCGGGGGGGGCAGGCACAGCGATGCCGCCCCTAGGCCTTTCTGGCCGGGGGGTTGGGGGCCCCCGTGTTCTTCCTTGTTGGCTATAAGTCAGTCTGCTGATCAGAGTGCTGGAGGTAGGCTCCTAAATCCTGCACTGACCCCCCCAGCTCTGCGCTTTTCTATTCTCGTGACCTTGAGCAAATCACATCCTCTCTCCACGATGGGATATTTACCCCTGTTTCTTTTTTTTTTTTAAACCATATCATTGCCAATTTCAAAGGGATGTTATGAAAATTACAAAGAGATAAGTACAGGAAATTGCTTTATAAACTCTAAAGCATTGTGCCAACAGAAGCTTGTTTTTATTCATATACAGACAGAAGTATTTTTCTTTATCGCTGTAGATGTGAGATTAGGGGCCGTAAATATATTTACACCTTTTCCATATGATTGTTTTTGTAAATGCACATTTTTGTTGGAACGTATTAGAGAAAGGATTTATTAGCAAATCCTGACCTTATTTAATGGATTCATTCATATATTCGGTAAACATTTAGAGAGTGTTTCCATATTCAAGGCACCGTGCTCAGGGCTGTGGGACAGATATGAATAAGACAGGTTCCCCCCCCCACCCTTAGGAAGAATTCCGTTTTGTTTGAAAAGCTAAAAGAAAAAAAAATTTTTTAATGTCTTTTGGTTGGTTCCAGTTTTTACACGTTAGATTGTGCTGCTTTCTGTTTCTATTAAGATAAGGTGAGCACCTCGACTACTCCCTCACCTTGTCTGTGAATAACAAAGTCTGTCATATCCCTCTCGTGCTGAAACATCCCGTAACAACGTGGCTCTGCTCCACACTTTCCTGTGCTGTCGTATTTGCAAACAGAACCTCTCCCCATAGTTATTCATGTAATTCTATTAATATGGTCTCAATCGCCATATGGCGGTGTGATATCAATTACATTGTTGTAACCAGCCGACTTAGGAGTTAGGCGACCATCTTCCCAAGCCGAGCATAGCACCCTCATTATAAAGATCCCCCAAATAATGGTTTCTCAGCTCCCTTCTCCGTGAGATGCATTTTTCCCTGTTGTTCAATCAGGAGAGTCTTGGTGTTACTCAAAAGACTAAGTGTCAGAAAAAGGTTGGAATATTTATTTTCCTTTTTCTCCTATGTGAAATGTTCAATGCATGCAGCGTTGGCCCAAGTCTGGATACACGCGAGGCTTACACGGCATTTTTTTGTTATTGTTAATTGGGGTGGAGCGCTCGCAGCTCAGTCCCTGCTGAAACAAACACGAAACTTCACTTCAACCGGTGCAAAGCGCCTGTATTTATTTTTGAGCTCTAAAGGCAAGCAGTTTGTCTCAGTTGTAAGGCTCCCGACAATGGCGTAAAAACCATGCAAGCTACGAACACCACATCCCTCTCTAGGACCCTGTGTGTGAAACAGCTTCCTTTTCTCCCCCAAAGAATTACATTCGGCACTGCATGTCAAAACACAATTGTAATTGTGTAGCACAATATTTCATAAATCTGAAAATGTTTTAAAAACCCATTGTATTTTCCAAGCTCCCAAAGTCATTTCCTGGGTTAGCATTTTTTTTTTTTTTTTTTTTCACGAAGCCTGTTTTTTTTTTTTTTTTTTTCCCTTTCTGATTTCCATATTCGCCAATAATTATTAAGCATTCTTATCTCCCAGGCAGGCATCTCTGAGGTAGGCGCTGGTGGTAAGAGTGGCTGTAATTCTTGTGAATGACTACATTTTAAAATCTCGTGTTAAAGCACGTTACCAAGCTTCCTGAAGTTAGCAGATGGCCTCAAGAAAGGCTCGTTTTAATTTTTCAAGTGCATAAGTATAATAATCCGCACTAATGTGTGCACATAACAATAAAGTGCGCTTGTTGGGCAATTATCTCCAGTTTCGTACGTGTGCCTGTGAGGATGGGTTTATCCGTGTGGAAATGTGTAAGTGTGGACATCACATTCCGAGGATCAAAACAGGTGATCAAAATGGCTAAGTCAAAAAAGAAAATGACAGGTGGCAGGAGGGAAAAAGCCGAGGTGTGGAAGAGCGTCTCCGTGGCCGAATGGAAAAGTTTTGTGAAAGCCATTTAATAGAACCGAATATCAAAACGTTTTAACTTTTTCAAAGTTTTCAACACTAAACAATTAGGATGAAACGCAATTAGGCAGCACATTGTAGAGGATGGTCACTTTCTGCATGTCATGTGGCTTTAAAAACAAGTCAGATAAATGATGATGCCATTAAAACTGAACTAATTAAAGAAAGCTTCTTTTAAGAACTCATTAACTGCAACCTCATTTGCATAATGATGCATATTAATTAAGTTTTAATGAATCTGAATTTGCACCAAGCCTATTCATGTTGGCTTTGAAACAAATTGAACAAATTAGTTAAAAGCTTTTTGGAATCTACTTTTCACACCAAACAGGATAGGAATGCAATCATCTCTACAAAAAAGAAATATTTTTCCTTTAATTTAATTCAAAGGTATGCAGGCCCATCTATTAATTATTTTTAAATGCAATGATTTTCACCTTTTCTTTGGAAAAAACAACCGTATCGCTCATTCTTGAATGGGAAACATCGCCGGTGTAGGTTGTGGGGAAAAAATCATTACGGCCAATTTATTGGCAATAAGTTGGAGATATTTGACTTTAGGGTGTGTTTAGTTTATTTAATAGCAGGACTAAAAATTGAGGAGGTAATTTCTGGGCATTCTCAACGTCTCCAGCGCAGCAACTGACATGAGATGTCGGAAAGGTGACAGGTCTCATTTTTGGGGACGTGGGCAGCGACGTTCTTATTATTAGAGTCCCGTGCATTTCTGGATCTGATTCTCCGCCACCGTAAATCTCCTAAGTAGCACGGGAAAAAATTAAACATTTACAGAACATGTGTTCTTTCCCCCCGGATTTGTGCGAATCCTCATTTTTTTTTATATACAGGGAGCAGAATTCAATTTTAACAAGTTTGCGTTTGGCTCGTCATAAAAACCAGAATTATTGCGGTAGGACTATTGATTTGCTCCGACTCCATTGTGTCTTCATCAAGAATGAAGAGATTTATGTAATTACTGCTCCTTCTTTTGTTGTTTGAAAGCACTTTTTCTGTAAGTCAGCAGATACAAAGGATGGAAACGCTTTTATTGTTGAGATTACAAGATCATTTCTCCCCCTTGTTGAAACGTTTTCTCGGGTAGGTGCTTTGGAGGGGCCGACAATGGAGACGATGCTGTATCTAGAAAGGCACATTTAAAAAAATGTATTTACAGGTATTCTGCGGTATTTTTTAACCCACGGATTCCTTCACCTTCTTCCCTCTTTTATTCCTCCTCGGCGCTTTCGGTTCCCAGGGAAGCGAACGTTCGTTCGTCCGTCGGCTCTGGGGCCACAGCAGAGCACGCTCCCTGCAGCCAAGTATCACGGATGCTTTTAGATGTGACGGGGCAAAACAGCAACACTCTAGATTATTCTCTGCTAATTACACTGCTCTCGTTGGAATTTACTTGCGCCTGGGTCAGCGATCACTTTTGCCTCTTTTAGAGAAAAATGAAATTAGCAGCAGCCCCTGGCTGCCTACGTCGCCCGTGTGCCGGTCGAGCTCGCATCCCACGCAGGCTGCCTGGCTCTGTGTCCGGGCTTCCCTCGAGGAAATGCCTTTCCATTTCGGAAGCAAAGTCCAACTGCATTATAAATTACCGCGAGCCCACCGGCCGCTTTTCCAAGCAAGGGGTTTGTGGAACCATCCCAAACTCTTTCTTTCCTGGAAGAAAGGGGGTTTGCCATGCATCTAAACAGGAAGCCGAAACAGGAAGCTGTAACGTGCAAAACCATCTTCAGAATACCTCGATTCACAGATCATGTCGGGGATGATTTTAAAATTAACTCCTTCCCCGTTCCCCGTTTGTACTAGAACAATCCTGCATCTCTCTCCCTCCGATACAGTTACTGTCACCACGTTGGGCTATAATGTGCCTTCTGATGGGAGTCTCAACGTCAGAGCGAAGTCACGAAACGCAATCTGGTGACAGTCAGCCCCCCGGCTGGGGACTGTTTGCGGCGTGATCCATTATGCTTTGAACGAAATGTTGTTTCTCTATTTCCCCCTCGCCTTTCTATTACGCTTTTTGAGCGTCTTGCGGTCGGAAAGCCAGGGGAGCTGCGAAGTATTTTCAAAGCCGTCCGATGTTCACAGGCCACGGTGCCATTTCTAGATCGTCCCTGGAGGAAGGGGAGACTCTTTCCGGGAGTTTTAGGATTCTGGGTGTGCCAGGGAGCACGTGCACCGCCACGGGGACCCATGAGTCAAATAACACTCGGGGCAGTTGGCCTCACCCCCGATGGCCCCTGGGTCAGGTAGGCAGGCGTCGTGCTAGAGAAGAGAACAAGAATGGATGGTTCGACTGCCCCCTACCCGGAGGACAGGAGCAGGAACCCGGGGCAGGGCGTGGGGGACACTCAGATTTGCATTCCCAGGCCTCAGAACGACTTCGCTTTTTCATCATGAAAGGCTCAGACCCAAACAAAATAACACAGGGAAAAGGTTTCTGCGTCGTTCCCAACCCACCCCCGCTCCCTTCTCCCAGCATCTCATCAAACGCATTTCCTTTTACAGGAGAAGCCTTTAGTAAGATAGCATTAAAAGAAAAAAAAAAAAGTGCAAATTTTGCGTGGAGAATTGGCTTCTTTGGGGGAACGTTTTGACAGAAAGCGCCTTCCTTGGGGGAGGTCAGGAGTCATCGGTATTAAACCAGACAAGCTGGTAGCGAAGTGTTAATGGCCGCAGCAAGCAGATGTTCCGTAATTAGGGGAGATGTGAGTGACAAGACGGGAGAGGTACATACACAGGCGGGCTGGCACCGAGCAGCTGCTGGGACCGCTCCCCTGTCACGGGCGTGCACAAGTCAGACCGGCCCCGCGAGGCCGCCGTGCGGTGACAATTAGAAAAAAACTACACTTGATCAAAATAGGTAATAGATCAGACAACGCTGTCGCCTCCCCCCACCGGAGCCGGGGGACCGGCCTGGGTCCTCCCCGGGCGAAAGGGAGCCAGAGGTCAGGCAAATTACAGGAGTGGAGGGATCGTACCGGCATGGGGGTTCTCCCCTGTTTCATTTCCTGTCTTGAGTCGATACTAAAGAGGGGGGCCTTTCTGAGGGGACAGAGGGACGCCTTTCTTCCGCTCCCGCCGTCTCCGCGTCCGTGCTGGCTGGGAGGCCTGTCTCTTTGATCTCCTAACTGTCTCTCAAATCTGTCGTTTCTCGCCACCCCCGTCGCGTCGCCGTGGTCTGCACCATCACTTGCTCTAGAATGTTCCACAGCCGCCTCCCGGTCTGCCTGCGTCTGGTCTGGCACCGCCCCACCCTAACCGCTCCAGAGCCCCGTCTTGCTCACACCTCATCAGGCCACTTGATACTTGGCAGGGCCTCTGCAGAGCTCGCTCTCTGAGTCTTCAACACCGAGCACGAGGCAGGACGCAGAGCGGGCTCTGGGCGAGGCGAGGCGGCGGTGCGGGTAAATGGCTGAAGCAACGCAAGGGTCATCACAATTTTTTTTTTAAGATTTTTTTTTTTTTTTAGCAGTTATTCATTTTTCAGAGACAGAGGGAGACAGAGCATGAGCTGGGAGGGGCAGAGAGAGAGGGAGACACAGAATCTGAAACAGGCTCCAGGCTCCGAGCCATCAGCACAGAGCCCGACGCGGGGCTTGAACCCACGAACGGTGAGATCATGACATGAGCCGAAGTCGGACGCCCAACCGACTGAGCCACCCAGGCGCCCCGAACAGGATCATTTTCTAAAGGATTGTTCGATAACTGCATTATGTGTATCCATTTTTGTGGGGGCATCACAGAAATGTGGTGAATCGCATTGACCCTTTGGCGGCGGCGGGGGGTGGGGTGGGGTGCTGGCCTGGTAAGAAGAAGTCCGAGCTTACCCTCGTGGGGCCCCAGGATGAGTCTTGGCCCTGCCACTCTAGGGAGACCTTAACTTCTCTGACCCTCAGTCTCTTTTTCGGTGACATGGGCTGAATAACACTAAAGTTCCGAGGTTGTCGGGAGGCTGGAAGGAGATCAGAAGTGCTTTCTCATGCTGTTGTCATGTCATGGCTGAGTTGGCTTCATGTCATCAAATGAAGGTCCTTGCAAGAAACACATAAACTAGCTATGATATCCAATCACCTTTTCTTAGAGGAAGACAAACGATCCATGGGCCTTGCAAGCCATGGAACATGATGCAGGATTCTTCGATTCCTCTGTTCCTGGAAGTCCAGTGGGACCTGCTTACCTCGTATTCGACATGTGGAGAGAGGGTAGGAGAAGGGAAAACGAAACTGACTTTGAGCTCCTCTTCTGCCTTTGGTCCTTTGTGAGTGTCGCCTCATTTCTCCTGCCGGACAGCGTAGGTCTTGCGATTCCATTTTACAAAAGAGTAAGTGAAGATCAGAGAGGTTAAAGGGCCGAGATGGGAGTCCTGGGCTGCCTGACTCCAAACCCCCTCTGCCTATCAGGCGCTGGGCTGAGGCGGTCACTCAGAGATGGAAACAAAGCACCCACTGGAAACACGTCACGGGGACAAGGCACAAGCAGGAAGCTGGACCTCAGTTCTCTGCCTTCTTTGTCTTTCTCTGCCTCGCCTGGTTTCTCCAGGTCTCCCGCCTCCGTCCCTCGTCCTGACCCCCCTCCCCAGTTGTCCCTCGTTCCCTCTGCATCCGTCTCTCCATCTCTCTCCCTTGATTTCTAATTTCCAAGCCTGCGGGCTATTACAGAAACCATAATGACAGTTATACTTGTCTATAGCAATAATACTGTCTAGCTTATTGCTTTGTAAAGTACTTTGGGGGCCTTGAAAATGAAAGGTGTTATGTAAAATGAAAATCGATTCTAATTCTAAATAAACATCATCGCTTCGAGTTTCCCTTGGATAGCATTGTTTCATGCTCAAGAAAGACAATGGATCAGAATGGCCTCCGAACGTTGAAAAGGTACGTTTGGGCCTGCTGGTGTCTTGGGGTTTGTCACGACAGGGCGAGACCTGGATCGTATCTCAACAGAGCCTTACAATTATGTTTAATTGCACCCGGTAAAAATGTGTCTTTCTTCATTACTTATGAAGGGAAAGTATGATTTTTTTCATCCGCAGCAAAGATTGATATCACTTTTAGCTTACGTTCAAGTGATTGGGGATTAAGTGCAATTTATTTCCCTGAGATATGTCGCTATCCGCGGCACCATCCAGAAATGGGGAAAGAAACTTTTCTCGGCAGAAAAACCAGCCCCACTTTCGGGAGCATTTCTCTCCTCCTTGGCTGGTGGAGTAATTTATAAGGACACGTGCGCCGCAAAAATGGAAGTTTGAATCATTTCTGTGGAGAAGGCTCATCATCCCAAATCAGAAATGTCATAAAAGTTAAAATGCCATAAAAGTGTGTTCCCCAAGAAAGAAATAATTTTCTTTTCATTGAGAACACTGGAGGACATAATATACTTCTTGAAATTCAAATTTTCATAGCAAATGCAATTTATCCCTCCCTTGGATCGTTTGTCTTCCTTTAAGAAAAGGTAATTGGATATCATATCTAGCTTATATTTTTCTGCAAAATTATCTTCCGGGTGCTTGTTTCCTTAAACACACGCACGCCGTGCGGGGAAAGCGAGGAGTTTCATCCCCGGGAAAGTGCCCTGGAAACTTCCAGCCTCGGGAAGTCACCGTGAGTTGCTTTGCGTCTGCTGGGATAACTCAGTCACGCCCCCAGAAAGACCCAGGGTGCCTGTGGGAATGGTGGCCTCTGTTTTTTTCCTGTTGTCGTGGTTGTTTTGTTTTTTCACCCTTCTTTCGTTTTTAGGTCTGGTTACGCAATCCGAAGTGTCTGTAATACTTTGGGCCCTGCCAATGCTCCGAATATGAACACCTGAGTAAGGGTGCCAGGGTTTGAATCCGAGTGTATTACGACTATCTGTGAGCCTCTATGAAGTAGAGGGTCCTAGAAGGACTGTGTGGAGGCGGAGAAAATACGCAGGAAGAGCCTGTCGTATGCAGAGTTACTATTAATGACCTGGGCAGAATAGGAGCCCCGCAGTATTGCCCGTAACTGTTCAACAGTCCCTGTGTCAACACACATGACACCTGATTGTCCTCCTGTGTCAGGGTTTCGCCCATCTTGTCTCCCAAACGGTCTCCTTGCCTCTCTTTCCTTCTTAGGTAGCAAAATCTCAAATTTGGGCTAGGCACGCCTAGAGTACAAGGCAACATTGTCCAGCCTTTCTCGCAATACGTCTGGCCAATGAGGTGTGAGGAGACACAGAGGAAAGCTATTCCGAAGATGCTGACTCGACTCAGAGGGAATGAGTTCCTCTGCTTTTCTTCTCAGCTGAGCTGGGAGTCTGCTGTGATGGCTGGACTTCCAGCAACCATTCGCGGGCCGTGAGGTGACGTTATGTTAAAGAAGGCGACACACGTCATAAGGTGACACGAGGTCGTGAGGTGGCGTTATGTTAAAGACGCAGAAGCTTGCATGCCTGAGGATGCCGTGGTTTGCTTCTAGTCGGACTTCTCTTACATGAAAGAACATAACTTCACATGTGTAAGTCACTGTAGCTGGGGATTTATTTTTTAGTAGCTACGTATGATCCTAATGAGCATGTAGTACCTATGCAAATTCTACACACCCTTCAAAACTTATTTCCAGTCCTTTCTTCCCTCTGAAGTGCTCCCAGGTGACCCTAGACCCCCTGTCCGTCCGTGTCTTGCATCGCTGAATTCTTCCTCTGCCCCAAAATGCAGCCTAGTAGTTTCTTCACCACGTGGGTTTCCTCTTGTTGGGCCCTCGATAAAACCGTCCGCGCTCTGAGGACGGAGACCCTCTCTTAAAATTCATTTTATCACCCCACAGCACCTCGGAAGGCTGAGAACCGAGTAATTCTCTATGGCGAGAGAACATTTATTGAGCACTTACTGTATGCTCCTATATCTCATGTTGTCTGCCACCCGCCCCCTAACGCGATATCTAGCTCAGGAAACTGAAGCTTGGAGAGAGGTTCACGATTTGGCCAGAGTCACCCGTGTCCTAGATGGCAAAACAGAATCCTGCCTCAGGTTTGTCTAAGCCTGAATACTCACGCCGTGAACGATTATTATGTACGGACTTACTTGTTTAAAAAAAAGTCACACTTTTTTTTTTTTTTTTTTTTTTACCGATTATAACTGCCACATGCTTAGTGCGGACATTTTGGGAAAGTATACAACAGCATACACAGAACAAATGAAAATTATTGATGCTATCCCACCATCTGAAGTTGAAATCACTGTGAACATCATGCTTTTTCTCTTCCAGTATATACCAGCCGTGAGTGACGTAGTAAATATTCCTTCAGCGTGCTTTATAACAATTACTTCACGTAACGCTCACAATAACCTCTTTTTTAAAAATATTTACTTCTGAGAGAGAGAGGGAGAGAGAGAGACACAGATCGTGAGCAGTGGAGGGGTAGAGAGAGAGGGAGACACAGATTCTGAAGCGGACTCCAAGCTCTGAGCTGTCAGCACAGAGCCCGACACGGGGCTCAAACTCACGAGCTGTGAGATCATGACCTGAGCCAAAGTCGGACGCTCAACTGACCGAGCCACCCAGGCGCCCCCACAATAACCTCTTGAGATGGATTCTGTGATTCCTCTCCTTCTCCAGGGAGGTGCGGACCCAGAGAGGGTAAGCCACTGATCAGGTTCACAACACCGTATAAATAAGAGGTTCAGGAATCGAATGCAGGCACTCGACCTCAGGATCCGCACTCTGAGTGCTAGACAATATTAATTCCCCAGGGGCGCCTGGGTGGCTCCGTCGGTTAAGCGTCCGACTTCAGCTCAGGTCACGATCTCACAGTCCATGAGTTCAAGCCTTGCATCGGGGTCTGTACTCATGGCTCAGAGCCTGGACCCTGCTTCCGATTCTGTATCTCCCTCTCTCTCTGCCCCTCCCCCGTTCATGCTCTGTCTCTCTCTGTCTCAAAAATAAATAAACGTTAAAAAAAATAAAAAAAAAATTAATTCCCCAGTGCTGCATTGTTGCAGTTCTTCTGAGAACCATAAGGTCTTAAGGTCAGCCTGGTAGTCTTTCCTAAGCATGCACTGTAATTGCCCGGCCATTCCTTATTGTGGGGCATCTGAGTTATTTCCATTTCATCACTATTATTAACAATGCAGGGAAGACCACTTTTGCCTATATGTACCATTGTCCACATGATGGATCATTTCCTTGGGAAAGATTCCAAGGGATAAAACTATGAATCGAATAGTATGCATATTGTTATCAATGCCCCCGAAGCCGAAATATCTGGAATCGCGGAATCTTAGAACCCGGGATCTGAAAGAAAGCTTTGAGGTCATCTGGTCCCACTTGCATCTTCAGGGTTGTGCGAACAGAGGCCCAGAGCCAGACAGTGACTTGCCCAAGGTCACATGTGAATTCCAGTACCTGGGTACTCTTTCCCATTTCATGTTCTCTCCAAGACAATACCCTTTGGGCTCACGTCAGAACTTCTTTTTCGTTGCCATTCTATGAACTTTAATTCGTCACCTTTCTGTAGCAGCAAAGCGATGCGTGTTCATGCGGGAACAGGAGTATCACCCTCTACGGAGTCCTTCCTGGAGGTCCAGGACCCGCTGAATCCCAAGAGTGGAGAGAAGCGTAAGAGAAGGCGGTTGCCCTCAAGGAGCTCCAAGGAAGGAGGCATTGACAAAGGGAGACACTGACGATACGAAGTCACCCAACGATATTGGAGGCTATGTAGCATGCTGCAGAAATGGGGAGGGGAGGCGTCTGACTCACATGGGGTGGAGGGAGCCAGGCAGCCTTCTCTCCTTGGCTCGTGTGTTTTATTGAAGCGTCCATCTGTCCAGTCACCCTGCAATGACAATTTATCAAACACCTGCTAGATACCAGGCATTAAGCTAGGAATGCGGCCACGAAGCTGGGGTTCAAACCCGTGTGTTCGGGCCCCCGTTGCCGTGTCTTTGCAGGGGGCTGCTGCAGTCCCCTGAGACAAACAAGAACACGGAGGGCTTCGGGGGTGTTGCTTCCTTCCATCCGGTTGGAGAGAAGGTGGTTCACTCAGCATGGCGGGAGCACACGCCGGGCTCATTAATCAAACACTCTGGTTAATAGAGAGTTCTCATCTATGCCAGGCATGAATTACCAGTTTTCAAAGAATTATCACACAACAAAATATACGGGAACTATACAGCTCATAATTTAATCTGCTTTAGATGTGACAGAAGTCACCTGAAGGGCTGTATTTAAGAGCCATCAGCTTTGGAATGTCACCTGTGCGGAAGGCAAGTCAAGGCAAGATTAACGGCTCCTGGCTCTCACCGAGCTGCTGTTTTTGAAAACAGAAAACTCAAACCCTCTGAAAAACTCGTGTAGGTATACCTTAACCAAAGTTGCCGTATAAAGAGGTAAAAAGAGCACATCATAACCGCAAGCTCTACAAGCTTAAGATCTTAATGCTGTTTTCAAATCGCCAAAGCCTTCTTGTGGGTGTTCAGGGGCTCGTTTATAAACGGGGGGACGTTTTCGGAGGGGGGTGTGTGGCCACAGAAGCCCGCCGTGTGATCCAGGGGCTTTGTTTTCAGAGGGAAAAACGCCCTTTGAGTTTATTGCAAGTGGCTTGGGATGTAACTTTTTCTGTGTTTCTTACGAAAAAAAATTTTGATGCTTTTTTTGAGACAGAGAGAGAGAGAGAGAGAGAGAGAGCAAGTGGGGGAGGAGCAGAGAGAGAGGGAGGCACAGAATCCGAAGCAGGCTCCAGGCTCCGAGCTTTCAGCCCAGAGCCCGACACGGGGCTTGAACCCACGAACAGCGAGATCGTGACCCGAGCCGAAGTCGGACGCTTAACCGACTGAGCCACCCAGGCGCCCCCGCTGTGTTGTTTTTAATGTTTATTTATATTTGAGAGAGAGAGAGAGAGGATATGAGCAGGGGAGGAGCAGAAAGACAGGGACAGAATCCCAAGCAGGCCCCAGGCTCTGAGCTCTCAGCACAGAGCCAGACGCGGGGCTCAAACCCACAAACTCTGAGCTCATGACCTGAGCCGAAGTCGGACACCCAACCCACTGAGTCACCCAGGCTCCCCTTTCTGTGTCGTTTTTAACAGAGAACGACAGTTGAACTTCATGGAAGTTATGGTTTAGGGGCTCTAGTTGTCCGAATTTTGAGCCTTCGAGATTGGAAACCCTCTAGCAGTGTGGGGTGTCGGAGGTGCCACAGGCTAGCACGGATGCTACAAATCGTCAGTTCCCAGCCAGAGTCCCTGGGTCACTCATGCTGGGGGCCCCTCCACAAGCAACAGGCTTCCCCGACCAGGTGAGTCGGGGAAACTTTGCCACAGAAGCTTTCTCTGGGGGCTCCAGTGCATGTTCGTGTGGTAAAGCCCCTGATAAGTCCTGCAGCACGTTCCCTCCCTCAGCTCCACGCCTCTCAAGGAACCTGTGTTATCACCTTGCAGAGCCAGGATTCTGACAAGTACATCTTGGGCTGCTGACCCAGTCCTTCCATCGTAAGGATATCAGGCTCGCTCTCTTCCAACTGGGGGGCTCACAAACTCTTCACCATTTTTTCTTTCTTTTACTCACTCTGCTTCGTCTCAGCACCTGGTCAACATCCCGGAGAGTTCGGATCACAATGTGGATAACACGGGGACAGCCAGAGGCAGGGGTTGGAGCAGATATGGCAGGGGTTTAGATGCGGCGGATAGAACCGTTTGAATGAGTCACAAGGAACGGTCAGTCGTTCCGTATTTGAAACGACGGGGCAGATGAAACCCTGGCTCTTCACGTGGATTGCACGCTTTAGTCTGTGAGATAAACCCAGCCTTGCCTTTCTGGCCGTAGATGAGTCATCGGTTCATACGAAGGGGCTTGCAATTGTTGGGAAGCAAAAATACAGCCGTGGTTGTTCTCTGAGGCCTTGAGAAGCTGACCGGAGCTCAGAATTGGTGGTTTATTGTGTAAAATGAAGGAGGTTCCAAAATTTCCTCATCGCTGCGTTTCGTCCCCGCCTGTTTGAGAGACCTACGCCCTTCTCTCAGCCCAGAAAAGGTAAGAGCTAATTTCTCCCATCCAATGAGTCACTTGAGGCAGGAGGGTTGGAGCGTTTATGAGACAGGTGTCAGAGTGCCTGGAACACAGGCTGATGTCACACGTAAACCCACTTGAGGGAAAGAGCTGGGGTGGGACAGGGCTTAGTGCAGCTGACACTCAAGCCGCCGTCTTTGTCCAAGTCGTGAGTGAGGGAACGAACAAAGGAACAAAGGAACCGACAAATAAAAGAAAATTGGGTCTTGAGCACTAAAGGCAAAGAGAAGAATTTCTGCATCAGCCGTTGCCACGCTGATGCTGTGTAACAAAACACCCCGCAACTCAGGGGCTGACACCCACAAGCGTTTCTTGCGTCCTTATCGCTGGCCTGTGGATTTCACCTGTGCGGGAAGGAGGCCGTCTTCATCAGCGGGCGGGGCGGCTGGACGTGGCTCAACCCAGGATGCCTGGTTCTCCCAGGACCAGTGGCCCGGGGCATGTTCTGGCAGGTGGAGTGAACTCAAATACCGACCTACGCCAGCACGTTAGAGGCCTCTGCTCAAGACACGCCTGCCTGCCCACGTTACACGGACCTACAGCAATACGGCCACAAATACATAGTTTTTCGAACATTCTATCAAGTTGGTCCAGGAAGGTCTAAAAACACGTTCTAAGTTTTCTAGTCACCCGGAAAGGAGGCAATATGTCCAGATGTTGGATTCCTGGTGCCCCTGAGACACAAACAAGGAGCTGTGGCTGCTTCTGTATTCCGGAAGTTCTAGAGAAGCGAGCCGTCCATTTGTTCTGTTTCGCCAGAATTTTCCGGCACGGCGCCCCATGCTGGGGCGTTCGGCCCCATCCTCCCTGCCTGGGCTCCCTCCCCTGTAGCCACTTTAAGCAGGGACGTCTGGAGATGCTCTGTCCAGAGCTGTCTGGCCCACCAATGAGTCCATAACGTCCGCCCCACCGGAGAAGGTCTTAGCTTCGGAACAAAGCCCGAGATCCAGCTTCTCCCCAAGTCCAGTCCACGCGAGTGGCTCCCAACTAGCCCCAGACCCCAGACCTCTGAGGGCAAGACCATCAGAGATGCCCTCTTCCCTGCTGGTGGCATCTGGCAGGATTACCGGGCAGGTAGAAGAGGGGACTAGAGAAAATACTGCATATGCCCGACCTTAGAGGACCTGAGGCCCAAAAGATCGAGAAACTACCAGAAACCGTGGTTAAATACCCCTGTGCAAAATAGCGTGCGGCTGTTGCCCCCGTGTGAGGTTGTCTGTGGAGCACTGAGGTCCTTACCGGGCCCAGGGGAGGAAAGCCTCAATCAAAGAGGGTTTTTCTTTTTCCTTAATTTTCTTAATGTTTACTTATTTTTGAGAGAGAGTGAGCACACGCAGGGGAGGGGCAAGGAGAGAGGGGGACAGGGGACCCAAGCAGGCTCTGAGCTGTCAGCGCAGAGCCCGACGCGGGGCTCTAACTCACCAACCGTGAGATCAGGCCCGGAGCCGAAGTCAGGCGCTTAACCGACTGAGCCCCCCCCCGGCCCCGGCCGGCGCCCCCCCCAAAAGGTTTTTTTAAAGCCAAACTACCAAGAGGGAGAGGCACCCCGTCGCATGGGAGAAAGTGTCTCGATAATTCCTCCTGAGAGCCTGGGTGAGGGAAGGCTGGAATGGACTGCAGCTGTTGAATAGGGCGGTCTGCCTGAAGCCTCAACACGCTGGGTGGCCTTCCTCCTGAGGATGCTCGCGGTAATCACGGATTCCTTTGGCCGCCGCAAGGATCAGGACACAGGTCAGTGGACCTGTCCGCGCATGCAGTCGGGGGGCAGGCGCCTCGATGGGATGTGGAATCCAGCCCAGCGTTGGCCACAGTGAGCTGCCCTCGGCTGAGCCCTTTCCTACCGTCTTTTCTATCTCGTGTGAATCAGTCTTTCCTATGTCTGTTTCCCCCACCAGCAAAGGGTCTGCATTTCATGTATGTTTACACGGCCGCCCCAGGCTTGGACCCTGATGCTCAACGAGCACTCACGGATTTTTACTGACCGATAGTAGGTAGGGGGGAAGGGGCTGAGGGGAGGGGCCCAGCGGGTTTATTTGTCTCTGATTTATCCTCCACACTCTGGCCAGACTGCGCAGGAAGTGAGGTCCGGTCTCGAGAGTCTGGACGTGGGTCGGGTGACCTCGGACAAGTCCCCTAACTTGCCCAGGCCTTAGTCACTCCGTCAGGAAAATACGGAGGTCGTGCCGAGATCGTTGTGATCAATCGGTAGGTGTGACGAGGCACCCACGATGCCTGGCACCCGGCAAGGGCTGCACAAAACTGCTTTTACGGTTTGCTTACTTGGTCAGGTTGTGACCTTGCTTGAAAGCCTTTCTTTTTATTTGCTGGGCAAAGGCCGTTTCTCCAGCAACATCTCTTCTCAGAAACCTTCCTGGATGCAACCTCCTCCGCATGTCAACTTATTAGATGCTCTCCTCTGTGCTTCTCCGGGCCAGGGACAGCCATTGCTGGGTATCGACCCAGTACCCTTTTTCTGTTCATATTTATTAAAAACTCACTTCCTCAGACCCTCGTATAGCCGAGAGTGACCATGTGACATAGTTCTTTACACTGTAGGCAGAGGCCCTGGCAGGGAGTCTTTCCTTTGACCATCACCATTCTCCCTTCTTCCTGCCTGGCATGCAGTTGGTATATCCGGAGCTAAGGCAGCCCTTTTGCAGCCAAGAGGCAATATGTACGGGAAAAGAAATCCACACGCTACTCATGGCCTAGCAGACGGAAGGAAGACCACCGAATTATTTAGGGCAGTACTGAGGCCCGTCTTAGCCCTAAACAGCCTATTGACAGACTGAGTTCATGCTCTTTATAAACTTCAGTTGGCTGTATTCCTGACTAAGAGGAATGTTTGTCCATATGATTATTATCACTGTTAACCCTAGATTGCCAGTATCTCAGTCACCCCACCAGATTGTGAGGGCTGGGCTCATCTCTGTCTTTGGCCCAGTAAAGATGTTAAGTAAATGCTGTTTGTCAAGAGAATTGGATTCCTCCTCCTCCTCCTCCTCCTCCTCCTCCTCCTCCTCCTCCTCCTTTTCTTTACCGGGGGCAAAGAAAGCTATTTTCTGATATATATCATGAATTCTCAATGAATGGTCACAAACCAGGGCAGTGAAAGCGACCTGTCATCCCCACTTACAACCCTCCATGCATCTGGTCTCTCTCTGAGCAGGCCGTGGTCCATTCTGATGTGGAAAGTCTGTGTCTCTACATGATGGGGTTTTTCCCCCCTTTTTTCTTTCCCTTTTTCTCCCTCTTTTCTTCTACATCTCTCTACCTCTTCCTTCGTAGAAGTTCTTTTTCGATTTAGATAAAATGTTCTGGAAAGGATCCTGGCAAGGAATTATGATCATATATATATATAATATATTATACACATATATTATATATATAATATATTATACACATATATTATATATATAATATATTATACACATATATTATATATATAATATATTATACATATATATTATATATAATATATTATACAATATATTATATATATTACATATATAATACATATATATTATATATATATATTACATATATAATACATATATATTATATATATATACATATATATGTGTGTGTATATATATAATGTTGGTATGATCAAACACAGCAGATGAGGGGCATTTCTAGTATGTTCGTTGCATAACGAGCTTCATAAATGGTTTTGGAATTTCTCTAGCTATCCCTCCTGCCATCCTGATTTGGCCTTTATTGGAGGAAACTGTTCTCTCTATGCTTGTGGTCTCACTGTGGCTCTTTGCATCCAGTGGGAACCAGAAATAAAAACCAATGCATTTAAAATGTGAGATGTGGAAGGAAAGGAAATAGAACAGTTTCAGAGCTGGCTTCCACTGCCTTATAAATATAGCATAGTTACTTGAATGCATAAGAATTAAACTCTGATCTTTTAAAATGCATGCAAATTCTTGCAGAATATATATGAAAAAGTCACTATAACTGTTGAGGCACTTCGACTCCCTTGATAAATGGGACTTCCAGACCACACTTTATTGAGTCTCTGATTTTTAATAATTTGAATCCTGCAAGATTTAATTCTGCATAATTCTGGCTGAAATCAGCTTTTGATTGAGTTGTAATGGCTCTGTTATTGTAAATATCTCTGCATGCTAATGTCGTGCTGGAATTCAATAATATTTAGATGAAATTTTTCGCCTTGAGCATTACGGAAGCAAGATTTAGAAAGTCGGGAAGTTTATGTCAAAGTGACATCTATTTTGGGTAACCTGCAACACTCCGAAATGCAGTAACTGGTCATCTCAAGGCATGATTTAAATAATTATGAATCCTAAATGTAAATGTGCGGATCAATTATAACGTGAATAATATTATAATATGAATAAAATATATGAACATTCTTGAGACAGGTCTTTATTTAACCTTGCCGTATTTCCTCATAGAGTCACCAGTGACTTAGCCGAGGGTGCGGGAATGAGACCCGGGACCCCGAAGATTGAGAGGCGATATGGGGAGGTTCGGACTTTACACTACCCTTGATCCAACTGGCGAATCAACTTGAAGGTTTTGAGAAACTCACTTAAATTTTGTGAGGCTCACCTTCGCCTGCTCAAGTCAAATAATCAAACAAATCATACTTAACTTCTTTCCTTAACATTATCTTATTTTTTTCAAATTTTTATTTAAATTCTAGTTAGTTAACAGACAGGGCAATATTGGTTCCGGGAGTAGAATTCAGAGATTCATCACTTCTATGCAACACCCCCGTGCTCATCCCAGCAGGTGCCCTCCTCAGTGCCCATCCCCCATCCAGCCCATCCCCCACCCGTCTCCCTCCAGCAACCTCAGTTTGTTCTCTGTGTTTAGGAGTCTCTTCTGGTTTGGGGCACCTGGGCGGCTCAGTCAGTTGAACAGCCAGCTCTCGATATGGGCTCAGGTCATGAACGCACGGATCGTGAGATCAAGCCCCACCTCGGGCTCTGTGCTGACAGTGCGGAGCCTGCTTGGGATCTTTTCTCTCCCTCTCTTTCTGCCCCAACCCTGCTCTCTCTCTCTCTCTCTCTCTGTCTCTCTCTCTCAAAATAAATAAAATAAACATTAAAAAAAGAGTCCCTCATGGGTTGTTTCCTTCTTCCCCCCCTCCCCTAGGTTCATCTGCTTTGTTTCTGAAATTCCACGTATGCGTGAGATCATATGGTATCTTTCTCTGCCTGACTTATTTCACTCAGCATAATACTCTCTAGCTCCATCCATGTTGTTGCAAATGACAAGATTTCATTCTTTTTTCATGGATGAGCAATATTCCATTGTATATTTATACCACATCTTCTTAATCCATTCATCCGTTGACGGACACTCGGATTACTTCTTAATCATCCACCTCTCCAGTAGACCAAAAGAAGAATCTTGTGGAAGGAGCCGTTTTGTAGTCAGTGCCTGACATATATGGCTGGTCTATAAGTATTCACCGAACTAAGGTGAAGGTTCAAACGTGAAAATGCCCTTCGTTCGGTCCTCGCTACAGCCTGTGAGGTAGGAACCATAGTGACCGCCATTTTGCAGGAGCGGAAGTGGGAGAACAAAGAAGGTGTTGAAAATTAGACCACTTAGCAGAGAAACTGGGATTTGAACCCAGGCAGTCAGGCTCCAGAATGTGCGCTCCCCACCCTTGTGTTATGGACACAAATCCTTTGACACTCCATTCTTTAAGGAATGAGCTCTAATTCTGCTCTCGCAGCAGGGACTGGAAGGACCTGTGGGTTAGGGCTTGGTGGATGGTTAGTCAAGGGCTGTTGGAGGCTGTCAGTGAGGCACCCAAGTCAGGTGTCGGTGGACAGGTGAGTGAAGCCATTGTTGGTGGAAACATGGAAAATAAGGAGAACGCCTAAGATCCTGTGCATCTAGCTAAAGACGTTTCCAGGCAGAATGTCGAAAGGGCCAACTGACCTCTTCCAGCGGGCTAAAGCGTTGTGCAGTTTCTGAGTAGATTTTAGAGGAGGTACAGAAAATCGAGGACACTCTTTCTAGTCAGCACAAAGTTCTCAAAGTACGAAATGGCCTAGGGGCGCGTGGGTGGCTCAGTCAGTTGAGCATCTGACTCTTGATCTTGGCTCAAGTCATGGTCTTCTAGTTCGTGGGTTTGAGCCCCGTGTCAGGCTCTGCACTGACAGTGTGGAGCCTGCTTGGGATTCTCTCTCTCTCCTTCTCTCCCCCCCTTCCCTGCTTGTGCATTCACTCTCTCAAAATAAATAAACTTCAAAAAAAGAAAAAAGAGAAAGAAATGGCCTTGGGACACAGATCAAATCCAGGGCTCTAAGATTTAAGAGTGTGCCTGGTCAGATTCCTGAGGATGTGCCTCACAGACCCTTTCGACTAGACACGCAAGCTTCCAGGACTCCGAAGGGCATCGTCTCAGAAGGCCCTGGCCCAAGGTTCCGTAGCATCTGGGAAAGAAATGTGAGTGTGGGCAGGGAGCCTCATCTGTACCTACCTGAACTTGATCTAGATGATGGAGTAAAGCATTTGAAGGCAATGCCAAGCTGAAATGAGACTTCAGGGGTCTCGGGGAGAACATGTTACCAGTATGACTACTAAAACTACAGGGAATAGTATGTCCTAACCCCCCAGTTGCCCTCCTGATGGACACAGGTAGCACCCATGCCAAATGGAGTTACAGTTTAGTTTCTAGCCAATGAAGGTGGCCAGACCAACCAAGTTGGTAAGACAATGTAGACGTGATTATGGGTCAGTACGGAATTAGGCAGAAAGCAGGACTTTTCCTGCACCAGAACTCCATGGCCCCAAAGTCAGGTCTTGCTTCCAACTGGGAAAAGCCCCCTCTGGCTTGCCAACATTTGCCTTGTACTTTTGCCAACATTTGCCTTGTACGCTCCACAGCGGATGACTTCTCTGCTTCCTCCGTTAGACGGGCAACCCCTCGAAGGCAGCCGTATTTGAGTCCTCCCACCTAATCCCCAAAGGGCACACGGTAGGTGCTCGCTGCGTGTTGCTGGGACGTGTGGTGAACTATGAGTGTTTGGGGGACCTTTCTATCCCTCTACACTGCATGTCTCCATACAGTTTCAGTGGCGTGGCCGAACAGGAGAGCACTCCTGAGAAGATATTTTCATAGGTCCCAGATGGATCATTTTTGTAGGGAACAAATCTGACATTTTATAGCGATGATAACACAGAGACATGGTTGGTAATAGCAGTCTTATTTTTTTAATTCTTTTTTTTTAAGTTAAATTTATTTATTTTTTTTAATTTACATCCAAGTTAGTTAGCACCTAGTGCAACAATGATTTCAGGAGTAGATTCTGGAATGCCCCTTCCCCATTTAGCCCATCCCCCCTCCCACCACCCCTCCCGTAACCCTCAGTTTGTTCTCCATATTTATGAGTCTCTTCTGTTTTGTCCCCCTCCCTGTTTTTATATTATTTTTCTTTCCCTTCCCTTGTGTTCATCTGTTTTGTCTCTTAAAGTCCTCATACGAGTGAAGTCATATGATTTTTGTCTTTCTCTGACTAATTTCACTTAGCATAATACCCTCCGGTTCCATCCACGTAGTCGCACATGGCCAGATTTCATTCTTTTTGATGGCCGAGTAGTACTCCATTGTGTGTGTGTGTGTGTGTGAATCACATCTTCTTCAATGTTTATATCACATCTGCCTCAATGATAGCAACACTATCAACAATAGCCAAAGCATGGGTAATAGCAGTTTTCAATCCAAAAGCCAATTGCTCTGTCCCCCAAGGTGAGGTGGGGTGTGACAAGAAGAGACCTCTCTCTTTGGGTGGGGACACAAGGTCTCTGGGCTCCGAAATTCTTGGCGACCTTTAGATGTTTGGGTTTGGTCTCTTCTCGGAGCCACAGCTGTCTTATTTATAAATTGTAGATAATGCCTCGAGGGCCGCTGAAGATCAAAGCAGACACGGGAAGCATTTTGCAACTCTACTTTTCATTCAAGAAGGGGGAGGAATCCAAGTTTCCCAGAAACCAATCTCTTCATCCCAAGAACACCTAAGATTGTAGATATTGCCTAAAGTTGGCTCCGCTTGGGTTATCTTCCTCCCTTGGTCTATATACCAGTGGAATTGCTGATGTAGATTGTCCAACGTGGGCTCTAAACCAGAGAAAGAATATAAGGTACCTAAGGGGCCGGTAGTGTTGAGTGAATAAGCCCCGCAGGCTAACTTTGATGATGCCTTGGAGAAAATTCCAGAAGGAATGCAGATGGAGAAACTGAGGCCCGGGGAGCGGAGGGGTCCCGTTTAAGGCCACACCCGTGATCAGGACCTGGATCACGCCGGGAACCCTGTCTTAGGCTCACCACACACAGTGCTTGGCAAACTTTTATTTTCCGTAAAGGGCCACGTGGCAAACATTTCAGGCCTTGACAGCCCCCAGAGTCTCTGTTGCAATCACTCAGCTCTGTCGCTGTGGTGTGAAGGCGGCCACAGACAGCACGTAAATGAGCGGACGTGGCCCTGTGCCGGTTAACATTTTCTCTGTGGACCCTGGCAAATGGCACCTCCTTCCAGATCCTTCTCCTCAACCTACCGTGTCTCCTCCGACTGCCTCCAGGACTCCTTTGCACGTAACTCTAGTCATAGCTCTTTCTTCTCAGTGGTGAGGAGTTTATTGACCTATGCCTTAAGTCTGGCTCGCTCACGCTCTGCCTCTCTCTCCCTCTCTCTTTGCACATCACATCTAATTTGTGTCCACTGGTGCTGAGAAGTGATTAACATACGTCCTTGTCTTCCGTCTCCCGGCTTTGGGGGAGTCCCCTTACTCCGCGGGCCTCAGTTTCCTCGCGCCTACGTTGAGAGGACCGAACGAGTACTAAGAGATTCCTGGGGTGCTCAGCCTCGTGCGCCTTTCTTGTGAATCTGTGAGTCGAGCAGCTGAGCTCTATTCCCAGGTCTATACTCACCCCCCGTGTGACTTGGGCCCGAGACTTCGCTCAGACCCGTCTCCCCAGTCTTTAAGCGGCGACCCCAGCAACGTGGGCTCATGAGATTGTTGCAAAGATGAAAGGAGATGGTGTGTGCATCAAATGCTGTCCGGACAAGCGAGGTTTTTATAAAGCACATTTGCTACAGCTGCCCTTTTGTGATCTCCTGGGGTGTTCCGTTGACAGCCGGGAGAATATTCAGAGTTTTGTCCAGTCCTGGCCCGGTCCCCGTGTGATGTGGGACCAGAGTGCTCTGGTAAACCGGCCAGCAGCACGTTCACGTTCCCCAGCAGCGAACGAGCATAATTTGTTCCCCGGGCCCTTTGTGTTGTACTTTTGCTTTTTAATGTATGATTTGTTATGAAACAGTTGCATTTGGAGATTGTTTCGCAGAGTGTTTGCGTTTCTAATTGAACCTTCTAATAATGATGTTTTTATTTTACTCGCTTTTTAAAGGTTATTACCGTTTCTGTAAAGTTTCAGAAAATGTTGCAGCCAAAAAAGCTTTCACGGGCAAAATAAATGTATTTGCTCAGACCCTGATGCTTGCCTGCGACGTTACGGGCAATGGCTGTTTTGCAAAATTACAGCACAATTTACATCTTTGGAGCCGAAGGGAACTTAGGGTTCTTCTCGATTGGCAAGTCAAGTTAGGGGGCGACCTGGGGACTCCGAGGCCGTGCTTGGGCTCCGCGGGGACGAGCTTTGTGATGGGCTTGTGATGTCTGCGGTGGTACATTCCAGAGGGATATGTGTGCGCACGCGCGTGCGTGTGTGTGTGTGTGTGTGTATGCACGGGTGTGCGTGTGTGCATGCCTGTGGGTGTGCATGAGGGGAGAATTAGCCCATATTTGTCATCCCTGATCTGGTACAAACTCCCCCTTCCCTCCCCCTCCTTTGGGCAGTGAGAAAGCACAATGATGGAAAGAGAAAGGAACTCGTCCGGGGTCACACTGGTGGTAAGTGACAAAGTCAGAACTCGGATCCGGGGTACCTTTCGTGAGATCAAGTGTCATTAAAGTCACTGTCTTCCCTTGGCGTGACCAAGGAGGAATCTCTTTCCTTGGGACCTTTTTACCTGGGCTCCTGGGCTCATTCGTGTGCCAGGAACTGAGTCACCTCATTACGTTCTCACTGCCCGGTGATGGACTTGGCCAAACATGCCCTTGCCTGTAACTTCGAACAAGAACATCAGTGATGGGGGTGATGACAGCCGTGGTTGGCTATAACGCAGAAACGCCTGGGGGAAAGAGGCCCCTGAAAATGCTGCAGAGGATTCTTTGTTCTCTTTTCCTCTTTATTTTCCAAATTCCCTATTGGGATGATTTTTACTATCAAACAATTAGCTTAAAAATTTTTTAATGTGCCCCACAGCCCAATAGAAATCGTGTGGTCTAGTTAATAAATAGAATATTCTGTTTTCAGGGGGAGTCATCCGTGGGGATGGTTCGAAATAAAAGGCCTGTTTTGGACATGTAACGTCTGAGGGGAACACCCCCATCAGCCCAAATTCCCTGAGAGCCACAGCGTGTCAGACTTAGTTCCACACATTCCGGGGGACACGGTGACAGCAAAGAGGTGGCCCTGACCCTAGGGAGTATCATCGCATCCGAGAGAAGCAGTATTGCATGAATCCTGGAAAGTTGAAAAATTAAGCACTAAAGAGACGTTCGCAGACCTACTTTTAATAAAACCCAAGCAAACCCCAAAAGACATGCCATGGAGCGTAGGAACGCACCCCAGGGCTCACGAATGTCAGCTATAATTTGAGTCCCTGACTTAAGCACGCACGGGGGTTCGGGGCTTCTCTCTGTAATAGGTTATCACAGGATAGAGTTTAAAATACCACTTGAGTCATAACCTCATCCACTCAGAGATCTAGAAAGGGTTCCCAGGGCTGATCAGAGACCTGATTTGCAAATTACTATAAATTAACGTAGTTATAGCTGGGACATGAATATATGCTTGGAAATGCTCATATAGCACATAATATATGCCATGTCTTAAGATGATAATAGTCGTAATTTCTAAGATGACTTTTCCTCTAGCTGGCACCTCTCACCCTGTGATCTTGAAGTCCTTTACAAACACTAATTAATTACATTAATTTTATCATAAAGCTTGCTCATTACTGTACTTTTATTATAAGCTCTTGCCAGCTTAGATTTAATGCAACACCCTTATTGAAATTCTGTTCTTTGATATTGCTAAGGATCGGCTCGCATATCATATGTGCCTTTGTAGGTTTTTTAGTCGTACGAATAGCAGTTGGAATAAAGGTAGCCTCTCTTCCACCTGGGATTTCACGAAGGCACATTTCACTGGAGCCCAGACCATTCCTAGGGTCACACAGCACGTACGGGTCAGGGTGATGCTGCGCAGGGACAGATTGCAGCTTGAATACCCGACTGATGGGCTGACCGTGGCTGTCTGCTTCTTTGGGTTAAGACAGATTCTGAGCCACACCCATGAGCGGCATGAACAGCTGCTCTGACCAACCTGCCATCGATGCAGGTGTGGAAATCGGGGCTGTGGGCACACGAAGGTCTTCTGCCTGCCGCGCCAGGCGTAGCCGTCAACTTTCAACTAAGAGGCAGGAGATCGGGGTCGAGTGTCATTGCTTCTTTTTACAAAGCGTGTGGTTTTATCCAATAAACTTGCAGGACCTCTGTTTCTTACTCTCTAAAATGGGTATCCCCCTTGCTTGCCTTGAGGTACCTTGAACCCTGAGGTGGCAGCCTGAGGAAACAGGGGTGTGAAAACTTTTCCCTCAGCTGAAGGGCATCCTTCCTCTGGAAGGAAGCTGGTTACGGGGTGGAGAGCAGGCGGCTCTGGAGTCAGGATACTTGGGTTAGGACATCAGACCAGCTGTCTCACTCACGGACCGTGTGACTCAGGCAAACTGTTTGTGCCCAAGGAGCCCCCATCTTTTCTTTTATACAACAGCAGCAACGATGGGAACCCGGGGGGCTCAGTCGGTTGAGCATCAGACTTCGGCTCGGGTCATGATCTCACAGCTCATGGGTTCGAGCCCCGTGTCGGGATCTGTGCTGACAGCTCAGAGCCTGGAGCCTGTTTTGTATTCTGTGTCTCCCTCTCTCTCTGCCCCTTTCCACCCCCTTCTCTCTGTCAAAAATAAACATTAGCGGCGCCTGGGTGGCTCAGTCGATTGAGCGTCTGACTTCAGCTCAGGTCACGATCTCACGGTCTGTGAGTTCGAGCCCCCCGTCGGGCTCCGTGCTGACGGCTCGGAGCCTGGAGCCTGCTTCACATTCTGTGTCTCCCTCTCTCTCTGCCCCTCCCCCGTTCATGCTCTGTCTGTCTCTGTCTTAAAAATAAATAAACATTAAAAAAATAAATAAATAAACAATTAAAAACAAAACAAAACAAAAACCCAGCAACGACGATATCCTTACATCTGACTCGCAAATCTGTCCGGAGATTTAAGTGACACACAAACACGATCGTAAATAGCTATAATAGCTGTCACATCGTAAGTGCCCCGAAATCAGTTAAAAACTAAAAGCAAACCAAAACTCAGGTGTGGCGGACGAAGAACTGGGGAAGGAAACGTAGGCAGGTGCTCTTAGCGGGTTTTGCCTCGGCGGAGGACTCTGTCATTGACCTGTTCTCTTCACGTCTCCTTCAACACTTTCCCTAGTGGACATGGATAGATTTTATCACGGGGTAAAAACAAACGCGCTTTCTTGGTGGCTGCACGAATCTAGACGTGTGATAAAATCGCGTGGAAACACGTGCATGTGCACGCACACATCGGATGAGCACATATAAAAGCTGGTGACGTGAGACCTGAACGAACTGTGTGGCAGGTACCAGTGCCCTATCCCGCTTCTGGTGTGTGCGAAATTACGTGAGCTGTTCCCACCGGGGGCCCCCCCCCCCCCCCGCCGGAGGGGCGGTACCCAAGACTTCTCTGTCGTGTTTTTGCAAACTCCTGGGCACGTAGGCTTATTTTGAAAGAAGAGTTAAAAAACAACAACCCAGTTCTTAAGTCATCCAACTAAACTGAAAGAAATTAAGCAGTCGTTGCTCGAATATTAATTCAAATAAATAGACGGATGAATGGATGGACGGATGGATGGATGGGTGCCTGCATGCATTTCACTTCTTTTTTTTTTTTTTAATTTTCTTTTTTTTTCAACGTTTATTTATTTTTGGGACAGAGAGAGACAGAGCATGAACGGAGGAGGGGCAGAGAGAGAGGGAGTCACAGAATCGGAAACAGGCTCCAGGCTCTGAGCCATCAGCCCAGAGCCTGACGCGGGGCTCGAACTCATGGACCGTGAGATCGTGACCTGGCTGAAGTCGGATGCTTAACCGACTGAGCCACCCAGGCGCCCCTGCATTTCACTTCTTAATTCGTAAGTAAACTCTGTCACACTCCAGACGTGGTTTGCAGTACTGGTCTCTAGTCATCACCTCTTGGCTTGATGAAGGAGACCCTCTTTGTCTGGGAGAATCACGAAGACGAGTTCGTAAATGCTGACTGCATCACCTCAGAGCACGGACATTTTGCCAGTGAGGATTCTAGATCAGAGCCTCGGTGGGTGTCACAGAGGCATTCTTGTGGGCTTAAAAATCCCTCCCCTTTCTCTGGTTCTGAATGTAGGGCCATAAGGGAGCGGAAAGCCATCTGCTGTATATTGCATCCGGGTGCAGAATGGGAGCAGAAAACCCACCCAGCCACTTCTTCGGATCCGACAGACCCTGCATGGAATAAAAGTTGTGTTCGTATGTTTCATTAGATAAATAAAGCTGACTTGGGTAGGTTGCTCGAGACCCAAAGCGAACTGAAACCAAGTTGCCTGCACTGGGTACGGAACAGCCAATGTAACAGTGGCTGCCAAGCTCGGATGATCCGGGAGCCCCGCATACATTACAGCGTCTGACGCGACCACGACCCTATGGGACACTGTGATTCTGGGGGACACGTGTTCTAATCTGACTACAGCGCGGTGGCATTCTTAGCTCTACTGTCCAGAGGAAGAAAACATGACTCAGAGATGAAATAACAAGAATAGACACTTTAGTATTGGTTAAGCAAGGCTTGCTGTTGTAACAAAGAAACTAGCGTATCAGTGGCTTAGCACACACACACACACACACACACGTTTATTTCTTGCTCACACAACAGTCCAATGGGAATGTCAGGGAGTGGGTCCCCATTTTCCACTTGGGGCTTTCAAGACAGGCAAGGAAAAGGGAACAGCACCATCGAGAAGGCATCCCTGTTTCTCAGCCCACGTGGCCCAGACGGGACACTCATCACTTCTGCTTTGTGGCCATGATGCAAGTCACACTGCCCTTCCCGGAAGACGGCTCCCCAGAAGTATTTCTTTCTACACGAGAAAAGGAGGGTGCAGCATCTTTGGCTCCCCCACCCCACCCCCGCCGCCAGGCATTGGAACGGGAATCCAGAATGCTCTTTCTGGAACCACACTGTGGAGCGGTGGGTCAGACCCTGGGGCTCTGCACTCAGCCCACCTCGACCTGACTCTGGCTGAAACACTGTCGATTTTTGACCTTGGGAGACAGTTGCTCAACCATTCTCAGGCTTGACCTCTCCTGTAAAATATGAGAATAATGAAAATAGCTACCCCATAGAGCTGTTGTACACATTTTTTAAAAAGAATACAGGCAAGACATTTAGAGCAAAGCCTGGCACTTCGTAAAGACACACAAATATTTACTATGATGATCGCTATTGTAATGATGATGATTCCCACCCCCCCCCAACTGCCCCTTATCTCTCTTCCCATTCTCTCGTATTTTGTTTAGCTCTTTTGTCTTTTCCCCCTTTGATGTCTTAAGTTTCCCAGCCCCTCCAGCTCTCTCACAAACCCTTTGCCGTGTAACCACAGTCTAGGAAAATCTAAGTCCCTCCCCGCTGCTGGCGTATTTCATAATGGGAACGTCTTGTCCAGGAACATCAGCGTCGCCAAGGCACACTTCCAGTCTCCAGAAGCAAACACATTTGACACTGTTGATTTGGTGTATAAATGTCTGTAGCGTTATTAAATATGCATTAAAGTGCTCCCCTCATAAATTGTATGTGCTCGGCCTACTCAGAGTATAATACACACAACTAAATAATTTTTCTAACCACACAGACGGAGCAATCAGGCCAACTTCAAGGTTGGCAAGAACAGAGTGAGTCCGGCCCCTCCCCCTCTCCCTCCTCCTCCCCCACAGCTATTTTGCGAGGCCACCTTTTTGGCGGTTTGGCAGGGTTTCAACAGTATGCTGGATGCTCTCAGGAGCTTGCATTTCCAGGTCTGCTAACGCGGGAGTTCATGCCGTGCCGTTTGTGAAGTCCATTCACAATAGGGGATAGTCCTGTCACATAGGGGACAGGATGGACTCATCAGTGTGAATTTCATCTGGACCTGCTGATAGCATCAGGCTTCCTGCCCTGTCAAATAATGTTCTCATTCAATTTGTCATGATTGTCTTCCTCCATCCATCCATCCATCCATCCATCTATCTATCCAACCATCCAACCATCCATCCATCCATCCATCCATCCATCCTCCCATCCATCCATCCATCCATCCATCCATCCTCCCATCCATCCATCCATCCATCCACCCATCCATCCATCCTTCCATCCATCCATCCATCCATCCACCCATCCACCCATCCATCCATCCATCCTTCCATCCTTCCATCCATTCCTCACATCTATCCATCCATCCATCCAACCATCCAACCATCCATCCATCCAACCATCCAACCATCCATCCACCTTACCATCCTTAGCCATCCCTCTCCAGATCAAGAGGTATGTTCCAGAGGGACAGACAACAACAACAACAACAGCAATAACAACAAAATAAAGCACAAGCTCATAAAATAATTGCAAACTGATAAGTGCCAGGGAGGTGACGGATGACACATGCACATGTGCTTCCTTCATGTCCAGTGGTCGGAAGAAGTCTCCTTGAGGAACGACATTTAAGCTGAGGCCAGAAGGAAGAGAAAGAGGCAGTCCTACAAGAGACAGAGGAAAGAGGCTTCCGAGCAAAGAGAATGACATCTCCCCACACTCTGGCCAGCAAAGAGCCAGCAAACACATGTGTTACCTCTTCTCATATACACAATAGGGGCACGCGTATGGTTGATTCGATTATGTCCAATTTTGCTTTAGCGCCTACTCAAAACAATGTCAAACATCTTGTAGTCCTCCTGTTTTCCAAAACTTGTTGATCTTACTTGCTTTTAAAGTAATGAACGAAGGTCCAGAAAGGTAGACCAGCAGGCCTGATGCCAAAGGCCAGGATGTATGGGCGACCTTGGGAACAAGGACAGTGCAAGACTGACCCCACAGCCTCACATCTAGCTGGTTGTTGGAAATAGCAAATGACTGTCTCATGAACGTACCCACAATGAAGAGCACAAAATTCGGGCCAAGAATCCAGCTTAGTTTTCCTGACTCTGAGCATTTGCCATTTGGGAAACACCTGGTTGGTGATCCCTTGGTGGAGATTTTTATCTGCATCAGTGACACAGTCAAGGAGAGGGTGGGTACGTCTCCTCCGGTCACCTGGCTCAGCCTATTAGAATTAAGGTTTATCTCCAATGCCAAGGAAAGGGGCATAGGGCTGATGGGGGGCCCCCCCAAAATAGGTCCGTGTTGTAACCCCTGGAGCTTGTGAATGTGACCTCATTTGGAAAAAGGTTCTTTGTAGATGTAATTGATTTTATTTATTTACTTGTATTTTTAAATGTTTATTTATTTATTTGAGAGAGAGAGAAAGCACGTGTGGGGAAAGGGGCAGAGAGAGAGAGAGAGAGAGAGAATCCCAAGCAGTCTCCACACTGTGGGTGCACAGCCCAACCCGGGGCTTGATCTGACAACCCTGGGATCATGACCTGAGCCGAAACCAAGAGTTGGACGCTCAGCTGAGTGAGCCACCCAAGCATTCCTAGATGTCATTGATTTAAAGACCTTGAGGTGAGGAGATCACCTTAGACGATCTGCATGGACCCTAAAATCCAGTGACAAGAGACCTTTCAAGAAACACACAGAGAACACAGACGACAGAAAAGCAAAGGTGATGGGAAGATAGGAGCAGAGAGCCGTGATGTGGTCACAGCCCAGGACAGCTGGCAGCCAGCAGGGTCTGGAAGAGTCGAGGGACAGATCATCCCTAAGAACCCCCATGGGGAGCTTAGACATTCAGTTATGTAGAAGCATGTTCCGTCCACAGTTCCTGGGCACCCGCTTCCTGTATCTCTCTACCTCAACATGCTTAGACGTCTCTCCCTTCCCTCCTCAGCCCCTTGAAAACCTTTTCCTGGCCTTTGTTCTGAGAGTCAGCTCAGAGGACACATTCCCTTTATGCCATCTCCTGTGGTGCTTGAGCATAAGCCCTAACAAAAGTCTTGCCTGGAACTCGGAAAAAAAAAAATTCTGAATCTTGCGTTTCTGACCTCCAGGGTTGAGAGATAATTCTTTGTTGTTTTAGCCACCAAATTTATTATATTAATTTGTTACTGCAGCCTGAGAACACCAGTACAAGGGATATGGGGCCGCTGTGGTTTCTGACAGCACAGCACTGCCCAGCAGAAAAATAATGCGAGGTACGTCATTTCAAACTTCCTTGTAGTCATGCTAAAAAGAGTGAAAAGCAGAAGCGAAATTAATTTTGATAGTCTATTTTATTTAACGCCATATATCTCGATGTTACTTCAACATGTAACCAATATAGAAGGTCATGAATGAGGCATTTTACCTCCTGTCTTTTATATTAACGCTTTGAGATGTGGTATGGGTTTTATGCGTATACCTGTTTGTACTAGTCACATTTAAGTGCTCGATAACATTTGTGGACAATGCGTTCCCCTGGGTCTCTTACTTTGGGTTTGCAATGAAGGTCGCCAAGCAAGAGAGACAAGAAAAAAATCCCAGGGCCGCGGAGGCTACGGGGACTGGGGATCCCCAGGGAGTGAGCTGGGCTTCGGTAGGTCAGGCTTCAAAACCAGATGGAAGGAAGATCTCGGGGAGTTTTTGCAGGAAGTTGGGTGTATTCATCCCAGCGCAAGGGGCTCGCACCAGAACCAAGAATCAGGCTTAGATGGGGAAGGGCAGGAGAATGCTGGAAAGAACAGAAGGAATTAACATTAATAGACAGGAGTCATTGAATACCAGCTCTTTTCCAAAACCTTCCCTTTCATTATAATCGTCAAAACAAACTTATGTGGGAGGCATTACCATTGTCTCATTTTGTAGACACCCAGCTCCTAAGTGAGCAGCAGGATTTGAACCCAGTTCCCTCTGACTGCAAGGCCACCAGATGCAGCCCCTGACACCTGGTTGGATACACCTCTTCGCATACTCCTGTCCTGTGAGGATGGGCTCAGGGCTGGGCAAGGGCTGAATGTCCCCAATGGACAGCAGGTTTTAGGGACTCAGACTGGGGGTCCTGGGAGAGTCTGGAGCTGACTTGGGAAGGGGCAAGGTCTTAGACTGCTCAAGACCATCCAGAATGCCCGATGAGAATCCAGAGAAGAGTTTCCACTTTTGCATTCAGGACTCTCATGTGCCTCTGCTTCCTCTTCTGGTTGACCAGTTGGCTCTGGGATGTGCCATTTGCTGTGTCTCATGTTGGAAAACTTGACCCACAGAAGCTAGAATTGCCCAATTGGCTCAGAGAGCGAGTTTGTCTTTTAAAAGCAAGACATCAGGACATTCACTTTCTGACAAGAATCTGTAATTTGTGTTTATTTTATTTCCTGTTGATTGATTGCCATACGTCTTTTGGCACCCCTCCAAATTTCTCTTGCCAACAAAGTAGGCCAAATTAATTTTCTACAGGAAGAGATATTCTGAAGCACTCTAAAATCTGTCTCCGTCTTTTGCAAATGATCTCCTGTGCATGTAATGACAGTGGCTTTCCTTTTCCTGTTGGGACAGAGAAAAGAAAAGTTTCAATTTCATACTCCTCTGAGGGAATAAGGATGGGGGCATGCAACCTCTTTGCTTTTGGTGATGGACACTTTACCTGGCCGCCGTCATGGAACCTGGGGATCTTAGACTTCCATTTCTTTGGTTGGCTGAAACAACATGAAGTTGAGAGGTGGGGTGCCAGCCGAGGTGGAGGCTGTTTGGTGCAATGTTCATTGAATCGAATTGAATGCACACTGGATTAAGAGTCAAAGAGACCAGGGGCCCCCCCGGGTGGTTCAGTCGGTTAAGCGTCCGACTTCGGCTCAGGTCATGATCTCGCGGTTCGTGGGTTCGAGCCCCGCATCGGGCTCTGTGCTGACAGCTCGGAGCCTGGAGGCCACTTCGGATTCTGTGTCTCCTTCTCTCTCTACCCCTCCCCTGCTCTCGCTTTGTCTCTCCCTCAAAAATAAATAAACGTTAAAAAAAAAAAATGAAAAGAGTCAAAGAGACCAGTGTTCTCAGCCTTGGCTTTACTGACTGACTTCCTCATGCCCTTGTGAGAGATTTGTCTCTCAGCATCATATTCTTCATTCCCAAAGAGAAGAGACCGGCCTGGGTCAGTGGGTTGCAAACTTGTTCACAGCCTTAGAATGCTGTCTTCAAATAACATCCTCCTTGCAAGCTGAAAACAGAACAGATATGCTTTACTGCTAGTAAAAACATTCCTGCTTCATGAAGTTTGAAGTCTGTATTTATTATGTCACAGTTCCGGGGACTGGTCAGCAGCTTAGGGATGTGCTCCAGGATCCGGACTCCTCCTATCTGTCCACTCTGCTGTTTGTGGCTTTCCTTCTTCGTGTGCTTTCTGTTGTGCTTGCAAGATCACAGCTGAAGTTCCAAAATGCAAGTCCATATTCAGGATAAGGAGAGTGGGGGGGGGGGGCATTCTTTGCATCTTTCCCTATGATTGGGAAGCACAACAGCTTTCTCAGGACCCCAACAGATTTCTTTTTGAATTTCATTGGCCAAAACTGTGGCCCATGACCATTCCTTGCTGGAAGGGAGGCTCCGAGAAAGGGAGCATGTCGTAAGGAAGAAGGTGATTTCCGGGGCTGTGTTGAGCCAACCTTCATTCTTCACTTCAAGTTGGCCACACGGCCAGCCCAAATAAAAGTGGGGTTCTACTTAAAAGGAAGCAATGGGGAGATGGGCGCTGGGTGGTCTACAAAGAGTGCCTCCCAAAGGATAGAACCAGGATTGCGATATGGGGGTGCAAAAAATCACTTTGCATTTTTTCCTTCAATGGAGGCTTAGCAGCTCTCGGTGACCCAAGACACCGAAAGAGTCAAAGAGACCAGTGTTCTCAAAATGCCTCAAAAAAGGCATTTATACCCTTCTGAGATAAAGATGTGAGAAGTCCTCAATCAACTCTGATCTTTCATTCCTGGGGAAGAGCAAGTGGGGACAGGGGAGGGGCAAGAGGGTGTGCTTTAGTCTAGCCTGTCAAGTCCACGGTAGGCTAAATAAGAAGGTAAATAAAAGGAACACACCAGATAATGTTTTCTGTTTGCTTGTTTCCCTTGTAACTCACCCCGTTTCAGAGATATGAGCAGAGCTGTTGCTGGCGAAGGGCCTGGAAGGTGTAGGAACCAGGGTGGGAAGCATAGGTACATATCACCATATCCGTTCCTCTTACCCAAGATGGCTTCCTCCGCCTGTCCTCTGTTACACCCCTGTGGAACCCCTAATCTCCAAGGAACCCAGTTTGGAAAACACTGGACTCTACAGCTCCCCCATCCAACTCTATGATTTATGGTTCCTTCTGGCACATTCCTAATCATGGTTTCTCCTTGGCAATAAGCAGTCTGCACGAGGCTGTGTGTTCTTTTCAATGCCTCCTTTATTCGGAAGGAGTAACCTAGCTTTGGTCTGTCCCACTCTGCACACACTGGCCACACGTGACTATTTAAATTTAAATTAATGCTAGTGAAATTCAAAAGGAGAAACTCTTTTCCTCAGTCATACGTGCTGCTCTTAAAGTGCTTCATGCCCACATGCGGCTAGCGGTTCCATATTGGACGGCGTAGACATGCAACCTCAGGGAACTCAATTCTACTGAGTAGATCCGGCTAGCCTTTTGAAATGGTCCTACTGGGGTTGGGGTGCAGGGCGGTGGTCACAGTTCTCCCCTGTGTTCCCTTGATGGCGAAGGGTTGACGAGGAATACCGGATGTTTTGCATGGAGTTTTTGCTTCATGGGATTTTCCATTAAATGGGACAGCTGTGGGTTAGTGAAAGGAGAACCAGCCTCGTCAAGGCTTGGCTTTTCCAAAGTGAGGCACATTCTACAAAATACCCGGTCAGCACTTCTCCCAACTGCCACGGTCATGAGAAAACAAAGGAAGACGGAGAAACCGTCACAGACCAGAGAAGACCGAGGAGACATGAGGAGTAAGAGCAGGGTGTGGTGCCCTGAACTGGATCCTGGAGCGGAAGGACATCGTTGGTGGGAGAACTGGCAAAACCCGAGTTGAGTTAACAGCAGTGCGGCAATGGTGGCTTCTAAGTTCTAACGATTGTGCCGCGAAGTGTGAGATCTCAACAGAGGGGAAATGGGGTGAGGAAACTCTTGGTGCTATCTTTGCAACTTTTCTACAGATCTAAAATTACTCCGAAGCAATGGTTTATTTAAAAAGAAAAAAAAAAAAGACTTGGGTTTTCACTTCTGACTCTTCCGGTTGCCGATGGTGGCGATTCCCCATCCTTCTGCCTCCTTCCTCTCATCAGAAGGGTTCGAAGAGCAGCACGGGCTTCCCGACACTGTCAGAGCTGAGAAAGGCACTTGACCAACGTGGAGGCAACAAGAACATCCGGGATTGCTGACACTAGAGATGATGTCATGACGTTACCTCGGCGCTAAGACTGAACTGGGCTCTGCAAGGGTGTATGGCAGGATCCTTGCCCTTAGGTGACTTTCCAAAGGTTTAGTAGAGTTTGAGGCTACAGGAGGCAAGAAAGGAAGGTATATGATGTCTACTGTGTTCCTACCTTGTGTCTGACACTGTGATGGACCCCTTTCCCTGTGGACCACATGAGAATCTCGTAAGAACCTTCCAGACTCTCTGAGTAGTAAGTGCTGTTTCCATTTGCAGAGGAGGCTCCCAAGTTCCAAGAGGAGAGTAGCTCTACACCCTTTCCTTGTTGACACTAAGCTCCTCGACTCCCCTCCCTTCTCCCTTCCCGGCCATCCTTTACGGCCAACTTCTCGTGATGCCTTTGCCCCTTCCTCTCCTGGAGGGTGCGTGGGGGACATCTCTTGGGGGAGAAGCCCTGAGGTTGGAACCAGCATTTGTGTCCAGGAGTGATGTTGGGTGACTGGAGAGTCCCGATGACTTGCACTCGTGACCTCCATTCTTAACTTGTCGCTAAGCCTGCCTCTTTCTTCTCCCTCTCAGGTTTGTCACCAGGAACCTTTTGCTCAGAGAACTCCTGGTAAGGGTGCTGCCTTCTGCAGAGAAACACCCTTAGGCACAGTGAGCCCTCACAGTGGAAGCTGTTGTGGTCAGGAGGATCCTTCCTGCTGACCCGAAAATCCCATTGCTTCGCTTGTTACTTCGGGATGTGCCAGCCTCTTCCGCTGATTCAGACTTGCCTTGTCCTGGAAAAGGAATTCCTGCATTTGTCTTTTTTTTTTTTTTTTAATGCTTATTTACTTTTGAGAGAGAGAGAGAGAGACAGAGAGAGAGGAAGACGCAGAAGCAGAAGCAGGCTCCAGGCTTTGAGCTGTCAGCACAGATCCCGACGCGGGGCTCGAACTCACAGACCGCGAGTGAGATCACGACCCGAGCCAAAGTCGGACGCTTAACCGACGGAGCCACCCAGGCGCCCCTGAATTCCTGCGAGTTTTATCCTGCGATCTACACATCAGAAATTCCAAATCCCTTTACCTAGGTCGGGTGTATCTCCAGCCCCCGAGCGTCACTGGGTAAGATTCTACCCCGGAGACTGGGTCTAAGTACCATATGTGCACGCGTGCGTGCGTGTGTGTGTGCATGTATGCTTTGTAAGAGCAGTCATAGCATTGTGTGCTGGAGGGTGTGTGGGCTCAGGGGTCTTACAGCCCAAGGCCCGAAACACGTGTTCGCTACTCAGTAGTCGTGTGACCTTGAGCAAATCACTTCCCCTTTCTCGACCTGGGTTTCCTTTCATTGGCCTGGGTGGGGCTGGTAGGCTGATCTCCCGAGGTCTCACGGTGGGGCTGTCAGCCCAGCACTATGGGAGGGCGGAGCAAAGTTGGGTTCCTCTCCTGGCCCGCCTGGCCACGGGAGGCCAGTGAAAGCCAACCTGATCCCTTCAGGAGGGGGCGTCACACTTGGCCCTCTCCCGGAATGGCTGCTGGGCAAAGGTGGTGGGTGTGAAGGGCCAGTCTTCACCGGCCGGGGCTGAAGAGGGCCCTGGACGGGTGTACGAAGGGCTCCCGCTGCCCTTGACCCTTGACCTCACGGGGTTTGACTCACGACCCTCACTGTCTCACACCGCAGAAGCTAATCACACAAGGGACTGTCTCCACCGAGGTCACGCCAGTGGGGAAAGGGACCGCGAATACATTTTTGGGACACAAGGTGAGGGTGCTAGGACACAGCACAACGATGGCCCGGCAGAGGAGCGACTGACTCGTCCCAGAGACATTTGAACTCGCGCTTCATTGAGGAGCGATGTGCCAAATGAGAGCGAGCTAAGAGAGGGTCCGACCCTCCAGACTGAGCGGGGGAGCAACAGGCCAGAGTAACATCAGGGGCTAATATTTCCTTAAACACTTACCTACGACAAGCACTGCCTTGTGGCTCAACCGCATCTAAGTCCCAGACACCCCCAGGACATCGACACCACTGGTTTTCTTTTATAGTTGAGGCACAGAAGGTTGGGTGATTGGCTCAAGAATACAGAGTCACGGGGGCGCCTGGGCGGCGCAGTCGGTTGAGCGTCCGACTTCAACCAGGTCACGATCTCGCGGTCCGTGAGTTCAAGCCCCACGTCAGGCTCTGGGCTGATGGCTCGGAGCCTGGAGCCTGTTTCCGATTCTGTGTCTCCCTCTCTCTCTGCCCCTCCCCCATTCATGCTCTGTCTCTCTCTGTCCCAAAAATAAATAAACGTTGAAAAAAAAAATTAAAAAAAAAAAAAAAAGAATACAGAGTCACAGAGTGGCAGAGGCCGGGTTAGAACTCAGCCGTGTTTTCAGGCCGCGCTCAGGGTTCCTAACCAGTTAGCAATCCTGCCACCCAGGACCTGGGGGGAAATTTGGCTCAGAGAATATTAGATCACATATTGCAAAGCTCTCCCAGCCACATTGGGATCTTCTGACTTCATGCTGGGGTTCACGAGGAGGCTTCGGGTGTTTTACCGTCCAGAAGTGATCTTAATAGAACTGCTTTTTGTTTTGTTCTTTTTTTTTTTGAGAAAGTTTAACTCTGGCTTCAGTGTGGAAGGTGGATTGGCAGTTGTTCAAATATAACCTTATAATAAACTCTGGGTTTTGTTTAATCACTACAATTGTGCCTGAAGTCACCTCCCTACGCGATGGCAGATGTAAAAATGCTTTGTGAAGTTAAGCAGGCTATACAGTTCCAAGGTTATTATTAATATGGTATTAGGTTATTGCTTTATTTGGGGACAATTTCCTTTGTTCTCGGAAGACTTTGAATAGAGACAGGGTTTCTCCATTGTTCAGCACTTTGCTATTCGGGACAGAATTGCGCTGGTTTAAATTCAAGTTTTTGTTCCAATTTTAATGTCTTATGCAATAGCGGGAATTTTTGTTTGCAATTCGTTCCTGCTTTGCAGGTGATCCACGGGACAGGATCCTGCACCTGGGAACGCTGGCGTTGATTTTGACAAAAAGGGTTTAAAAATATGAATGTCAGCCTCTCCAGCGCAGTGAAGGTGGCAGCGGACGACAGAAGGGCATTCTAGGATGTCACTCCAAACTAGAATTCCACGCGCCCAGAGAGAGCAGGCAGTCGAGCCGGCCTGGTTTGCCCGGCCCAAGTATTCTGTTATTTAGGAACTTTCTCTGAGGCCGGATGGTGTGGTGCGGCGTTGAGCAGACGGCCGTCTGTCCTTGCTGCCTTCTAATCGGGTGGCTTTGGGCAAACCTCCTAAATGCCCCGAGCCTCAGTTTCCCCTGCTGTAAAATGGGAACAACGGGTTGCTGTTTTGTCGAGGACGAACTCCGCGAGGGCAGGGACCCTGTCTGTTTCGTCTTCCTTTCATCCCAAAGTCAGGGGTTCTCAGTCACACCCCTGCTGGCCCCCGGGGCAAACTCCATGCCAGGCCACGGGGTAGAGACGCGGCATCTTCTTGATTGGGTACGCTCGAATCCAGGTGCACGCAGAGTGTCATGACCCCATCGGTATATGTCCAGAGCCTTTGGGAGCCACGCTCTGGCCATGAGCTGTCATCCCTGCCCTTCCCCTGGCAGCGCCCCCCCCCCAATCCCAGACTCGTGTGCCTAAACCCACCACCTCCTTCATTCGTACGCTCACTAGATGACGCCCCAGATCCAAGCCCCCCTTCCATGCAACCTCACGTACCCTTCCTTCTCCTGGGCCCTGAGCAACTCCCCGCCGCATCCCTGCGCCTGGTGCGGTCTGAGCTCTCCCCCAGCCACGACCACCCCCAGCCACCCTCACCTTTTCTCCGAGTCTCTGTCCTTCACCTTGTAGACCTGGCTGGCGTGGCGTCCCCGCTCCTGACTTCTCGCTAACCCTCTACGACTCTTGACCCCACAGCAGCTCTCTCTGTGTACTGTCTCAGACTGAAAGAACCTCAGGGCCGAGAGCCATTCTTCTTCTGTTGCCAGAGTATCACCATCTCATCCCCGTCTTTATAACAAAACTATCCCAGCCCTTTGACCAACCTTCTGCCTTGCCGTTGCGTCTGAGGGAAATAGACTTTATTCACAGAAGTGCTGGGCTCCTGCTTTTCCGTCCGGGTCTCTACGCATGCCCTGTGTTCATCGGAGTCATTCCCCCGTCTACTTGAAATTCACCCTCACTCGCTGTTTCCTGCTGTGCTAAATCACACGGGTGACATTCATCCACGTGTGCCGATCACACGCTTGGGGGCCATTGTCACACACTCGCCTTTTTCCTTCTGCGTCCACGTCCACACGGTCAGCAACCCCTGCCGAGTGTACCCCTCCATCCCCACGGACAGCTCCCCAGCACTCCATCTCTCGTCCTGCACAGGACAATAGCCACCGTGTCTGCCTCGGCCCCTGGTAGTGTTGAGCCTAGATAAGTACATGTGCGTATTTCTCTCGCTCTCTTTCATTATTTCGTTCAGGAATACACGCGAGGCGTGTGTAAGTCCCAACGACTAGTGATAAAACCAACACCAGTGGACTTGAGGTGTAAGGTGACGTGCTGGGACGTGACCAATCCTGTTGAAACCCTCTGTGTGTGCCCCTCCCTGGTCTCAACGCTGCTCTTCTTCCGGAACTTCCGGGTTCTCCCGAATCCCTGTTCGTCGATTCCTCTGTCTCCACAGTGAGTGTTCCCTGAATCGTATGTCGTTCAGGTTTGGGAATGAATAGTCTCCTGAAAGTGGCATTTTGTCCTCATACTTACGTCTGGAGATTCACACACACACACACACACACACACACACACACACACATTGGAATATCATAGCGCCGCAAAAAGGAATGAAATACAGGCACCTTTCTCACCATGGATGAACCTCCAGAGACAGACCTCCAAAAAGATAGCTTTCAGAAGAATATATATTTCCTGACGTAGACGCACATACATATAGATACACACCCACATATCACGCTTGCGTTAGTCCATTCTCCCGGTTAATGGACCGTTTTCAGGTTGGTTTTTACAAACTAGTTCTGTCCGAAGATTCGTAGACACTCCTGATATCCACATGCGTTTCTCCAAGAATCTACAGGAGTGGAATTTCTTGGTATAGACGTCTTCGACTTTCCTTTATGAGGGTCCCAGTTCTCCAGATTCTCACTCCCATTTTCCTACCGTCGAGGGTGGGATAGGCTGGGGTAACATATGGACCCCAAACGTACACTGATTCAGACACAGCCCTTTATTTCTCCCCTCTAATGACAGTCCAAGGAGCGCATTCCTGGTGGGGGGGGGGCAACCTTGTTCCCCCCTGTCATTCAGGGACACAGGCTGATCAACAGCTGCATCATTTTAATATCTGGCTTTCAGGGCCACCCTGGGAGTCGCCGTCCTGATCCGCTTGTGGAAGACAGGGTGGAAAATGGCACCTGTGACTCTACTCACGCGCTCTTGGCTGGGACTCACACTGGAGGCTGCCCCTGTCTGCCCCGGTAGCTGACAGACCCCATTTCAGTCTATCCCCCCAAAACAAGAGGAAATAGTGAACAGCTAGTACCTCACCCTACGTGAAAATTTGCTCTCTAGTGGGTATAAAATAATCTCTTATTGAAAAGCCCACTTGCAGTTTCCTGCCCACTAACGAGGCTGAGAATCTGGACACCCTTCCCCATTCAGGTCCCCGCCTGTGACTTGCCTCCTTGTGACACTCGCCCACGTTTTAAGAGTCGGCTTGGTTGTTTTCCATATTAATTTGTAGGCTTGAGTTTTCCTTTGTTTTTGGCATTGTTGAATACTGATCCTTTTTTGGTTCTGTGTTTGCGAGGATCTTCTGAATTGAGATTTGCCTTTTTATGCTTCACGCAGGGTGCTTTTCCTTGACTATTTCTAATTTCAATGTGACCAATTCCATTATTTAATTTATGATTTGCACTTTTAAACCCTGTTTATTTATTTATTTTGAGAGGGAGAGAGAGAGAGAGAGAGAGAGAGAGCGAGTGCAGGGGAGAGGCAGAGAGAGAAAGGGAGAGAGAGAATCCCAGGCAGGCTCTGTGCTGTCAGTGCAGAGTCCAACGTGGGGCTTGATCTCACGAACGGTGAGACGACGACCTGAGCCGAGAGCAAGAGTCAGACACAACCCACTGAGCCACCGAAGCGTCCCAATGATTTACACTTTTCAACGTCTTGTTTTAAAATATCCCTCCTTACCTTGAAGCAGTACATTCTCTTACGATTTCTTCTGCAAATGTCACGCTGTCTTGACTGCCTCCCAATCTTCACCCGATCCGTAGCTGATGTTTACGTACAGTGTGACGCAAAGAACCAAGCCTCATCTGCCCTCATGTGAGTGATCAATGCTTCCAGTCCTACTTATGACGTCTCTCACTCTTCTCCTCCCTTATCTACAACATCTGTTAAGCAGCAGGTTTCCACATTCGGGGGGGATGTATTTCTCTTCCGTTCTATTACGATGGTCTGTTTTCGCGCCCACCCGGCCCCACCGGTGGTTTCTTGACACGTCACCCAGACCAACGCCCTGTAAGTGAAATTTGGCCACACGTCCTGTCTCAGCACCTCGACAACACGGACGTGGTGGGGGCTTATGATAGCATTGGTGTCCCGTCACCCAACACAGTTCTTGGTGCCTTGTCACTGTCATCGTCTCGCTGAATATCTGCGCAACAGAGAGATCCCCAGTTTCCGGCATGATACCAGGATGCTCAGAACTCTTTAAAGCAGTAGAAGTCTGACTGTGAAAATACGCCGCAGGACTCAGAACGCGGGAAGGGCACAATGCATGTTCGTCTCCCCAACGTGCCTTAATTAATGCCTTAACCTCTCCTGCGTCCCCATTACCTTGGCATATATCGTCACAGTCAGTGACACGTTCTGTACCGTCTCAGGTACCAAACTGTCTTAGTCAGGGTGCCGCATGCTAGATGCTGTGACAACCAAGCCCGAAATTGTGGCTTTGCAAAATAAAAGTGTGCCCGCACACACGCATGCACACAGACACACACACACACACACGTTAATTTCCCATTGATTTCACAGTGCCACGTGGGTCTGGTGGCTTTCCTGGGCTGTCCTCTCTGACCAGTAACCCGTGACAAGGTTCTGCCATATAGAAGGGAGAGGGAGCCACCTAATGCTCTAGAGGGAGACCCGAGAGCCTAGATGTTGAAATGCATCCATCCTCCAGACCCACATTTGGGGAGCCAGAGCTGGTCACATGACCAGCTTCCCGGGCCCTGCAAGGGAAGCTGGGAAATGTAGTCTTCTTGCCATCAGGAATGATGGTTCTGCCACACCAACCAGGGCCTTAGCTCTTAGAGGCAGAACCTCTTTCTCTCCACATCCATCCCTCTGCCCCCTGAGCTGGTACGCCTCGCGAAGAAACCGCAGGCTTTGGGGTCGGAATGGAGTTTGGGTTTCATCTACCTACTAATGCTTTTGTAACCTTGTTAGCTCTTTGCCCCTCTATAATTAGACCCAGGTAGAGGCCGAGGAGGACTCAGGTTCAGGTCTGGTTTACCCGGGGCCACGGCCTGCTCCCGGGCTCAGCCAGGCCTGCCGCGCAAGGCCTTCTGCAAGTGCTGGCCTCCCCAACACGCTCCCATTGTGCCATTTTAAACCTGCTGTGTTGAGAGGGGCTCATCTGACAATGCACACGAATTACCTCTGCTTCTTTGCTGCTACCATAAAATGCCTGGAAACCAGACCTTTCCCAAATTCCAGCTTCGTGACAGGGCCCATTCATTTTCTGTTTGTTGACATGGTATGGCTTGTTTCCTACCAGTACAGCCATTGTGCCCGGCTCCCCTGGGGTCGGATGTTTTATTTTCCTTTGGCAAAGCTCCCTCCATTCTTTTCCCCACTGTAAGAGCCTGGCAGAAAAACAGACTTCCGTGAAATGGCCATCAGATCGCTGTGTGCTTTGGCCCTGCTGGGCTATTTGTCTCTGGGGCACCAGTCAATTCAATTAAACGAGGTCAAAGCTGTGTTGGCTAAAGTTGTTGTCACAATTTTTCTCAATCTTCACCTTATTGGGAGAAGCCACGCAGCCATAGGAAGGGCGCTGGTAATAATTTGGTCTCAGTTGCGTACAAAAGCATGGAAGCATGTCTACATAGAAACGTGCCCCCCTCGCCCCCCACACACAGTGCAAAAAAAGACTGGAAGGAAACACGCCAATATATTTATAGTTGTTATCTCTGAGTAGTGGTGTTTTGGTTTATTGTGTTTACTTACCTATATTTTTCTGTACTTTCCTTTTTTTAAATTTGTTTAATGTTTACTTTTGAGAGAGAGGGAGAGTGCACATGGACGGGGGAGGGGCAGAGAGAGAGGGAGACACAGAATCTGAAACGGGCTCCAGGCTCCGAGCTGTCAGCACAGAGCCGGACGCGGGGCTCGAACCCACAGACCGTGAGATCATGACCTGAGCCGAAGTCGGACGCTGAACCGACTGAGCCCCCCAAGCGCCCCTTCTGTACTTTTCAAATGTTTCAAAACCCTTCAAATGTTTCACTATCACTGAGATTCCCACAGAAAATGGATGTCGTACCCAAAGTGAACCGACAAGGATTCAGCGAAGTGACTATTTGAAGAGGGTCAGGGGGGTAAGGTCACTGTGTTAGTCCCGATAGAGGAGGCCACCCTGCGGGGACAAATCTCAGCTTGCTGCTTGCTGATGCTACATGTTTCGAAAGGTCCCCGTGCTCTCCTGCGCCCTCTTTCCTTCGCCTTTTCTCTGGGGCCTGGGCTCACGGAACGACCTCTCTCTGAAATGATGCCCGTGGCTGTGACAGACGACAAAGAAAGTTCCAGCAATTCCTCATTGGCAGCCACTGTGTCAGGAATATGCACGCGGGCGCTGCCTCATGAGGAAGCCAGGAAGCGCGCTCCTCACTAGTGCCGGAAAGAGCCTTGGCAAACAGCCCTCATAACGACCACGGGATCGGCAGGAGGCAGTGACGGACACAGTGACTAACGACAGGAGGAAGCTGTTAGCACCGAGAGGCCTGCACTCTGGGAGAAACTGAGGCTGGCCGGGAGGAGGGGAGTCATCCTACCTGTTCCATCCACCGTCTGATCTTCCAGAGGCGCACCTCTGGAAAACAGAGCCCAGCCAGAATCCAGGGGTCAGGGGAGCCTAGGTAGCATCATCGCCATGGGCAGCCTCCTTGGACACAAGACCCAGCAGAGAAAACCAAAGAATGCATCTGGAAGGGCAGCCTGTATTCTTGGTGTACTTAGAAAATAAGGTGTTACTGACGTAAAAACACAGCTCAGGGGACTAGAGCTCAAGAAGCATTCAACACCCCGTCACCCGGCCATGACCCTGTGCCAAGGTTGGTTGAGCTCTAGGAGTGTAGCACTTTATCAGAGGCACCGGTGCTTTTGAGGAGTCCCAGGCTACACGGGGAAAGAGACGTGTAACTAACAACTCAAGCACAGACTGGATACAAAGGAACATTATTCAGGAACCTTAAAAAAAAGAAGTTCTGTCATTTGCAGCCATGTGGATGAACCCGGAGGGCATTGTGCTGTGTAAAATAAGCTAGACAGAGAAAGACAGGTACTTAAAAAAGGCTTAAAAAAGAAAAAAAAAAGTTTGAAATCAGAGTCTAGAAAAGAGGTCACCAGGGGCTGGGGGCTGGGGGAAATAGGGAGAGGTTGGTCAAAGCCTACAATCTCAGTTATGAGTAAGGTCTGAGGATCTCCTACATAACACAGTGACTATAGTTGCCGACGTTGTGTTACATAGTTGAAATTTGCTAAGTAGAACTGGAAGGTTCTTACCATAAAAGGGGAAGGTAAATCGGCCAGGTGATGGATGTAGTAATTAACTACATGGGGGGAGGGAACCCTCTCACAATGTATCAAATCACCCCCTTGCATAGTTACAAGGGGATGTTGTAAATTTATTACAATTTTTCTATTTGTCAGTTACATCTCCATAAAGCTGGAGAAAACAAGCACAGGTGGGAGAGTGGTCGGAGGGCTCACCGCTAGCAAGTCTGGTGGAATGTTCTGGATAAACCCGTTTCCCTCTGTCGTTCAGGCTTCCCGTCTGCAGAGGGAGGCTCGTCAGTTCCCAGCTTGGGGACCCTCAAGTGCCCACTGACAAATGACCCTGTGCGAGGCAAGCAGGGGCTCACACTTGGCTCTTAAACACTGACTGAAGTGAGTATGAGGTTGCACATTTGCCTGATTCTTTAAAAAAATTTTTTTTAAACATTTTATTTTATTTTTTGAGAGACAGAGTGCAAGCAGGGGAGGGGCAGAGAGAGAGGGAGACACGGAATCGGAAGCAGGCTCCAGGCTCTAAGCCATCCGCACGGAGCCCGACGCGGGGCTCGAACCCACGAACCGTGAGGTCGTGACCGGAGCCACAGTCGGACGCTCAACCGACTGAGCCATCCAGGCCCCGGCTACCTGATTCTGATTTATTTCACTCTGTACTGACTCTGTGGGTCAAGGTCTGTGCTAATTTGCATCATCTGCGTGCATATGCATGTGTGTGCACACTCAGAGTCGCACACACACCTTCCTCCCTCTGCTCTTCCTCCTTCCCCCAGCAACCCCGAAACGCGCTTTTCTCGCACGGTGGAGACAAGGCTGGGTGGAACCGGGTTTACTCCATTAGCTGAAGATGCGCCGGTGATGAATTACGAATGACCAAACACGTCTGAAATCATAAAGAAATCCAATGTAAGTTTCTACACAAAGTTCACAGTCCGCTCTTCATCTATACTGTGCTCACCCCTATTGTGAATCTTAGTAGGTTTGGCCCAGAGAAACGGGAAGCAAAATGTTGCGGGTTTGCATCGAGCAGATATTGACTAATACTCTTTGTTGCTTTTTGTAGAGAAAGGCCTCTTTCAGCCTTTTCATTCTCTTTCTCTGGGAGTGTGGATGTGGATGTGAATGTACACATAGCCTAATATCCGGAAGCCCTAAGTCTCACCTCAGCCCAAGAGAAGAAACCCATTTTGCTATTTTTTATTCACTTCTGCTATTGGGATGGGTCCAGAGGACCCGCAAGAATGAGCAAAGCACTCAGTGCCTTTCTAATGGCATGTGTGACTCATTTCAGCGGAGAGCCACGCTTAGGTTTTACCTCCATCTATTAAAGACGCTGTCTTAGGGGGTGGCAGCCATCAGAATTCGGCTGGAAAAACGGCAATCGTTCATGAATTCTGGGTACGAGCGGGGTTTTCTTTATCATTAAACTTTTCATTTTAAGGTAGCTGCAGATTCACATGTCATCCAGAGAGATCTCATGGACCCTTGACCCAGTTTCCTGCCCTGGGGACTTGCGAAACGAAAGCTACGTCGCAACCAGCTTTTCCACTTTGAAGCAATGCAGAGATCTTATCTAGATTTCCCATTTCGTTAGAACTCATTTGAGCGTATGCATGTCTTTAGTTCTGTGCAGTTTTATAATCCGTGTGTACCCAACACTGCAGTCAAGGTACGGAACATTGCCATCGCCACCAGCATCCAGGATCTCACTTACCTTCTGCCCCGCCCCCACCCCATCCCTGTAACATCTGGCTAACTACTCCTCTGGTCTCCATTTCTGTCATTCTTTCCTTTCAAGAATGTTCTGTGCATGGAATCATGCCAGTATAACCTTTGGGGGTTGGTTTCATCCAAGCTGCAGGTATCGATAGTTTGTCCTATTTTATCACTAAATAGCATTCCGTGGTGTGGCTACATCATGGCTTTTTCAACTATTCATCCACCGGAGCACCTGGGTTCTTTCTGGTTATTAGGGAGAAAACTGTGATAAACGTATACGTACCGGTTTTTGTGTGAACCTAAGTTTTCACTTTGGGGAGATCGACCGCCGAGAGTGCAATTGCTGGGTCCCACGGTCATCGCATGTTTAGCGGTTTAAAAATCTGCCAAACTATCTTCCAGGGTGGCTGCACCATGTTACCTCCCCACCAGTAGGGGTAGGAGTGGTTTAGTTTTCCCACCTCCTCGCCAGCATTTGGTGGGGTCCCTATTTGGTATGTTAGCCGTTCTGATGGCTGTGTGCAGTGAGGTCCCACTACGGTTTTCCTTTGCATTTCCCTAATGGCTAATGATGCTGAACGTTTTTCCCAGGGACTCCTTTGCCATCTGAGTATCTTCTCTGCTGAAATGCCTGTTCATGTCTTTTGCCCATTTCCTAACTGGATTATTTATTTGTCTCTTTCACTGTGATTTTTGAGAGTTCTTTATAGATTCCAGATGTATCTTTTTTTTTTTTTTTTCCAGATATGTGGTTGGCAAAGATGTTCTCCCAGGCTACAGCTTTTCTTTGCAGCTTCTTAACATGGTCTTTGGCAAAGGAGAAGTTTCTAATGTTGATGAGGTATGATTGATCCACTTTTCCTTTTATAGATCACATTTTTTTGTGTCAAGTCTGAGATCTTTTTGCTGGGTTCTGGTTCCCGGAGATTTTCTTTTTTTCCTCTTTTTTTCACCTAAAAGCTTTCTAGTTGCACATATTACCTTTGAGTCCCTGATCCACTCTGAGTGAGCTTTTGCATAAGATGTGAGATTTAAGCGGAAGCCCATTTTCTTTTGCCTGTGGATATCTGGACCATCTTCTGAAAAGGTCATCCTTCCTCCTCTGAACTGTATTTGCAGCTTTGTTAAAAATCCCGTAGGCATATTGGTGGAGGTCTGTTTTGGATCTCTCTTCTGCCCTGGTCATCTGAGTGCCCCTTCCTCACACAAAACCACACCATTGTGATTATTCTAGGGATATGGTAAGGTTTACTGTTGAGTAGGGTGATTCCTCCCACGTGATTCTTCTCGTTCAAGATCGTTTTAGCTATTCTGGGACCTCAGCCTTCCTATATAAATTTAGAATTCGTTTGCTATGTTTTTAAAAAACAAACCAAAACAAAAACCTGTTTGAGGTGTTCTCAATAAGGAATTAGAAGCTTCCTTAAGCATTCAGAGCCCTACAGGCCTGAAAAGCAGCAAAGCCCTCTCTGACCTCTGGAGGGCTCCCCAGGAGGTCGTTATCAATCCCAAGAACCTCGGGAAAGCTGCTACCCGCTCTCCCCACGGGCTGCACCAAAACAAGTGACTTTTTTTTTTTAATTTTTTTAATGTTTATTTTTGAGAGAGGAGAGAGACAGAGAGACAGAACATGAGTGGGGGAGGGGCAGAGAGAGAGAAAGAGAGGGAGAGAGGGAGACATAGAATCTGAAGCAGGCTCCAGGCTCCGAGCTGGTCAGCATAGAGCCCGACGCTGGGCTCGAACTCACCGACCGTGAGATCACGACCTGAGCTGAAGTCGCACGCTCAACCGACCGAGTCCCCCAGGAGCCCCTCAAAACAAGTGACTCTTGAAGTCCACTCGGAGTGGCCTTGACGGCCAGGGCCCGGACCCCGACAGCACGGCACTGTCTGGGTTTATGAGTCTGTCGTCAGGTTTCCGTGCGGTTGATGGAAGAAAACACTGGTGGAGAGAGACGTCTCCTCGCAGAGCACTGTTTTCAGAGGGACAGAGCTCTCTGGGAGTGGATCCCGAACCCCCAGGGAGCTGTTGGCGCCCCGAGCGCTGACTCATCACTGGGGCAATGGAAGGGTGAGCTGAGTTGAGCAGGAACCGCGGGGCAGCCACGCAGGCCTCAGAGCCTGCCAGGCGGGCAGGTGAGCGGCCGTGAGAAACGCAGGGGGCAGGGAGGCCAGCCGGTACGGGGTGTGGGTGGGAGAGGGAGGGAGGGAGGACTCACCCCACGCGATCATCGCTCCCCAAGGGGGACCCTGTAGGGAAAGCAATGTTTGTGCAGAGGCGTAAGCGGCGTCCTCTAGCGGGTGGGGCAGGGGAGGGATCCTACTAGAACCAAGGAGGAAGATTCAAGGTGGATGTGCTAACAGGCTGGCCTGCGGGCACCGGGCTCCAGGTGACGATTCCAATCTTCCGATAGAAAGCTAGAGAGGTAGGCTGGCTGTGTTTCCTTCCTGCACCCCCCGTCTCCGCGCCCGGTACTTTGTGTTGTAAAAACAGCCGGGAGGTCACGTACTCCTCATCCCGTGGTCAAGCCAAGGTCAGCTGGTTGGGGCAACAGAGGAGGTGGTAACTTACTGAGAACTCCTGGTCAGATGGGCCGCACACGGTGCAGACACCCGCGACAGCAGCTCGAGTCGGGAGAACGGGGACCGTGGGGGGGGGGGGCAGTGTTCCAGCGGGCAGGTGGCACAGTGACTGGCAGGGCTGAGCTCCTCCATGTAGACGTTGGTCGTCTTTATCAGAATCCTCAGTGCCAGGCACAGAGGACAGGCTTTGTACAGAGGGTGCGCCTCCTGCCCCAGAGAGGTGATACCCTGTCCTTATTTCCTTGGGGTACCTATCAAATGACTGAACGAGGAGGCCCCAAACCACAGAAGATAGTTCTCTGAACGTTCTGGAGCCTAGAAGTCTCAAATCAAGGGGTCAGCCAGGTTGGCTCCTTCTGGAGCCTGTAAAGGAGCGTTCCATGCCTGCCTCCTGGCTTCCGGGGGTTGGTGGCAAACCGTAACGTTCTTTACCTTAAAGCTGTGCTTCTGTAACTTCTGGTTCCCTTTCCAGCTAGACTCCTGACCTACAGAACTGTGAGCCAATCCATATATGGGTGTTCGGTCAAGCCCTTAAGTTTGGGGCAGTTTGTCACACAACATAGAAAAATTAGTAGACTTAAATAAGCCACGAAACCCCAAACTCCCCATTTTATTTATTATTATTATGATTAAAACAATTTTCAATGTTTATTTATTTGAGAGACAGAGAGAGAGAGAGAAGTACAGAGTATGAGTTGGGGAGGGGCAGAGAGAGGGAGACACAGAATCCGAAGCAGGCTCCAGGCTCCGAGCTGGTCAGCCCAGAGCCCGATGCGGGGCTCGAACACACGAATCGCGAAATCGTAACCTGAGCTGAAGTCAGACGCTTGACCGACGGAGCTACCTAGGCGCCCCCCCCAAACATCCCCATTTAATAAAAGAGGAAATGAGGGGCGCCTGGCTGGCTCAGTTGGTTGAGAAACCAATGCTTGATTTCGGCTAATGTCATGATCCCAGGGTCGCGGGACCGAGCCCTGCGTCGGGCTCTGTGCTGAATGTGGAGCCTGCTTAAGATTTTCTCTCGCCACCACCCCCCGCCATCCCCTTCCCTGCCCTCTGTCTTGCTCTCTCTCTCTCTCTAAAAAAGAAAAAAGAAAAAGAGAGGAAACCAAGGCCCAGCAAGATGGGTCATCTTGCCCAAGAGCAGCCTGTCGGTGGCAGGGCCAGAACTGAAATTGTTATGCTCCCAGTCTGCTGCCCCGCTGTGCCACATGGATTTAAATAAAGGGCCCCAGTGGTACATATTTCTTACTCGAATTGCTCAACCATTTGATCCACTTAGTTGTTTAAAGGTGCAGAAATTGCTCAAAATAACAACAAGAGGGGGATGCAACATTCTTGCCTTCATCGGCCCTTAACGGACAGCTTGAGATCAAGTACGGTTATGTGATGGCGAGTCTGAGCCTCGGTGGCCCCCGGGGCCCGGGGTCCTTGGTCCTTGCGGTTGAAAGGGTGACAGGCTATGGCTGAGGGATCCCGCGCGACCGGTTCGGCCTAACTCACGTTCCGGCAACAGAACCTAGTAAATTGTCGAGAAATGGCAGAAGCCAACTGATGATCGCGTGTAAGCTATTAATGTAATTGCGTTCTTAAAGCCGCCTTCCCTAAATGACTTGAGTGGTGATTTCACATTGAATTGGAGTCACAGCCGGGGAATAATTCATCCCCCGGTCTCAACCCGCGTTGGCGTCAACAACGCCCAGCACACGTTGAGCTTGCCGCTTTATTGTTGAAATCCCGTAATCTACGAGGCACTCTTGGTCATGAAGTAGCTCGTTATTAAAATGGAATATTACGTTCGCGTGTGATTATTATTTTAACGCCGTTCTCTGTCGACTTACACGAGGAGGCCCAAACTCTTTCAGGCCCCACTCTCCAGTCTCCTACAGTAAAGTTAATTTATACCAAGATGATAAAAAATTTGATTTATTTTACAACAGATCAGTAATTGTGCTCTACAAATAAGTTCGTAATGATAATCAACAGCATTTTCGACATAATTTAATTTGTCTTCTCCCGAGAGGTAGTTAAACGCAGTAATAATAACACCAGTGTTATGGACTCTCCAGCAGTTAATCATGGTCTGAATATGCAGACAGCCCCAATATTGTATTGACAGAAATTAAATTAACCATCAGCTTGGGCAATCAGTGGCTATACAGCTATTAAAAGCAATAAAGGCAACAAACCCCAACCGTTGCCAATTACATTTTGACATATACAAGGGAGAGGACAGATGCTTTTGATCTGAGATTTTTATTTCGGTGAACATAGAACAAGAGAGTAGCACCTTGAACTTGGAAGGCCTCTTCCCCAAGGTTTGCTGAGCGCGGGATGTGTTCTCATGTGTGGCCTCGATCAATTGTTTTCTTTTTGTTAAAAGATGGAATCAAGGGGCCCCAGGGGGGCTCAGTCGGATAAGCGTCCGACTCTTGGCCTCAGCTCAGGTCTTGATCTCAGGGTTGTGAGTTCAAGCCCTGTGTTGGGCTCCGTGCTGGGCATGAAGCCTACTTAAAATAATAATAATAATAATAATAATAAATAAACAATAAAATTAAGTGGTCAGGATTCATAGTTTATTCAATTTTAAGACATCCCTCTAATCCACCCTGCCTTTCTTTGTGCCCCTAACACAGTTCCCTACTTTTTTGTTTTGTTTTGTTTTGTTTTGTTTTGTTTTTGTCCTAACATCAAGACGTCTGACACAGACACATGACAAGAACACAGTTTTAAGGTGGTAGGGAGAGCAGGGGAAAAAGAAATCTAATATTTTTGAGCTTAGAAAGATTCTCATCTAATAAGCCCGATGATGCTATAACAAGACAGTGTTTCTCCCTTATCTGGAGGAGATTCTGAGCTGGTTTAACTCCGTGCCCAACCACATGTAAGCACTGGGATGGGCGGAGAGTTCTTTCCTTCTTTCTTTTATTCCTTCTTTTTTTTCCTTCCTCCTTTCCATTCCTTCCTGCCTCCTTCCCTCCCTCCTTCCTTCCATCCTTCTTTTCCCGGCATACTACCCTCTTTCTTAGGGGAGATTTCAATCATCCTCAGCCATCACGCTAGGAGATTGTCCACGTGGGGTTGGTTGCACGGGAGACTGGGCTGAGCCACAAGCTCTATATTGGTTCACTCCACTGAATGATCAATGGGTGCCATATTAGCAGTGCTTGATGGGAAGACGTTCTTGCCGGACCTCAGGAGCAGGAGTGACCATTGACTCTCCTGGTCAATGACATTGGGTGGAGTACTCTCAGTGGGAGACTGGACCCCCTGTGGACCTCGAGGAGGCTCCCGTGCAGCTGGGTGGTGCTAGGAACGGATGAGATTTCAAGTTCAAAGTTGGATGGGGTCCGGGTGCCAGCTCAATCTGTCTACAGTGTTTCCCTGAGCCCTCTTATTTTAGGCCCCATGGACCTCTCCTTCCCTTGCGACCGGCTGCCCCACCCTCCTCAGGCCTGGAGAAGACTTGAGGTTGGCAAAGTTGCTTGGCTCTTGTGGTGGATAATATATTGGCACCCCCCCCCATCCCAAAGGTGTCCACATCTTAATCACGCCCCGAATCTGTGGCTGTTATTTTACATGGCAAAAGGGACTTGGCAGGGGTGATTAAGTTAAAGACCTTGAGATGGGGAGAGTATCTGGATTATCTGAGTGTGCCCACTATCAGCACATAAGAGTCTTCATAAGAGGGAGACAGGCGGTCCGGAGAAAAGAAAGGGCTATAATGATGGAAGCAGAGGGAGAGAAGGAGAGACACCAACGGTCAGAGCCAGGGAGAGGTATGATGATGCTAGCCTGCCGACTTTACAGAGAAGGGGCCGCGAGCCCAGGAGTGCAGGTGGCTTCTAGAAGCTGGAAAAGGCCAGGAAATGGAGCCTCTCCCCGATCTTCCAGAGGGAGCGTGGCCGTGCCGAAGCCGTGATCCCATCCCAGGGCAATCACGGCAGACTTCTGACCTTTCAAGTGTAAGACAAGTGTGCGTTGTTTGAAGTTCACGGCAATTTGTTACGGGTGCAAGGAGAAATGGATACAGCTTTTCATCTGGTTTTTTTTTTTTTTTTTAAACCTATTGTTTATGAAATGTATTGCATCGGCTGAGCCCTTCATGCTTTGTAAGCCCCAAAGCCCAGGTGCTTGCAAATCCAAAGCGTGGGCTTTTGAAACAGACCACTGCTTTCTCGGATTTTCTGCCACATCGTCCTTCTCCTGAGCCGAGGGAGCTCACTGATGGGATGGCAGGAAGGGCCAAGAGAACAAGGAAAAGAAAATGCAGTCGAGTTTTCAGAATGTGATCCCGGCACCATGTCACCCTGCGGCACCGGGTAAACAATTTCCGTTCTGTCCAGTGTGTCCCTCTTCCCTAAAGGCACCGAGTCCCAGCTGCCTGGCTGGCCGTGCGGGGCAGGGCTGTGCTGGTCCCCAGGGTAAATGGTGTGGTTTGCCCACAGGCAGGGTGTCCGACTCAGCCCAGTTTTTCCCGTGTTTTAGCACCAAAGCCCCAGAGTCTCAGAACTTGCCCCGTCTCGGGCGAGCTGGAGCATTCGGTCACCCTCGCCACAGACCAGACACATCACAGAGGAGAGGTTGCCGCCTCTAGGGCAACCTCCAGTCACCCAGCATCCTGGTTTTCGATCTGTGTTCCAAAGAGCCTCAGAAGGGGTCCCAGGAAAGTGGGGGGCGGGGCGCGGGACAGCTTCAGGCTCCTCCCTCTTGCTCAAGCAGAGTAACCTGCTGTATTGGGCTACACTACGAACAATGTTTTTTGGCCAAAGGCCAAGGCAAAGGTAAGTGGGAAGAACACAGATGTAACATGTGACCAATATACAGATGAGAAAGCTGAGGCCTGGGACAGAGGCCGTGACTCTGTCAGTGCCGGGGCTAGAGCCCCGGAGTCCACACTTCTCACCCACGTTGTGTCCTCATCCATGTGGATGGAGACCCTCTGCACCCCGGCAGAAGCCCTCCGTCCCCACAATACTTCAACCAGCAACTCTGCTGTCGGGAGAGAAGGGCCAAGGTGCTGGCCTCGGGAGCCTGCAGGGGGACTGGAAAGGTTACTGCTGCCTCTGCCGATCACGTGACGAAAACCCAAGACTCTTTCCCCCCAGATAATGCCATTTAGAAATGCCATTGCAGGGGTGCCCGGGGTGGCTCAGTCGGTTAAGCGTCCGACTTCGGCTCCGGTCACGATCTCGCGGTCCCTGAGTTCGAGCCTCGCGTCGGGCTCTGGGCTGACAGCTCAGAGCCTGGAGCCTGTTTCAGATTCTGTGTCTCCCTCTCTCTCTGCCCCTCCCCCGTTCATGTTCTGTCTCTCTCTGTCCCAAAAATAAATAAACGTTAAAAAAATAATAATAAATAAATAAAAGAAATGCCATTGCAAAGTGACTGGCGTTTTGGAGGCTGGTCAAACCTATTTCGTTTGGATCTCTGCTACCATTGCAGGTCACGGGAGCTGGGCCAGGCAGCAAAAGGAGGAGGCAGTGTCCTTTGGGAATATAGCCTTTGAATATTTTTCAACAGTGCACTCTGCCATGCGGAGAATACACAGCACGGTGGGGAGAGGCAAGGTCCCTCTGCCCTCACAGAGATTGTACTTTAAAGGAGGGGTGTGCCCATTAACAGCTGGGAATACCAGGCTAGGACCATTCTAGACGGCAGAACTCAAAGGTGATTTCAGAGTCCAGGGGCGTTATGTCAGCCGGGTTTTGGGGTTTGAGGAGAGGGCATGGAAGGCTTCTCAGAGGAAGCTAAGACTCAAGACTTGGCAAATAAGCCAGGCAAAGAGTGCTATCATTCGCTTAGATTCCCAAAACAGGCCCAGGAACAGGAACGCTGTTCAATACAAGAATGCACCCCTTGAACAGATAAACTAACTTGGGCCCCGAGAATCTGAAGGACTTGCTTTAAGTATCAGGTCTTTCTAGCGGTGGGCTCTGATCAGAACACAGATGTCTCGGGTCCAAATCCCAATCCACTTGGAGAGATGTGGGGCGGGGATCTACCTCTTCAAGAGGACTCTGGATGGGCAGAAAGGAACATGGCGACACTGTGTTCCCTGAAGGCAGCCCTTGAATGGCAGTGACTTTATGCCTCAAACTACCTTTTCCTGCTCTGAGGATGTACCAAGGGAATTCGTACACCTATTTCCTGGCCCAGTTCAAGACTATTTGGAGGGTCCTAGCAGCAGAAGGGCAGGCCTCTCTGACACTGGAGTTTGCTACCCGGAGTATTTCAGAATGAGCCCAACGTTCAATCTCTTTCAACTAATCCCACTTTTATTTTGTTTGTTATACACATTTACGAGGCTGTAGACATTGAGTTCACATTACAGAGTTCGTATCTTCAATTGTAGCCATGGCTGGTCCACGGAGGTTAAAGTCCCACGTGAAAACTTGACCTTCACATGGAAATTTTATTTAGAAAAGGGAATCGAGTGATTTAGAACCTCTGGATTTATGAGCATTAAAAAGGCACACGCAGGAGCGCCTGGGTGGCTCAGTCGGTTGAGCGTCCGACTTCAGCTCAGGTCAGGATCTCGTAGTTCGTGAATTCAAGCCCCGCGTCGGGCTCTGTGCTGACAGCTGGGAGCCCGGAGCCTGCTTCGGATTCTGTGTCTCCCTCTCTCTCTGCCCCGTCCCCGTTCATGCTCTGTCTCTCTCTGTCTCTCAAAAATGAATAAACGTTAAAATTTTAAAAAATAATAAAAATTAAAAAGGCACACCCAGCAGACCCTTACGTTTTGGAGCTGGTATCGGAATCGAAATTCAGCTTGTGAGTCCGCTTGGAGTTCTGAGTCGAAACGTATGATCTTCTAATCTTCATTTTGCAAAGCCACGTGGGCTTGACATGAAATCATTTCCGCGTCTTGTGATTAATGAAAGAACAACCAACTAGAACTTTCAAGGAATCAAAACTGTTAGTGACATTTATACAATTATTGGTCAAACTCAATTTGATCTTAGGGATTACTTGGAGTCATATATTATAAAAACATGACAGTAGTATAAGTATGTGTCAGTAATAAAATGCATTTTAAGACAATATATTGGACACTTAAGGATATCAATAGGGCATAATGTGAAGGCCAGTGTTGGGGAGGCAGTTTTCTATGGCCCCTTCCTTGGCTTACACTGATGGAGGGGTCAAAGTGTTAAGGTAATGCCATGAATTGATCCAGGGTGATATTTTCTAGATTACGGAGACTTTAAGGATCAAAGGAGCATAACTCTTAGCGGATAAAGCAAAGCAAAACTCAAAGTGGGTCCAGGATACGTCTAGGGCTACACAGACGGTTCTAGAAAATGATGCCAAAGGCGGTTTTGTCAGACAGCTCATTGTGGTTCCACATTTAGGAAGCTCTTCTAGACCATAATCAAACTATCTCAATTTATTTTTCCAGCCCTAATTGAGCACCCACCGTGTACCTAAATGTGCTGGACCCAGAGGTTCTAGAGATAAATCAGCAGAACAGCACCTGCTGTCACAGAGGCTCCCATGTGGTTGGCTTATGTTGCATATATAGGTTGGGATGCGGTTCAATGGAATGAGAGAGAGTTGGTATATTTGGAGATACTGGGGTGTGGTCAATACAAAGCCAGTCCATGAGAGCTGGTTTTGAGATGGGCCTGAAGGCCAGTGAGGGTTTTGAGGGCAACCAGGAGCCTCTGTGGTCAAAGCATTCACACTTCTGTGGTCAGACAACCTGTTCCCGCACCACAGCAGACGACTCTGGCCTGCGTAACCAAAGAGCGTCATGTCGGAGGCATCTGGAAGAGTCCACAGGGATGAAGGAAAGACTGAATGACCATTTTTCTGGAAAACACAGAAATGGGGTCACGCTGGAGATCTAGGCAGCAAGACGCACAGATTTGTCTCTTTGTACGAAAAGTCACCAGGCGATGACGATGCCAGTCGGCAGGTGAGAACCTTGGTGCAGGTTACATTTGGGCAGTACCTGGGCTAAGAGACATGTCAACCTGAGTACTATTAATGGGTCAATTCAATCCTGTGTCTAACTTCTGTTATAAAATGCCTACTGTGTGCCAGGCGCCGTGCTGGGCACTAGGATATAAATACAAGCAAAAGACAAACGCTCTCATCAAGGCCTTGAAATGTGAAGAAGGGATGGGGCGAATATTAAGGCAGCCACAGTTCAATGTGGCTGGTATACAGAGGTGCCCACTCAGTGGTGCCATCAGCCCAGAGCCCAGTGTCGTGTGACCTACTGTCCTGCCACAGGTAGATTTCCATCGAAACTTCTAATATAAGATCATATCAAACTCGGATGAAAAATTTTATTTCTTTATCTTCCGTAAAGCTTTTACTGAGGAAAGTGTTCATTGGATGGCCTGTGGCATACAAAGTTCCACAATCAGTTCCCCTTGAACGTCAGTGCTAGGAAAATGTTTTCTCTTCAGTGGAATGCGATGGTGACACTTATGTCAGACCATGGGATTTTTGTGACTTAACCTGTTTCCCTTTTTGCTTTGATTGCTAGGAAACTCCCACTTCATTCAAATTTAGCGCATCACCGCCATAATCCTATCTGTCCTGGATCTTTAGTGCAATTCTCCGTCCTCTATCGCTGGCTTCTTTTCTGGTTCTCTAATAGCTGTGTCATTTAAATTTTTTTTTACATTTATTTATTTTTGAGAGACAGACTGAGACAGAGCATGAGCGGAGGAGGGGCAGAGAGAGAAGGAGACACAGAATCCGAAGCAGGCCCCAGGCTCCGAGCTGTCAGCACAGAGCCCGACGTGGGGCTCAAACCCACGAACTGTGAGACCATGACCTGAGCTGAAGTCAGATGCTTAACCGACTGAGCCACCCAGGCGCCCCTTAGAGCTGTGTCTTTTAAAACAAACCGGTTGAAATTCTTTCCAGAAACAGTCAAGTTATCGAAAATGATTACAGTGCAGTTGAGAATGCAGCATCATTTTATGAAAATAGATTTTAGACCGGATTGGATGCTCATATTTTTTTCAGTTGAATTTTTTTTCACTTTTTTTTTTTATTGTTTATTTACTTATTTTTGAGACAGAAAAAGCAAGCAAGGGAGGGCAGAGAGAATAGAAGAGAGAGAATCCCAAGCAGGTCCTGCTTGATCCCACGCAGGCTTGATCCCACGAACCGTGAGATCATGACCTGAGCTAAAGTCAAGAGTTGGACACTTAACCGACTGGGCCACTCAGGCGTCCCCACTGGTGAACAGTTTTAACCCGTGTAAGATGACGTGAGGTACCCAAGGGCTCATGACGAAATCCTTGCTGCCTCGCCCCTGTCTCTGTCTCTACTTAATCTGGTTTCCAGTTTGCTAGCCGTGTCCTGCCCCTCCCAGGTCTTTCTTCCTACCTGAGTCCCTTGGGAACATGAACTTCACCTCCGCTCTGCTTGCCTAAGCCCCGCGAACCTGCTTTTCTGACTGTCAGAAGTCTCTCCGAGACACTCTCCCGGCGTTCCCCACACTGTTCTCACACTCCCGCCTGCAGGGTGATTTGTTGGATGTGGGTCCCTTTCTGGGTGAAGGGGAAAGAGGTAGAAACCACTGTCTTAAAAGTACAGGTCACTGTGGCTTCTCTGGTTTCCTCACTTGGCAATGAAAAACCGGATTGTTCTCTCGAAATGGCATGCCCCCCCCCCCCCCGCCCCTCCCCGGGCTCTAAAATATTAAACGTATATGCACACGCGTACACAGACATAAATAAAAGGCATCCGCAGCTCAGGCTCACCCAAGCCAGAGACACTGGCAATATATAATCAAGCAGGAGATTTTGTTCAGGTGATATTTCCTTCCTTCCAAACATCCACCCATATATTACGGCACTGACAGCAGAACCCGCATTACAGGCACTTTTATTTTCCATAACCGTTATCCAAAGAAGTTTCTCCTTGTTGAATGGCGGGGTTTGTGTGCACGGACGTAAGGCCATGGCTGATTCTGTGTTATGACATCCTTCTTCCCTGATGAGGAAAGACAGGATATTTCTCTGGTTTCTCTGTCACTGGTGAGTTCTCCTCCCTTCTTTCTCCATGAAGATAGATGTCATAACAGAGATGAACAGTCAGGTAATTTCTCCCCCTCTATGCGGAACACGTAAACGTTGCCAGTGGCTGACAGGAAGTTGGTGCGAAGGGGGCAGAAGTCTCCTCTTGCCACCTGCCTGTTAGGGAAGTAGAGGACGGAGACGTGCCCGCCCTGCTCCAGCCGGTGCTGTCCTGCTTCCCTGGGAGGCGTCCTGGTTCCCGCAGACAGCAGCTGTCCTGAGCCATCCTGTCCTCTGCGTCCTCTCAAAACCCCCCAACCATGCTTTCCCCTCTGATCTATCACTCCTGCAACCAACTTCCTCTTGCTTTTGCTCTTGTTCTACAGATACACTGCCTTCCCCTCTGTCTCAGAGAGAGGGGATCTGTTTCCTCCCCTTCATGCCAAGTCTAACTCCTCATTCCTCTTGGGCAACACGTGTCATTCGCTTAAGCCCGTTCTCTCCAGCCTATGGAAGCTCTCCCAATTGGCCATCCAAGCAAGGGATGACTCCCATGGGCCGTGGAAAACTAAGGCATCACCCGCTCAGCTCCCCGGCCAGCCTGTGCTTCCTCACCTTTCTTACGCATCCTCTTACTTGGCCTCCCAACTCGCATGTCGTTCGGCATCCTCTTTCATGTTCTGTCTTTCCTTGGCTTCTGGGATGACAACGTCTCTTGTTTCTTGGGGCATGTCCTTTGCTTATTTTTTTTTAAGTGTATTTGTTTTTAAAAGTTCTTTTAGCATTTATTTATTTTTGAGAGACAGAGACAGGGAGCAAGCAGAGGAGGGGCAGAGAGAGAGAGAGAGAGAGAGAGAGACAGAATCCGAAGCAGGCTCCAGGCTCTGAGCTGTCAGCACAGAGTCCGACGCGGGGCTCGAACTCTCAAACTGTGAGATCCTGACCTGAGCCAAAGTCAGACGCACAACCGACTGAGGCACCCAGGTGCCCCTGTTTGCTTATTTTGCTGCATCTTCCTTCTCTGTCCGCCCTTAGGTCTGGGTTGTGTACCAGCTGACAATGCACTCGCTTGAAAGAGAATGTCCACTAACAGTGACTTCAATGAGGAAGAGTCAGAGACGTCTGAAGGTGGCCAGAAGCCGGCATTGCTTTGTTGATCGGGGACGCCATCTTGGACCCTTAGTGGGCCGGCTTTCATTGTCACGCTTATCACCTCATGCTTGAGGGACGGCTGCCACCTAAGGCTTGTGTTCTCCCATCAGCATCCAAAGCAGGGAGGACGCACAGGTGCCAAAACCATGTTGCTCACATCTTTCCCAGCAGCCCCTGCAGCATGACTCTTATGCCTCACGGCCAATCAGCTCACCTCCACACGTAAGAGAAACTGGGGATACGGGGTGTGTGCAGCAAATGGAAATAGGACTGTCATCACCGTCATGATGAACCAACCCAGGCTGATCCCCTGGGGCCTGGAGAAGAGTGTGTCTTCTCAGAGATCAAGGAGGCACCACGCGTAGTGGGTTGACCTGTGTCCCTCTGAAAGGCATGTCCAAGTCCTAACATCCTGTACCTGTGAACGTGACCTTACTTAGAGTAGGGTCTTAGCATTTATAAAAGGTTAAGGATCTCAAGATGAGATCACCTTGGGTTGAGGATGGACCCTAAATCCAGTCACTGGTGTCCTTGTAAGAGAAGGGAGACTGAGACTTGTGACCCAGAGACACACGGGGAAGAGACACGGGGGAGAAGGCCACTGGGACTGGTGCAGAGACTGGAGTGATAACAGCTGTAAGCCAAGGATCACCAGAAGCTCCCAGAAGATGGAAGAGGCCAGGAAGGATCCCACGCTAGAGCGTTTGGAGAGGGCATCACCCGGCCGACATCTTGATTTTAGACTTCCGGCCTCCAGAACTGAGAGACTAAACTCTGCCGTTCGATGGCACAACGTTTGTGGTAATTTGTTACGGCCGCCCTAGGATCAAAGGTGCCACCCAACTCACCGAACCCCCGATTGGAGTTCTGTGAACAGGCAAGACAGAGCGGATGGGGAGTGGCTGGTGGGCAAACAGCGAACAGCGTCCCTTCTGTCTTTCACTATTTTGTTTCGCAACAAACTTTCCCAGATTGACCTCACCCACTTCCGTGACCCCAGCTTTTCCCTTAAAGCCAGAGACCCGCACATCCCTCTCATCACCAGCTGCTTCTCCCCTGCGCTCCAGACCCGCCTTTCATCTACAACGGACTCCCAGAAATGCTGCTTGACTGTCTCGTGGGACGTGGAGGCATGTCTTAAATGTCAAACACAGACTCAGCATGACTCGAGTCGAAGCAAACGTCCTTCCTGCAACCTTCCTGGGGGTTTCTGTTTTACCCCCACCTCCCCGTTGCCTCCAGTGATTCGGCCTCAGTCTTATCTGCTAGAGGCACCGAGAACCTCTACGTAGGTTGGCCTTCCACTCTTGTCTTGCAACTCCATTTGTCCATCACGGAAATTTCTGGAAGGGACGTGTGGGCCACGACACTTCAAAACACGTCTCATCGTTGGGACGCCGAGACACCACGGTGACTACACCTTACGCACAGAGTTTTAGCAACTCTCCAAAGCTGGCTGTTCGATATTGTTATGTTTCAAGTTAGAAACAAAATTTCTCACTTCTCTTCTATATAAGCTTCAGAGTCCATTTAGTTAAAAAGTGCCCTATGTGTGCAAGGCGGGTTGTTGGAACCTCTAAAAGCTGGTCACCACTTGCAACTACTCAGAAGTGTGGCTTGGGGTTTTTCTCTGCCATGTAGGGCTGATGATAGATGTTATCAGAGAGTATGGGAAATGGGGTCTTTGGGGTAAAGATAGTGGGGAGGGACAAGGAGACCTTGCTTTTCCCAGGGAGGCAGAGGGGATTCCTGGAAGGAATCTAAACTTTAAAGGAGTTTTGAAGGACAAGAATTACGCAGCGAGAGGTCAGGTATGATTCCTCTTACATTGCCTAGCATCTATCACATACTTGGTATATACAAGGAAACCAGTAAATGTTTATTCAACAGAGGGATGGGGAGTTGAATAAACAGATGGATGGATGGGGGGATGGATGGATGGACAGATGGATGGAGTAAACGAACATAGAGGTAGACGGATGTGTGAATAAATGAATGAGTGAACAGAAAGATGGGTATAGGTATAAATGACAGATATATGACTAGCCTTGCCAATTTCCAGTGGAGGATCGTGCTATTGGGAAAATATTTTCCAGCTGTTACAGTATACAAGTCCTCGTTACTCTAGGCAACGAATGTTGGCCGTATTAATTTGGACAACGTTTCAACGAAGGGAAGGAAGAGAAAGGTTCCGTTAATCCCATAAACCTATTTTGAGCCTTGCGCTCTGGGTTGGTTGCAAGAGCCTCCAGGAGCTCACCTGTGAGCAGAATTATGAGCACAGGGTGACAGACACCATGAAGACAGGTAGTCAAAGAAGGAAAGAATCGGGGGGGGGGTCTCTGACTCCCCTGGTCGGATCTACTCCCCTTACGTAGCTTCCCTTTGCTCAGTTGCTCCTCTTTAGGGGCCATGCCGCAGTCATCATGGTGCTTTGTTCTATTACCACGTGTCCCTGGTGGATGTCAGGCTCCGTGAGGGCAGGGACCACATGTGGCTTTGCTCACCCCTTTATTCCCAGCACTGATCGGTGTCTGATGGATGGTAGGTCTTCAACAAATAGACAATGATCGACTGGGTGAATGAACAAAATGAACAGGAAGCTTCCCAGAGAAGGTGACCTGTGTTCTTGCAAATGAAGAGAAGTTCTGGTGGGCGAGGTCAGAAAGGACTTTCCCGGTAGGAGAGGCAGGTGCAAAGGCTCAGAGGGACATCGGGTGGTGAGTGCAGAGAAGCCCATGCAGCTCCAGCGACACAATGGGAGAAGAAGGGGGGTCGGGGGTGGACAGGCAAGCAGGGACCACCCTGGAGGGCCGGACAGCATCCCTTTGAGAACATGGCTTTATTGAAGGCTTTTAAACAGGAAAGCGAGCGCCTCAGCCTCATAGGTCCTTCTGGGCACCGAGTGGGGGACATATGGCGGCAGGTTTCACGGCCATCCCAGAGGAGCAAACCCTCCACCCGACAGAGGGTGTCCCTTCCCAGGAGACTTTGGGCAAAGTCCTAAACCAGTCTGGGCCCCACCTGTCCCATCCGCGGGTCGAGAGGTTGGACTGGACACCTGTGAGGTCCCCGCGGCTCTGACATGCTACGTATGACCTCCATATGAAAGCCAGCGCTCTGTTTGGCGAACCCACTAACATTCTCCCCCCCACAAGCACCGCCCTTGTGGATAATGGTTCTTTTAAAGCCACTCAGTGCTGTATTGACAGAAATTAAATTAGCCATCAGCGCAGGCAATCAGTGGCTATGGGGCTGTTAAAGGTAATAAAGGCGACACTCTCCAACCATAGTCAATTACGCTGTGACATCGTGAGGAGAAGGGACAGCTGCTTCTGATTGGAAGGGCGGCCAGGGAGGCTTGCCCCGCACCCACTGAAGGCACAGGTTCAAACCCCACTTCAAGGCCAATCGTTGTTCTTTATTGAGATGGGCGGTGCAATGCGGATGTGCTCCTGGGGACACGGCCGCTTGGAGGGAATTTAAAGGCTAAGTGACTTCAGAGGGGCGTAGAGTCAGGGGTCCTGGGTATACAGAGGGGGCCAGACTCCTTCCAAACAGGAAATCCACGGGCATGGAGTCAAGAAGCCCCCGGTGAAACTCTAAACGCGGCTCCGGGCTACTGTGCACCTAAGGGCTAAGGGAGGCACCTCTCGGACCTTCAGGATCCTCTCTTCCCCTGGGTTTTTGCCAGGATGATTTGATAAGTTTGAGATTGCGTAGACCCGGTGCCCGGCTCCGTGGGGAGGAGTGTGGTTTCCCGGGATGGGCCCAAAACCGTTTCTATCCTCTCACACAGCTTGTGGGCCAGAGGCCTGGGACCCCTCCCCACGGTTCTAGGGACTATTCACCTTTTGCATGTATCCAGGGCAGGCAGCGGTGGGGAGAGGAAATTCAGCAGTGGGGGGACTGGAGGCTTCCATATCTTCCTTGAGTCTGTTGCTATGTGTAGGCTGGACAGACAAGAGGACTTCTCTGACCCTCTGTTTTCTCCTCTCTACATGGGGTTGTGGAGGGAGTCAAATAAGACCCTACCGTCAGTCCAGTTTTAACACATGTTTTGAAAACAACACTTCGTCCCAACACGACCTAACGATCAGGGAACATTTGGGCCCGGCTTGGATTCCGTGTTTGCATGGATGTGATTTCATCCCTGAGAAAAGTAAGTGGAAGCAGGAGAAAACTCAGGACCCAGCTGGCCAGAGCCGCACAGCATCACACGGCGGGCACGCACACCCTCCCGCCGTCTGCCGGCTCCCTCACCTCTCGCGTGCGTGGAGTCACCCACGCCGAACTTCCCCACCGATGCCGGCTGTCGCCTGCACACCACGCTCCGTAACTCCTAACCGCGCCCCGTCCCAAGCCCGAAGCCACCTGCAGCCTGCAGCCTTTTCGCCTGGTGAGGTGCTGGGTTCACACAGCGTTCATACCTTTCTCAAGGACTTAACAGAAAGCTGTGCTATCGGTCTTAAAAATCCTTATCCAGTTAATGACATTAAGGCAAAATTCACATCGTATACAGCTAACCGTTTTACAATGTAAAACTCGGTGGCATTTCGGACGTGCACAAGGTTGTGCCACTGTGAGCTGTATTAACTTCCAAACCGTGTCATGACCCCAAAGGGGTCTTATCTATCTTTGTGTGTGTGTGTGCGTTTATTTCTTTTTGAGAGAGAGAGAGAGAGAGAGAGCAAGAGGGGGAGAGAGAGAATCCGCACTGTCAGCACAAAGCCCCATGTGGGGCTCAGTTGTATGACATGTGAGACCATGACCTGAGCCGAAGTCAAGAGTTGGACGCTCAACCAATTGAGTCACCCAGACGCCCCCTAAAGGGGTCTTACCTTCTTATAACGCACTGCTGATGACATGTTTGAGTGTGTGGCCCTAAGCCCCTTTTTGCCATGATCCCTGTGGTTTCCACCAGGGGATTTTGCAAAGTGAATGGTCGTAGAGCAAAACCAACTATACGTGTTGTTGTTCCTACAGATTTGGTGAGGCTGACTATATTAGTCTTTTTGTCTGGGTTCTCCAGAGTAACAGAATCAATAGGAGATACAGAAATATTAAATACGTATATAGATTATATAGTTAGATTAAATGTACTTATATCTGTATCTATATTTTATAAGGCATTGGCTCATGTAGTGACGGGGGCTGAGAAACCTGAGATCTACAGTCAGCAAGCTGGAGACCCAGGGAAGGCAAAGGGGTCATTCCAGCCTGGGTCCAGTCCAAGGGCAGGGAACAGCCTGAAGACAACCAGTCGGAGAAAAAGAATTCCTTCTTAATCAGACTTTGTTCTAGCAGACCTTCAACTGATTGGATGTGGCCCACCCCCAACCTGCTTTCCTCAGTCTGGAAACAAATGCTCATGTCATCCAGAAACACGCTCACAGACACGCCCAGAATCACATTTGACCAAATGTCTGAGCTCCTCGTAGTCCGGGCAAGTTGACACGTACAATTAACCACCCCACTGAATGACGACATTTCAGTGCCCAGAAAAATAACAGCTGTAGACAGCACCAGGAGGACCCACAATCCTCAGGCATGAAAGGGGGAGCCTCCCGAACAGGACAGGAGAGAAGGGCCCCTCTGCCTAGTAAGTGACATAACTTTCTAGGTGTGCTGCTGTTCACCCGATTGTCTAGTTGGGGGTGACGTGATGGCTCAGGGAGGAGGGAAGGGAGGAGGGAGATCAGAGGGACAAGATGACAGGGGGAGGTGGGAAGTGGCTCAGAGATGTTCCCCACACTGAGAGCAGCTGTGGTGCTTCTACATGGGAGGTCGAATATTTACTTTTGGGTCACGTGCTTTGCTATGTTGATCTGTGAGAGGATCATTTTCTTATATTGATTCTGTATCTTGCAACTTTACTGAATGCGTTTATTACTTTGAATAGTTTTCTGGTGGCGTCCTTAGGGCTCTCTATACACAATAGCTTTGTCATCTGCAAATAGTGACAGTTTTACTTTTTCCTTTCTGATTTGGATAGATTTTATGTCTTTTTCTTGCCAACTGCTCATGCTAGGATTTCCAATCCCCTGTGGCATAACAGCAGTGAGAGTGAGCGTCACTGTTTCATTCCTGATCCCAGAAGAGTGACCATTTTCTATGACCCCCTGAACCTTGTGAAATTCTGCTAAATGCGGCCCCCGCCTTGCTTGGAAAGCAGCCCATGGGGCTCTTCGTCTGCAGAGTCTGCAGAATTCTCCTCAGTGTGGAGGGAAAAATCTCTTTGTTTCCACATTTGTTGGTGGACACTCAGACCGTACCTTAGTCCAGGCTCTTGGTTGTGAGCTCAGAACATCCAAAGGGGACATATGGACTCTGGTGAGTGAACAGCCTACCTTCAAGGCTGGCTTCAGGACAGGTTTGAACAAGAGGCCCATCAAGTCCCCCTGGCTGACTTCATTCGCGCCCCCATGGTGACCTATCTTGGGGTCACTTTGTGTGGTCCATCGTTTTTTTCTTTATATATTCCTGTGACTGACCTTGCAGCCACCATGTAAAAAAAATATGAATATATGCATAATTTATATGCCTAATTGTATGTGTGTGCATATGAATAAAATATATGCATAATTATATGCATATATGCATAACTATATATATAATTCTAGCTCTTATCACCTGGAATAGTTTACCCTGTCCAAAGCCAAAAAACCCATGTCAAATGATCTGGCTCCAAGCTGAGTGTGGCCATGATATTTCCAAGAGAACTGTACCAGAAGGAAAATTCTCATCATGGAATCCATTCATTTTCTAGTTTGGGCAGAATGTTATTAATGCTTCTCTTCCACCACTTGGAAGAAAGGGCCAAGAGAGAAATAATGACAATGAAATTAACATTAACAATGATTACCATGGACTGGGCCCAATTCTAAGTTCTTTGTAGATACGGAAAACCTTGGATTGCGAGTAACCTGTTCTGCGAGTGTTCTGCAAGACGAGCCAACATTTCTAATAAATTACAACTTGATAAACGAGCGATGTCTTGCAGTTCGAGTAGTACCTGACGCCGAACATCACACGATCACAACTGAGCCAGCGGTTCTCGGAATTCGCTTTGATATACAAGTGCTTTGGATTACACGCATGTTCCCGGAACGAATTACGCTCGCAAACCAAGGTTTTACTGTACCGATTCATTTTATCCTTGCTATAGAGAGGTAGCCTTATTAGGCACACTTTGCAGAAAAGGAAACCTGTCTAAAATCACACAAGTGGTCAGTGGCAGAACTAGGCTTTGTGCCAGGTGAAGTCCATCTCCTGAACCGCCGTGCTTTACCGTGCCATCGAAGACCTTCCATCACACAATCACGCGCCCACAGACGTTACTTACTTGCCTCCAGGATGCCTTCTCTGATGCCCCGGGTGTGACTCGACTCACCGGTCCTGACCGCCTTCGCTTCTTTCTGAGGCACAAGGCAGGGCGGGAGCCGGCCGCAGCTACCGTCACTGGGTTTGGGTCTTGACGCAGCCACAGCTCCCGCGTGGGATGTTGGACACGTGATGTATCGCCCCTGAGGCTTAGTTTCCCCACAAGTCAAACGAGCATAATAGCATGTGAGGATTACAAGAAATGAAAGGCAGGCACGCTTAGCACAATGTCTAGCACCCAGTCAAACCTCTATAAATGGCGGTAATTCCGGCCGGGCTACCGTTGTTGTTGTAATTTTCACGCACTGCATTGTCAAGGCCTCGTTCCAATATTTGCCCTCAGGACCTGGGATAAAACCTAGCCTTTAGCCAACACTTAATTAAAGGTTTGTCGGATGGAATTTAATATCTTTGGGTGGACTCACCACATCTCTCCATGCCTCGTTCAAGGCAGATGACCATTCTTTTCAAAAGACAAGCTTAGGTTGGTAGTTTCCTTTATAAGTGAATGTTAACAACAGTTGAAAATATGTGTTCAATATATTTTTTGTGCTGCCAGTTCTTAGTCATCGTTTAATTAAAAGTACTTTTTTATTGAATGTTAAACTGTCAAGATTGTCTTTGTGTGAAGAGTGGGGAAGGTTGCCATGGAGAGGTTCATGTTGCTATGTGACTCTTGTGTCAGAGCCGGAATCAAAATGGTAAATGGTCATGTCAATTTTGATAAAAAAAAAAAAAAAAAAAAAAAGGATCCTCAACAGCTTCATTAAAAAGGGGAACTTTTATTTCTTCCTTTCTTGTCATTGTGCCAAGAATAACAGAAGGGGAAATATTGGATTTTGTAAAGAGGCAGACAATGGGGCCAGCTGCGTGCACCATCAATGGTGAGAAAGTTCGTATCAATTTGCTGAAGAAGTCATGGACGGCCCCCTTTCTCCCGATTGGCTACTCCATGGGCGGGTTCTTTTCACTTCTCTTCTCTTTTCTTTTCTTTTCCTTTTCTTTTCTTTCCTCTTCTCTCCTCTCCTCTCCTCTCCTCTCCTCTCCTCTCCTCTTCTCTTCTCTTCTTAACTTCTTCCTATTGGAATCTGTGGTCATTTTGGCTTTGACCCAACATCTCAGATGGGTTCAGGGACGGTGCCCTTCAGACGTCCCTGTTGGACTCCTCCTGCCGATCAAGGTCTGAGGTCTCATTTGGGTCCTGCAGATTATAAAGAAGTGTAGACTCACCTTGGGTGCTCCCGGCTGGCTTGGCTCTGGACGGTGTGAGGACACTGTCCCCAGCACTTGAGCCTTTATTTGGCACGTGCAGACACACGGACAAAGCAACCATTGTGTTCTAGACAGTTTCGCGTTAGCCGATACTCTGGGCATCTCATTACCTTCCAGCGCGTGCACCTTTACTTAAGCTCTTCCCTTCTCCAGGCATGCCCTCTCCTCTCCTTGTCACCTAGCCTATTTTTTTTTCCTTCCTCAAGACCCAGAGTTAGTCTTTAATGATTCCTTGCAGCCTAGCATAGTGGTCAAGTGCATAGACTCCGGAGACAGAAGGCTTGCACTGGCGTGTTCCAGCTGAGTGACCTGGGTACATTTCCCAACCTCTCTGTGCCGGGATGTTCTAAGGCCCCGTGGGGAAGGGAGGGTTACCATCTCCTTTCCCTGACGCCTGGGCCAGCAGGCTCTTGCAAATACACTGGAGGTTTCTGGGCACTGCCAGGTTTCGTTATTTGCTGGTCCAACGGTTTGAGTGGCCAGGGACCAGAGACTAGCTCAACGGGTCAGCTGGTGTCACCGGTGGGAAGATATTCTTTCTCTAACTACTGGCTTTTAATGAGACCATGTCTGAGAGGTCTTTCTCTCTTCTGAAGAAGATTTTGCTCTGAGTTAACTTCCCAGAATGCTGATGTCTCCTAGTCCCTCTGGGCCAGACATAGTGACTTCCTTTTTGGAGTGGTTTGTAACGGTGCTTCAGTCCTGACTGTCTGAATGGTTAGCTGATGAAGTAAACTTTTGCTCAGTTCCGGCTACATGTCCAGTGCAGATCGAGATCCTGTAAGCCACGCCGTCCATATAAGAAGAGAGGCTACATGTTTTGAACCTTGGGCCAGGCAGGGAAGATGTTATGGGTTAAACTGGGTCCACTCAAAAGATGTCCAAGCCCTCCCTCCCGGCACCTGTCAATGTGACCTTATTTGGAAACAGGGCCTGTGCAGGTGATCAAGTTAAGACAAGGTCTTTAGGATGGGCCCTAATCCAACAAAATAAGAGTTTGGACACAGAGGCAGACCTGCACAGACGTTTGTGGGGAGAATGTCCCATGAAGGGAAAGGCGGGGACGGGTGATGTGTCTATAAGCCAAGGGACACCCAAGATGGCCGGCAAACCATCAGAAGTTAGGGGGGAAGCCTGGAGGAGATCTTCCCTCACAGCCCTCAGAAGGAACCGCACCATTGATACCCAGATCTCAGACTTCTAGACCCCAGGACTGGGACAGTTTTCTGTTGTTTGTGGTTCTTGGGATGGCAATCCCGGGAAAGTAATACAGGAGACTAGCCGGGCCCAGCAGACACTGGCGTGAGAAATACCGTGAATACCGTGTGGGGTTACGTGTTCCGCGAGCGGGCAAGAGGAAGCAAGAGGACAGATGGCAGCCAGGAAGCCTTCCTGGAAGAGGTGCTGAACTTCACAAGATGAGTGCAGTTGAGATCTGTAGGGATGGAGTGTGGAGGTGGGCAGGCAGGGGAGGGACCCGGAGAGAGATGTTAGAGCTGAGGGTGTTTGCGACAGACCCTTTTCGCCTTTTGGGTTTTTCTCTGCTAGAACTGCCTTCCTGCCAATTTGTTGACTAAGACGACAGTGCCTCATCGAAAAAGAAGCTACCTCTTTCCCCCTTGGAGGTCCCTGGTACGAGCTAACTCGGCCCTTCCGTGGGAGGCTTTGCTTTGGAAAAACATGCTGTTCAACCAAAAGGTGAGGGGGTGTGCGCATCCTTCAGGCGGGAATTCACGGAGGCGTCTGTTCTTCTGGAAATTCTGCTTCGGTTGGCGTAGTTGGAGACGGGCGCTCACCGGGACCACAAGCGTTTTCTTGCCACCCTTTGTCCGGAGACCGTGCCATCCTGGGCTGCCTCTGAACGCCTGCATGTGCAGAATTATTAGGTGTTAAAATCATCGCATCTGGGGAAACGGAGGGTGGGGGTTAAGGGTTCCCCTCCAACACCAAGAAACCAGAGTCAGGGGTGTTTGTTCTTTGTGAGGATGGGAGAAGTTGGTGGCTGGGGCAGCGAGGCCCGTGGCACTGGGGGGCCCTGCACTGTCTTCCCGACCCCTCTCTCCATTTACACCCCTTCTAGGATGAAAAGCTCATACAGCGAGCGAAGGGCGCACGGATTGATCTCCCCCTCCCTGCTTTCCACCTGCACCTGCCTTTTACCCACGCCCCACGCCCTTCGGGCCTCAGTTTGGTGATTTCTGTTTGAACCCAGCAATCCTGTGCGTCCTGGAGGGCTGTGCTTGCCGCCCGGGGTTCCCCCGCGTGGCCCCCGGGGTTCAGGCTGCGCGCGGGCAGGTGGCGAGGCCACGGGCAATGTGGTTGTGTTGACGGTCAGCTTGTCTGCAGTCCCCTGGGCGTGCTGGGCCGGCGTGTGGTTCTCTGCGAGCAGATACGCGGTCACGGGTGGGCAGGCGCGGGGGAGGGGTGGGGGGTGCCGGAGGCGCACTGGGTGGCGCACCCCTGTCGGGGTGCGTGCGTGCGTGCGTGCAAGGTGCGCGTGTGCAAGGTCCGTGCCTGAGGCCGGCGTGCAGGGGGCGGCACCTGTGCGCCCGGATGCCTCTCGGGGGCATGGGGAGCCGGGTTCACGAGTGTGGGAAGATGTGGGTCCGTCTCCACTTCGACCGTGACCTTCAGAGCATCCCGGCCCCATTTTCCACACCTTCCCGCCCTTCACCCGAACTGGACCTTCATCTTCCCTCTTGCTTACCTTCCTGGCGGCTACATTCCGCCCCCCTCACCCGCGCACCTTCCCCCCCCCCCCCGCCCAGTCCATGACATCATCCAAACCCTCAATGAGGGAAAGAGGAGATTAAAAGAAAAAAAAAATCCTTCCCTGGCAACCCAAATACCTTTAATGTAGCATAATCACCGCACTCTGCCCCCCTCTCCCTCCCCCGCTGGGACAATTCCACAAGCCCTACAACATACACTTAAATCTTCAACTTCTCAGAGACACTACACGCAGATGGGAAAGATTTGATTAAAATTACAGTGCTTTAGGTTCAACTTCACCTATCAAGGAAAAAAAAAAAAAAACAACAAAACCCAGATCGGGTGCTGGCCTTTTTTCCCTTCCCAGAGAAATAACTAGGCCACGGTAATTACCCAGGGCCCCGCTGTGCGCCCTCAAAGGCTCCCCCGGTGGTATTTTCCTGCTACCTGTCTTTGTACAGATGTTGACATCAACATGAGTGATAACTCTGCCAGCTCAGAGGGGTTTCTCTCTGTCTTCCTCTCCCTCCTTCCCTTCCTCCCTTCCCTCCCTCCCTCTCCCCCTTCCTTCCTTCCTTCCTCCCTTCCTTCCTCCCCTCCTCCCTCCCCTTCCTTCCTTCCTTCCTTCCTTCCTTCCTTCCTTCCTTCACTTGTTTTTTTATTTTAATCCTCCAAAACAGAGGAGGAGGAAAGAAAAGCAAATGTATTCTCTGTCCCCATGGCGATTTGCATCTGAGTGTCCGGGGCATCACAGTCTCCTATGTGACCCACATCCTGTGTGTCTGGAGCTTTTCCCTGAAGGGAGATGCTAATGAGGAGCCGCCCACAACTTTGGGCCAGCAATGCCTGCCTCTTCCAGGAAGCCTTCCTGGGCCCCCTCCACCCCCGGCTTCAGCAGGATGGCACTCTGTCACCTGTCATTCCTCTCCTCGGGCTCCAGAGCTCCCCAAGTCCAGACTGCAGACTTGTTCTCCTCGGTACCTTCTGAAACTCTGCACCCAGCCAGGGGCACCCAGCAGGACCACGTCTCCAGCTGGGCACAGTCAGCACAGAGCCCAGGGTACTGTTAGGGAACCACGAAAATCATTTAATTTTTTTTTGTAATTGAAAAGAAAAAAAATCATTAATATAATACGGTGTATAATACAGTGTAATACCAACATAGGTGTAAAATATGTTTTTAGATGTGTGTTTATGGAGGAAGGGGCCACGGGGGTCGGCTGGGTGCACTCCCCCTCTTAGAACTCGGCTTCCTGAGCAGGCCTTGCCCCAGTCAGGAGCCTCTCTGGGGCCTCGGAAACTTTGTCTACCCAGACCTGCCCCATTGGAGTTGACAGAGTCCGTTAAGCACGGTTCCCACCTCTGCCTTCTCAAGATCCCTGTCTCGATCTTTCGGGGTCCACTGGTTCACTCGGGCCACCTTTGGTTTTGCCCCTGTACTTGCAAGTTAGTCTGAAGCAGGCCGGTCCCCAGGTCTGGAGTCAGAAGAGGCAGATTCCAGGCTCGGGGCTGTGCCTTGCTTGCTCAGAGCCTGAGGAAGGCGTTTTGCTTCTGTGGGTCAGTTTCCTCATCTGTCACACGGGCAGCACCGGCCCCGCCAGCATTTCACCAGGGCTACTCTGTGGATCTGAGAAGCTGGGAAGCCCCGGGTCCCAGGGGAGGTGGGAGAAAGGTCCAGAGAATGGAAGCTCAGGGAAGTGTGGCCCATCCCATCGGGGTCGCCATCTGGCCGTCTCAGGTACCACCCTGGCTGGAGCCAACGGGGACCAATAGGGACCAGACAGCCCACTGGTCCCTAACTCTTCGTGGCCACTCGCCTCTTTGTTTAGGCGTGGTACACAGGCTGTGCCTCAACACCCACAGGGAAAGGTCATCATAGGATGGGAGGGATGCCACCTGGGTTCTCCATCCGTGTGGCCTCTGATTAGCTGTGCAGCCAGGGCAAGTGGCTTCCCTCTCTGGTTCTCAGTGTCCTTATTCGTTTAGTCCTTACCAGGGAGGCGGCACTAAGGTAGTTGTTTATCCAGCACGGCTGGGGTCATTTTCAGCTCTGACTCGGATGCTTCAGCGACGTGTCCCTGTCCCCGGAAGCTCCGATCTTCCCCACATGGGCCAAGGCTGGGTTTCCTCGTTGCAGGCCACTCTCCTCCTGCTCCCTCGGCATGGATCCTGAGGGTCAGACTCCTGAAGCTGCCTTAGGCACGCCACCAGCACCTGGGCTGGAAAAGTGCCCAGTTGGCATGGTGGTGTTCTGCCGGGAGGGGGGAAGCCCATGTGCCCGTGGCTGGCAGCTCCAAGCTGGTGAAGGGCACCGGCCGGGGCAGAGCCAAAGGGCCCTCCTCCTCCAGGCAGGACGGGGCTCGCCGGGTCTGGGCAGCCTTGCCCACAGCAATGACTGGAGAATAGTGTTTGACAAATCATGACCGCCCCCCGGGTTCCCTCCATTTGTGTTCCCTTCTTGCTTCCCGGTGAGATTTGGCTAATGCCACCTCTCGTCCCATCCAACAAGCGAGTAGGTCCAAAGCCGTGCTAAGTAGGAGGCACACAGTGTGAACTGATTATCACTTATTCTCCCAGACGTTTTCTGGGTTAGGGGACGATGACGATCCTCATTTTATAGAAGTTGGAGTTGAGAGAAGTTAATAGCTCACTCATGGTCACACAGCCATTGAATGGCTGAGCAAGATTCAAACCCTGTAGCCCAGTCCAGAGACTGTGTGTGTGTGTGTGTGTGTGTGTGCGCGCGCATCCTCTATAAGAATGGGGGCTGATTATCATAATTATTTGTTGCCATTATGGTTATCTGTAATGCAATTATTATTATTATTATTTGAGAGAGAGAGAGAGGGAAGGAGGGGCAGAGGGACAGAGAGAGAGAGGGAATCTTAAGCAGGGACGGATCCCAAGACCCTGGGATCATGACCTGAGCCAACATCAAGAGTCAGACACTCAACCGACTGAGTCACCCAGGCGCCCCAATAATGCAATTATGAACTGAGCCCTTTGAGTTAAAATTTTATCAGGATCAGGTCAAGTAAGTAATATTTGCCAGATGGTATAGATCAGCTCCATTTCTGCCAATCCCATGAGACAGACAACGTCGCTCCCTTTTCGGAGGTGGAGAAATCGAGGTGCAGAAAGGTCAGGTCAACTGCCCGAAGTTGCCAGCTAGGAAGCTGTGGGGTCAATGTCAGATTTTGCTCGCGTACACGCACGATAACCAGTGCAAGCAGTTACTCACCGTCTGTGCTGGTCTCGACGTCGTGCGGGGCATAAGACGCCCGCACACGCTCGCGCACGCGCACGCACGCCCACAGCCTCCCTCCCACCAACGTCCTCAGTGCGGCCGGGTGCCAGGCAAGCCTGTGGACAGCTGCTCCCTGGCCCTGGTGCTCCTGGCGGCGTGGCCTGTACCTTCCCTTCATCGCGTGTATCCGTGACACGTGACAATCTCCTTTTCTTGAAACACAGCAATCGCACCGGTGACACTTTTTAGAAACGAGGAACTCCGTGCGTAACATCCCATTCAGCCCCTCCAAAAGAAGCTGTTTTCTGTTTCACATTGTTCTTCTGATATTTCACCTAGTTGTAGGCAGCTCGTCTATTTCCTTTCGCGCGTGACTTTTTATTATTGGCGTTGTATCGTACACTTTTCATTACGTTTCTGCATAGTGGTCACTTTCAGGGAGTAGATCACGTTCCACGTGGAGATTAGCATAGTTTTTTTATCCTTTTCTTCGGTGTTGAGCTTCAATCTTACTTTAATTTACGTTTCTTTTATTACAAAGGAGAGGCCCAGGGGCGCCTGGGGGGCTCAGTTGGTCACGTGTCCGACTTCGGCTCAGGTCACGATCTCAGATCTCACGGTTCGTGAGCTCGAGCCCCGCCTCGGGCTCTGTGCTGACAGCTCCGAGCCTGGAGCCTGCTTCCGATCCTGGGTCTCCCTCGCTCTCTGCCCCTCCCCCACTCATGCTCTGTCTCTCTGTCTCTGAAGAATGAATAAATGTTAAAAAAAAAAATTAAAAAAAAGGGGGAGGCCTATTTCTTGTTTGTATTTATTCTTCTTTGCAAACTGCCCTTCTCTTTGACACACTTATACCTTTGTCTCCACTCGTTTTTACCCTGCGCTGTTTCATTTTTGCATATAGTAAGACACTTGTCTTTGAGATTTCTCCCATTACGTCAAAGCTCAGAATGTTTGCAATCCTTCGCAGTTCTGACAAATACTTGAATTTTGTTAGTGATATTTAACATTTTTTCATATTTCAATGTAGCCACCGGAATCGATGCTGGTTTGTAGGATACAGCCTGAATCTAAATGGACTGCCTCCTCAGTCACGAAGTAATCCTTATTGGTCTTTCTTATTGGTCATTTTTGACTCCCTCAACACACGTTCGTGACTCGTCGCACGAGGCCAGGCACCTGCTCGGCCCTGGGGACAGACTGAGCAGGACACGCTCAGGATGGCCTCACACGCTCTCTGGGTTTGCCACTCAGTTTCAAGGTGGGCTTGTCTAGTCTATAGTCTTACCACACCATTTCAGTCCTTGTCGTCTTGCCATGTGTTTCGATATGTGGGAATTCACGTTTGCTCGTTCTTTTTCACGTATTACGAAGGCGAAGTGTATCATTTAATCTGATTTCTAGTGAAGGTGGCAAACAACCATTTTCCATGCTGTCTGCCAGCCCAGGGCTGTGCAGCGAGCACTTACCTGGAGCCTGGGGCTGAGGATCGTGGATTCTCAGAGTTAAGAGACGTTCAGAAACGCCTGCCATCGGCTGTCCCCGGGACTCGCGGGTGACATTTGTACCTCCCCTTCAGGAGCATCTCCAACTAAAAGAAAACCTGCCGCCGGTAGAGAAGCCTGAGTTCGGGAATGAATTACTGATCTCATTTAACACTTCATCTGATTCAGATTCTTTTTTTCCGATGACCCCCCGCAGGAGTTGTCTGCCCTGGGCTGGAATGCTCTTAGCGATGAAGAACTCACTTCTTGGTCTTGTTGCCTTCCCAGTAGAGCCCTGAAAAGGCCAGAAGCTTGCTTTGTGTCCCCGGATGGATAAAGGGGGCAGGTGAACTTGGCAAGATAACTCTGAGCTTTGAGTCCCGCAGACAAACCACCTGCAAACCCTCAAGCAGATAGCAGATAGAAGGGTCCATTCAAGTCCCTTCTGACTCTTTTCTGCCCTGGGGAAGGCAGAGCTATTATTCAGCTGTCAAGGAGCAGTGTTTCTTCAGTCATTTATGTTAAATGTTTATTTATTTATCAGAGAGAGGGAGCGGGGGAGGGGCAGAGAGAGGAAGACAGAGAATCCCAAGCAGGCTCTGCACTGACAGCAGAGAGCCCAACGCGGGGCTTGAACTCACCAACCGTGAGATCACGGCCTGAGCCGAAACCGAGAGTCAACGCTTAACTGACTGAGCAGCCCCAGGCGCCCCGCCAAGGAGCACTATTGATTAGCAATGCTTGAGCCTCTGTCCATTTAGCTGAGCTCTCTAAAGGTAACCTTGAGCCATAACCTCCATAGGCGGGGGTGGGGGTGGGGTGGGGGTGGGGTGGGGGTGGGGTGGGGGTGGGGGGGGGGGGCTGGGGCGGGGGGGGATGAGGGTGGCTGGGAACCACTCTCCCAGGGGAAGGCCTCCAAACCAGGATGCACCCTGCTTCTTGATGTTTTCTTTCTTTTTCAAACTCCCGTGGGTATGTTTTATTTTTCCAATTCATTTCAGTTTTCTCTAAGTTTTTGACTTTTCCTTTGGACGGAATGAGTGACTGCAGAGGAAAAACTTGGAAAGGACGTTTATTTTTAAGTCTTCAAAAAATAATAATTAAGAGCGAGAAAGAAATGGGGGGGGAGGAGGAGAAAGTCCTTCTGGATTTGGTTCCAGTTTGGGAAGTTTCAGGCCTGTGCTTATTTTAGCCAAGCCATTTGTCCCATCCCTATTTATACAACAGGGTGCAGAACTAGTTGTTCCTGCCGTGTCCTGCTGCCTGTCAAAAAGAAATCTGTCTTGGAGGAGAAGCCAATTAGCTCAACGTCTTTTCATTTGGATGTGTTTCGCTCTTACCCCGAGTCGTGCTCCGCGCTGAGCCACAGAGTCCGGTGAGCGTGCGCGGCAGAGCCCAACAGGTCCGCCTGCTGAGGCCAGAGCCCGCAGCCAGAGCCGCCTGGAACCCAGACTCTGTCTCTCCTTGACCTTGCAATCTTAGGTTTGCTCCCTCCGCACTCTCCCCTGAAAAAAAAATGGAAATAGCAGCAGTCTTAACACCCGCCTCTCAATATTGCAAGTTTGGCAGAATTCTGTCATAACGGCAATAATAATGATGATGGCAATGATAATAGTTACCGCCTCGTACGTGGCCGCCGCTGTGCTAAGTGACCCGGGTGCGGTAGCTCGCGCACTCCTCCCGGTAACCTGGGAGGAAGCGTTAATATCAGCCCCGGGCGTGCAAAGCGAAGGTCGAACCGCTTTCCGCAAGGTCTAAGGGACACCCCGCCGGTCCCCGAGTGACGGCGCGGGGTCTTCACCATCATCCAGAAAGAATCCTGTCAAATGACCAGCGATGTCCAAACCCGAGTGCCCTCAGCTGACTTTTGTATTATTTAGGGTGATGCCAACAGCTGTAACAACCCCCAACCTGCCAGTAGTTAGTTAGCCCGATAGGAGTTTCGATCTGTTAGAAATAAGAGCCTTCCAAACACACTGCGTTTCGTGCTCGCGTAACAGACCGTTTGTGTTTGGTGGGTTCCCCCCCCCCCCCGTCACCCCCCACTTGGTGATTCGGGGACCCGGATCTCTCTGTCTGGAGGCTTTGCTCTCCCCTGCCCAGCTGATGGGTGAGAAGGGATACGGAGAGCACACCTGGGCCTCTTAGCCACCCCTTACATTTCATTGGTAGCGACTGGTCACATGGACCCACCTAGCCGCAAAGGCGCCTGGGAAATGTAGTCCTGGCGGAGCCCGCAGTTTCCCAGGGAGAGCTCCGAGGTGCTCGCCTTTTGGCAGCCAGCTCCCTCTTCCCCCCTCCTCCACCTCACCCGCTCTCAGCCACCAGAATCGCCAACACGTCAGGCGGAGAGCGTCACATCCGGCCTTTCCCTAAAATAAGGCTAAAACCCTGGAGGTCACACGTCAAGTGATCTGGAGAGTTGGAACCAGCCTCTCCCGGGCTTCGCTGTAGGAATCCTGGAAGATTCCAGAGCATTCCCTTAGAAGCCAGCGGAGCTCTTCTCCCACAGATCATCCAGGGGCAAATGTGTTCTGGAAGCCCCGCCTTGTGCCTCCCTTCTGTGCGAGGTTTTACGTAACCCGGTTTTTCTTTGTAGAATTTCACACGATGACAAAAATGAAGCGCATGCTTCCCACATCTGCTCCACCTCTGTGTTTTTTTTTGGGGGGGGAGCCCAAATATTTCAAGGCGGGATTATTATTTTCAGTAGGAGAGCTGAAACTTGGAAGGAGCGTGGTAAGTACCAAGCGCATATTTATGGGCAGAGAGAGGGAAGAGGGAAAAAAAGAAATTAAACAGCGCCTTTAGAAACAACGATCCACATGAACACGTGCACGACCGCTGGAAGCAAGGTGCAGTGAAAGCGTCATTTCGCCAAAAAACGAGGATGTTTGCTTTCTCACAGTCCATATGTACGGCCCGTAGCCACTCATTGGATAAGAGCAAAAACTAGTTCAGCAGCATCTAAAATCTGTAGCAGAGAGCGCTGCGCACACATGTAAGTTACTTAGAGATATCCGAGCGTCCCCAACTTTTAGAGCTGGTTGTAAATTCGGAGACGATCCCAACCGCTGCTCTCATTTCATACACGAGCACACCCAGGAGTCGGGGTTGTGAGCCTCTTTCCAAAACTCCGTCCTCTCGCTGTTTTCTAGGTGGTGGCCAGAATTATCTTTCTAAAGTAAATATCTGAAAAGAAGGCATCATTGCTGGAAGACCTTCGAGTGGTTGTCACCCAGCAGGTGGCTTCCTTCCATTGACTCAACGCCGTCCACGGTGGCTCCTTCCCCTACGGCTCCCTGACTCCCTGCCCTTGTTCGGCTGGCCTCACCCACCACGCGGGTCACGCCGACAAGAGGGGTCCTGGTGCCCACATCTGCTTGATTCTGAGTCTCCTTTTGCTCAGGAGTCAACTCTGGCAGACAGACAAACTGCCTTTCCTGGTTTCCTGTAACGCTTCCCGGGCCGACCTGAGCCCGACTTTTAGCACACGGTGCATCAGAGTAGCAGCTTGTACGTGTGACAGTTGACTTCTTGGTCTTTTTTAAGATTTGCAGGCTGCCCAATGCTGTCTTTAAGTGATGATCCCCTCACTAAAACTGTGGGCTTCCAGCAAAAACAGAGGCCGTGTTTTATTGTGGTATTGATTATTCTCTACTCCCGGGTGCTGGGGTAACCTGTGTGCTTTAGCAGATGCTCCAAAAACGCTTGTGGAACTGTTATCCGTGATCGGGCTAAGGTGCCTGCTTGCTAAGCCAAGCCTTGAGTCCCTGTTGCGTTCTCCTTGCTCAAGTATTGGCAAGAACGGCTCCCTCATTACCTTGGGGTTTGAAACATCATTCATCAGAGTGGCTTTCCCTGACCTCCTGATCTAAAAAATGCCCATCACTCTCTGTATTAGGGTTCTCCAGAAAAACAGAACCAATAGGATATATATGATGTATACACACACATATATATGATACACACCCATATATATATATACAGATATATACATGTATATATGTGTATATGTATATGTACATGTATGGAATTAGCTCATGTGATTATGGAGGCTGAGAAGTCCTGACTTGTGTTGTCAGTAAGCTGCAGACCCAGGAAGGCTGGTGTAGGTGACATCTAAAAAATCTTTTTTAATGTTTATTTATTTTTGAGACAGAGAGAGACAGAGCATGAATGGGGGAAGGTCAGAGAGAGAGGGAGACACAGAATCCGAAGCAAGCTCCAGGCTCCGAGCTGTCAGCACGGAGGCGGACACGGGGCTCAAACTCACGGACCGTGAGATCATGACCTGAGCCGAAGTGGGACGCTCAACCGACTGAACCACCCAGGCGCCCCGGTGTAGGTGACATCTAAGTCCAAAGGCCCAAGAACTGGGCGAGTCGATGGTGTAAATCCTAATCGGAGTGCAGAAGAAAACTCCGGTCCCATATTGAAAACCATCTGGCAGAGAGGAGGAACTCTCCTTCCCTCCGCCTTTTTGTTCTATTCAGACCCTCAGTGGAATGGAGGAAGCTTGTCTGCCCATTCAGATGCTAATCTCAGCTGGACTAATCTCAATCTCAATCTCAATCTCCATGGACTCCTCTCAATCTCCACTCAACTCAACACAGACACACCCAGAAATAATCTGTAACTAAATATCTGAGCACAATGTGGCCCCATCATGTTGACACGTAAAATTAACATTACGTTTTCTATTCCTTTACTCTGTTTTCTTTTTTTTTTAAGTTTATTTATTTTGAAAGAGGAGGGAAGGGGCAGAGAGAGAGTGAATCCCAAGGAAGCTCTACACTGTCAGCGCAGAGCCTGAGGTTAAGCTCATAACACAAACTAACATCAAGACCCAGCCAACATCTAGAGTCAAGACACGTAACTGACGGAGCCACCCAGGTGCCCCCTGCTTTGTCTCCTTTACAGTATTTATTGCCATCTGATAGAGCAAATCTTTATTTATCAGCTCTCTCCCCAGCACTGGAAGTGCAGGGGAAAAGGCTGGCACATGGTAGGTGGTCAAGCACATGGATGCAAACACCAGGCGTTCAAACCCCGGACTCTCTCCCAGACCAGGGTTTCTTTTCCCTTTGAGAAAGATAGAAAAAAAAAAAAAATTATACTAAATGTTTCTCAAAACTCTAAAAAACTCTAATGCCTTGGAAATACAAAAACAAGCAACAAGCAAAAATAAACAGTTGAACCCAAACCTCCCCAATCCCCCAGTGATTCCTCAAAGTACAGCCAACACGAGTCCTTTGGTATCTTACTCGGGGGACACATGCGGCACGAAGACACAAGGGGGAAATGGCAGATTTCTCTGTTTTATTTTTATATACCAACTTGCTAGTTAACAGTGGGAACAATCAATAAACTTTAATAGAAGGCTATTACTTTAGGGTTGTAGTAAACTGAGGAATAAAAAATAATGGCTTCGCAGCCTTTTATCAGTCTGGGGAGCTAATTTAATATGCACGGAAAATACATTACAATAATTTTTATAACTATGCAGTCCAGACCTCTCTAAAGATTTTCCAGGAAATAAGTGATGTGCAAAGAATCCAACCCAAATATATGATACAAAAACTGTGGTTGCAGAGAGTGGGGAAAAGGCAGCCCCAGCTCATTCTATCAGGAATCGGATGTTTATATTAAAAAAAAAAAAAAAAGCCACCGAGTTCTAAATTGGAACTATATGCTCATTGCTGATTTTTTTTTTTTTTTTCTTTAACCCAACTTCGCTTAACAAAGTAGACTGATCATTCCTGTTTGGAATCATTCAGACTGCAGACAAATGTGCTAAAGCTTGAAGTATATAATTTTTAACCTCTTAGAAAGGTTGAATGATGTGTTATAAAACTATTTACTGTGTGCAGCACAGCTCAAGTTCAGTGCACCACAAAGGGGCTCCATTAATCCTAATTTAACGTGCATCTGGTCACAATTTGGGAGAGGAAGAAGGCCAAGAACTGAAGGAGTAGCCCGTGTTCATGCACAAAAAAGAGGTTCCACATCCAGGTCATGGAACCTTCCTGATTCCCCAGATTCTCTCAGCTCCGAGCCCACAGGACTCTTCCAGGGACAACTGCACGCTTTTACCCAGTTTGTCCTTCTCCTCCTCTACCCTGACCTTCTCTGGCCAATTCTCCACTGCAAATCCTCTTGACTTCTCCCCTGGGACGGCCAAGGGCCCACTAGGGAAAGTTCAAGTTCGGTGTCCCAGGGAGCAGGGCTGGCCCTGAAGCATTCTCCCCAGGTGCGAAAGTTAACAGGGGCACTAGGAACGCGGTCATCAAGATACATGACATAACGCACAAATGGTTTTTTTTTTTTGAACACATCAAAATCAATACAAAAAAAAATCCGTGATGAACAAAAGATAAAAATTTTAAATAAATATAGGCTCAGACGTGCTGAGCTGTATCTAAGCCTGAGGCCAAAGTGGGGGGGGGGGGGGGTTAAAAAAAAAGAAGACGGATCTTATAGGTAAGATCAAGTAAAAGTTTGATCTTTTGTTCATCACGGACCTTTTTGGCATTAATTTTGGATTAAAAAAATTTTTGCATTAAAATTATATTTATCCTAATGACAGAGGTTTTGGATGCCGCGTTAAAAATTCCGCATCAAAGCGGTGCCTGTCTTGCCTCACCCCAGTCTCAGCCTGGCCAGAAGTCGTTCTTGTAGCTTCTGTGTTCCCATCGCCCTGTGCTCGTGGGGTCCTGTGACGCCAGCTGCCGCAGATTACAGGTGTGTGTCCTCCTTCACAGCAGGAAGGACAGGGGCTGTGATTTCCGTCGCGTTTGCACCCGCCCCCCCCCCCCCAGGGGCCTCCCCAGCGTCCGTCACACCGAAATGCACGCACTGAGTGCCAGTCCCAGTTGAACTAGAGTGTGCGGACCGCAGAGGGTGCCATTGAAGTCCCAGCCCAGGCACCTGGCAGCTGCATTTTATTCCCTTCCCTCTCCACTTCCCAGCCACACTGGACTGCGGTTTCCGGACACCGTCCTGTGCTGCAAACTCCTTGCTTATACTGGTTTCTGACTTGGCAACTCCCTCCCCTCTCACCGCTGCCCCTGTGCCCGTGGAGGCGCTGCTGACAGGCAGCTTGGGGGGTGCACCCCGGTTCTTGCCAGGTAGGCTAAGGCCCTGGGCAGGTGGCTCAGCCTCTTTGTGCCTCAGTTTCCTCATCCGTAAAACGAGATACGGCGCGCCTGCCCGGTCGGACTTTTGAGGGCTAAATACATGAATGTGTACAAAGGCTCCCGAGCAAAGCTGGTGGATCATAAGCTGGGGCACTCGGTCAGGTGTAGCACACTAGCTGTACCTGAGTTTTTGGCCGCTCCCCCGCCTTCGTGTGAAGGACAAGGAGAGGGAGGGCTTGCCAAGACCCCAGGCGGAGCGCTAGGGTTTCGTACCCAGACGGGGGCACCCCAGGGAATAGATAGGCTGACCTCCTCCTTCCCTGCCTCCTCGCTCCCGCACAGGACCAGGGGGCCCACGGAGGACAGCCTGTGGGGAGCAGGGCAGGGTGAGGAGGGCTGGCAGGTGGATCTGGGGGCCAAGGGGAAAGAGAGCCAGTCAGTCGCCTTGCCAGGAAGTTATCAAGCAAATTCCAGGTAGGGCAAGGGCAACACCTTTCTGTCCTGCTCGGGGAGGAATCCGACTGCTTGGGAAGCAGGTGCTCTCTTTCCATACCACCGGACACGGGGCAGGCCGCTCTGTCACTCGACGTCGCTAGGGAAGATGCCCGCGGGACCCTGCTTGGCTCTGGGTGTCTCCACAGCCTTCTCAGGTCTCTGTGTGCTTCTTGAGGCCACAACTTGTTCCCCGAGGCAGGTGGCCCAAAGCTCTCACGGTTCCGATGATGATAATAGGTCTGTGCGTGCTACTGAATTAGGCTGTGCCCGTCCAACCATCTTTCGCTCACATTAATCACGCCCTTTCACTCAAAACAGTGCAACTCTGATCTAAACCAATTAAGCCTGCGCTGTTTAGACAAAGAGATTAATACAGCTCCAAAAAATAGCACCACCTTTGGCCATGGAGGTGTCTTCAGACAATGAGCTTGACGCAGTGGGTTGGCTCTGCGGAGAGGTATGTTTTGGAAGGAGATGTCTATTTGCAGCTTCTAAATCAGCAGGGAAAGAAACGCGCCCAGGCAAACAGGTTCCGGCTGTACCCGCACAGGGACAAAGCAGGTTAGGGGAGTCCGATTGAGAGCCCGTGATTTGGAGACGCGGACACTCCTCCTCTCGCGAAATCCAGCTGGCTCCGACAAAGGCACGAAATACAAAATCAAATGCAGCACAAGTAATTACAGCTATAACACGGGTCTCAGATGCATAGCTTAGAAGAAAGCGTTGCCCAATGTGGAATCCGTTCTGCTGCTCTTCCCGAAGCGGAGGGGTGACTTCAGGTTGTGGATGCACAGCAAGGATGCGTGGGCCTCGGAGTCCCGCGTGCTAACCTGGAACTCGGGGTTCGCCCTTCGGTGCTGCTGTGTGCCCGTTGTGCTAGACGGTGAGGGTTGTTGGAGGAGTAGCCTGCGGTCCCTGCCTTCAAGACGCTCGCCACCCAGTGGAGGACAGGGACCCTCAAGAAGGTCAGCGAGGCTTTGGCCTAGTGAGCGTGGAGGGGGAGGCCTGGAGCCTGGGGAACCGTGGTTCCCAAGGTAAGGTGCCTGCAGATTATTTTCCAAACGGCAGGAATACACTGAGGGGATAAAACACAAGACTTGGTGGGCCTCATTTCTGGAAGATCGCCTTGGTCCCTGCTGGTTGGCAGTGGAGCCCGTGTCGAGTTCTTTCCCTCGTCTGACCTCGGATGTCTCATCCGGACAATGGGCATGATGGACCCCACAGTCTCTCCCGTCCTGCCCAGCATGCATTAGCTGCGTCTTCTTATTCCTTATTTTTGGTGCTTTGATGTCTCGGGGGCTTGCTGACCGTGCAGGGACCACCGCTCCTGGGGCCAGCTGATCTTTAGAGAAGGCCAACCACTGTCCGCTGAGCCTCCTGTGCAAATGGACCAAGCCCTTATTGCAAATCGCCTCCCCTGTCAGGCTCTCCACAAGCCAGACCTCCATCCACCTGCCTGACCCAGGTGCCAGATGCCAGACTCCTAGGGACAGCCCCTAAGCCCCAAAGCTTACCGAAATTACTGGAGCTAGCCAATCCCTACCCTCCTCCCTCCAGGGCAAGCACCTTGCAAAGGACCCTGCTCACATCCTCCACAACTCCCTGCCCCCCCAGCCCCTGACAGACCCTGGTGCTTCGGTGGGTGGCCCCGTGGCACGGTGTGCCCTCCTCTCGCGATCCGTGAGTGAAACAGGCTACCTTTCCGTGACACTTGTCTCCTCACCTGTTGGACTCGATGACGCCTGAATGAGAATTGAAGATATAAATGTGTGTTTTAAAATGCAGCAATATTTTCAGGTGGAGAGTCCAGGCAAACCCCTGGCCAGGCGAGGGGAGCTGAAACCCAGCCTTGGGTCAAACCATGCCCCAGCAGAGGGGTGCGTGCTTCCAATTTGCGCAGAAGGGCCCTGGGGGCTCGCGCGGTGGCCCTGTCTCGTGTCGCCTCACCTCGGGGAACCTCAGTGTTCTCGTTCCCAAAATGCGGCCGTCGGGCTGAACGTGGACTCTGCTTTTCAGATTCGAGATTTTCTAACAATGGAGAACCTCGTGGCGGGCCCTTCGGTAAATCTGTCCCCAAGTTCCCCGGGGGGCGGGGGGGGGGGACGCGACCAGGCACAGTTTCCCCTCTCTGTCCCTCTTGGTGCCACTGACACAGAGTGGGAGACACGATCTATTGGTGCTTTATAAACTGTGAAGAGCTGTGCTGATGGGAGCCTGCTATTAGCGTTATTGTTGACTATGAACTTGTCCCTGTCTGTAGGTGGGTGAGACTTGCAGGGCAACGGTATATGATTTAGCAAATTATCTCTTCAGCGTGCTAAAGAGTCCGCCAGGGGTTTGCTCACTGCAGGATGAGGGAACAATAAGGCCTCCCTATATTCAATAACAGTGGTTTAATTATCATGATTATCTCGCATTTGTATAAAGTCTTTGCTTTCAGGATCTCAAAGTACTTTATAAACATTAAGCCTCCTGGTCCCCCAGGGGAGACATTAAACTGATGCACTAGCTTGTAGGTCGCTCCTCTTCCTGGCTCCTGGTTTCCCTCCCACCCAGGTGAGGATAAAAGGGGATGTTGGCGTCCGTTGTTGTGCGGAATTCAAGGTCAGGGATTAGGGTGTGCGCGTTATGGGAAGCCTGCTCTATATGCCAGACCACACCTTGGACCGGCATTAGGTCACGTCCCCGCAGTTATTACCTCCCACTTTACAGACAAGGAAACTGCAGCTCAGAGAGGTTCAGCTGCCAACCACATGCCACACAGCCAGGGAGAGGCAGACGCGAGCGAGCAGGTGCCATTTGGACACGGAGCCGCGGGCCTCTCTAAGGCGAGCATCGCTTTCCTTCACACTGAACTCCGCTGCCCTCCGGATTACTCCTGTGTCCTTTCTTCTGTCCTTGAGGAGTCCGACGGCGTTTCCTACAGCCTTGGCCTGGAGACGGAGCTGAGTAGAGTGGGAGACAGTGACCTTTCCACGAGGAGGTGGGGAGGAGGTCTGTGCTGACCCAGACAGAGGCGCACTCTGAATTATATCTGCAAAGACCCTCCTTCCCACCACGCTGCGGCCCTGGGTGGACACGGCCACCTAGGTCTCCACGGGAGGAGTGACAAAGGGACACCTAGGTCTCCATGGGAGCAGTGACAAAGGATTTAAGGGCGTGTTTTCAAGCAGCTGCCGGCCTGATCACCACCCTCCTCATTATAGAGAGAGCTGTGCCTGCACATCCCTGGAGGGATCCAACCCAGGGGCAAGGCCCGGCCCAGGCGCTTCCCGGATGTGCGATGTGCGCAGGCCATTTTCCGAGCCTCCGTTTTTCTCATCTGTAAACTGGGGACAATGTATGGGTCTTCTGAGGAGATTCGATGCACCGATATACACAGAGCACCTGGCATATAACAGTTGTCGCTGTGCCGTTGGTGAATATGGCCATTACTTTCACCTGTGGTGTCATTCGTGTCCTTATGGAAGTCTACACGGACACTTGTTGGGTCCCCACATCCTGCAGCCTCTTTTTTACTTCTTGGGTTGTTGGCAGCCAGGATGCAATGCTATGGATAGAACTGTGTCCCCCCCCCCCCCTCAACAGAAGGCACATGTTGAATCCCTAATCCCAGTGTGAGGATGTTTGGAGGTGGTCTTCGGGAGGCACCTGGGTTTCGAGGAGATTGTGAAAGGGGCTCACGATGGATTCAGTGTCCTTGTAAGGAGAGACACCAACGCACTCACTGTCCCTCTACCTCCCCACTCTGTGAGGCTGCCACAGGAGTAGCCTTGGGCAAGCCAGCAAGAGTGGTCTCCGGACCTCAGCCACACCAGCATCCTGATCGCGGTCCTGCCTCCAGAGCTGGGGGGGAGTAAAGGTCTGTCCCTAAAGCCGTGCATTTTCTGGAGCTTTGTTCTGGTGGCCCAAGGGGACTAGGAAGGGGCCATGCAAAGCCCGCTCATGAGCGTGATTTCATTTGTTTCTCAGAAGAGCCCTGTGATGCAGGCGGTTTTGCTGATGATGAAACCGAGGCCCGGACGAGATGCGTGGCTTGCCCAAGGGGCAGAGCCGGGCCGGGCGCGGCCAAGATCACCTGGCCTTCCTGGGTCGCCGCGTCTAGCTCAGGACGGCAGACAGAGGCTGGGCGTGTGAGGAGCCCTTGGTCACCAACGCTCAGTCTTTGCTCATCAGCACAGAGCTCCCCACTGCGTTATTTCTGGGTCTTTGCATAAGTCAGCCGTGTTCTCTGGGCCTCAATGTCTTTCGTTGTTAAATACGGGCAGCGACAGCAACCTCGGGGGCAATATTGAAGCCCCGGCGAGGCCAGCGCCCTTTCCCTCGAAGGAAATTAAAAGCCTGTTACAGACAAAGGCATTCCTGATGTTTCACTTTCTTCCACGGTCTACCCTCTCTTCATTTGTCCATAGCCTCTCTCACCAGATTACGAGGCCTAGAGGTCAGGCCATTATGTGTCCGATGCAAGCCTGAATTTACAGAACCCCGTTCTGGATTCAAGCACCTAGATAATGGTCAGTAAAGATTTGATGAATGAATGAATGAATGAATGGAGGAAGGAAGGAAGGAAGGAAGGGATGGGCGGATAGACTGACGGATTGGGATGGTTTCCTCTCTCCACGGACAGGCAAAGTTGCTGGTAATTTAAACTCCTTTCTGCACACAGGAAATTTTTTTTTCATTTTTCTCCTTAGTTTTGGGGGGAAATGAACCTTATATGTGATTTATGTCTTGATAACCTCGCACAGATGATCTGAACTGCTGGAGGGGCTGGAGGGGTTGGTGAACTCACAGGTGTCTTTTAGCACCAAAGCTACGTAATTATTTTTTTCTTTGATCCTGTGATCTACTTCCGAGACTAATGGGTTGCTTTTCGGATTAACTGTATTCATCGATCTGTTCTAAGGATGTGATCGTCGTGAGCGCCCTCCCTCTGGAGGAGCCGTGAATTCCCAGCTCAGGCTGGTGGAAAACGTCCGTGAGGCCGATGTGCCGGGTAGTGTGATGTGTATACGTGAAAAACTGCATTTTTTCATCAACCTGCATTTTCTGCCACCGTGGTTTAAGCTGAGGGAGAATTCCATCGGCAAAGCGATTAGCTGCAGGGGGCAAAAATCTTTCCAGTGAGTACTGTTTTTCCCTTTGATACAACTCCAAATTGATGTTTCCATCTCATTGTTTTTGTATTTGTTTTTTAACTTTATCCAAAGATTCTTTTTTTTTTAATGAGAATTATTTAACAAAAGGAAAACTCTAACCACGCTCTTCTGTAAAGCTAATGTGACAATGCAGGTGTCAACAAAGGGGCAAGACCGTCTCAGGGAAATCTTGAAACCTCTAAGTGAAATTTGCATAAAATAGTTCTGGTATTATTATTCACTATTCTTCCCGTGACAGATATGTCAAGGCCTTGAAACCTAAAAGAACAATTATGCTATTGTATCTCTCGGAGGATTCAAGGGGTGTGTCTTTGGTGGAAAAAGTGCTATTAGAGCTTTGAAAGCAGTTAAAAGGCAACCCAAGGGACTCTTTAGCTAGTCATTTGATAAAGAATGCCTCAGCTTTAAGTGTCTTAAGTACGTTTATTCAACTCGTACTTTTGGCTTAAAAAAAACCTACCAATAATTAATGGCTGTACTTTTTTTTTTAACTTTTGCATTAGCTATAAATAACAACTCTTGATGAAGTCATCATTGATTAAGTTAAACTATGATTCTTCTGTGATAGGACCCAGGTCTTTGTCAAGCATCTTGCAACGAATTACCTGTAAGCGCTCTCTCTCTCTCTCTCTCTCTCTCTTTTTTAAATTTAGCTAACATTGCAGAAGTCATTGCCATTGCCAATTATGGACCAAATCAGGAACTAATCAGTAAATCCTTTCCTTGCACAAGCTGGCTTAACTTAACATGTCTGAACATTAAAAACTGAAGCATTGATAAGGCCTGTCTCATTGCAGCTGGATAGGGTGCGGGAGGCAGTGATCCGACTTTAATTTCCTCTGAAACCTGCTGATTATGTTATTCTTGGGTTCGGCTGGGCTTCGCTGGAAAAAGGCAATGCCACCTCTTGATGGGAATAGTTTAGAAATTCACGAAAGACACGGAGAGGCACAAAAATGCCTCTGTCACGTAAGGTGATAAGGTGGTAGGGGGAATGAATGAGCCAGAGGAAACTTTCAGTCAAAAGGCTGCAAAAACTGCGGGGGTCAGAGAAATTTTGATTCCCCTGCGTGAGAACTGATACGCACAGGCACGGCTGGGTGGTCTGTGTTTCTCGCAAGCTGCGACATAGGGCTCATTTCGTACACTTCATCAAATCAAAAGGCGAGACTCATTTATTTTCATTCATGCGTTCTTTCCGTTCCTACTTCTTGGAAGCTGGGAGGGCCCCTCGAAACCGTCCACCTCGATCTGTAACGGGATGGAAGAGCCAAGGAAGGTTCAGAACGAGAACAACAAAAACAAGCACAGAACAGTCCAGGCATTCCGAGGTGAAGGGGGGACGAGAATCGTGGCAGGCCGCAGTCACCCCCAGGAGCCACGCTCATCTTCCATAGCTGCAGAACTCTGGCCAGGCTCTGGGCACCTGAAATAAAGAGCACACTTCCCACAATCCCGTGCAACAGTGGGTGGCCACATGGGAATGTTCTGGCCGATGGGCCGCAGCAGAAGTGGCTCGGGAGACTCTTGGGGAACACCCCATTCTATTGTTCCTGCTGGAACAGGGGCAGCCACCTGGGAGAAGGAGCCATGTCGCCAGCGGTTAAGACCCGAAGAAACCGGCCAGAGACCCCACGTCGTGCCACGGCAGCCTTTGCCTGCTGGCCACTGCCCCGTCTAGGGAGAGGAAGAGAGCTCTGTCTTTCTGGCCTCACGGCTGGCATCCCTGTTCAGTCTTCGACAAATACGGGAACTACTGGGAGTTCTCACTAGGCTCCAAGGAGTGTGGGAAATGGGCCATCTAGGCCATCCCATTGCACGCCCGATGGCATCGCAGCGGTCCTGGGCACTCTGTTCGCCTCCGTACCCCTGAGGGACAGCTCCGTCGCTCACTCGTAAATCTCAAGCGTCCGCACGGAGTTGGACGCTCAGAGGGTGCGCAATAAAGTTTTATAAGAAACGAGGGGGCCGACGGCACCGTGCGGAGAACAGGAGAGGCTGGGGGGCAACTGGACCACAATGTGGCCCGGGGGGGCCTCGGCGGAGACGGGCAAGTCTGAGCTTGCAAGTTCGGCCTGACCCCGCGCGACCGTGCGTTGCTGGCTGACCAAATGATTCACTGAAGTCCCATGGATTCGTCTTTCTCCCTCCCTGTCCCCCCGTTTCTGGTATTATCTCTCGATGTGATCTAAACAGAGCATAAATCTTGGCTCTTGCCAACTGCTGTTGAGTTGAAATTGCCTGTATTGTCTTGACATATGTTGGAGTCTTTAAATTAACACAGGGAAGAATTGATTTTAAAAATGGCATTTGCATGAAAGGTTATAAATGGGCAATTGGGGAAGCATGAAGATATATATGGGAAGTTAGGCACAAAGATTACAGCATAGCAGTGGGGTTTTGACTCCGTGAAATACACAGTCTTGTCTACCCTCTGGGGACACACTTTCTGTTGCTGAGTGTATGTCTGTGGCATAATTTGCATATCCCAGGCACCAGGAAAGCTTTGTAAGGTCACCACCCGTCCAGAGAAGCTATGGAACCTTGGATCCTTGCCGGATTTGAGGCACATGTTTCTTTTGACATCCTGAGTTTCCAAATACCTTTGTCAGAGGCTGGGGCGGAATTTATTTTTATGTGTGATTACTGTCTGGCTCCTTCAAGGACCCCAACTTAAACAAATCACACACACTGTGTCCACAGGGAGGAAATCGTTGCTAGGCTCCCGGAATTATTAGATCAAAACCTAGACTCCGTATCTTCCACTACGTGGCCCCTCCATTCTCTCAACCTCCTTAGCTGGTGAGCTCCTGTCCTAACCTCTAACTTTGTGTCTGCTGAAACCCACTGGTGGCTTTATCTTCTTTTGGCTCCGTTGTTTCAACTGATTCTCTGCAACAATGTCGCCATTCAATTATCCGTCTGACTCCTGTCCACCCCTCTGTCCCATCTGTATGGTGCCAGCTGGGGCTCAGAGAATTGAAGAAGACCCCCATCCCCGCGCTTAGATGAGCTCACAGTTTAGCGAGGGACACAGACGAGGGACGGGTCACTGCAATACGGCGGAGCATGATGGTCAAGGAAGGTGAAGAAAGGCTTCAAGTCCTAGCAGGGGTGAGGCAGGAAAAGAGGGGACAGCAAGAGTGAGGGCAAGAGGAAGGCTGGGAATTCTGAGTAGGATACTTGAGAAAAAGTTTCAAGAAAGTACCAGAATGTGATGGAAAAGCCAGGAAGGAGGCTTTCGAGGGAACACGAATACTGATTTCTAGATCTCCAGATATTTAGCAAGCTCTGTGTGTGCTTGGATTTACTGCTTTCCTTGTTGCTATTATTTTTGGTAGGTGTCCCGTACGAGAAAGTCACATTTTCTGAGAAGAGCCCCGGGGGCTGTTCTGGGTGCACAAAATGTTCATCTCTGGCCATCTGTGGGTGGATGTGGCCCTGGGTGTCAGGGTGGATGACACGATTCAGTGATTTATGCCCACAGGTGAGCTGGGGGATTGCCTCCTTTTCTGATCATGCAACTCTAGACGTGTTCCTACGTCAGAGAAATCACTAAAATAGAATGCACATTACACGTGGAAACTTAATTCCCCTGAGTCTGGCTACCCACCTCCCAAATCTAAGGGATTCCATTACGTTTTTGCCGTAACGAGTACAAGCCTTGAGAAGAACAAAGACAACAAACGCACAGCTTTTGTGACTTGCTTCGTACCACTCCAGGGCTTTCATGACTCATTTCGTCTTCTGTACGGCTCTGTGAGATTGGTATCATTGCTATTCCCATTTTACAGATAAGAAAACTGAGGTAGCAAGGGGCAAGTCTGCCCAGGTTCACACAGAAAGGGAGGGAGCGAGGATTTGAACACCAGCCCTCTGGGTTCCGAGGCAGGCTCCAGCCTCCTCTGTGCTACTCCGGAGAGACGCGTGATTCTGGGTCTCGTCTCCACTTTACAGACGAAGAAACTAAGCTCAGAGGCTTTAGAGGACAACCAGCCGCTGGCCGTGAACTTGCGGGTGCCTCCAGGTGGAGCCAGGATGATCCTCGTGGCCTTCCCGGTTCCAGGCTCCTGGCGATGCAAAACACGCATGATCACATCCCTATGAACACTGCGAATTACCTGGGCAGCTTTTATTTTAGGGAATGGGGCAATGGGTTCCTAAATTAGGCTGACATTTTCCACCTGAGAAGCTAAGGATTTGTCACTGTGGGGGCGTCGTCTGCCCTCTGCCGTCCCCTCTTGTTCTCTGACTCATCTCTGTCTCTCTTTCTATTCCGAGCCTCTTTATTCTCGGGGCCCCTCTCCACCACCCGACCAGGAATGCATCAGCCATCAGCCTTGCTTCCCTTCTTATTCTACAACGTCCCCTTGACCCTGGGATGATGCTCCCCCCCACCCTTGGCTTCGAAAACCTCCTTCCCTCCCGCAGCAGCAGGATCCTGCAGAATCCCCCCACCCCCCACCCCAAGCTGCCCAAGGTGAGTAAAAAGTAGCAAAGTGGATGGAAGAAGGGCAACCCACTGAATCTACGCCTTCCAAAACGAGACGGGGAAGATGTTCAGTAAGGTTTTAGGGAGAGAGATTCGGCAATCTAGGGACATATTACGTAACCTTTGCAGACATTCCTAACTTCTATTACCTTCAGTTTCATTGGCCTTAAGAACTCCCCCTCTTTTGAGAAGTTGTTTAAGTTTATGTATTTATTTTGAGAGAGAGAGAGAGAGAGCGCAGGGGAGGAGCAGAGAGAGCAAGAGAGACAGAGAGAATCCCAAGCGGGCTCCAGGCCTAGTGCAGAGCCCAACGTAGGGCTCATTTTCATGACCACGGACGGCATCATGACCTGAGCAGATATCAAGACGCTTAACTGACTGACCCACCCAGGCGCCCCTCTAAGGACATTTTCATGCAGTGATTTATTTTACTTTCTTCCTTTCTAAAATTGATAGGCAGTCAACGCTGGAAGTTTACAATAAGCTAGAAGGCGGAAAGGAGAAGAAAGAAAAATCTCGGTGCGAAGTCCCACCCCGCGCTGGTGCGTTTGAACCCCATCTTCCATCCGTAGGGCTCAGCTGTTTGGGAAAGTGCTTTCTGCACACGCAACTGTGTGCCGTGTACCCGACCACCTGCATTCTTCGGGGTACCGTTCTATCACGTGCATCAGGTAAGCTTTTGCAGACTCTTTCCACACACAGTTTTAAGAGTGCAGAACAGTCCCTTAGAAGGTGACATGGGGCGCCTGGAGGGGGGGGGGGCTCAGTCGGTTAAACGCCTGCCTCTCGGTTTCAGCTGGGGCCGTGATCTCACGGTTTGCGAGGTTGAGCCCCTAGCCGGGCTGGGCGCTGAGAACGAGAAGCCTGCTTCCGATCCTCTGTCTCCCCCTCTCTCAGCCCCTCCTGTGCTCTCTGTCTCTCTTTCTCAAAAATAAATAAACATTTAAAAAAAAACCCACAACCCTAGAAGGTGTGACATAGGCCCTGGCTCGTTCCCACAGAGATGAAGGTTTTATGCAATTTCTTTTCTCCCTCCTTGTCCCCATTTACCCAACCATACTGCATCTGCAAGGCCCCCTCCTCCCCAAAATGGAATGGCGTCTCCTGGAAATAATGGCACATCCAGCAACCGCTCCTGGAAATAATGGCACATCCAGCAACCGGGACAAAGTGAATGAGGGGAGTCGCTACTGGGTTATGGGCAGAATTCAGAGCATCAGCGTGACGTGGCAGTGCGTCCAGGGGACTGGTCACTGGGCGGCTGCTGAAGGGGCTGCTTCTGTCCTGCCCCTCTGTCCACTGTGGTTCAAAACCAGCCCAAGGACTGATGACTCTGTTCAACAAACATATCAAAACAGAGTACAGGGGCGCCTGGGTGGCTCAGTCGGAGAAGCGTCCGACTTTGGCTCAGGTCACGATCTCGCCCTTCGTGAGTTCGAGCCCCCCGTGGGGCTCCATGCTGACAGCTCAGAGCCTGCTTCCGACCCTCTGTCCTTCCTCTCTGCCCCTCCCCATCTCATTCTCTCTCTCTTTCTCTCTCTCAAAATAAATAAATAAACCCTAAAAAAAAATAAATAAGTAAAACAAAACACAAGGGTGAGGGCAGAGAACAGATGCGATTTCGACCCCTCCATTTGTCCGGCCGTCCCTCCTCCTTCCTCCACACAAGCCACTGCCTCTCTCTCCTCCCTTATAGCCCAGGACAGGGATTCAATGTGAAGACCGCCGCTGCAGACAGGGCTGTCCGAAAGGCACCCTGGCATTTCTGAGAAACAGAGTCTAAATGAAAAAATGGGGCAGGAGCAGTGATTCTCAATAGACCGTCATGAGCCACCTGCCCCACCGGGTGAGTCCCGGCCAAGAGCCCCCTCCCGTAACCTGTTCTCCCGCTGCTCAAGCTTTTCCAGTGCAGCCGGTCTTCGAGCCACAGACCTGGAGACTCAAAGGAGACTGGGAGATCCTCCGGGGTGTATCTGGTGACCTCAGATGACCCCAGCGAGGTGAGCAACCGTCCTGGTCTGCCCAAGACAGGGAGTCCCGAGATTCGGGACTTTCAGCGTTAAAACCGGGAAAGTTCCAGGCAAACCGGAATGAGATGGTCACCCTGACTCCGGGTCTCCTCAGGGCAACAAAACCACAATCCCATAAAATCAGGTGCCCTGATTTCATCAGGTAAGGCATCATCCCCCGCATTGTCCAGGCGAAGAAACTGATACCTAAGGAGATGCAGGGACTCGCGTGAGGCAGGGTTATCTGTCTATACCTGTCTCCCCACTCAACTGCGAGCTCCAGGACGCAGGGATCATGCATGCTCGTCTGTCTGGTGCCCCCATCTATACACATACCGGGGACCGTGTGGTCACTCTATGCGTCTTTGAGGGATTTGCTGACCGGGAGGCAAGGCGTGGACGTTAGGGTGACGGGGGATGGTTTTTGGCCAGCGGGACACACACCAGAAAATGCGTGGGGCACCCTAACTTTAAGACTGAGAGGTGAGTCCCGAAGACACCCGGTTTTGAAGACCGATGGCGTCTTCCTTGCAGGGCTGTGGCCACAAGACACGCAGGGCTGTGGCCAACCGAGGAATGCCTCTGAAAGAATGCTTACAAGAGGACTCATCCACCCTACGGCTCCCTGCGGAAGCAGCCCTTTGAGAAGCACCCAGACTTTATGTGAATTAGACTCGTTTTCTCATTTTAAAGCACTCATCTCAGGGCCGCTTCCTGCTGGGTCCGAGGCTGGGGGGTACCGTCTTCCTGCCCCCCCCCCCTGTCTTGCCACATCCAGCAGCCCCCGTCTTTTCTTCCCCCCACCCCAAGGCGGCACCTTTACGCTCCAGCTGTCAGCTCTCATCTCGCACGCTCCTTCCTCTGCCTTGCTGAAGCCAGTGGGCACCATGGTTATTTTTCTTGCCCCCCCGTTTTTTTAATTTTTATATTTCCTTTTTTCCTTTCTTCTTTTTTTTTTTCTTTTACTTCCCCTGTTTTTCTTTTTTGTCTGCGGGGGCCATCTTTGTGCCCCCCACCCCCTACCCCTGCAGCACTCCAGAATGCTAGTCTCTTCCAGGAAGGAGCTTCTACACATATCTGGGGCCCCGGGTTTTATGTCTGCGGCTCTGTTTTCCCCAGCTGCCGCCCAGGGAACATCTCCTCATTGCCGGGTTCTGGAGGATGGACGTCGGGGGTGGGGATGGGCTGCGTCTCCCCCCCCCCCCCCACGCACCCAGTTCCCCGCCGCCATGAGACTGTAACAACTGGAGAGCCTTCTCAGCGGACTACCACTGGTGGGACGCGGCACGGAGCAGACTGAAACCCACCCCCAGTCTTTCTGAGAAGGAGGCCCGTGTGGTGATCCAGGAGCGATGGCCGGAGGGGCGGGTTTCTGGTTTGGCATGTTTCTAGAAGGCTCTCCAGGTGCTCTGGGGGAACAGAGCGCAGTGCTGTGCCTGGGCTTTGCTCCAGCTCGCTGGAATCTTCGAGATGGGAGCTTACGCCCAGGTCTGGTGCCTTGATTTTTTTTTTTTTTTTTTTTTTTTTTTTTTTTTTTTTTTTTTGCAGCTGCTGCGGGGGACATCTCTACGGCACCCGACTCTGGTGACCAGCAGGGCTTAGGTTCCGTGGGTCCCACAGGACAGTCCCCAACAAAGAAAGAGTTCTGGAATGGCCACCACCCCCAGGGCACAGGAGTGGCTGCAGACACAGGAGCTCAATCTCTGTGTGAAAGAGACCTATTAGCTTATCATCAGAGCCATAGCCGGAGGGCAGGTTTCTAATTAAACACACCTCTGAGGGTTGACTGTAAACCTTTCCCAAGGCCTCAGAGGGCGGGCCCTCTCTTTGCACTCTCCCTCTGCCCGGCTCCAGAGCACCAGCCTCTCTCAGAGGGGAGCGCTTCCAGGAGTCTGGTACCCCAGTTTTTGCCCTGGTTTTTACAGCTGCCCTCCAGGAGATATGCCTTGACCCCCTGGCCCTGGTAGCCAGGGGGCCTGGCATTCCTGCGTTCTGTGGGGCTGTCACAATTGGAGAGACAGGCCTTGGGAGGCTAGCACCCCCAGGGCACTGCAAAGAGAGCACACTGAAACACCCCAGCCTTTCTGTGACAGAGGCTTACTTGGTATTCTTGGGGCCGGCTTCAGGTCTGGCACACTTTTAGAGGCTATGGAGGGGCTCTCGGGGAACGTAGATGGGGGACGCCATCCTTGGGGTCTCCTTCTGCCTCACAGCTCACAAGTATCTCCCCAAAAGGAGCTTGAACACACACCTGGTGTCCCAATTTTGTGGACTACTGCACAGAGAAGCCTCCAGATCACCTTGCCCTAGGGACAAGCAGAGCTTACCTTTGCAATTCCAGAGGGCTGTATATATTTGCATTCTTTAAGAGTTGCTGCCTTTTAAAGGGTCTGGATTTTAAGCTGCCTGAAACTAGGTGCTAACTGAAATGTTCCTCTTTCAGACACTGACTGGTCTTGGCATACCCTCGAATATTGGGAGCTACTAGAAATAAAAGAGGCTATCTGGACTATCACAAAAATTTGAGAGCCAACAAAATTCTAGGGCACGGTTGGATGTTAAGTTTCACCTTCTATGTCAGGCCAACCCTTTGAGCCTGGGAGACATGGTTGTTTCATATAATGCTTGGAAACCAACAAAAACAAAATGAAGAAACAGAGAAATGTGTTCAAACGAAAGAATAAGATAAAAACCTCAAACAAACAAACAAACAAAAACCTTAAGGAAATGAAGATAAGTAACTTACCCGATAAAGAGTTCAAAGTAATGGCCATAAAGATGCTCACTGAACTCAGGAGATGAATGGATGAACCCAGTGAGAGCTTCAACAAAGAGATGTAAAATATAAGAGAGTACCAAACAGCAGTCACAGAATTGATGAATACAATAACCGAAACTGAAAATTACACCAGAGGGCTCACCAATAGAATAGATGAATCAGAGGAAGGGATCAGTGAACTTGAGGACAGGAGAGCGGAACTCACCCAGAGCCTCAAAAAGAAAAAAAGAGTAACAGTCAGTGAATATGGCTTAAGGGACCTATGGGACATCAAACAGAATAACATTTGCATTATTGGGCTCCCAGAAGGAGAAGGTAGAGAGAAAGGGACTGATTTGAAAACTGATTTGAAGAAATAACGACTGCAAACTTTCCGAATCTGGGGGAAAAAAACCCAAACATTTAGGTCTGGGAAGCACAGAGTTCGAAATAAGATGAACTCAGACTGACCTACGCTTCAACGCATTATAATCGAATCATCAAAAATTAAAGGGGAGAGTCTTAAAAGTAGCAACAGAAAAACAACTTGTTACATAAAAGTGACCCTCCCCTGCCCCCCATAAGACTTCAGCAAATTTTTCGGCAGAAACTTTGCAGGCCAGAGCAGACTGGCATGATATATTCAAAGTTCTGGAAAAAAAAAAAAAAATCCAACCAAGAATACTCTACCTGGCAAAGTTATCATTCAAAATTGAAGGAGAGATAAGAGTTTTCTTTCTTCTTTTTCAATATGTGAAATTTATTGTCAAATTGGTTTCCATACAACACCCAGTGCTCATCCCAAAAGGTGCCCTCCTCAATACCCATCACCCACCCTCCCCTCCCTCCCACCCCCCATCAACCCTCAGTTTGTTCTCAGTTTTTAAGAGTCTCTTATGCTTTGGCTCTCTCCCACTCTAACCTCTTTTTTTTTTTTTTTTTTGAGATAAGAGTTTTCAAGTCAAGCAAAAGCTAAAGGAGTTCATCATCACTAAACCAGCCTTACAAGAAATGTTCAACGAACTTCTTTATGCTAAAAAAAAAAGGGGAGGCACTAATTAGTAACAAGAAAACCTGTGAAAATATAAATCTCACTGGTAAGGGTAAATGCATAGTAAAAGTAGTAGAGGGATCGCTAATGAAGCTTGTATGAAGTTTAAAAAGACAAAAGTATTAAAAATAACTCACTACAATAATTAGTTAAGGGATACATAAGTTAAAAAGATATAAAATGTGAAATCAAAATCAAAAGGGGGAGAAGAGTAAAGATATAGGTTTTTAGAATGCATTCAAATTTATGTTGTTATCAATTTAAAATGCACTGTTAAAAACAAGTTTTATGTAAGCCTCATAGTAACCACCAAGCAAAAACTTCTACACAAAAGAAATGAGAAAGGAATCTAAGCATACCGCTGAAGAAAGTCATCAAATCACAAAGGAGGAGAGCAAGAGATGAAAGAAACACAGAAGAACTACAAATGCACCAGAAAACAATTAGCAAAATGGCAATAGGTGTGTACCTATCAGTAATTGCTTTAAATGTAAATGGGCTAAATTTTCCAGTTAAAGACATAGAGTGGCTGATGGATTAAAAAACAAAACCCATCTATATGCTTGTCCAGAAGATAGTCACTCTGGACGTGAAGACACATGCAGAGTGAAAATGAAGGTCTGGGAAAATACCATGCAAATGGAAGTGAAAACAAAACAAAACAAAACAATCCAGGGTAGCAATACTTGTATCAGACAAAATAGACTGTAAAACGAAGACTGTAATGAAAGACAAAAAAGGGTGTTACATAATGCTAAAGGGGTCGCTACAACAAGAAGATATAGCAATTGTAAATATTTATGCACCCGACATACAAGCACCTAAATATACAAAGCAAATATTAACAGACCCAAAGGGACAAATGGATAACGACACAATAATAATAGGAGACATTAATATCCCACTTACTTCAACGGCAAGATCCCCCAAACAGAAAATGGATAAAAAACATTTTTTTATTATTTATGTATTTATGCATTTATTTATTTATTTTGAAAGAGAGAGAGAGAGAGAGAGAGAGTGAGCATGAGTGGGGGAGGGGCAGAGAGAGCAAGAGAGGGAGAAGCCAATGCAGGCTCTGTGCTGTCAGTGCAGCATGGGGCTTGATCTCACAGTTGGTGAGATCTCACAGTCTGTGAGATCATTATCTGGGCCGAAATCAAGAGTCTGTCGCTTAACTGAGTGAGCCACCCACGTGCCCCAAGACACATTGGTTTTAAATGACACATTAGACCAGAAGGACTTACCAGGTATATAGAGAACTTTCCATCTGAAAGCAACAGAATGCACATTATTCTCAAGCACACATGGAACATTCTCCAGAATAGTTCTCATGTTGGGCCACAAAACAAGTCTTAACATATTTAAGAAGACTGAAATCAGATCGGGCATCTTTTTTTTTTTTTTTTTTTAATTTTTTTTCAACGTTTATTTATTTTTGGGACAGAGAGAGACAGAGTATGAACGGGGGAGGGGCAGAGAGAGAGGGAGACACAGAATCGGAAACAGGCTCCAGGCTCTGAGCCATCAGCC